>NC_091283.1:442432473-443632473 GCF_032444005.1 Ranitomeya imitator | reverse complement strand
TGGGCTTAGATACAGATGCTCAGCAGACTATCACACACGGTAAGCTTATATACACTATCACATATGATGGGCTTAGATACAGATGCTCAGCAGACTATCACACACGGTAAGCTTATATACACTATCACATATGATGGGCTTAGATACAGATGCTCAGCAGACTATCACACACGGTAAGCTTATATACACTATTACATATGATGGGCTTAGATACAGCGGCTCAGCAGACTATCACACACGGTAAGCTTATATACACTATCACATATGATGGGCTTAGATACAGATGCTCAGCAGACTATCACATATGATGGGCTTAGATACAGATGCTCAGCAGACTATCATATGTGATGGGCTTAGATACAGAGGCTCAGCAGATTATCACACACAATTTTTTGATTAGTAACCACTCCGACCAGCCTGAAAAAAAACTGATTTCAAGTGGATCTTCCTGTTTTGTGCTGGTGTTACAAGACCAGTGGCCCAAGGTCATTTAACACTTTTAAAAAAACATCAATTCCGTATTTAAAACTGTGAAAATTGCCTATTTGCCCACTTTGATGCAAGTTCTCATGCCCAGAACACATTTGGGCCAGGCTGGAGTGACCTGAATTTGATACGGGGCATCACTACGTACAGGTGCTTCTAACAAAATTAGAATATCATCAAAAAGTTAATTTATTTCAGTTCTTCAATACAAAAAGTGAAAGCCATATATTATATAGAGTCATTACAGACAGAATGATGTATTTCAAGTGTTTTTTTCAGTTAATGTTGATGAATATGGCTTACAGCCAATGAAAACCCAATAGTCATTATCTCAGTAAATTAGCATAATTAACCCCTTCATGACCTTGGGATTTTTCATTTTTCCGTGTTCGTTTTTCACTCCCCTCCTTCCCAGAGCCATAACTTTTTTATTTTTCCGTCAATTTGGCCATGTGAGGGCTTATTTTTTGCGGGATGAGTTGTAATTTTGAACGACATCATTGGTTTTAGCATTTTTATCTAAGCGGTGAAAAAAAATTCCAAACTTTGCTAAAAAAAAAATTGAGCCATTTTCCGATACTCGTAGCGTCTCCATTTTTCGTGATCTGGGGTCGGTTGAGGGCTTATTTTTTGCGTGCCGAGATGACGTTTTTAATGATAGCATTTTGGTGCAGATACGTTCTTTTGATCGCCCGTTATTGCATTTTAATGCAATGTCGCGGCGACCTAAAAAACGTAATTCTGGCGTTTCGAATTTTTTTCTCGCTACGCCGTTTAGCGATCAGGTTAATGCTTTTTTTTTAATTGATAGATCAGGCGATTCTGAGCGCGGCGATACCAAATATGTGTAGATTTGATTTTTTTTTTATTGATTTATTTTGATTGGGGCAAAAGGGGGGTGATTTAAACTTTTATATTTTTTTTATTTTTTTCACATTTTTTTTTACTTTTTTTTTTTACTTTTGCCATGCTTCAATAGCCTCCGTGGGAGGCTAGAAGCAGGCACAGCACGATCGCCTCTGCTACATAGCAGCGATCTGCTGTTCGCTGCTATGTAGCTGAAAATCAGGTGTGCTGTGAGCGCCGTCCACAGGGTGGCGATCACAGCTGCCGGCGATCAGTAACCATAGAGGTCTCAAGGACCTCTATGGTTACAATTCTAAAGCATCGCCGACCCCCGATCATGTGACGGGGTCGGCGATGACGTCATTTCCGGCCGCCCGGCCGGAAGCGGTAGTTAAATGTCGCTGTCTGCGTTTGACAGCGGCATTTAACTAGTTAATAGGTGCGGGCAGATCGCGATTCTGCCCGCGCCTATTACGGGCACATGTCAGCTGTTCAAAACAGCTGACATGTCCCGGCTTTGATGCGGGCTCACCGCGGAGCCCTGCATCAAAGCAGGGGATCTGACCTCGGACGTACTATCCCGTCCGAGGTCAGAAAGGGGTTAACAAAAAAACACCTGCAAAGGCTTCCTAAGTGTTTAAACAAGTCCTTTAGTCCATTCCAGTAGGCTCCACAATCATGGGGAAGACTGCTGACTTGACAGATGTCCAGAAGGCAGTCATTGACACGCTCAACAAGGAGGGTAGGCCAAAAAAAGTAATTGCTAAAGAAGCTGGTTTTTCACAGAGTGCTGTATCCAAGCATATTAATGGGAAGTTCAGTGGAAGGAAAAGGTGTGGTAGAAAAAGGAGCACAAGCAACCGGGATAATCGCAGCCTTGAAAGGATTGTTAAGAAAACGCCATTTAAAAATTTGGGGGAGATTCACAAGGAGTGGACTGCTGCTGGAGTCATTGCTTCAAGAGCCACCACACACAGACGTATCCAGGACATGGGCTACAAGTGTCGCATTCCTTGTGTCAAGCCACTCATGACCAATAGACAACGCTAGAAGCGTCTTACCTGGGCCAAGGAGGAAAAGAGCTGGACTGTTGCTCAGAGGTCCAAGGTGTTGTTTTCAGATGAAAGTACATTTTGTATTTCATTTGGAAATCAAGGTCCCAGAGTCTGGAGGAAGAGTGGAGAGGCCACAATCCAAGCTGCTTGAGGTCTAGTGTGAAGTTTCCACAATCAGTGATGGTTTGGGGAGCCATGTCATCTGCTGGTGTAGATCCACTGTGTTTTACCAAGACCAAAGTCAGTGCAGCCGTCTACCAGGAAATATTAGAGCACTTCATGCTTCCCTCTACTGAAAACATTTTTGGAGATTTAAATGTCATTCTCCAGCAGGACTTGGCACCTGTCCACACTGCCAAAAGTACCAATACCTGGTTTAAAAACAACAGTATCACTGTGCTTGATTGGCCAGTGAACTCGTCTGACCTTAACCCCATAGAGAATCTATGGAGTATTGTCAAGAGGAAAATGAGAGACACCAGACCCAAAAATGCAGACGAGCTGAAGGCTGGTATCAAAGCAACCTGAGCTTACATAACAACTCAGAAGTGCCACAGGCTGATCGCCACCATGCCACGCCGCATTGATGCAGTATTTGATTCAAAAGGAGCCCCGACCAAGTATTGAGTACATTTACTGAACCTACATTTCACTAAGGCCGCCGTCACACATGCGAGTTTTACGGACGTAAGAGCGCAGAATCTACGTCCGTAAAACTCGCAAAAAATACGGCACAATTATTCTCTATGCCCCTGCTCCTATTTGCCGTATTTTACTGATCAGTATTATACGGCTTTCTACGGCCGTACAAAATCGCAGCATGCTGCGTTTGTCACCGTACTGCGCAAGAAATACGCCAATGAAAGTCTATGGAAGCGTGAAAAATACGGATTACACACGGACAAGCAGTGTGACTTGCGAGAAATACGCAGCGCTGTTAGAGAGAAAAGCCGGTAATTCAGTGCGGTGTACAGTAAAATCACACTGACAGCTTCCAGTCCAATAGATATAATAAATGTGTACACATAGAATAGGTATATATATATATATATGTCAGTGAGACACATATATGTATATATATTAATATTTATTCCAGCGCTATACAGCTTGAAAGCCGGTAATTCAATTACCGGCTTTTTCTTTCTCCTTCATAAAACCCGACATGATTTGAGACATGGTTTACATACAGTAAACCATGTCTTCTCTCCATTTTTTTTGCAGATTCCACACTACTAATGTCAGTAGTGTGTATCTGCAAAATTTGGCCGTTCTAGCTCTTAAAATAAAGGGTTAACTGGCGGAAAAAACTGGCGTGGGCTCCCGCGCAATTTTCTCCGCCAGAGTAGTAAAGCCAGTGACTGAGGGCAGATATTAATAGCCTGGAGAGGGTCCACGGTTATTGGCCCCCCCCTGGCTAAAAATATCTGCCCCCAGCCACCCCAGAACAGGCACATCTGGAAGATGCGCCTATTCTGGCACTTGGCCACTCTCTTCCCATTCCCGTGTAGCGGTGGGATATGGGGTAATGAAGGGTTAATGCCACCTTGCTATTGTAAGGTGACATTAAGCCTAATTAATAATGGAGAGGCGTCAATTATGACACCTATCCATTATTAATCCAATTGTAGTGAAGGGTTAAATAAAACACAAACACATTCTTTAAAATTATTTTAATGAAATAAAAACAATGGTTGTTGTAGTATTTTATTCAACGCCCAATCCAGTCACTGAAGACCCTCGTTCTGTGAGTAAAGAAACATAATAAACCAACAATATACTTACCCTCCGCAGATCTGTAACGTCCAACGATGTAAATCCTTCTGAAGGGGTTAAAACATTTTGCAGCAAGGAGCTGTGCTAATGCAGGCTGCTCCTCGCTGCAAAACCCCAGGGAATGAGGCTAAAAATAGATCAATGATCTATATTTAGCATCATTTGCGGTGAGGCGCCCTCTGCTGGCTGTTCATAGATCGTGGGAAATTACCTAGAAAGCTCCCTGGCTCCCTGGCTTTCTAGGTAATTTCCCACGATCTATGAACAGCCAGCAGAGGGCGCCTCACCGCAAATGATGCTAAATATAGATCATTGATCTATTTTTAGCCTCATTCCCTGGGGTTTTGCAGCGAGGAGCAGCCTGCATTAGCACAGCTCCTTGCTGCAAAATGTTTTGACCCCTTCAGAAGGATTTACATCGTTGGACGTTACAGATCTGCGGAGGGTAAGTATATTGTTGGTTTATTATGTTTCTTTACTCACAGAACGAGGGTCTTCAGTGACTGGATGGGGCGTTGAATAAAATACTACAACAACCATTGTTTTTATTTCATTAAAATAATTTTAAAGAATGTGTTTGTGTTTTATTTAACCCTTCACTACAATTGGATTAATAATGGATAGGTGTCATAATTGACGCCTCTCCATTATTAATTAGGCTTAATGTCACCTTACAATAGCAAGGTGGCATTAACCCTTCATTACCCCATATCCCACCGCTACACGGGAATGGGAAGAGAGTGGCCAAGTGCCAGAATAGGCGCATCTTCCAGATGTGCCTGTTCTGGGGTGGCTGGGGGCAGATATTTTTAGCCAGGGGGGGGCCAATAACCGTGGACCCTCTCCAGGCTATTAATATCTGCCCTCAGTCACTGGCTTTACTACTCTGGCGGAGAAAATTGCGCGGGAGCCCACGCCAATTTTTTCCGCCAGTTAACCCTTTATTTTAAGAGCTAGAACGGCCAAATTTTGCAGATACACACTACTGACATTAGTAGTGTGGAATCTGCAAAAAAAATGGAGAGAAGACATGGTTTACTGTATGTAAACCATGTCTCTAATCATGTCGGGTTTTATGAAGGAGAAAGAAAAAGCCGGTAATTGAATTACCGGCATTCAAGCTGTATAGCGCTGGAATAAGTATTAATATATATACATATATGTGTCTACTGACATATATATATATATATATATATATATATATTCTTTTCTTTTTGGGACACATGGATCACTTCTATAGCGGTATGTTGGTTTTGCAAGCCTGCGAGAAAACCACGCAGTACGGATGCCATACGGATTACATACGGAGGATGCCATGCGCAAAAAACGCTGACACAGCCTGCCTACGGAGGAGCAACGGACCATTTTTTTGGGGACTTTTCAGCGTATTACGGCCGTAATATACGGACCGTATTGTTTTACGCTGTGTGTGACGCCGGCCTAAGTCAATATTTTGGATTTTAAAATCATTTTTCAAGCTGGTGTTTTAACCCCTTCACCCCAAAGCCTGTTTTCACCTAAGTGACAGGGCCAATTTTTACAATTCTGACCACTGTCAGTTTATGAGGTCATAACTCTGAAACGCTTCAACGGATCCTGGTGAGGCCGGCTTCACACTCAGCGTATGAAAATACGGTCCGTATATTACGGCCGTAATACGCTGAAATGTCCCGAAAATGGTGGTCCGTAGCTCCTCCGTAGGCAGGGTGTGTCAGCGTTTTTTGCGCATGGCATCCTCCGTATGTAATCCGTATGGCATCCGTACTGCGTGGTTTTCTCGCAGGCTTGCAAAACCAACATACCGCTATAGAAATGATCCATGTGTCCCAAAAAGAAAAAAATATATATATATACTGTCTATATATATATATATATATATATGTCATTAGACACATATATGTATATATATTAATATTTTTTCCAGCGCTATACAGCTTGAAAGCCGGTAATTCAATTACCGGCTTTTTCTTTCTCCTTCCTAAAACCCGACATGATTTGAGACATGGTTTACATACAGTAAACCATGTCTTCTCTCCATTTTTTTTGCAGATTCCACACTACTAATGTCAGTAGAGTGTATCTGCAAAATTTGGCCGTTCTAGCTCTTAAAATAAAGGGTTAAATGGCGGAAAAAATTGGCGTGGGCTCCCGCGCAATTTTCTCCGCCAGAGTAGTAAAGCCAGTGACTGAGGGCAGATATTAATAGCCTGGAGAGGGTCCATGGTTATTGGCCCCCCCTGGCTAAAAATATCTGCCCCCAGCCACCCCAGAAAAGGCACATCTGGAAGATGCGCCTATTCTGGCACTTGGCCACTCTCTTCCCATTCCCGTGTAGCGGTGGGATATGGGGTAATGAAGGGTTAATGCCACCTTGCTATTGTAAGGTGACATTAAGCCTAATTAATAATGGAGAGGCGTCAATTATGACACCTATCCATTATTAATCCAATTGTAGTAAAGGGTTAAATAAAACACAAACACATTATTTAAAATTATTTTAATGAAATAAAAACAATGGTTGTTGGAGTATTTTATTCTACGCCCAATCCAGTCACTGAAGACCCTCGTTCTGTGAAAGAAAAAACATAATAAACCAACAATATACTTACCCTCCGCAGATCTGTAACGTCCAACGATGTAAATCCTTCTGAAGGGGTTAAAACCTTTTGCAGCAAGGAGCTTTGCTAATGCAATGCTACTCCTCGCTGCAAAACCCCAGGGAATGAGTCTAAATATAGATCAATGAGCTATATTTAGCTTCATTTGCGGTGAGGCGCCCTCTGCTGGATGTTCATAGATCGTGGGAACTTTCCTAGAAATGTTTAAAAAAATTGAACATTTAACTTTTTTTTCATAAAATTTTTACTTCAGGTCCAATTTGTTTCATTTTACCAAGGGTAACAGAAGAAATTGGCCCACAAAAGTCGTTGTACAATTTGTCCTGAGTACGCCGATACCCCATATGTGGGGGTAAACCACTGTTTGGGCACATGGCAGAGCTCGGAAGGGAAGGAGCGCCATTTGACTTTTCAATGCAAGATTAACTGGAATTGAGATCGGAGCCCATGTCACGATTGGAGAGCCCCTGACGTGCCTAAACAGTGGAAACCCCCACAAGTGACACCATTTTGGAAAGTAGACCCCCTAAGGAACTAATCTAGATGTGTGGTGAGCACTTTGAACCTCCAAGTGCTTCACAGAAGTTTATAATGTAGAGCCGTAAAAAAAATTTCATATTAATTTTCACAAAAAATGATCTTTTTGCCCCAAATTTTTTATTTTCCCAAGGGTAACAGGATAAATTGGACCCCAAAAGTTGTTGTGCAATTTGTCCTGAGTACGCTGATACTTCATATATGGGGATAAACCACTGTTTGAGTGCATGGCAGAGCTCGGAAGGGAAGGAGTGCCATTTGACTTTTCAATGCAAAATTGGCTGGAATTGAGATCGGACGCCATGTCGCATTTGGAGAGCCCCTGACGTGCCTTAACAGTGGAAACCCCCCACAAGTGACCCCATTTTGGAAAGAAGACCCCCTAAGGAACTTATCTAGATGTGTGGTGAGCACTTTTAACCCCCAATTGTTTCACTAAAGTTTAGAATGTAGCATTGTGAAAATTAAAAAATCATTTTTTCTTTCCACAAAATGAGGTTTTAGCCCGCAATTTTTTTTCCCAAGGGTAACAGGAGAAATTGGACCACAAATGTTATTGTCCAATTTGTCCTGAGTACGCCGATACCCCATATGTGGGGGGGAACCACCGTTTGAGTGCATGGCAGAGCTCGGAAGGGAAGGAGCACCATTTGAAATGCAGACTTAGATGGAATGGTCTGCAGGTGTCATGTTGCATTTGCAGAGCCCCTGATGTACCTAAACAGTAGAAACCCACCACAAGTGACCCCATATTGGAAACTAGACCCCCCAAGGAACTTATCTAGATGTGTTGTGAGAGCTTTGAACCAACAAGTGTTTCACTACAGTTTATAACGCAGAGCCGTGAAAATAAAAAATATTTTTTTTCCACGAAAATGATATTTTAGCCCCCACGTTTTTATTTTCCCAAGGGTAACAGGACAAATTAGACCCCAAAAGTTGTTGTCCAACTTGTCCTGAGAACGCTGATACCCCATATGTTGGGGGGAACCACTGTTTGGGCGCACAGGAGAACTCGGAAAGGAAGGAGCACTGTTTTACTTTTTCAAAGCAGAATTGGCTGGAATTGAGATCGGACGCCATGTCGCGTTTGGAGAGCCCCTGATGTGCCTAAACAGTGGAAACCCCCAATTCTAACTGAAACCCTAACCCCAACCCTAACCCTAGCCCCAACCCCAACCCCAACCCTAACCCTAGCCCTAACCCTAGCCCTAACCCTAGCCCTAACCCTAGCCCTAATGGGAAAATGGAAATAATTACATTTTTTTACATTTTATTATTTTTCCCTAACTAAGTGTGTGATGAAGGGGGGTTTGATTTACTTTTATAGCGTTTTTTTGGCGGATTTTTAGGGTTGGCAGCTGTCACACACTAAAAGACGCTTTTTATTGCAAAAAATAGTTTTTGCATCACCACATTTTGAGAGCTATAATTTATCCATATTTTGGCCCACAGAGTCATGTGAGATCTTGTTTTTTGCGGGACGAGTTGAAGTTTTTATTGGTAACATTTTCGGGCAGATGACATTTTTTGATCGCTTTTTATTCCGATTTTTGGGAGGCGGAATGAACAAAAACCAGCAATTCCTGAATTTCTTTTAGGGGGGGCGTTTATACCGTTCCACGTGTGGCAAAATGGATAAAGCAGTTTTATTCTTCAGGTCAGTACGATTACAGCGATACCTCATTTATGTAATTTTTTTTATGTTTTGGCGCTTTTACACAATAAAAACTATTTTATATAAAAAAATAATTGTTTTTGCATCGCTTTATTCTGAGAGCTATAACTTTTTTATTTTTTTGGTGATCATGCTGTATCATGGCTTTTTTTTTGCGGGACAAGATGACGTTTTCAGCGGTACCATTGTTATTTATATCCGTCGTTTTGATCGCGTGTTATTCCACTTTTTGTTCGCCTGTATGATAATAAAGCAATGTTTTTTGCCTTGTTTTTTATTTATTTTTTTTGCGGTGTTCACTGAAGGGGTTAACTAGTGGGATGGTTTTATAGAGCGGGTCGTTACGGACGCGGCGATACCAAATATGTGTCCTTTTATTGTTTTTTTTAATTTACATAAATAAATGGATTTACTAGGAAATGTTTTTTGTTTTTTTTTATTTGGGGAATTTTTTTTTTTTTTTTTTATACATTCTATTTTTTTTTTAACTTTCTACCATTGTCCCAGGGTGGGACATCTCTGTATTAGATCAGATCGTTGATCTGACACTGTGCATAGCACTCTGTCAGATCAACGATCTGACAGGCAGTTTAGCTGGCTTTCCGGCGCCTGCTCTCAGCAACTCTCAGCAGGCGCCGGCTAGCCAGGTCATTTCATGACCCGGAAGGAGTCCGGCGGCCATCTTGGATCCGGGGACTCCTTCCGGGTCACCGGAGCAACGCGATCTCATTGCGTTGCTCCGGTGGGAGAGCGCAGGGAGCCCCCGTCCCTGCGCGGTCCCCCTCTATGCCGCTGTCACTACTGACAGCGGCATCAGAGGGGTTAAATTCCCGCGATCGGCGATAGCGCCGATCGTGGGCATTGCTGCGGGGTGTCAGCTGTCATATACAGCTGACACCCGCACCCGATCACCGCGGCGCTCAGTGCGAGACCGCGGTGATCGGTGCGCCGTACTAGTACTGCTGCTGGCACAAATGCAGTGCCGGCAGCGCAGTACTAGTACGGCGCATGGCGCGAAGGGGTTAAAGTATTCTAATTTACTGAGATAATGACTTTTGGGTTTTCATTGGCTATAAGCCATAATCATCAACATTAACAACAATAAACACTTGAAATAGATCACTCTGTTTGTAATGACTCTATATAATATATGAGTTTCACTTTTTGTATTGAAGAACTGAAATAAATTAACTTTTTGATGATATTTTAATTTTGTAAGAAGCGCCTGTATGTAATAGTGGTGTGAGATCAGTGGCCCAAAGTCAATTACCGTAATCCCTTAAAACCACCAGTTACTTATTCAAATCTGTGAAAATTGCCTATTTGCCCACTTTGATGCACAGGACCCATATGGGCCAGACTGGAGTGACCCGAGTTTGATGTAGGGCATCAATGTCTGTGTATCGGTGGTGTGAAATCAGTGGCCCAAAGTAAATTAATCCTTTCAATAACACCCTTTGGTGCCCACTTTGATGCCAATTTTTGTGCCATTTTTATCTTTCTCGCATTGTATTTTATTATTGTGATTTTTTAGTTTCGTTGTTAAATCTGTACAAAACAGAAAAACACAATTTTGGATAAGAAACTTCAGCATCGTCCACGTCTTGCGGTCACATCAGCTCTTTACTTTATGCCCCAGGAGAATTTTCCGCTGGCCATTTTGGGTCTCCACTTTCCTTCACTTTCACAGAAAGATGAAAATAAACAGCTGTATCATCATATCAGAAAGGTCCATGGGACGACGAAAGGGCACTAAATATAAAGTGGAAGTTTCCTGCCAGCTCCAATGTAAATCAGTGACTTCTCCGGCGCTCTGGATTTGACATAGGGACTCGAGGCCTTTCCTGTAGTAAATTAATTTATTTTTGTTCATTTTTTTCCACTTCTAAAGTAATCTGGGTCCAATTTTAGTCTATTGATAGCTCACAGGTCAGACTATGGCCATTTAAAGGGGTTTTCAGGATTCAGAAAAAATGGATAAATGTAGTAAATGGCATGAAATAAGAAAGAGACATTATTTACTTGACAATCCCCTTGTTACTCCAATGTCGTCATTGAGCTTGTCCAGCAGCAGTCAATGGACATCTGTTAGAATCTGTTTAGTTTGTGACTATCCGCCATTTTCTTGTGGAGTTCTGGCTGCCGGTCTTTTTCCTCTGGTGCTGGGTTTGTCTTGGGTCAGATGTTTGTATCACTCTTTATTAACCAGCACCTAACTCCCAGTCCTTGCTGGACAATAGTGTAAGGTATGTGCACACGTTGCAGATTTCCTGCAGATCTGCAGCTTTTTTTCCACGCAGAAACGCTGCAGACCTGCAAGTGATTTATAGCACAATGTAAATCAATGGCAAAAAAAATGCTGTGCTAATGGTGCGGAAAAATCTGCACGGAAAACGCAGCAGATCCAAAAAAGGACCATGTCACTACTTTTGTGCAGATCTGCTGCTTTTCTGCACCCATTCCATAATAGAAATCTGCAGGGGGAAAAAAAGGAAGAAATCTGCACAAAAATCTGCAACACGTGCACATACCAAAAAAGGCGCAGATTCTGACCAGTGTTTTCTGCCCAGAAATGCAGAATCTGCACAGAAAATTCCACAGTCAAATCTGCAAGGTGTGCACATAGCCTAAGGGGATGTGCACATGTTGCGGATTCTCTGCAGATCCGCAGCGTTTTTTGAGGTGCAGAAACGCTGCAGATCTGCAATTGATTTACAGTACAATGTAAATCAATGAGAAAAAAAATGCTGTGCACACTTTGCGGAAAATCCGCTGCGGAAGCACTGCGGTTTAAAAGAAGTAGCATGTCACTTCTTTTTTGTGAATCTGCAGCGTTTTTGTACCCATTCCATTATAGAAAACCGCAGGGGTAAAAAACGGAGCAAATAAGCAAGAAAACCGCAGCAAAAACACACAAAAAACGCTGCGGAACCGCACAAAAAACGCGACAAATCCGCAGGCGCGTTTTCTGCCAGGAGAGGCAGGATCCGCACCAGAAATTCCTAAGCCTAATCCGCAATGTGTGCACATAGCACTAATCTGCTTGAGCTCTAGCTTGGTGCTTTGCTTTGTGTTCTGCGTGTGTTATTTGTGCATTGCTGGTACCTCTGGTTCTGCTAGCCTTAGTTTCTGTTTTCTATTGGTTTCTGCAGCCTTCTCTTTGTTTTCTATTAGGAGGTCACCCGTTTTTGTACCTAGTCCTTAGTTCTTTTAGGGAACCCCTTCCCCTTATCTATAGGTCTTCGCTTGAGATTAACCTAGGATTATCGGTGAGTCTATTCGTAAGGAATGGGTCGCCCACTCCATCGTAGGGTTTCAGCCTAGTCATAGTGCAGGGTCCGTTTTCCCCCTTCTACCTTAGTCCTGTGTTGCAGATCCGTAACAGTTTGTCCAGCCAGAAAGAAGTATTAAAAAAAAACCCTCCCGGATTACTGCAATATGAACAGCGTTCAAGACTTGGTCAGCGTCTGCAAGGGTTAACGTTGGAAGTTGCCAGCTTACAACAGCACGTGAGTAGTTGCCCTGGAATCCACTCTGAAGAACCTAATGTGGGTTAGCCTGAATGTTTTTCTGGTAAACAGCAGGAATTTTTTTCGTTTAAAAATGCATGTTTACTTTATTTTCAGCTTAGACCCAGGGTTCAGGGGCTGAATTACAGCGTGTGGGGATTATTATGTCGTTATTGCAAGGTGAGTCCAAAGTTTGGGCATTTTCATTGCATCCGGATGACCCTTATTTGATGTCAGTAGAAGCAGATTTTTTTGCTATGGGGGTACTATATGATGATCCTGATCGGGTCACTACAGCCGAGGCAGAACTCAGGCAGCTTAAACAGGGTTCTGGCGATGCTGAGAGATATTGTACCCAGTTCAGTCGATGGTCTGCAGAAGTCAGCTGGAATGATGCTGCACTCAAGAGTAAGTTTTTAGCAGGTTTGAATGACAAGGTTAAAGATTTGCTCATTGCATATCCTGCACCTGCTAGGCTTGAGGCTGCTATGCAATTAGCTATCCGGATGGATAGAAGATTGAGAGGTAGACAGAATGAGGAGAAGGTTTCAATTTTGCTGGAGAGCCCCGTTGATTGTGGAGAGCCGATGTAACTTGGGGCGATGTCCTCTCGTTCCCAGGAAAGGCAGAGAAGATTCTCTGAGGGGCTATGCCTTTATTGTGGTAAGGCTGACCATTTTATTAAGCAATGTGAAGGACGCATAAACAAGGAAAAGAGAAAAAAAAAAGTCAATCAGAATAACCCTCCCTTTTCCATTGCATTTTTATGGTCGGCAGGAGTTTCTTTTTCTGGTAGTTTTAACTGTCGTGGTCATTCGATTGATTTTCAAGTGATGGTGGACTGTGGTTCTGCACTTAATTTGATTGATCAACAATTTCTAGACAAGTATAAGATTGATTCTGTACCTTTATCATGTCCTTTCCTGTAGTGGCGATTGATAACACTCCTCTAGAGCATGGGTGCGTTTCTCGAAAGGTCACCGGGTTTCCACTCACTGTGAATATGGAACACCAGGAATCTTTAGATTTGTTTGTGCAGCGCCCCAGAGTCCTGGTTGTTGCAGTAATGTCGCTCTGCCACTAAGGGGAGTGATGTTATGTCTGATTGCACTAAAGGAGTTCACCTGACCAGGTATCACAGTCACACATTACACTTCACACTCCAGCCACCATGGGGAGCAAAAGGCACTATGTATTAGGCCACTCCTCACACTCTGGTAAAACTGAGGGTTGGATAGGAAGTTAGACAGAACGCAGCCTGGGAGAGCTCCAGGGAGGACCTGCCAGGGGTGGGATCCTGGCAGGGAACTAGCAGAAAGGACAGAATGTGACGGAGCCGCACCTGCGCTACCCTGCGGCGGCATCCTAAGAAAGGACATGAAGTGAGGTATATTGTGGAGAAGTGAGAAATGAGATCACAGCACAAGGAGATAGAGCCAGTAGGAGTCGTGCCCCGAGAACGGCAACATCCTACTGAGGCGCGTAGCTGGTGGCCGGAACGCCGAGGAAGTAACTGACTCCAAGCATTACTTCAAACAGCGGCCGGACAGTTGATTACAGGTTGGCTGTCTACCTTAAATCACCTAAGCAGACATAGGGGGAAAACGTGGAGAGGGGCGTTTCTAGGGTCCCAGAATAGCTCTGAGCCTACTGTTGTGAATTCCGCTCTTGGGCTCCCTCCGGTGGTTGTAAGTGGCACTTTTGTGAGTTCTGCTCTTGGGCTCCCTCCGGTGGTTTTAAGTGGAATGGCTGCTCCTTGGATTTAGCAGTCTGCAGCTGCTTCCACTGATTGTCTTTCTGCTCGGCTATTTATGCCTGGCTCTTCCCTTCAGCCACTGCCACTTGTCAATGGTTCCTGGTTGGATTCACATCTCTCTTGGATTTCCCTGATATCCTGACCAGTTTAGCAAAGATAAGTCCTTTCTTTGCTCTTTTCTGTCCACATGTTGTGGACTTATTCGTTCTGTGCATTCTATGTTTTGTCCAGCTTGTCAGTATGGATTAATTCAGTTAAGCTGGAAGCTCTGGGAAGCAGATTTACCCTCCACACCTTTAGTCAGGTGTGGAGATTTTTGTAAACTCTGTGTGGATTTTTGTAGTTTTTAATACTGACCGCACAGTATTCCGTCCTGTCCTATCTATCTAGCTAGACTGGCCTCCTGTGCTACATCCTGGTTTCATTCTACGTATGTCTTTTCCCTCTCCACTCACAGTCATTACTTGTGGGGGGCTATCTATCCTTTGGGGATTTTCTCTGAGGCAAGATAGTTTTCCTGTTTCTATCTTTAGGGGTAGTTAGTTCTCAGGCTGTGACGAGGTGCCTAGGGAGTGACAGGAGCATCCCACGGCTACTTCTAGTGTTGTGTTGAGCTTAGGGACTGCGGTCAGTACAGGTACCACCTCCTTCAGAGCTCGTCCCATATTGCTCCTAAACCACCAGTTCATAACAGTACAAGTGGCCAAAAATGAATTAAATGCATCTCAAAAGAAGGGAAAAAAAATTCTGAGCCATTTTTTTTTCTGTGCTCTGTTTTGTCTTTTTTTTCCTCTTGATCTCTGGGTGGTTCAGGATTTATGCTCTGGCTGGATGTTCAGGGTTTGTTTTCTCGTGTGGATCAACTTACTGCAAGAGTACAGAGTATCCAAGATTATGTTGTCCAGACTCCAGCTTTGGAGCCTAAAATTCCTACTCCTGATTTGTTTTTTGGGGACAGATCCAAGTTTTTGAACTTTAAAAATAACTGCAAATTGTTTTTTGCTTTGAAACACCGTTCTTCTGGTGATCCCATTCAGCAAGTTAAAATCATCATATCCTTGCTGCGTGGTGACCCTCAGGACTGGGCATTCTCCCTAGAATCAGGGGATCCGGCATTGCTGAATGTAGACGCATTTTTTCAAGCGCTCGGATTACTGTATGACGAACCTAATTCTGTGGATCATGCAGAAAAAACTCTGTTGGCCCTGTGTCAAGGTCAGGAAGCGGCAGAATTATACTGCCAGAAATTTAGGAAATGGTCTGTGCTCACTAAATGGAATGAGGATGCTCTGGCTGCTATTTTCAGAAAAGGTCTTTCTGAAGCCCTTAAAGATGTTATGGTGGGCTTCCCGATGCCTGCTGGTTTGAGCGAATCTATGTCTCTAGCCATTCAGATTGATCGGCGTCTGCATGAGCGCAAAGCTGTGCACCATATGGCAGTGTCCTCTGAGCAGAGTGCTGAGTCTATGCAATGTGATAGGATTTTGACTAGAACAGAACGGCAGGAATTCAGACGTCAGAATAGGCTGTGTTTTTACTGTGGTGATTCTGCTCATGTTATTTCCGATTGCCCTAAGCATACTAGGAGGGTCGCTAGGTCTGCTACTGAACAGCCTAAATTTCTTTTATCTGTGACCCTGATTTGCTCATTGTCGTCCTTTTCTGTCATGGCATTTGTGGATTCAGGCGCTGCCCTGAACTTAATGGACTTAGAATTCGCCAGGCGCTGTGGTTTTTCCTTGCAGCCTTTGCAGAGCCCTATTCCTTTGAGGGGCATTGATGCTACACCATTGGCCAAGGATAAACCTCAGTACTGGACGCAGATGACCATGTACATGGCTCCAGCACATCAGGAAGATTGCCGTTTTCTGGTGTTGCGTAACCTGCATGATGTTGTTGTACTGGGTTTTCCATGGTTACAGGAATGTAATCCGGTGCTGGATTGGAAAACTATGTCTGTGACTAGTTGGGGTTGTCGAGGAGTACATAGTGAAATTCCTTTGATGTCAATTTCCTCTTCCCCCTCTTCTGAGGTCCCTGAGTTTTTGTCGGATTTCCAGGATGTATTTGATGAGCCCAAGTCCAGTTCCCTTCCTCCACATAGGGACTGTGATTGTGCTATTAACTTGATTCCAGGTTGTAAGTTCCCTAAGGGCCGACTTTTCAATCTGTCTGTGCCAGAGCATGCCGCCATGCGGAGTTATGTTAAGGAATCTTTGGAGAAGGGGCATATTCGGTCGTCTTCGTCACCATTGGGAGAGGGTTTCTTTTTTGTTGCTAAGAAGGATGTCTCCTTGAGACCCTGTATAGATTATCGTCTTCTTAATAAGATCACGGTCAAATTCCAATACCCCTTGCCTTTGCTTTCTGATTTGTTTGCTCAGATTAAGGGGGCTAGTTGGTTTACTAAGATTGACCTTCGAGGGGCATATAATCTTGTTCGTATTAAACAGGGTGACGAATGGAAAACTGCATTTAATACGCCCGAAGGCCATTTTGAATACCTCGTGATGCCTTTCGGGCTCTCTAATGCTCCATCTGTGTTCCAATCTTTCATGCATGATATTTTCTGCAATTATCTTGATAAATTCATGGTTGTATATTTGGATGATATTTTGATTTTTTCCGATGATTGGGAGTCTCATGTGAAGCAGGTCAGGATGGTATTCCAGATCCTTCGTGATAATGCTTTATTTGTGAAGGGGTCTAAGTGCATATTCGGAGTTCAGAAGGTCTCTTTTTTGGGTTTTATTTTTTCTCCCTCGTCTATGGAAATGGATCCTGTTAAGGTCCAAGCTATTCATGACTGGATTCAACCCACATCTGTGAAGAGCCTTCAAAAATTTTTGGGCTTTGCTAATTTCTATCGCCGTTTCATTGCCAACTTTTCCAGTGTGGTTAAGCCCTTTACTGATTTGACGAAGAAAGGCGCTGATGTGACGAATTGGTCCTCTGCGGCTGTTGAGGCCTTTCGGGAGCTTGAACGCCGATTTACTTCTGCCCCTGTGTTGCATCAGCCGGATGTTTCTCTTCCTTTTCAGGTTGAGGTTGGCGCTTCTGAGATTGGGGCAGGGGCCGTTTTGTCTCAGAGGGATTCTGATGGTTCTTTGATGAAACCGTGTGCTTTTTTTTCCAGAAAGTTTTCGCCTGCGGAACGCAATTATGATGTCGGCAATCGGGAGTTGTTGGCTATGAAGTGGGCGTTTGAGGAGTGGCGACATTGGCTTGAGGGAGCTAAGCACCGCGTTGTGGTCCTGACTGATCATAAGAATCTGATTTACCTCGAGTCGGCCAAGCGGCTGAATCCTAGACAGGCTCGATGGTCCCTGTTTTTCTCCTGTTTTGATTTTGTGGTCTCGTATCTTCCGGGATCTAAGAATGTTAAGTCTGATGCCCTCTCTAGGAGTTTTTCGCCTGATTCTCCTGGAGTCCTTGAGCCGGTTGGCATTCTTAAGGAAGGGGTGATTCTTTCTGCCATCTCCCCTGATTTGCGGCGGGTGCTTCGGGAACTTCAGGCTGATAAGCCTGACCGCTGTCCTGTGGGGAAGCTGTTTGTTCCTGATAGATGGACAAGTAAGGTAATTTCTGAGGTTCATTGTTCAGTGTTGGCTGGTCATCCTGGGATGTTTGGTACCAGAGATTTGGTTGCTAGGTCCTTTTGGTGGCCTTCTTTGTCGCGGGATGTGCATGCTTTTGTGCAGTCCTGTGGGACTTGCGCCCAGGCCAAGCCTTGCTGTTCCCGCGCTAGTGGGTTGCTTTTGCCTTTGCCGGTCCCTGAGAGGCCCTGGACGCATATTTCCATGGATTTTATTTCGGATCTTCCTGTTTCCCAGAAGATGTCTGTTATCTGGGTTGTTTGTGACCGGTTCTCTAAAATGGTCCATCTGGTACCTTTGCCTAAGTTGCCTTCCTCCTCAGATTTGGTTCCATTGTTTTTTCAGCATGTGGTTCGTTTGCATGGCATTCCGGAGAATATTGTGTCTGACAGAGGTTCTCAGTTTGTCTCTAGGTTTTGGCGGGCCTTTTGTGCTAGCATGGGCATTGATTTGTCTTTTTCTTCGGCATTTCATCCTCAGACTAATGGCCAAACTGAGCAAACTAATCAGACCTTGGAAACCTATTTGAGATGCTTTGTGTCTGCTGATCAGGATGATTGGGTGTCCTTCTTGCCGTTGGCCGAGTTTGCCCTTAATAATAGGGCTAGTTCGGCTACTTTGGTTTCACCTTTCTTTTGTAATTTTGGTTTTCATCCTCATTTTTCTTCGGGGCAGGTTGAGCCTTCTGATTGTCCTGGTGTGGATTCTGTGATGGACAGGCTGCAGCAGATTTGGACTCATGTGGTGGACAATTTGACGTTGTCTCAGGAAAAGGCTCAACATTTTGCTAACCGCCGTCGGTGTGTTGGTCCCCGGCTTCGTGTGGGGGATTTGGTTTGGTTGTCTTCTCGTCATGTTCCTATGAAGGTTTCTTCCCCTAAGTTTAAGCCTCGGTTTATTGGTCCTTATAAGATTTCTGAAATTATCAATCCGGTGTCTTTTCGTTTGGCTCTTCCAGCCTCTTTTGCCATTCATAATGTTTTCCATAGATCTTTGTTGCGGAGATATGTGGTGCCCATTGTTCCTTCGGTTGATCCTCCTGCCCTGGTGTTGGTTGAAGGAGAGTTGGAATATGAGGTTGAGAAAATTTTGGATTCTTGTTTTTCGAGGCGGAGGCTTCAGTATCTTGTCAAGTGGAAGGGTTATGGCCAGGAGGTTAATTCTTGGGTTGTTGCCTCCGATGTCCATGCCGCCGATTTGGTTTGTGCTTTTCACTTGGCTCGTCTTGATCGGCCTGGGGGCTCTGGTGAGGGTTCGGTGACCCCTCCTCAAGGGGGGGGGTACTGTTGTGAATTCCGCTCTTGGGCTCCCTCCAGTGGTTTTAAGTGGAATGGCTGCTCCTTGGATTTAGCAGTCTGCAGCTGCTTCCACTGATTGTCTTTCTGCTCGGCTATTTATGCCTGGCTCTTCCCTTCAGCCAGTGCCACTTGCCAATGGTTCCTGGTTGGATTCACATCTCTCTTGGATTTCCCTGATATCCTGACCAGTTCAGCAAAGATAAGTCCTTTCTTTGCTCTTTTCTGTCCACATGTTGTGGACTTATTCGTTCTGTGCATTCTATGTTTTGTTCAGCTTGTCAGTATGGATTAATTCAGTCAAGCTGGAAGCTCTGGGAAGCAGATTTACCCTCCACACCTTTAGTCAGGTGTGGAGATTTTTTTAAACTCTGTATTCCGTCCTGTCCTATCTATCTAGCTAGACTGGCCTCCTGTGCTACATCCTGGTTTCATTCTACGTATGTCTTTTCCCTCTCCACTCACAGTCATTACTTGTGGGGGGCTATATTTTCTCTGAGGCAATATAGTTTTCCTGTTTTTATCTTTAGGGGTAGTTAGTTCTCAGGCTGTGACGAGGTGCCTAGGGAGTGACAGGAGCATCCCACGGCTACTTCTAGTGTTGTGTTGAGCTTAGGGACTGCGGTCAGTACAGGTACCACCTCCTTCAGAGCTCGTCCCATGTTGCTCCTAAACCACCAGTTCATAACAGCCTACCCATCATACGGGTGCGTCCTAGCCAGATAAACTTGGGGGATGGAGAAGAGAAAGAACTGATACGAGAGTTGTGAGGACTATCCCGTGGTGCTCAGCAGGGATGGACTACAACACACAGGCGCTAGTTGGTAGGCAACGATTTCCACCTGCAAAGGGAACTCTGGATGTGCCTTTGGACCGGCTGGTCTCAGCCAGCCCTGTTAGCAGTGCTCTGGATTGTGGATCCCGAAGCCTTCAGTAAAAGGTAAAGAGACTGCAACCCTGTGTCCTCGTTATTAACCACGCCTCACATCATCCCCACCTACACTACTGGGAAGCCCTGGGGAAGCACTTCACCTGTGGGAAGGTATACCATCTAGCTGCCATAACACCACCCCAGTGGACCCAAAGCAGCGTCGGTCACCCTGACCGAATACCACAGGTGGCGTCACGAAACCTTGACAAACTTGCCTCCCCTTTCATTCAACGCCCCTTAGCAGGGTCACGGACCGGGTCCAGCCACCGTGACAACCCTAGAACTGAGACAGAGAGGACCGGTAACGAGTATGCCGTGGCCCTGCGTCTGGGGGCGCTCCATTTGTACTTGATAACTTGCCTTTTCCAGTTGTCCTGGGGTTACCCTGGTTAAAAATGCTCAATCCTGTACTGGACTGGTCAAGTACGATAAGATCCTGGGGTCAGGAGTGATATGGGAAATGTGGTGTACACATTGCTGCTGTTGTGAAAAATGAGCTACCTGAAGCAATTCAGGAATTCTGGAAAGTATTTTCAGAAGTGGAGTCAGAAGCTCCACCACCTCATAGAGATTATGATTGCGCTATTGAGTTTGTCCCAGGCGCTACTCTCCCTAAGAGTCACTTATTTAATCTCACGATTTCCGAGAGGAAGGCCTTAAAGGAATACCTACAGACTAGTCTTGCTGCAGATCATATAAGACCCTCTAAATCCCCTGTGGCTGTGGGGTTCTTAGGCTGTGTCTGAATTTCAGGGAGATTAATAAGATCACTGTACGCAATCCTTACTCCTTGCCGCTAATTCTGGATTTGTTTAACCAATTAGTTGGAGCCAAGTGGTTCTCTAAGATCGATCTCCATGGGGCATATAATTTGCTGCGGGTTAAAGAAGGCGATGAATGGAAGACAGCCTTTAATACCCCGGAAGGTCATTTTGAGTGTCTAGTTATGCCTTTCGACCTTACAAATGCTCCGACGTTCTTTCAAAATTTCATTAACGACATCCTGAGGCCGTTGATCGGTAGGACTGTGATTGTTTATTTGGATGATATTTTGATCTATTCACCCGATCTGGAGTCGCATTGGCAGAGAGTCCATGAGGTTCTGCAGATTCTGAGAGAAAACACACTCTTTGCTAAACTGGAGAAATGCGAGTTTGCGGTACAGAAAATTTGTTTTTTGGGTACTTTGTTTCCAGTGATGGTTTTGAGTTGGACCCAATGAAGGTTCAGGCGGTATTGGAGTGGCCTAGACCTGAATGCTTGAAGTCGATTCAGAGATTTTTGGGGTTTGCTAATTATTATAGAAAATTCATAAAGAATTTTTCGGTTATCGCAAAACCCTTACTAAGAAGGGTTCCAATACTGTCCAATTGTTCCCTGAGGCTGTTAAGGCTTTTGAGCATCTCAAGGAGAGGTTTAGCTCTGCTCCTCTTTTGATCCAGACAGATGAGACTAAAGGTACCTTCAAACTAAACGATATCGCTAGCGATCCGTGACGTTGCAGCGTCCTCGCTAGCGATATCGTTTAGTTTGACACGCAGCAGTGATCAGAATCCTGCTGTGATGTCGTTGGTCGGGGCTAGAAGGCCAGAACTTTCTTTGGTCGCTGGCTCTCCCGCTGACATCACTGAATTAGCGTGTGTGACACACACTCACTATGAGCACAGCGGCCGGAAAGCAGAGCGGTGACGTCACCGCTCTGCTTTCCGGCCACTGTGCTTACAGCCAGTACAGAGAAGCACAGCGCCGGGGACAGACAGCGGAAGGTAAGTATGAAGCGTTTGTTTTTTTTACTTTTAGGATGGTATCCAGGGTAAACATCGGGTTACTAAGCGCGGCCCTGAGCTTAGTAAACCGATGTTTACCCTGGTTACCGGCATCGTTGGTCGCTGGAGAGCTGTCTGTGTGACAGCTCTCCAGCGACCAAACAGCGACGCTGCAGCGATCCGGATCGTTGTCTGGATCGCTGCAGCGTCGTTTAGTGTGAAGGTACCTTAAGCCCTTTCTGATAGGGGTGGACGCCTCATCAGTAGGAGTGGGGGCTGTCCTGTCCCAGGAGAGAGAGGATGTGGTGCAACTCTGTGCTTTCTTAGTCTAAAAAATGTTCAGAGGCGGAGCTCAACTACTATGTTGGGAACCGAGAATTGCTGGCTATTAAGCTTGCGTTTGAGCATTGGTGACATTTTTTGGAGGGCGCTAGACATCCTATACAAGTCTTTACTGATCATAATAACCTAATCTATCTGGATGCTGCTAAACATTTGAATGCTCGTCAAGCTTGGTGGGCATTGTTTTCTGCCCAGTTCCATTTCTCTGTGACATATATCCCTGGGACAAAAAAATGTTAAAGCTGATGCTTTGTCTCAAAGTTTCTCCCCAGCGGTTAATACTGAAAAGGAAGAATCTATTCTGCAGAAAGGGGTGGTGCTGGCAGCATTAGGTTCTGAGTTGGAAAATACTTCTTAAAGCCCAGGATGCGGCACCAACTGACACTCTGTATGGGAAATTATTTGTGCCTAAAGCCCTGAGGAGAGCTTTGTTTACGGAATGTCATGAGTCTTGTTTGGTGGGTCATCCAGGGATTGCCGAAAAAAGAAAGTCGATCGGTCGGAGTTTCTGGTGGCCGGGGTGGCTAAGAGAAATTGTCAAGTGGGTGGGTCAGTGTACCATATCTGCTAGGTCTAAGGCTTCTCATGCTTCGGTGGCAGGGTTGCTTTGCCCGATAGAGGTTCCTAGTTCTCCATGGACGCACCTTGCAATGGATTTTATCACCGACCTGCCGGTCTCTGAGGGTTTTTCTGTTATCTGGGTTGTAGTGGACCGGTTTAGTAAGATGGGTCATCTGGTCCCGTTCAATAAATTACCCTGCGCTAAGACACTTGCCAGGGCATTTGTGAAAGAGATTGTCAGACTCCATGGTGTTCCCACAGACAGTGTCTCCGATAGGGGACCACAGTTTGTGGCTCACTTTTGGCGTGCCTTTTGTGACAGACTTAAGGTTCATTTGTCATTTTCGTCGGGCTATCATCCGCAGTCCAATGGGCAGACCAAGAGGAAGAACCAGGACATTGAACAGTTTTTGAGATGTTTTGTAGCGGACAATCAGGAGATCTGGTCGGAATATCTACCATTAGCTGAGTTTGCTCTCAATAATCATATGTCTTCTTCAGCTGGGTGTTCTCCTTTCTTTTGTTGCACTGGGAAGAATCCATCTTTCGGTCCTTTTTCTAGGACTGGGGTGGTGGTACCTGAGGAGGAGAGTTTTTCTGGAAATTTGGAAAGGGTTTGGACTAGTGTGCACCATAATCATAAACAGGCTAATAGGAGGTCTAAGAAATATTTTGACAAGAGAAGAAGTGAGGCAAGGTTTGTTGTTGGGGACATGGTTTGGTTGTCCTCTAGGAATCTGTGTTTGAAGATCCTTTCTAAAAAGTTGGGGCCGAAGTTTGTAGGACCTTTCAAAGTGGTTCACATTGTCAACTCGGCAGCGGTGAGATTAGACATTCCTTCGTCCTGGAAAATTAATTCAGTTTTTCATGTATCTTTGCTGAAGAAGGTTGACATGCTAGATAAGGTGGCTATGCCGTCTGCTCTTCCAGTTGATGAGGACTGCGAGTTTGAGATTTCACGCATTCTTGATTCCAGGTATCATAGAGGAGGGTTACAGTATCTTGTGTCCTGGAAGGGTTTCGGCCCCGAGGACAATTCCTGGGTGAAAGCGTGGATGTCTCAGCCTCAAGGTTAATTAAGGCTTTTCACAGGAGATTTCCGAATGTGGCCCGGCCTAGAGGATCCGGGGGATCCTCATTAAAGGGGAGGTACTGTTAGAATCTGTTTAGTTTGTGACCATCCGCCATTTTCTTGTGGAGTTCTGGCTGCCGGTCTTTTTCCTCTGATGCTGGGTTTGTCTTGGGTCAGGTGTTTGTATCACTTTTTATTAACCAGCACCTGCCTCCCAGTCCTTGCTGGACAACAGTGTTAATCTGCTTGAGCTCTAGCTTGGTGCTTTGTGTTCTGTGTGTTATTTATGCAGTGCTGGTACCTCTGGTTCTGCTATTGGTTTCGCCAGCCTTCTCTGTGTTTTCTATTAGGAGGTGACCCGTTTCTTTTAGGGAACCTCTTCCCCTTATCTATAGGTCTTCGCTTGAGATTAACCTAGGATCGTCAGTGGGTCTATTTGCAAAGAATGGGTCGCCCCCTCCATCGTAAGGTTTTAGCCTAGTCATAGTGCAGGGTCAGTTTTCCCCCTTCTACCTTAAGGTACCGTCACACTTAGCGACGCTGCAGCGATACCGACAACGATCCGGATCGCTGCAGCGTCGCTGTTTGGTCGCTGGAGAGCTGTCACACAGACCGCTCTCCAGCGACCAACGATGCTGGTAACCAGGGTAAACATCGGGTAACTAAGCGCAGGGCCGCGCTTAGTAACCCGATGTTTACCCTGGTTACCATCCTAAAAGTAAAAAAAACAAACAGTACATACTTACCTACCGCTGTCTGTTCTCCAGTGCTGTGCTCTGCACTCCTCCTGTACTGTCTGTGTGAGCACAGCGGCCGGAAAGCAGAGCGGTGACGTCACCGCTCTGCTTTCCGGCTGACCGACGCTCACAGACAGTACAGGAGGAGTGCAGAGCACAGTGCTGGAGGACAGACAGCTGTAGGTAAGTATGTAGTGTTTGTTTTTTTTACTTTTAGGATGGTAACCAGGGTAAACATCGGGTTACTAAGCGCGGCCCTGCGCTTAGTTACCCGATGTTTACCCTGGTTACCAGTGAAGACATCGCTGAATCGGTGTCACACACGCCGATTCAGCGATGTCTGCGGGGAGTCCAGCGACGAAACAAAGTTCTGGACTTTCTTCCCCGACCAGCGACAGCACAGCAGGGGCCTCATCGCTGCTGCCTGTCACACTGGACGATATCGCTAGCGAGGACGCTGCAACGTCACGGATCGCTAGCGATATCGTCTAGTGTGACGGTACCTTTAGTCCTGTGTTGCAGATCCGTAACAACATCTACTCATGTGGCCACAACAAGCAATCACTGGCCCCTGTGGTGATGCCAAGGCGCACAGCATGTGTCCATTATAATGTAGGCTCTTGGTCTTGTGTACAGGACAATGACACTGACACTTGGGACACAGGACAATGAGACTGATACTTGGGGAACAGGACAATGAAACACCTACACTTGGGGTACATGACAGTGACAGACACTGATACTTGGGGTACAGGACAGAAACTTGGGGACAGGACAATAGCACTGATACTTGGGACACAGGGCAATGACAATGACACTTTGGGTACAGGATAATGACAGACACTGATACTTGGGGTATAGTACAGAAATTTGGGGACAGGACAATGACACTGACACTTGGGGTACAGGATAATGATACTGACACTTGTAGTACAGGATAATGACACTGATACTTGGGGTACAGGATAATGACAGACACTGATACTTGGGGTACAGGACAGAAACTTGGGGACAGGACAAAGACACTGACACTTGGGACACAGGGCAATGACACTTACACTTAGGGTACAGGACAATGACAGACACAAATACTTGGGGTGTAGAGGTTGGCCAGGGCCATAGTCGTGGCTAAGCTTTTTTGGGCTTTAAGGGCCCTTGACCTCCTTCTATACAAAAATCACATCTCCCCGGCAGGGCCCCTCTTCTCTTTCTTAGGGTTTCCTCTGGTCGTTTGTAAATAAACAGAGACACAGTCCAGTTACAACTCAAAGCTTTACTCTCACTTCTTCCCAGCACATCCAGATCCGTCACAGCGTTAACATCAGTTTTCACATTATACATCACTTCAGCTTTCCTTTCACTCCTCTCCCTGTCAAATAGCTCGAGCCCGGGTCCTACCATATCACACGGTATCTTAGCGTCCTCCCAGTCCAGATTTTCTGCATTTGGGGGTTCCCTCAGCCGTTTTGACCTGGCTCTGAGGGCATCAGCCCATGCTATCATCTGCCACATGTTGAGCGACCTGCCTGTCTTTCCTGCCGTGTCCTTTCACTGTAGCTTTCGTTCCTGAAGCTGATGACGGTAGCATTGCTGGGACTATGCTAGTTCTGGATGGCTGGGCGCTTTACTTAAGCTCAACAATTCGGGTATCTATATTGCTCGGGCTAACAGCCCATCCGAGCTCTATGGGCACCCAGGCTACTGACCACATCTAGGAAGCTATCTTCCTCTAACTACAATGAACCCCTCCTACAATTAAATATTCACAGTGCGATAGTTAAAACTATGCTGTACCCCATCTTATGTCAATACTAGGGTAAAACTTTCCCTATAAACAATAGCAGCAATTAAATGTAAAGCATTACATATGGCTATAAATATGTTACATATCACATTATATTTATAAATCAGTAAAATAGCTATTTACTCAGGATGTGCAAAGGGAATATTCTTCAACCTCCTTACATTCCCCCTTATTTTAAGTTTGGTCGTCCCCGACCAAGGCATAAGTAAACTTTTTATTCTGTAGAGATTACACTCCATGCAGGGAGAAAATGAGGTAGTTTGTATAATAGTATTGACTCAATATGAGCAGAATCCACGCACTGTCACACCACAGTCTCCAGGTGATATCCATAGTTAAATCAAATGTGTATACAAGATGAGAAGTCCCCACAGAGAAGTCTACAGTTCTTGTGGGTGTGCCCCCCTTCCTTTGAGCAGAGCACCATCCCCTGCCAATTTGCAGGCTGCCCATATCACAGACAGTCCATTATTGCAGTCTGAAGCCAGACCATCAGTCCATGAACCTGTTGTTCCTCAAGGCCCAAGTCCTGCTTATCAGCATAAAGGGCGCAACAAAACATAATTACAACTTAACGTTCTCTCCTGGCCATACTGGCCACATTACTCCCGACTCTGGGAGCGCATCAGAGTTCCTTAACCCTTAGGGATGCAGAACAGTCCCGAATTTTTATGAGTGCAACGAGCACAACACTTAGCAAGAACAGTACACAGTTCAACGGCGCGCGTCTCATGCTGCAGGGTTCCATGCCTGTGGGCGGGATGAAGAGGACTCTGCAGCCGCAGAGTGTGAAGGCTGCCAGGATGTAGCAGAGGCAGAGTAACATAGTAACATAGTAACATAGTTAGTAAGGCCGAAAAAAGACATTTGTCCATCCAGTTCAGCCTATATTCCATCATAATAAATCCCCAGATCTACGTCCTTCTACAGAACCTAATAATTGTATGATACAATATTGTTCTGCTCCAGGAAGACATCCAGGCCTCTCTTGAACCCCTCGACTGAGTTCGCCATCACCACCTCCTCAGGCAAGCAATTCCAGATTCTCACTGCCCTAACAGTAAAGAATCCTCTTCTATGTTGGTGGAAAAACCTTCTCTCCTCCAGACGCAAAGAATGCCCCCTTGTGCCCGTCACCTTCCTTGGTATAAACAGATCCTCAGCGAGATATTTGTATTGTCCCCTTATATACTTATACATGGTTATTAGATCGCCCCTCAGTCGTCTATTTTCTAGACTAAATAATCCTAATTTCGCTAATCTATCTGGGTATTGTAGTTCTCCCATCCCCTTTATTAATTTTGTTGCCCTCCTTTGTACTCTCTCTAGTTCCATTATATCCTTCCTCCTGAGCACCGGTGCCCAAAACTGGACACAGTACTCCATGTGCGGTCTAACTAGGGATTTGTACAGAGGCAGTATAATGCTCTCATCATGTGTATCCAGACCTCTTTTAATGCACCCCATGATCCTGTTTGCCTTGGCAGCTGCTGCCTGGCACTGGCTGCTCCAGGTAAGTTTATCATTAACTAGGATCCCCAAGTCCTTCTCCCTGTCAGATTTACCCAGTGGTTTCTCATTCAGTGTGTAATGGTGATATTGATTCCTTCTTCCCATGTGTATAACCTTTCATTTATCATTGTTAAACCTCATCTGCCACCTTTCAGCCCAAGTTTCCAACTTATCCAGATCCATCTGTAGCAGAATACTATCTTCTCTTGTATTAACTGCTTTACATAGTTTTGTATCATCTGCAAATATCGGTATTTTACTGTGTAAACCTTCTACCAGATCATTAATGAATATGTTGAAGAGAACAGGTCCCAATACTGACCCCTGCGGTACCCCACTGGTCACAGCGACCCAGTTAGAGACTATACCATTTATAACCACCCTCTGCTTTCTATCACTAAGCCAGTTACTAACCCATTTACACACATTTTCCCCCAGACCAAGCATTCTCATTTTGTGTACCAACCTCTTGTGCGGCACGGTATCAAACGCTTTGGAAAAATCGAGATATACCACGTCCAATGACTCACTGTGGTCCAGCCTATAGCTTACCTCTTCATAAAAACTGATTAGATTGGTTTGACAGGAGCGATTTCTCATAAACCCATGCTGATATGGAGTTAAACAGTTATTCTCATTGAGATAATCCAGAATAACATCCCTCAGAAACCCTTCAAATATTTTACCAACAATAGAGGTTAGACTTACTGGCCTATAATTTCCAGGTTCACTTTTAGAGCCCTTTTTGAATATTGGCACCACATTTGCTATGCGCCAGTCCTGCGGAACAGACCCTGTCGCTATAGAGTCCCTAAAAATAAGAAATAATGGTATATCTATTACATTCCTTAGTTCTCTTAGTACTCGTGGGTGTATGCCATCCGGACCCGGAGATTTATCTATTTTAATCTTATTTAGCCGGTTTCGCACCTCTTCTTGGGTTAGATTGGTGACCCTTAAAGGGAACCTGTCACCCCGTGTTTTGAGATTGAGCTATAAATACTGTTAAATAGGGCCTGCGCTGTGTGTTCCTATAGTGTATGTAGTGTACCCCGATTCCCCATGTATGCTGAGAAATAACTTACCAAAGTCGCCGTTTTCGCCTGTCAATCAGGCTGGTCAGGTCGGGAGGGCGTGGTGACATCGCTGGTTCTTCCTCAGCTTTACGTTGGTGGCGTAGTGGCGTAGTGGTGAAGACACAGCGCGCGATCTGCGCTGTCATCCCTTTCGTCGGTGGGGGCGGCCATCTTCCTGGGGCCGCGCGTGCGCAGATCGAGTGCTCTGCTGCACGGGGCTTCAGGAAAATGGCCGCGGGATGCCGCGCGTGCGCATTAGAGATCGCGGCGGCCATTTTCCCAAAGCCGAGATGCAAACTCGGCTTTGGGAAAATGGCCGCCGCGATCTCTAATGCGCACGCGCGGCATCCCGCGGCCATTTTCCTGAAGCCCCGTGCAGCAGAGCACTCGATCTGCGCACGCGCGGCCCCAGGAAGATGGCCGCCCCCACCGACGAAAGGGATGACAGCGCAGATCGCGCGCTGTGTCTTCACCACTACGCCACTACGCCACCAACGTAAAGCTGAGGAAGAACCAGCGATGTCACCACGCCCTCCCGACCTGACCAGCCTGATTGACAGGCGAAAACGGCGACTTTGGTAAGTTATTTCTCAGCATACATGGGGAATCGGGGTACACTACATACACTATAGGAACACACAGCGCAGGCCCTATTTAACAGTATTTATAGCTCAATCTCAAAAAACGGGGTGACAGGTTCCCTTTAATATAGGGTTTTCATTGTTTCTTGGGATTTCACCTAGCATTTCATTTTCCACCGTGAATACCGTGGAGAAGAAGGTGTTTAATATGTTAGCTTTTTCCTCATCATCTACAACCATTCTTTCCTCACTATTTTTTAAGGGGCCTACATTTTCAGTTTTTATTCTTTTACTATTGATATAGTTGAAGAACAGTTTGGGATTAGTTTTACTCTCCTTAGCAATGTGCTTCTCTGTTTCCTTTTTGGCAGCTTTAATTAGTTTTTTAGATAAAGTATTTTTCTCCCTATAGTTTTTAGAGCTTCAATGGTGCCATCCTGCTTTAGTAGTGCAAATGCTTTCTTTTTAATGTTAATTGCCTGTCTTACTTCTTTGTTTAGCCACATTGGGTTTTTCCTATTTCTAGTCCTTTTATTCCCACAAGGTATAAACCGCTTACACTGCCTATTTAGGATGTTCTTAAACATTTCCCATTTATTATCTGTATTCTTATTTCTGAGGATATTGTCCCAGTCTACCAGATTAAGGGCATCTCTAAGCTGGTCAAACTTTGCCTTCCTAAAGTTCAGTGTTTTTGTGACTCCCTGACAAGTCCCCCTAGTGAAAGACAGGTGAAACTGTACAATATTGTGGTCGCTATTTCCTAGATGCCCAACCACCTGCAGATTTGTTATTCTGTCAGGTCTATTAGATAGTATTAGGTCTAAAAGTGCTGCTCCTCTGGTTGGATTCTGCACCAATTGTGAAAGATAATTTTTCTTGGTTATTAGCAGAAACCTGTTGCCTTTATGGGTTTCACAGGTTTCTGTTTCCCAGTTAATATCCGGGTAGTTAAAGTCCCCCATAACCAGGACCTCATTATGGGTTGCAGCTTCATCTATCTGCTTTAGAAGTAGACTTTCCATGGTTTCTGTTATATTTGGGGGTTTGTAACAGACCCCAATAAGAATTTTGTTATCATTTTTCCCTCCATGAATTTCGACCCATATGGACTCGACATCCTCATTTCCTTTGCTAATATCCTCCCTTAAAGTGGACTTTAGACAAGACTTTACATAGAGAGTAGGGAGGAGTATCAGCACAGGATGCTGACCACTCCCGTCTTGGGCTCAAATTTGACCCCAGGCCTGTATCTTCTGAACACAAAGTCACCACCACCGCACAGTAGCCCAAGGGGCAGTCCTCCTTGAAGAAGGAGACCCAATCCCCTTCCAACAGGGGTCTCCCATGTTTCACAGAGGCAGCGTTGATGTACACCTTGTTTTCAGTTCCTGAATCCCGTATAAAGCTGTATCCCGGGGCTATATTTGCAAAAACCAAGAGCAGCGCCCGGCCATAATGCCTGTTGTGAGTTCTGTTTTTGGGCTCCCTCTGGTGGTTACTGATGGTACTGGGTGACTTGTGTTCTCTGCGGTCTCTGGTCTCCACCTGTTCCATCAGGTTATGGGAGTTTCCTATTTAACCTGGCTTTTTTGTCATTTCCTCGCCGGCTATCAATGTAATCGGCGTGTCTTTTCACCTCTGCTCCCTGCGTCTGTTATCTTCAGGACAAGCTAAGTTTTGATTTTCCTGTTCCACGTTTTGCTTTATTTTTGTCTTAGTCCAGCTTGCAGATATGTGATTCCTTGCTGCTGGTTGCTCTAGTGGGCTGAAATTACTCCTCATGTTCCATGAGTTGGCACATGAGTTCAAGTAATTTCAGGATGGTTTTTTGAAGGGTTTTTCGCTGACCGCGCAGTTCACTTTTGTATCCTCTGCTATCTAGCTTTAGCGGGCCTCATTTTTGCTGATTCTATTTTCATAACTACGTATGTGCTTTCCTCTCATTTCACCGTTATTACATGTGGGGGGCTGCTATTTCTGTGGGGTGTTTCTCTGGAGGCAAGTGAGGTCTGTTTTACTTCTGATAGGGGAAGTTAATCCTTCGGCTGGCGCGAGACGTCTAGGAATCATCGTAGGCACGTTCCCCGGCTACTGCTAGTTGTGTGTTTAGGTTCAGGATCGCGGTCAGCTTAGGTTCCATCACCCTAGAGCTTGTTTTGTTTTTGTGCTTGTCCTTTTGTGATCCCCTGCCATTGGGATCATGACAGTATAGCCGGCCTAAAGAAAAAAATTGGTCATCGTTTTGGCTGAAGTAGGAGGAAAAGTAGTCTGAGGAAGTTTTTTTTTTTTTTTTTCCCCTCCTCAGTGTTTGCTGCCTAGCCTTAATTGCAGCTTGGCTGCTTCTTTCCTCCTCTTAATCCTTGAATGGCTCTGACCTCAGCTGTTTATCATGGACGTCCAGAGTTTGGCTTCCAGCCTGAATAATCTTGCTGCTAAGGTTCAAAATATACAAGATTTTGTTGTACATACGCCTATGTCGGAACCTAGAATTCCTATTCCAGAGTTTTTTTCTGGAGATAGATCTAGTTTTCTGAATTTTAGGAACAATTGCAAGTTGTTTCTTTCCTTGAATTCTCGCTCCTCTGGAGACCCTGCTCAGCAGGTCAAGATTGTTATATCTTTCCTGCGGGGTGACCCTCAGAATTGGGCATTTGCATTGGCACCAGGTGATCCTGCGTTGCTCAATGTGGATGCGTTTTTTCTGGCATTTGGTTTGCTCTATGAGGAACCTAACCTAGAGATTCAGGCTGAAAAAGCTTTATTGGCTCTCTCTCAGGGGCAAGATGAAGCAGAAATATATTGTCAGAAATTTCGGAAATGGTCGGTGCTTACTCAGTGGAATGAGTGCGCTCTGGCTGCAAAATTCAGAGATGGCCTTTCTGAGGCCATTAAAGATGTTATGGTGGGGTTCCCGGCGCCTACAGGGCTGAATGAGTCCATGACTATGGCTATTCAGATTGATCGACGTTTACGGGAGCGCAAACCTGTGCACCATTTGGCGGTGTCTTCTGAACAGGCACCTGAGATAATGCAATGTGATAGAATTCAGTCCAGAAGTGAACGGCAAAATTATAGGCGGAAAAATGGATTGTGTTTTTATTGTGGTGATTCAGCTCATGTTATATCAGCATGCTCTAAACGCACAAAAAAGGTTGATAAGCCTGTTGCCATTGGTACTTTACAGTCTAAGTTCATTCTGTCTGTGACGCTGATTTGTTCATTATCATCCATTTCCGTCGATGCCTATGTGGATTCAGGCGCTGCCCTGAGTCTTATGGATTGGTCATTTGCCAATCGCTGTGGGTTTAGTCTGGAACCTCTGGAAGTTCCTATTCCTTTGAAAGGAATTGACTCTACACCTTTGGCTATGAATAAACCTCAGTACTGGACACAAGTGACCATGCGTATGACTCCCGTTCATCAGGAGGTGATTCGCTTCCTGGTACTGTATAATTTACATGATGTCTTAGTGCTTGGTCTGCCATGGTTACAAACTCATAACCCAGTCCTGGACTGGAAAACAATGTCTGTGTTAAGCTGGGGATGTCAGGGGGTTCATGATGATGCATCTCCGATTTCTATCGCTTCATCTACTCCTTCTGAGGTTCCGGTATTTCTGTCTGATTATCGGGAGGTTTTTGAGGAGCCTAAGCTCAGTTCGCTTCCTCCTCACAGGGATTGCGATTGTGCTATAGATTTGATTCCTGGCAGTAAATTCCCTAAAGGTCGTTTGTTCAATCTGTCAGTGCCAGAGCATACTGCTATGCGGAATTATGTTAAGGAGTCATTGGAAAAGGGACATATCCGTCCATCTTCGTCCCCTTTGGGAGCAGGTTTTTTTTTGTGGCCAAGAAGGATGGTTCCTTGAGGCCTTGCATAGATTATCGTCTTTTGAATAAGATTACAGTCAAATATCAGTATCCTTTGCCATTGTTGACTGATTTGTTCGCTCGCATTAAGGGGGCTAAATGGTTCACTAAGATTGATCTTCGGGGTGCGTATAATCTTGTGCGGATAAGGCAGGGTGATGAGTGGAAAACCGCATTTAATACGCCTGAGGGCCATTTCGAGTATTTGGTGATGCCTTTTGGACTTTCTAATGCTCCTTCTGTCTTCCAGTCTTTTATGCACAATATTTTCCGTGAATATCTGGATAAATTTATTATCGTGTATTTGGATGATGTTTTGGTTTTTTCTGATGACTGGGAGTCTCATGTTCAGCAAGTCAGGAAGGTGTTTCAGGTTCTGCGGGCCAATTCTTTGTTTGTAAAAGGTTCTAAATGTCTCTTTGGAGTCCAGAAGATTTCTTTTTTGGGGTATATTTTTTCCCCTTCTACTATTGAGATGGATCCCGTCAAGGTTCAGGCTATTTGTGACTGGACGCAGCCTACATCTCTTAAGAGTCTACAGAAGTTCTTAGGCTTTGCTAATTTTTATCGTCGCTTCATAACTAATTTTTCTAGTGTTGTTAAGCCTTTGACGGATTTGACTAAAAAGGGTGCTGATGTTACTGATTGGTCTCCTGCGGCTGTGGAGGCCTTTCAGGAACTTAAGCGCCTGTTTTCTTCGGCTCCTGTGTTGCGTCAGCCAGATACATCGCTTCCTTTTCAGGTTGAGGTTGATGCTTCCGAGATCGGAGCGGGGGCGGTTTTGTCACAGAGAAGCTCCGATGGCTCAGTGATGAAGCCATGTGCGTTCTTTTCTAGAAAATTTTCGCCCGCTGAACGGAATTATGATGTTGGTAATCGGGAGCTTTTGGCCATGAAGTGGGCATTTGAGGAGTGGCGTCATTGGCTTGAGGGTGCTAGACATCGTGTGGTGGTCTTGACTGATCACAAAAATCTGATGTACCTTGAGTCTGCCAAGCGTCTGAATCCTAGACAGGCTCGTTGGTCACTGTTTTTCTCCCGTTTCAATTTTGTGGTTTCGTACCTGCCAGGTTCAAAAAATGTGAAGGCGGATGCTCTTTCTAGGAGTTTTGTGCCTGACTCCCCTGGAAATTCGGAGCCCACTGGTATCCTTAGGGATGGGGTGATTTTGTCGGCTGTCTCCCCAGACTTGCGACGTGCTTTGCAGGAGTTTCAGGCGGATAAACCTGATCGTTGTCCGCCGGAAAGACTGTTTGTTCCGGATAATTGGACCAGTAGAGTCATCTCCGAGGTCCATTCTTCTGTGTTGGCAGGTCATCCTGGAATATTTGGTACTAGAGACTTGGTTGCCATGTCTTTTTGGTGGCCTTCCTTGTCGAGGGATGTGCGTTCTTTCGTGCAGTCTTGTGGAGTTTGCGCTCGGGCTAAGCCTTGCTGTTCTCGGGCCAGTGGATTGTTGTCACCTTTGCCTATCCCGAAGAGACCTTGGACGCACATTTCCATGGACTTTATTTCGGATCTCCCTGTCTCTCAAAAAATGTCCGTCATATGGGTTGTGTGTGACCGCTTTTCTAAGATGGTTCATCTGGTACCCTTGCCTAAGTTACCTTCCTCCTCTGAGTTGGTCCCTCTGTTTTTTCAAAACGTGGTCCGTTTGCATGGCATTCCGGAGAACATCGTTTCTGACAGGGGATCCCAGTTTGTGTCTAGATTTTGGCGGACGTTCTGTGCTAAGATGGGCATTGATTTGTCCTTTTCGTCTGCATTCCATCCTCAGACGAATGGCCAGACGGAACGAACTAATCAGACTTTAGAAACTTATTTAAGGTGTTTTGTTTCTGCTGATCAAGATGACTGGGTTTCCTTTTTTCCGCTTGCCGAGTTTGCCCTTAATAATCGGGCTAGTTCTGCTACCTTGGTTTCTCCTTTCTTTTGTAATTCGGGGTTTCATCCTCGTTTTTCCTCTGGTCAGGTGGAGCCTTCTGATTGTCCTGGAGTGGACATGGTGGTGGATAGGTTGCATCGGATTTGGAGTCATGTGGTGGACAATTTGAAGTTGTCCCAGGAGAGGGCTCAGCAGTTTGCTAATCGCCGTCGCCGCGTGGGTCCTCGACTTCTTGTTGGGGACTTGGTGTGGTTGTCTTCTCGTTTTGTTCCTATGAAGGTCTCTTCTCCTAAGTTCAAGCCTCGGTTCATCGGTCCCTATAGGATCTTGGAAATTCTTAACCCTGTGTCGTTTCGTTTGGATCTTCCGGCATCGTTTGCTATTCATAATGTGTTCCATCGGTCGTTGTTGCGGAGGTATGAGGTACCTGTTGTTCCTTCGCTTGAGCCTCCTGCTCCGGTGCTGGTGGAGGGTGAATTGGAGTATGTTGTGGAGAAGATCTTGGATTCTCGTGTTTCCAGACGGAAACTCCAGTATTTGGTCAAGTGGAAGGGTTATGGTCAGGAGGATAATTCTTGGGTGATTGCCTCTGATGTTCATGCTGCCGATTTGGTCTGTGCTTTTCATAGGGCTCATCCTGGTCGCCCTGGTGGTTCTCGTGAGGGTTCGGTGACCCCTCCTCAAGGGGGGGGTACTGTTGTGAGTTCTGTTTTTGGGCTCCCTCTGGTGGTTACTGATGGTACTGGGTGACTTGTGTTCTCTGCGGTCTCTGGTCTCCACCTGTTCCATCAGGTTATGGGAGTTTCCTATTTAACCTGGCTTTTTTGTCATTTCCTCGCCGGCTATCAATGTAATCAGCGTGTCTTTTCACCTCTGCTCCCTGCGTCTGTTATCTTCAGGACAAGCTAAGTTTTGATTTTCCTGTTCCACGTTTTGCTTTATTTTTGTCTTAGTCCAGCTTGCAGATATGTGATTCCTTGCTGCTGGTTGCTCTAGTGGGCTGAAATTACTCCTCATGTTCCATGAGTTGGCACATGAGTTCAAGTAATTTCAGGATGGTTTTTTGAAGGGTTTTTCGCTGACCGCGCAGTTCACTTTTGTATCCTCTGCTATCTAGCTTTAGCGGGCCTCATTTTTGCTGATTCTATTTTCATAACTACGTATGTGCTTTCCTCTCATTTCACCGTTATTACATGTGGGGGGCTGCTATTTCTGTGGGGTGTTTCTCTGGAGGCAAGTGAGGTCTGTGTTTCTTCTGATAGGGGAAGTTAATCCTTCGGCTGGCGCGAGACGTCTAGGAATCATCGTAGGCATGTTCCCCGGCTACTGCTAGTTGTGTGTTTAGGTTCAGGATCGCGGTCAGCTCAGGTTCCATCACCCTAGAGCTTGTTTTGTTTTTGTGCTTGTCCTTTTGTGATCCCCTTCCATTGGGATCATGACAAATGCCCTCTCCATGCTGGTGCAGCTGGGTCCAAATTTCTTTCTCCCGCTGTTTTTTCCTTGCAGTAATGCCCGCCATCCAGACAGATTGGCCAGGAGTGCGAGAAGAGCCCTGTATCGCTCTGCCAATCTGCGGAGAGCTCTCCTCCATACTGGGACCTGACCTGGGCCTGGTCTCCCGTTTCCGATGACTGTGGGGTAAATAAAAGGACTCACCTCCCGGGACAGAGTCCCGGGGAACAGCTCGGCCTGGTGGGAGTGGAAGGCCGCAGCAAGGACTAACCCTCCAGAGTCGAGGGTCGAAATTCACTCACCACTGATGACTTTGGGGATCCGGCCGCATCCGTCCCGTAAGTGAAGTATTCCTCTACAGCTGCGCTCCACGAATCCTGAGGATGAAGTGCCACCTCGGCCCTCACTTCCTGTAAAAGCTCCACAGAGGTGAACGCTGGCTCCGGTCCCTGCTGCTGCAAGAAAACTGTCTCCACGTCAAAAGGTTCCACCTCCCGGCGATATTCCTGCTCCGGAACGGCATCTTCTTCCATCAGAGACTCTTTCGGGGTGATCACTGTTTCCGGTTCCCGGCATCTTCGTTCCAACTCGACGTGACGTTGTGGCTCATGCTCCGGCAGCCTCCGGTAACTTTCTTCAGCCGGTGGTAAGTGCCATCCACCATCATTTTCGTTCTCTTTCCGCCTTGGCCGAGTTCTTTCCTGCTCCTGCCGCCATTTCCACTCTATGTGGCCTACTCTGCCGTAGTGACGGGTGCAGGTGAGGTGCATTGCTGCTGGCGCCATGTTCTGTAATGACACCTGACAGCTGCACACGGGCTGTTCTTCTGGGCCTCACCCGTCCTAGGGTGGGGTTGCTTCCTGCCGCTTCACACATTTCCTTGTAATCTGTTGCAAGGGGCAAGCTCTTCTTCTTCGACTCCCCCACCACGGGCGGGCACACTGGTTAGGCCACAGACTCTTCCAGACAGCTTCTCACGCCAATTCTCCATCAGGATGCCTATGAAGGGAGGGATCAAAGTCGTTGTCCATCAATTGCGTGCCATTATCTGCCATCTTTAAGGCCGTCATCTTGGCCATCATAATGTCAGTTTCATTAGTAGCTTTTGACAAGTCCAGTGTATCAGTCACATCCAGCATTTCAGTAGCATCCACAAAATCTTTTCTTTCTTTTCTGGTCACGTCATTCACACCATCCACTGGTTTTTCACGCGGCACGGCTTCGCCATCCTGCCAACTATGCCAAGTGTAGAGTTCAGCCAAGGGCGTAGTCGTGGCTAAGCTTTTTGGGTTTTGTGTTCACTGGCCTCCCTTTACATAAAAATCATATCTCCCTGGCAGCTTACTTGTCTCTCCTTTTTCTACACCGGCAGGGCCCCTCTTCTGTTTCTTAGGGTCTCTGTTATGATCTGGTGGTTTAGGAACAACATGAGACAAGCTCTGAAGGAGGTGGTATCTGTACTGACCGCAGACCCTGAACCTAGCAGCGCAACTAGCAATAGCCGTGGGGGGTACCTAACGCTCCCTAGACCCCTCGGCACAGCCTAAGATCTAACTTCCCCTAAAGATGGAAACAGGAAACCTATCTTGCCTCAGAGAAAATCCCCAAAGGAAAGATAGCCCCCCACAAATATTGACGGTGAGAGGAGGGGAAAATAACATACGCAGAGATGAAATCAGATTTTAGCATAGGAGGCCAGTCTAGCTTGATAGATAGGACAGGAAAGGATACTGTGCGGTCAGTATAAAAACTACAAAACAATCCACACAAAGTTTACAAAATCTCCACACCTGACTACAGGTGTGGAGGGTAAATCTGCTTCCCAGAGCTTCCAGCTAACAGAAAAAATCCATAATGACAAGCTGGACAAAAATAGAATGCACAGAACAATAAGTCCACAACATGTGGACTGAAATGAGCAAAGCCAGAACTTATCTTTGCAGAACTGGTCAGGAAACCAGGAGAATCCAAGCAGAGATGTGAATCCAGCCAGAAAACATTGACAAGTGGCATAGGCTGAAGACTAGAGCCAGGTTAAATAGCAGAGCCAGGAGAGACGATTAGTGAAAGCAGCTGCAAAGCTAAACCCAAGGAGCAGCAGTTCCACTCAAAACCACCAGAGGGAGCCCAAGGGCAGAATTCACAAAGGTGCCATTCACAACCACCGGAGGGAGCCCAAGAATGGAATTCACAACAGGTCTCCTCCGGTTGCTTGTGAATAAACAGAGACACAGTCCAGGTAAAACTCAAAATGCAAAACTTTACTCTCACATCCAGATCCGTTACAGCGTTAACATCAGTTTTCACATTATACATCACTTCAGCTTTTCCTTCACTCCACTCCCTGTCATACAGCTTGAGCCCGGGTCCTACTGTATCACACGGTATCTCAGCATCCTCCCTGTTGATTTTCCACATTTGGGGATTCCCTCAGCCGTTTTGCTCCGCCTCTGAGGGCGTCAGTCCATGCTCTCATCTGCCACATGTTGATCAACCTGCCCGTCTTTCCTGCCGTGTCCTTTCACTGTAGCTTTCGCTCCTGAAGCTGATGACGATAGCGTTGCTGGGGCTATGCTGGTCCCCTAGTACTGGATGGCTGGGCACTTAAGCTCAACATTGTGGGGTATCTATGTTGCTTGGGCTAACAGCCCATCCAAGCCCTATGGGCACCCAGGTCTCCTGACCACATCTAGGAAGCTATTTTCCCCTAACTACAATGACCCCTCCTACAATTAACCAATCACAGTGCTATAGTTAAAACTATGCTGTACCCCATCTTGTGGCAAAACTAGGGTACTGAACTTTCCCAATAAATAATAGCAGCAATTGAATGTAAAACATTACAAATGACTATACATATATTACATATCACATTACATTTACACATCAGTAAAATAACTATTTATTCAGGATGTGCAATGGGAATATTCTTCAACCTCCTTACAGGGGTACAGGACAATGAAGTAACAGTAAAATCTCAAGGGAGCAGATTAGACATGATATAAATAGACGGTACATTCATGTTGTAGTTACACTGGTTCTAGCACGCTTTTCTCTGTTTCCCCTCATGTTGCAGGCATTTTGTGTTTGCTTTAGCAGTGCCCTGTTTTGTATCTACCCAGCTATTCCTGGGAAGAAACTGTACAGGACAACTGACAATATAAAGTGCTGGGTATACTGATCACATCTGATAAGTAACTTGTTCATGTTTTCTTGGGAAGTTCAAAGATCTAACACATATCCAGGGTTTTATAGCTTAGAAATAGTGGGAATCCTTGTAAATGCAGAATGTTACTTATAGTGTACCGATCCCAAGTTACAGATCTTTTATTATAAAAATAAAGACCATAAAAATAATAATACATAACAGCAACATAAACTAAATAAAATGTCAATCAGCAAATAACATTAACAATACACACGCTGCAATTAAAAATGACATTAAAACACACCAGAGTCAACAATCCCCTACCCCATTCCGGCCTGAGAGATGGTCCTGCATCTCATCTTAATCTATGATCAATGTTAAGTCCTGCCGGCCAGTGCCAGTTTTTCACCCTTGCCCCCCCAAAAAAATAAAAATAAAAATAAATACCGTATCTATAATATAACGCTGGGAGCGTCACTCTGTCCGAAGCCTTTATAGACTGCGCAGGCGCAAGCGCCGGCGCAGTCTGGCCCCCACAGAGTGACGCTCCCAGGAGATCGCGGTATGCGTAAGCACTGAACGCATACCGCGATCTCCACCAGATAGTCAGGGACCGTGGACGCGCCAGGAGGGAGGGTAAGTATAGTCACCTGTCCTCCGTTCCAGCGCTGCGTGCGGCTCCGTCTCCGGCTCCTCTGCTGTGACAGAGTCCAGTCACAGGCAGAGGAGCCGGAGTGTGTGTTCAAGAAAATGGCGCCGGAAAGCGCGGACTGCGCAGGCGCCGATTCCTGCTGCCGGAATCGGCGCCTGCGCAGTCCGCGCTTTCCGGCGCCATTTTCTTGAAGACACACTCCGGCTCCACTGCAGGTGTGTCTTCAAGAAAATGGCGCCGGAGAGCGCGGACTGCGCAGGCGCCAATTCCTGCTGCCGGAATCGGCGCCTGCGCAGTCCGCGCTTTCCGGCGCCATTTTCTTGAACACACACCTGCAGTGGAGCCGGACGATAGGTGAGTATGGTATTTTTTTTTTTTATATGGCAGCAGCATACGGGGGCATATAATACAATAGTGGCGCAGGATGGGAGCAGCACATGAAAGAACGGGCGCAGGATGGCAGCAGCACATGACAGAACGGGCGCAGGATGGCAGCAGCGCATGACAGAACGGGCGCAGGATGGCAGCAGCACATGACAGAACGGGCGCAGGATGGCAGCAGCACATGACAGAACGGGCGCAGGATGGCAGCAGCACATGACAGAACGGGCGCAGGATGGCAGCAGCGCATGACAGAACGGGCGCAGGATGGCAGCAGCGCATGACAGAATGGGGACGCAGGATGGGAGCAGCACATGACAGAACGGGCGCAGGATGGCAGCAGCACATGACAGAACGGGCGCAGGATGGCAGCAGCACATGACAGAACGGGCGCAGGATGGCAGCAGCGCATGACATAACGGGCGCAGGATGGCAGCAGGATGGGAGCAGCACATGACAGAACGGGCGCAGGATGGCAGCAGCGCATGACAGAATGGGGACGCAGGATGGGAGCAGCACATGACAGAACGGGCGCAGGATGGCAGCAGCACATGACAGAACGGGCGCAGGATGGCAGCAGCACATGACAGAACGGGCGCAGGATGGCAGCAGCACATGACAGAACGGGCGCAGGATGGCAGCAGCACATGACAGAACGGGCGCAGGATGGCAGCAGCACATGACAGAACGGGCGCAGGATGGCAGCTGCGCATGACATAACGGGCGCAGGATGGCAGCAGGATGGGAGCAGCACATGACAGAACAGGCGCAGGATGGCAGCAGCGCATGACAGAACGGGGGCGCAGGATGGGAGCAGCACATGACAGAACGGGCGCAGGATGGGAGCAGCACATGACAGAACGGGCGCAGGATGGCAGCAGCGCATGACAGAACGGGCGCAGGATGGCAGCAGCACATGACAGAACGGGCGCAGGATGGCAGCAGCACATGACAGAACGGGCGCAGGATGGGAGCAGCACATGACAACGGGCGCAGGATGGCAGCAGCGCATGACATAACGGGCGCAGGATGGCAGCAGGATGGGAGCAGCACATGACAGAACGGGCGCAGGATGGCAGCAGCGCATGACAGAACGGGGGCGCAGGATGGGAGCAGCACATGACAGAACGGGCGCAGGATGGCAGCAGCACATGATGGAGACCATATACCAATATAAATGCTCGCAACCCAGGCGTAGAACGGGTTCAATAGCTAGTATGTATATATAGAGAGAGAGAGAGAGTAAAAAAAGAAAAAGCAGTACAGAAAAATTTTTAAAAAGTGTACTTTATTGCCCAAACGGCGTGGCGACGTTTCGGATATAGTATCCTTTCTCAAGCTTGAGAAAGGATACTATATCCGAAACGTCGCCACGCCGTTCAGGCAATAAAGTCCACTTTTTTTCAATTTTTTTGTGCTGCTTTTTCTTTTTTTACTCTATGTTTGGAGACCATATATATATATACAGTATATATATATATATATATATATATATATATATATATATACACAGTTATATGAAAACGTTTGGGCACCCCTATTAATCTTAAGCTTAATGTTTTATAGAAATTGTTTTTTTGCAGCAGCTATTTCAGTTTCATATATCTAATAACTGTTGGACACAGTAATGTTTCTGCCTTGAAATGAGGTTTATTGTATTAACAGAAAATGTGCAATCTGCATTAAAACAAAATTTGACAGGTGCATAAGTATGGGCACCCCACCAGAAAAGTGACATTAATATTTAGTAGTTCCTCCTTTTGCAAAAATAACAGCCTCTAGTCGATTCCTGTAGCTTTTAATGAGTTCTTGGATCCTGGATGAAGGTATTTTTGACCATTCCTCTTTACAAAACAATTCCAGTTCAGTTAAGTCTGATGGTCGCCGATCATGGACAGCCCTCTTCAAATGATCCCACAGATGTTCAATGATATTCAGGTCTGGGGACTGGGATGGCCTTTCCAGAACAGTGTAATTGTTCCTCTGCATGAATGCCTGAGTAGATTTGGAGCGGTGTTTTGGATCATTGTCTTGCTGAAAGATCCATCCCCTGCGTAACTTCAACTTTGTCACTGATTCATGGCCATTATTGTCAAGAATCTGCTGATACTGAGAGGAATCCATGCGTCCCTCAACTTTAACAAGATTCCTGGTGCCGGCATTGGCCACACAGCCCCAAAGCATGATGGAACCTCCACCAAATTTTACTGTGGGTAGCAAGTGTTTTTCTTGGAATGCTGTGTTTTTTGGCCGCCATGCATAACGCCTTTTTGTATGACCAAACAACTCAATCTTTGTTTCATCAGTCCACAGGACCTTCTTCCAAAAATAAATTGGCTTCTCCAAATGTGCTTTTGCATACCTCAGCCGACTCTGTTTGTGGCGTGCTTGCAGAAACGGCTTCTTTCGCATCACTCTCCCATACAGCTTCTCCTTGTGCAAAGTGCGTTGTATAGTTGACCGATGCAGAGTGACACCATCTGCAGCAAGTTGATGCTGCAGCTCTTTGGAGGTGGTCTGAGGATTGTCCTTGACTGATCTCACCATTCTTCTTCTCTGCCTTTCTGAAACAATTTTTATAAAACATTAAGCTTAAGATTAATAGGGGTGCCCAAACTTTTTGATATAACTGTATATATATATATATATATATATATATATATATATACAGCTCTGGCAAAAATTAAGAGATTTTTCTCTTTATAGGTATATTTTTGAGTAAAATTAAAATTGTTCTTTTATTCTATAGACTACTGACCAACCTGTCTCTGAAGTTCCAAGCAATAAGTTTTGTATTTATTTTCTGAAAATGAGAAATGGTCAAAACAAAAAAAAAATGCATTGCTTGCAAACCTCAAATAATGCAAAAAAAAAAAAAAGACAAGTTCATAATAATTTGGAAACAACAATACTAATGCTTTAAAGGGAGCCTGTCCCTCCCCTCCTGGCGTTTTTAACTAAAAGAGACATCTTGTGCAGCACTAATGCTGCATTCTGTCAAGGTGGCTCTTTTATTTGGGGTCCCTTCCAACGCTGAAATATTAGTTTTTAGAATTTGCCCGCCATACCTGTAGTCTGTCCAGGGGGGCATGTCTTTTCCCCCGGGCACAAACTCCTCCCAGCCATGACTCATTTCCTCCGCGTGCCGGGCGCCACCTCCTCTGCATTCATTTACATCCCTGGCGCCTGGAAAGGACCCCAAATAAAAGAGCCACCTTGACAGAATGCAGCATTAGTGCTGCACAAGGTGGCTCTTTTAGTTAAAAAATGCCAGGGGGAGGGGGGTGACAGGTTCCCTTTAACTCAGGAAGAGTTCAGAAATCAATATTTTGTGGAATAACCATGATTATTAATCACAGCTGTCATGCATCTTGGCATGCTTTCCACCAGTCTTTCACACTGCTTTTTGAGTATGCCACTCCTGGTACAAAAATTTAAGCAGTTCTTTGTTTGATGGCTTGTGACTATCCATCATCCTCTTGATTACATTCCAGAGGTTTTCAATGGAGTTCAGGTCTGGAGATTGGGCTGGCCATGAAAGGGATTTGATGTGGTGGTCCTTCATTCACACCTTGATTGACCTAGCTGTGTGGCATGGTACATTGTCCTGCTGGAAAAAAAACAGTTCTCAGAGTTGGGGAACATTGCCTGAGGGCAGAAGGAATCAACTGTTTTTCCATGATAACTTTGTATGCGGCATGATTCATACGTCGTTCGCAAAGATTAACCTGCCCAATTCCAGCCTTGCTGAAGCATCCCCAGATCATCACCAATCTTCCACCAAATTTCACAGTGGGTGCAAGACACTTTGGCTTGTTCGCCTCTCCATGTCTCCATCTAAACATTAGATGACCTGGTGTTGGGCAAAGCTGAAAATTAGACTCATCAGAGAAGATTACCTTACTCCAGTCCCTCTATGGTCCAATCTTTATGGTCTTTAGCAAACTTCAGCCTGGCTCTCCTTTGCTTCTCACTGATGAAAGACTTTTTTCTAGCTTTACATGACTTGAGTCCTGCCTCTGGGAGCCTGTTTCGAACTGTTCTCGCCGTGCACATCACCCCAGCTGCCATTTGCCATTCCTTTTCTAGGTTACTTGATGTCATCCTGTGGTTGATGAGTGACATTCGAATAAGATGACAGTCATCCCAGTCAGTGAAGAGTCGTTTTCGCCCCTTGCCCGACTGTAGCTTTGCTGTCCCCAATGTCTGCTGCTTGACCTTGTTGTAATGGACTGCTGTCTTAGAAATTTTAAGGATGGAGGCAACATGACTCTCACGTTGTCCCTCTGCTAGTAAAACTAGAATTGAGCCCTTCTTTTCCTCACTCAAGACTTTTCTTTGGCATGGTTAAATGTTATCTTTTCATTCATATTACTTTTGGGATATTACTAGCACTTGTTGTGCCTTCCAGCTTGTCCTATTGCAAGAGGATTGTGAACACCACAGCAGGGTTTTTTATACTTTCCTTAGTTAACTAAGTTTTGGTTCAGGTGATCACCTAATCAGAAGCACATTAAGTAGAATGAGGTGTACTCTGGTTGGAATTCAACTGACACTTGAATGGAATGGCTGTCAGACATGTAGAGAAGCTGATTTTTAGAAAACTGTGCAGTGGTCTCTTATTTTTTGCCAGGGCTGTATATATATATACAGTATACTACGTAGCTGGGCAATATACTCCGTGACCGGACTAGAACATGCATATTCTAGAATACCCGATGCGTTAGAATCGGGCCACCATCCAATATATATTAGATGGTGGCCCGATTCTAACGCATCGGGTATTCTAGAATATGCATGTTCTAGTCCGGTCACGGAGTATATTGCCCAGCTACGTAGTATACTGCCCAGCCACGTAGTATATTGCCCAGCCAAGTAGTATATTGCCCAGCCACGTAGTACACTGCCCAGCCACGTAGTATATTGCCCATTCACGTAGTATATTGCCCAGCCACGTAGTATATTGCTCAGCCATGTAGTATATTGCACAGCGACGTAGTATACAGCACAGAGCCACGTAGTATACAGCACAGACACGTAGTATATTGGCCAGCCATGTAGTATATTGCCAAGTCACGTAGTATATTGCCCAGTCACATAGTATACAGCACAGAGCCACGTAGTATATTGCCCAGCCAAGTAGTATATTGCACAGTCACGTAGTATATAACACTGCCCATGCAGTATATAACAGTGGCCGCATAATATATAGCACAGCCCACGCAGTATATAGCACAGCCCACGGAGTATATCACACAGCCCACATAGTATATAACACTGCCTATGTAGTATATAGCAGCCACGCGGTATCTAACACAGCCCACGTAGTATACAGCAGTGTGGGCACCATATCCCTGTTAAAAAAATAATTAAAATAAAAAATAGTTATATACTCACCCAGTGGGATGCATTGTGAAATTACCCAAATGACTTAGCGGTCTCGCGAGACCGCTAAGTCTTCTGGGTAATTTCGCAATGCATCGCCGGGAACGGAAGATGCCGGCAGGCGCGAGCGGATCGTCGGACAAGGGAGGGTGAGTATAGCAGGTTTTTTTATTATTTTTTTTTATTATTTTTAACATTACATTTTTTGTACTATTGATACCGCATAGGCAGCATCAATAGTAAAAAGTTGGGGACACACAGGGTTAATAGCAGCGTAACGGAGTAACGGAGTGCGTTACCCGCGGCATAACGCGGTCCGTTACCGCTGGCATTAACCCTGTATGAGTGGTGACTGGAGGGGAGTATGCGGGCGCCAGGCACTGACTGCGGGGAGTAAGAAGCGGCCATTTTCTTCTGGACTGTGCCAGTCACTGATTGGTCGTGGCTGTTTTGCCGCGACCAATCAGCGACTTGGATTTCCATGACAGACAGAGGCCTTGACCAATGAATATCCGTGGCAGACAGACAGACAGAAAGACAGACAGACGGAAGTGACCCTTAGACAATTATATAGTAGATTATTATTTATTTATATAGCACCATTGATTCCATGGTGCTGTACATGAGAAGGGTTATATACAAATTACAGATATCACTTAAAGTAAGCAAACTAACAATTACAGACTGATACAGAGGGGCGAGAACCCTGCCCTTGCGAGCTTATATTCGATCGGATGGTGGGGATGGAGACAATAGGTTGAGGGTTGCAGGAGCTCCGGTGTTGGTGAGGCGGTAGCTTCGGTAGTGATGAGGAGGCAGCGGGGTCAGTGCAGGCTGTAGGCTTTCCTGAAGAGGTGGGTTTTCAGGTTCCGTCTGAAGGATCCGAATGTGGTTGATAGTCGGACGTGTTGGGGCAGAGAGTTCCAGAGGATGGGGGATATTCGGGAGAAGTCTTGGAGGCGATTGGGTGAAGAGCGAATAAGTGTGGAGGAGAGAAGGAGGTCTTTGGGGGGACCGGAGAGCACGTGAGGGAAGATATCGGGAGATTAGTTCAGAGATATATGGAGGAAACAGGTTATAGATGGCTTTGTAGGTTAGTATTAGTAATTTGAACTGGATACGCTGAGGGAATGGGAGCCAGTGAAGAGATTTGCAGAGGGGAGAAGAGGTGGAGTAGCGAGGAGAGAGATGAATTAGTCGGGCAGCAGAGTTAAGTATGGACTGGAGACCTTAACAGCTCATTTACATATTAAGAAAACTGTGGATTTCTCTGGAATAAGACATCGGATCACAGATATCAAGGTATCATTTTATTCAGCTTCCTGTGACCTACATGCCCATATAGACAGCTTAGGAGGAGTGATCCTACTGACAGATTCGCTTTAACAACTTGATTGCCATCGGCAATCTCTGACAACAGCATTTAAGTGGAGCGATGCCAAATCATCAGGGTCCTACTGAGTATCCCCGTCACTGTTATCTTTGTATACCAGCAGTGTCGGACTGGGGTGTCAAGGGCCCACCAGTACCATTGACTTTGGAGGGCCCACTTTTCACCTGCATACAAATATTACACAATCCACTTTCATAAATCTACCTATATCTCTATATAATAATACACTGGGTAGTTTGGTTAATGATTGAAATGCTGCTTTTTTCTGTACAGAGTGAATCAAGTGAATTATGCCAAGTACTGCCCATACATTGTGATTGGAGGCCCAAATGAGCACTGGGGCCCACTGGGGGATTCCCCTGTTCCCCTATGGGCCCGTCCGAGCATGTATACCTGTACAGCTGGGATTCATAGGAGTTAGTCATTTCTTAGTAGTATTGCGGTATATAGAAAAAGTGATCCAGCGATCATTGGTTCAAGTCCCCTAAGAAGACTAGCGTAAAAATTAGGAAAAGAAAAAATATATATATATTTTTTAATAAATCTAATAATTTGAATCAGTCGGACTCCCCTTTTGCTAGTTAAGAAATTAAGATATAATTATAAAAAAAACATACAGATCTGTAAAAGTCAACGGTATGAAAATATAAAATTAATTAATAGTAAACAGAACACTTAAAAAGAAAAGGGATTCAATTGTAATTTTTTTGATCCTGCTTAAAAATAATGCATTAAAAAAGATAAAAACCAATAAAACATTTTATTTGGGTAAAACTGGAATAAAAAATGTCAGCTCGCTATGTAAAAAAACTAGAAAAGTTACGGGTCTCAGTTTGGTATTGCTGTAATCATACTGATCTGTAGGATCATGTTACCAGGTCATTTTTAGTGCATAATGAACACTGTAAAACGAAGCTCATAAAATAGTGTCGGAATTGTCGTTTTTTCTGCTTTACTATTTGACCTCACTTGGATTTTGTTCCTGTCTTTCATTGCATTATGTGGTGAAATGAATGGTGGCATCACAACTACAAGTCCTCCTACAACTATGCACATGGGAAAAAAAGGAAAATGGTGGCTCTTGGAAAAAAAGGGAGCAAAAAGCAGAAGCACAAAAACGAAACGTGGCTGCAACGTTAACGGGTTAGTATTAGAATTGTGAGCCCATTTAATAATCAGCAGCCACAGAGGATATATGTAGGAGATGCCGGGGGACATCTCGCTGTTCTGAGCTCTTCGTCCGTGTGACGTACGAGACTGGAGTTGGAATACAGTTATAATTTGATCTGAGAGTTCGAGCTGAGTTCCCATACTGACTGATGGGTTCTCCCGGAGGATCCAGCAAGGAGTCTCACACCAGCCCCTTAGACAGGGGATGGAGGGGAGGCAGAGAACCAACTCCAGGCACTTCAATAATGAGGGGTTCCCCTGAGAACCCATAATGATAGGTCTTAAATATCAGAGCTGGGAGTTCACATGGGACCCCTGTTTTTGTGCCGTGCCTTAGGTTAATAACACACACAATAAACTGCTCTATATAATGGGTTGGTGTATTTAGTCTTATACTCCAGTCACCTCCGGAGCTGATTTTATAATTCAGCTGGTTACCTGTTAGCCTTTATTACCTCACAGCAACTGCTGCCCCCTACTGGCCACATGTCTGTGAGGAGAACTGGATACCATAGTCACCTCCAGAGCTGCATTAGGAATTCGTCAGTTCATAGATTAAAACAGATGAGGGAATGAATTGGGTGTTGTTCTGCTGGCACCTTAGTCAGCATATTAATTCATACAGCGGCAGGATACAGTGTATCTATCATATTGCAGAAATAGAATATAACGTATTCCTGAGGGCGATAGTTTCTAAAATAGACTGATGCCACCAATGTTGCAAGTTTCTATCAGATAATGGAGTAAGGCTGCGGTGAGGGAGACGCGTGATTCCTGTTATCCACTCAGCACAATCCTCCGCCGTCATAAATTTATAGAGGAGACGGATGTTCGGGTACTAATGCGCTCGCCTAGTGCGGCACAAGATCATTCATTGCCCTCAGGGGCAGCCATTTCTGGCCCAGGAGGCCCGTGCAGCAATACATACAAAGGGTGCACCAGCCATTTTGTGAGAACTGTGGTTGTCACTGGATTTTGGCACTTTGGTTGTCACTGTTGTGGGAGCAGTGTAGCTGTCTCTATAATGGGGCCCTTTGGCTGTCACTATTATTGGTGCACAGGCTGTCACTATTATGGGGCACCATGGCTGTCACTGTGATCACTATTGTGGGGGCACTGTGACTATTTCGGTTATAAGGTAGTGCGGCTATCACTATCATTGGTGCACGGGCTGTCACTTTTGAGGGCACTGTGGCTATTACTGTGATCACTATTGTGTGGGTACTATGGCTGTCACTGTAATCACTGTTGTGGGGGGCACTGTGACTGTTTCTGTAATAGGGTACTGTGGCTGTCACTATTATTGGGGCACAGGCTGTCACTATTATGGGGCACTGTGGCTGTCACTATTATTGGGGCACAGGCTGTCACTATTATGGGGCACTGTGGCTGTCACTATTATGGGGCACAGTGGCTGTCACTGTTATGGGGGCACTGTGGCTGTTACTACTATGGGGTACTGTGACTGCCTCTGTTATTGGGCACTGTGGTTGTCACTGTTATGTGGACACAGAAGCTGACATACATCCATGTGGCACTTACACAATAAACTCGCATACAAAACATAATGGATGTCTGATTCCATATGAAAATCACTACAGCACTTTATAACATACAGTATTTTATAACTCTGTATTTTAATTTTGAGGACAATAGGAGAATAATAATGGTGGAAAGAACTCATGGGTCTTCTTAACCCATCAGTGGCCTGTGCGGTCCTTCTTGGGCCATGGGACATACAACAATTGCATTAATTCTTTCTTCCGGTTTCTTCCAAACAGGTTAATTTAATCCAAGGTATTCATGTGCGGCGAGGAGCTGTCACCTTTCATTATAATGAGGTTGGGCTCGGTGGCCAATCAGATGGAGGATTAGGATGGGGAATGGGTATGTAATCTACTATAATTGCTCGACTACCATATGTCGCCCTCACTGTACATTGTGCCTACGTCTGCTACCACCACCTCTTATAATGTCGCCCTCCTTCAAGCTGCTTCTGCAGGAGTCTCTCGAGAAAAACCTATGTGAGAATATAGTTGTTGTTTTTTTTTAAATGAACGCGTTTCAGTCCTTGGACCGGATCGTGAAGTTGAAAAATGATAGAAAATGTAATAAACAGCGGTATGGATTCTCATACAAAGATGGTTTTCTTCTTCCTCCAAACCTGCCCTGACATCCAGTCGCTGCGCCATAGTACACATGTAATAAAATGAACACAAGTAATGAAGTTACGTATATTCTTAGTGGTTTTGAGGCTGAAAATAACTTTCACATGAAGGGAGGAGGGAGCGCAGCGATGGCCGGGAAAATCCTACTATGATGTTACCAGCAGCAAACAGGACATCTGTTCGGCAACCCACAGAGCTGTGGTTATGTTCTCAAGGCTGAAATAAATGTGTTCGCTCTCCCCAGGGGCGCACAACAGGCACATTTTCATATATGAAAACTTCCATTTGTGACCAGTCCCCCGGGAGGAGACGTTCATGATGTTTTTGTACCTTAGTCTGCACCCAGATTACCCAGAACATGTCAGTGTCTCGCACTCTTCAGAAGTCTGTCACCCCAGCTTCCTGTTGTATTACTTTTGTATTTGTGCTCTATTCTAACTGCCTTTATATAAAAACCTATTTGGAGTTGGACGTTTACATATTCTCTTTTCTATTAGTTACCACCATGATCCTGCATCTTGCCAAAACTTATTGATCATTATCCTTTAATACGCCAAAGCCCTACACTTTTTTAGTTCCATCTTCAAGACTTCTCTCGTGCTGCACCTCCTACATCTCTACATCCAGACTGTATGCTATCATCCTTGTGATTGACTATGTTCACTTATCATCACAACATCTCAATCACATTCTAGAAGCCTTTTTTTCTGCACATCCTCCCCATCATCTGTGTCACAGCCGTCCTGTACTCTCCAATCTGCCAAAAAAAGAACAAGATATCATTTGCCTTTAAAACCTTGTCACATCTCCTCACGGATAGCAAGACTTCACCTGTAAATCAGCTTGGTGTAACCCCTTCTTATTCTCAAATACATAAACATGTGATTCTTTCATTATTTCCAAAAACTTCTCTCGTGCTGCACCTTCCAAAAACTTTTTCTCTGATCTTTGTATAGCAGTCTAGTTCTACTCTTCATTCTATGAATATCCTGCAAATATTGAATGCTTCTATCCCATCTTCTCTTATGTTGCACCTATAGCATCTGTTCTCTAATGCTCATGTGGCACTCCAGGAGTCCGGTTGCCACAGTGGCATTGCCTCCCTCACAGGGGGTTATGTCATGCCTGGAAGCAAGGAGGGGTCCCCTTATCAGGTAATAACAGCATCCAACACCTTCCTGACTCCAGAACAGAAGGGGGAACTCTAACACCCAGTTTCAGGGGGCTTCCCTATAAGTTCTGGCCTAGAGGCAGAGGTAGTCTAGTGTGTAGTCTGAGTCTGAGAGTGAGAGGATAGGAGGCAAGTCGAGGAGAATCTGGGGAGTGGAGCTGTAACCAAGCCCACCCCAGAAGAGAGTGGTGACAAAGATGACGCCAGAGTCCTTGGCTGTGTGGCTGCTGTATGCCCCGACAGCCGAATCTGGAGGGCAGGGAACTGAAAGCTCCCTGGCCACACTGAACTCCTGGAGGCACCGCAGCAGATCAAGAGCCAGAGGCTGCCAGTGTAAAGGCAGTGCTCGTGATAGGCTCGTGCTGTCTACCATACAGGTTAGAAGCAACACACAGGAGAGGAACTTGAGCAGAGCTTAAAGCCGCAAATACCTAAGAGAATAGCGCAGAAGGAAGGCCTCCAAACCCATCTGGCTAAGTGGATCTTAAGTTCCTTCCAGGCTGTCCGGACCCCATCATCACTTGTTACCTGTGCCCTGGGCCACACCTGCAACTAACAAATAAAGGTAAAGGAAACTGCAATCCTTGTGTCCTCCAGTGATTTCCCGCGCCCTCAGTCCTGCACCCCATCATCTACGAGCCCTTACCAACTACACCAGTAGCCCTGGGACCAGAGGCGTAGCTAGAGCATTTGCCGCCCGGGGCTGATCCCGAGTTTGGCGCCCCCCCCCCCCCCAGCTCAATACACACAAAGGTTACCAAAAATGGTTTTCCTGTTTTGTAGAACTTAAACTGGGCCTAATGGTGTCACCCCCACATGCCACACCTGTGACTTAATACCACCACACCATGACCAGGCCACAGTGACCGAATAATACTACATACAAGGGACAAATACCACCGCACCATTTCCAGACCACATATTACCACCACATAGTGACTGAATACTACAATACTGATCAGTAATAAAAAAAAAAACCACAATACTATCACCATAAGTGCCAGTATTCACAGGAGATCTGTACTTAGTATGCAGTGTCTGTGTAGAGGTAATACAGAGATCACTGGTGACATTATACACAGGACCTCTATATAGTATACAGTGTATAGTGTCAGTGTATAGGTAACACTGACTCACCAGTGACGTCTCTAGGTGAAGTCCTTCATCTTTCATCCAGCACAGACCGCCATCATTCCTTCCAGCCAGGACTCGTTTCTGCAGGAAATAGCACAGTTATCTCGAGCTCCGCTTGCAGAACACATTACTTAATTTTTCACAACTTCTACATTACACCACATGAAGAAAAAAAGGTGATATAGTGTCACTCTGCACAGTAACAGAACCGCCCCCCCATTTAAAACAGTATACTCAAAAAATAAAATAAATACATCACTGCAGTAACAATATCCCTTAATTATCCCCTATGGTAATAATATTCCCCACCCTGGCCCCGTTTATCTCATTCCTGGCTCCAGCCATATGTTGTCGTATCCTGCCCTCATGAGTATCCATTCTACCCCATATGATCTCCCCATCCTGCCCCACCAGCCTCCATCGTATCCGTCCTGCCCCATGATCCAATCCTGCCCCGTGTCTCCAATCATGCCCCGTATCTACATTCTGCCCATGCCTCAAGTCCTGCCCCCAGTGTGTCCAGCATATTACCCCCATGTTGTCCAGCAATCTGCCCCAGTGTGTCCAGCATATTACCCCCATGTTGTCCAGCAATCTGCCCCAGTGTGTCCAGCATATTACCCCCAGTGTGTCCAGCAATCTGCCCCAGTATGTCCAGCATATTACCCCCAGTGTGTCCAGCAATCTGCCCTCAGTGTGTCCAGCAATCTGCCCCAGTGTCCAGCCTTTCCCCAGTGTGTCCAGCAGTCTGCCCCAGTGTGTCCAGCATATTACCCCCAGTGTCCAGCATTGCCCCAGTGTGTCCAGTATATTACCCCCAGTGTGTCCAGCAATCTGCCCCAGTGTCCAGCATTGCCCCAGTGTGTCCAGAAGTCTGCCCCAGTGTGTCCAGAAGTCTGCCCCAGGGTCTCCAGCATTGCCTCAATGTGTCCAGAAATCTGCCACAGGGTCTCCAGTATTGCCCCAGTGTGTCCAGCAATCTGCCCCAGGGTCTCCAGTATTGCCCCAGTGTGTCCAGCAATCTGCCCCATGGTCTCCTGTATTGCCCCAGTGTGTCCAGCATTCTGCCCCATGGTCTCCAGTATTGCCCCGGTGTGTCCAGCAATCTGCCCCATGGTCTCCAGTATTGCCCCAGTATGTCCAGAAGTCTGCCCCAGGGTCTCCAGCATTGCCTCAATGTGTCCTGAAATCTGCCCCATGGTCTCCAGTATTCAGTGTGTCCAGCATTCTGCCCCATAGTCTCCTGTACTGCCCCAGTGTGTCCAGCATTCTGCCCCATGGTCTCCAGTATTGCCCCAGTGTGTCCAGCAATCTGCCCCATGGTCTCCTGTATTGCCCCAGTGTGTCCAGCATTCTGCCCCATGGTCTCCAGTATTGCCCCGGTGTGTCCAGCAATCTGCCCCATGGTCTCCAGTATTGCCCCAGTATGTCCAGCATTCTGCCCCATGGTCTCCAGTATTGCCCCAGTGTGTCCAGCATTCTGCCCCATGGTCTCCAGTATTGCCCCAGTGTGTCCAGCATTCTGCCCCATGGTCTCCAGTATTGCCCCAGTGTGTCCAGCATTCTGCCCCATGGTCTCCAGTATTGCCCCAGTGTGTCCAGCAATCTGCCCCATAGTCTCCTGTATTGCCCCAGTGTGTCCAGCAATCTGCCCCATGGTCTCCTGTATTGCCCCAGTATGTCCAGCAATCTGCCCCATGGTCTCCTGTATTGCCCCAGTGTGTCCAGCAATCTGCCCCATAGTCTCCTGTATTGCCCCAGTGTGTCCAGCAATCTGCCCCATGGTCTCCTGTATTGCCCCAGTGTGTCCAGCATTCTGCCCCATGGTCTCCAGTACTGCCCCAGTGTGTCCAGCAATCTGCCCCATGGTCTCCAGCATTGCCCCAGCCCCAGACAGTCAGACATAAAGAAAAAAAAAAAAAAAGTAAAATCCTCACCTCTCCCGTTCCCAGCGCAGGTCCGGTGCAGTCAGCGTCTCTCCGGCTCTGCGACGCTCAGGACAGAGAGGCAGAGCGGCGCGCACAGTAGTGACGTCATCGCGCCCTCTGCTCTGAGACGTCGCAGAGTCAGAGGACGCTGAAGCCGCAGGAACCAGGAGAGGTGAGTATTAGAGCGGGGGGCGGGGGCGGGGGCGGGGGCGGGACCCGGGGGTGGGGGGAGCTGGCCCTGGTCGTGGCGGCGGACGGCGCCGCACGAAGATTTAAAGGGGCGTCTTTTTTTTTTTTTTTTTTATCTTCTTCTCCTGCAGCGCCGGCCGCCCCCAGCATTGTGCCGCCCGGGGCGGACCGCCCCCCCCGCACCCCCCTTCCTACGCCACTGCCTGGGACCCCACTCTACTTGTTGGGAGCAGAACCATCCCAGCTGTATCACCATCGGCCCCAGCGATCCCCTTAAGCAGCGTCGGCCATCCACTGAAAAACACCACAGGTGGCATCATAAACTAACTCCCTATAGACTTTATTTCCCCTTCATTTCATTAATTTTATTGGATGCCCAGGGCCATGGACTGGGTCACTGCTGCCGTGACAACCCCCTGAAGAACTGTCGGACCCAGCCCAAGTACCCCACGGCACTAGCGTGCGCTCCACTCACACTGTGGAGTACCTTCTTTTGACATTCGTATCTCCTTAAAGGGAACCTGTCAGCAGGACTGTACACAGTGACCTACAGACACTGTCGGGTCGATGCCGTTATACTGATTGAAATGATACTTTGGTTGATGAAATCTATCTTGTGGTTGTTGTTTAATCTTTATTTTCAGTTTTGCATTATTAATATGCTCGTGCTCAGGGGCGGCCTGTGGAGGTCTTTATGTGGTGCTCTGATTAGATATTCATAATGCAGACTGCTGACAGGTCACTGATCCCTCACTGACCCGCCCCCTAGTTTGCATAATGAATATCTGTACATACTTTTAAAAAAAATGGGCGGCACCATCTTGGAGGAGGAATTTTTTTTCTTCTCCAGTAAGATGGCACTGCCGGCGCATGCGCAGTGGCAGCTATATACACCGATAGCTGCTACTTCGCAGGCACAGCGCGCACCATTTTCTAATTGCTTTTTTTTTAACAGATATGCATTATGTAAACTAGGGGGCAAGTCAGTGAGGGATCAGTGACCTATCAGCAGTCTGCATTATGTATATCTAATCAGAGCACCACATGAAGACCACCCACAGGCCACCCCGTAGCCTGAGAATGTCATTAACTCAAACTGACAATGAAGATTAAACAACAACCACAAGACGGATTTCATCACCCCAGATATTATTTTAATCAGTATAACAGCGCAGACCTGACACTGTCTGTAGGTTACTGTGCACAATCCTGCTGACAGGTTCGCTTTAAAGTGTACCTGTCGTTTAAGTAATCTTTTCAGGATAAGATGTCATTTGTGCTCCTTACAGAAACACAATTTCTAGCTGCTGTTTGATTTCGACGGTGGCTCAGTGGTTAGCACTGGTTCTTTGCCCTCTTGGGGTCCTGGGTTCAAATCCCACCAAAGACAACATCTGCAGGTAGTTTGTATGTTCTTCCTGTGTTTGCGTGGGCCAATCCCACAGTCCAAAGACAGAAATTAGATTGTGAGTCCCAATGGGGACAGTGATGACAACGTCTGTAAAGAACTGTGGCATATGATATAAGCATAATAAATATCTTGCATTTTTCCTGTGCAAGATATATCTCTAATTTTTGGTTCCCACTGAGCAGGTGGGAGAAGCTCTGATATCTCCCATACAGAGAACTTAGAGACAAAACAAATTCCTGCTCTTCGTTTTCTGTTAAGGGGCGTCCAATAAAAGGTGATGAAAGTTTGTCAAGGTTTCGTGACGCCACCTGTGGTATTCGGTCAGGGTGACCGACGCTGCTTGGGGCCCACTGGGGTGGTGTTATGGCAGCTGGATGGTATACCTTCCCACAGGTGAAGTGCTTCCCCAGGGCTTCCAAGTAGTGTAGGTGGTGATGATGTGAGGCGCGGTTAATAACGAGGACACAGGGTTGCAGTCTCTTTACCTTTTACTGAAAACTTCGGGATCCGCAATCCAAAGCACTGTTAACAGGGCTGGCTGAGACCGGCCGGTCTGAAGGCACATCCAGAGTTCCCTTTGCAGGTGGAAATCGTTGCCTGCCAACTAGCGCCTGTGTGTTGTAGTCCTTCCCTGCTGAGCACCACGGGATAGTCCTCACAACTCTCTTATCAGTTCTTTCTCTTCTCCGTCCCCCAAGTTTATCTGGCTAGGACGCACCCGCTATTCTGGGACCCTAGAGACGCCCCTCTCCACGTTTGCCCCCTATGTCTGCTTAGGTGATTTAAGGTAGACAGCCAACCTGTAATCAACTGTCCTGCCGCTGTTTGAAGTAATGCTTGGAGTCAGTTACTTCCTCGGCGTTCCGGCCACCGGCTACGCGCCTCAGTAGGATGTTGCCGTTCTCGGGGCACGACTCCTACTGGTTCTATCTCCTTGTGCTGTGATTTCGTTTCTCACTTCTCCACAATATACTTCGCTTCGTGTCCTTTCTTAGGATGCCGCTTGCAAGGTAGTGCAGGCGCGGCTCCGTCACGTTCTGTCCTTTCTGCTAGGGGCCTGCCAGGAACCCACCCCTGACAGGTCCTCCCTGGAGCTCTCCCAGGCTGCGTTCTGACTAACTTCCTATCCAACCCCCAGTTTTACCAGAGTGTGAGGAGTGGCCTAATACATAGTGCCTTTTGCTCCCCCTGGTGGCCAGAGTGTGAAGTGTAATGTGTGACTGTGATACCTGGTCAGGTGAACTCCTTTAGTGCAATCAGACATAACATCACTCCCCTTAGTGTCAGAGCGACATTACTGCAACGAACAGGACTCTGGGGCGCTGCAAAAGCCTCGTGGCAGATATTATAAAACAGTACTGACCTGAGTGGCTGTGAATCCAGCTGCTTGAAGCTGCAGCAGGATCTCCTGACATCTCACTGCTCCTCTGCCCTCTTCATACCTAAATAGGAGGTGTAACCTGACACCTCCCTGTGCTGGCAGTCCTCTTGTTTGGAATAAGATAGATTTGAGAAGTTGTTTGTTAAGAGTGGATGATAAGTTCAGCAGATGGGGGAAGGGCAAAGAAGTGGCTCATAAGTGGAGAAAGAAACATAATTATCTCATAATGTATATAGCAAAGTATTTTACATTTGCCTGTACTATTGATTTATGCAAAATATGTTTAAATGACAGTGACCATTTAAGTTATAGAGCATTTACACTAAACAATTGCGTCTGTTAAACGTTTAATATCATGTTTAGACAAGCTAACTCCACTACCCTGAATATAGAATGATTGACAACACACTAAAAATAAAATAAGAAGTATAAAAGTGTTCTCGGCAGCACATCTCTAGTTTACAAAGGAAGATGTGCTACCGAGAATGACAAGTTTTGAGCGAGCTTAGAAAATATTACTCCCCGAAGTTCGTCAAGTGATTGGCAGCTTTTTTTTTTTTTAAAAAAATAGCGAATTGTAAGATAAAGAGTATCTTCAAGACTTCACTCATTTCTATGGGACACTGCTCCAGTCTGATAATGAATGTATCGCCTATCTTCCTAATCTCTCATTCACATCTCCAAGACTTCTCCTGTGCTGCACCTTCTCTCATCTCTATGGATCAAGACTTCAGTCTGATAATGAATGTATCGCCTATCTTCCTAATCTCTGACTCACATCTCCAAGACTTCTCCTGTGCTACACCTTCTCTCATCTCTATGGATCACTGCTTCAGTCTGATAATGATTGTATCACCTATCTTCCTAATCTCTCATTCACATCTCCAAGACTTCTCCTGTGCTACACCTTCTCTCATCTCTATGGATCAAGGCTTCAGTCTGATAATGAATGTATCGCCTATCTTCCTAATCTTTGACTCACATCTCCAAGACTTCTCCTGTGCTACACCTTCTCTCATCTCTATGGATCACTGCTTCAGTCTGATAATGATTGTATCACCTATCTTCCTAATCTCTCATTCACATCTCCAAGACTTCTCCTGTGCTACACCTTCTCTCATCTCTATGGATCAAGGCTTCAGTCTGATAATGAATGTATCACCTATCTTCCTAATCTCTCACTCACATCTCCAAGACTTCTCCTGTGCTATACCTTCTCTCATCTCTATGGATCACTGCTTCAGTCTGATAATGATTGTATCACCTATCTTCCTAATCTCTCATTCACATCTCCAAGACTTCTCCTGTGCTGTACCTTCTCTCATCTCTATGGAACACTGCTTCAGTCTGATAATGAATGTATCGCCTATCTTCCTAATATTTCACTCATATCTCCAAGACTTCTCCTGTGCTGTACCTTCTCACATCTCTATGGATCACTGCTTCAGTCTGATAATGAATGTATCGCCTATCTTCCTAATATTTCACTCACATCTCCAAGACTTCTCCTGTGCTGTACCTTCTCTCATCTCTATGGATCACTGCTCCAGTCTATCTTGCTAATCTCTCACTCATATCTCCAAGACTTCTCCTGAGCTGCACCTTCTCTCATCTCTATGGAACATTGCTCCAGTTTGATAATGTATCGCCTATCTTCCTAATCTCTCTCATATCTCCAAGACGTCTCCTGTGCTGCACCTTCTCTCATGTCTATGGATCACTGCTCCAGTCTGATAATGATTGTATCGCCTAGCTTCCTAATCTCTCACTCATATCTCCAAGACGTCTCCTGTGCTGCACCTTCTCACATCTCTATGGAACACTGCTTCAGTCTGATAATGATTGTATCGCCTATCTTCCTAATCTTTCACTCATATCTCCAAGACTTCTCCTGTGCTGCACCTTCTCTCATGTCTATGGATCACTGCTCCAGTCTGATAATGATTGTATCGCCTAGCTTCCTAATCTTTCACTCATATCTCCAAGACTTCTCCTGTGCTGCACCTTCTCTCATGTCTATGGATCACTGCTCCAGTCTGATAATGATTGTATCGCCTAGCTTCCTAATCTCTCACTCATATCTCCAAGACTTCTCCAGGAAAGGCCGTACTGGGCCCCTGGCCCTCAAGGGAGGCCAGCATGACGGGGTCATGGGGAATGGCAGAGCCTCAGGGTGGGCAAGGGCAAGTCGGGGTTAAATAGTTTGCTTGGGCTGTGTACTTTTGAATTTGGACAGAGGGGGGACGGGGTTTGGATGAGGCAGGGAGGAGCAAGCGGGGGGGAGCTTACTGAGGGGGTGATTTGGATAAGAAACCGACAATTTCACCTCAGCAACTGCCACGCTCACCTGCTGGTCCGGCGGTGGCTGAAATCCCCAGTGATGAACGTGGAGGCCTTATTGCAGAAACTGCGCGAACAGGCCAGCACACAGGGCACCGAATGGCTGCAGCAGTCCATAAGCAGCCTTCTGGATGGAGCGGTGACGGGACCAGCCCAGCCACCTGCAGAGGGACGCCGGCCGTGGAGGTCCAGGCCTCCGGCGCGCTTGAGCCCTCAGGACTGGCGCCGTATCAGGAGCCCCTCTAGGGACCCTCCGGCAGGAGACGCGAGCAGCGGTGCAGCAGCGGCCGGCAGCAGAGCCGGGAGAAATCCGGCAGTACAGCGGGGCCTGCAGCAGGGGGAGGTGTTGGCCTCCTCCTCGGTGCATGTGACTCACCAGGTGTCGGGACCAGGAGCGGCGGGCTGCGCCAGGTCAGGTGAGCCTGCTCGGCGCTGAGGAGCGGGCGTTTCCATGAGGCAGGGGCCTTATTCCCAGGCCTCTCGGCGTGTGGCATCTAACGGGCGGCGTTCTGCCGGCCCTGTCAGCAGCGCTCTGCCTGGGACTGGGCAGGGAGCTGGAGGGCTGACTTCCTCTAGCCAGTGCAGGCCGGGGCTGAGTCCATCCAGGGGGTCTGGCCATGTCACAGCTGCAGATAGGAGCACTTTCCAGCACGGGCAGCGTTACGCTGGCTCAGGCATTTTTGCGGCGGCGTCAGCAGCAAGGGACCCTGCACCTTCGAATGGGGTGTCACAGGACGGCAGTCGGCCGTCAGACTTACCCGAGGATTAACGGATGGAGAGCTCAGGAGAGGAGCATGTACGTCTGGCTTCAGGATCTTCGGCTGTAGGGTCCACAGCGCTCGGGCAGCTAGGTGAGGACAATCTTTTTCTTTCATGTACCCATGTGTTAGCTCCCTCTGTCAGTGTTAGTAGGGATGTATTTATGGGCGGAATCGGGGGGGGGGGTTAGGGCTTATCATGCACGGGCTGAGAGATTTGGCGGCGTTATGGGGATCGGGGGGTTCAAACCTGGGGTCTTCTCCTTCTGCGACATGGCTTGGGAATCCGGGGGAAGTTTCCGGTTTGAGGGGTTCTCTGGGGGGGTTCGCTGATATGAGTTCTAGGAGTATGTCGTCTGATAACGTGGGGAATGATGCTGCGACGACGAGTGCCGCCGTACCTTCAGTTAGCGTGTCTGTTGCCAGTCAGGCAGGGGAAGCGGAAAAAGATACCTCAGTGCGTTTGGATGACGCGGCCCGTGGGGAGGTATACGTTTGTTTCGAGGGACTGTTGGGGCACACTTAAAAAGTGAAACTAGGGAAAAAATTTGGAAAGGGGAATACGTGGAAATATTCTCCTAATTACCACTAGAGCGTTTTCAATTGGACAGGCTGTGCAAAGATGATTTAAAAAAAGAGGAGGAAGAAAAAAGGCGTTTTAGGCTGATTCCTAGGACGTTTTGTAATTGTTTACAGGCATTCGCCATTTTGGCGAGTGTGATTGGTGAGAGGTCCCCCGAGAACTGCTCGGGGCTTTTTTGTTACATGGATGCGATTGGGGAAGCTTATCGGACTTACGGGGGCCAGCGTTGGCTCAGATACGATGAGCAATTCCGGCAACGGAAGGCCATTAGGCCCAGTATTCGTGGGATCACAAAGATATAGCTTTGTGGATGAAGGTTATGGTCCCGTCACGCTTCGGGTCATACAGCCAGTCGTTTCCTGGAAGCGCTGGGGGTTCAGGGCAGTCGGGACACTCAGCGGCAATGCAGAGAGGACTGTGCTTTGCATTCAATGAAGAGTCATGTAAATTTGGGGGAAAATGCAAATTCAAGCATGAATGTGCAACTTGCGGGGGACCGCACGGGTCATCCATATGTTTTAAGGGTGGCAGACTGAGAAGCGGAGACGGTTCTGAAAAAAGGAATGACGCCAATTCGTCTGGACGTGATGGTGCCATTTCTAAATAGGTACCCTGATTCACCAGCTGCAGCTTTGTTAGAAGGAGGTTTTCGAGATGGTTTCCGTATTCCATTCGTGGATGCGGAACATAAATTTTCCACAAAAAATTTAAAATCGGCTCTGCAATTTCCGGACGTGGTTGCTAAAAAGCTGGAAAGCGAAGTTAAATTGGGTAGGATGGCTGGCCCTTTTCCAATGCCTATACGCAATCTGAGGGTTTCCCCGTTGGGCGTGGTACCAAAAAAGGAAACCAATAAATTCAGATTGATTCATCATCTGTCCTTTCCGAAAGGGTCCTCAGTAAATGACGGAATTGACCCTCAGTTATGTTCGGTGATTTACACTTAATTTGATGCGGCTATGGATTGGGTGCGGGTATGTGGGGGTGGCGCACTGTTGGCGAAAACAGATATCGAAGCGGCTTTAAGGCTACTACTGGTTCACCCGGAGAGTATGCATCTCCTGGGTTGCTATTGGGATGGAGGTTTTTACATCGATCGCTGTCTCCCCATGGGTTGTTCCCTTTCCTGCGCGTACTTCGAAACGGTTATCACCTTTTTGGAGTGGGTGGTGAAAGACGTGTCGGGCTTGAAATCCTGCATTTACTATCTGGTTGACTTCCTGTTTATAGGCCCGGCTCAAAGTACCAATTGCTCGGTGCTATTGCACACTATGGAGAGAGTGTGCAAGATTTTCGGGGTTCCTTTAGCTCCGGACAAAACTGTGGGTCCAGTCACTGTTGTGAGTTTTCTGGGTATAGAAATCGATACCTTAGAATGGTGTGCAGACTGCCTGGGGATAAGGTTAGCGCTCTGAGCGAAGAGGTGTCTAGGGCATGTAGTGCTAAAAAATGGAAGCTGAGGAAGGTACAATCTTTGCTTGGCAAATTGAACTTCGCTTGCCGTATTATGCCGATGGGAAGGGCATTCTGCCACAGGTTGTCGTTGGCGACCAGGGGCGTTCGATCTCCGGTTCATTTTATCAGACTAAAGAAGGAATTGCGTGAAGATTTGGCAGTATGGGCAAATTTTTTGGGGAATTACAACGGAAAGTCTATCTGGATAAAACCGGTTGTGAATTCAGATGATTTGGGTTTCATCATTGCCGTGGTGGATGATCGTAGTTTTGGTTTGTTTTTTCAAGGCAGTTGGTTGTTGGCTGAATGGCCTGGTTTTTGGCGGGAGCAAGGTTGGCTACAAAATCGGGTTCTTCCTCTTTTGCTCCCTATCGTTGTTGCGTTGTCATTATGGGGTAACAGTGTGCGAGACAGGAAGATTAGTTTTCCATGTGGGTCCGATGCGGTTACCATGGCGATACATTCACTGTCGGCTGATTCTCTTGCGGTAGTAAAAATTTTGCAACGTTTGGTGTTTTTGGGCTTATCTTTGAATTTGTGGATTGTGGCGGAGGTCAAGTCGATGGCTTCTAATCCTGTCCCTGTTGCTCTTTCTCACTTGTAGGGAGATCATTTGGTACCCCAGGCAGAGTCGACAGGCTGGGAGTGCCCAGCGGAGTTATGGAAGCTTCCTAGCGGGCAGTAGATTATCTGTTTCAGAACTCTTTATCGGCTAGGTCTTGGAGTCAGTATCAGCAGGCATGGGGTACTTGGGAAGAGTGGGGTGTTTCTTTCGAGGGGGGAACAAAAGGATGAGAGCAGATTATTGTTGTCGATCGGGCATTTTAAAGAGTCAGGTTGGTCCGTGTCTAGACTGAACAAGTTGTTGGCGGGCATTGCATTCGGTTTCATGGTTTCACGGCTCGGGGCCTTAAGGACGTCACAAAGTCTTTTTTGGTAGTTCAGACGTCAAAGGGATGGAGAAAAGGTTGGGCGGTGAGCAATAAAAGACGCCCGGTATCATACGAGGTATTGTTATTTTTGGGCAATCAGTTAGCTTCGGTCTGTTCATCGCAATGGGAAATAATTCTTTTTAAGGCAGCCTTCGCATTAGCGTTCTTTGGAGCCAAAGGTGGTTTGTTGAGGGACGACGTGGACGTGTATAATGATAGAAAATCGAAGCCGATGACTACCCTAAGACAGACAGTCAAGGTAAAGGCTGTAAAGTGGTGTTATTTAAGGTGGCCGGTTCCCCGTTATGCCCGGTTCTGTGTGTCAATGCTTTCATGGGGATGGGCGGAGGATTGTCCAACCCCCTTTTGGTCCATGAGGACGGTTCCTTTTTATCTCGATTTCAGTTCATAAGAAATGTTTGATCGCAGGGGGAATTTCACCGGGGGATTACAGTGGGCACTCATTTAGAATTGTCACAGCGACGGAAGCTGCCAGGAGGGGCCTGGGCGAGGAGGTGGTAAAAAAGATCGGTCGGTGGGAGTCGAGGAGATTCATTTCCTATATCCGCCAAAATTTGGTCTAATGGTTTAATAGTTGAATTGTTTTTTTCTTATTGTTGTGTTATCTATTTCAGGCCGCGAGCACCGGCTGGTGTGGATCATGGGCCACTCTTTTGAGCGGCTTTGAGGGCCGCAATTCGGCCAGACGGGCAGCAACTGGGGTTCTCAAGAGAGACAGCGATTCTGCGGTGGATCGGGAAACGCGGAATGATATGGAGCCAGCTTTTGCCAGAGTTCCACCAGTATGTTCGTTTGGATCGAGCTCCGGATGTGGTAGTAATTCATTTGGGCGACAATGACTTGGGAAAAAGGCCCTGTAGGGAATTGATAAAGAACATAATGTTTGACATTTTAAGTCTTTGGGCGGCGTTTCCGAAGTTGTTAGTTGTCTGGTCGGATATTATCCCGAGGAAGGTGTGGCGAGGTGCTCGCTCAATTGATCTGATAAATAAGGCCAGAATAAAAGTAAATAGGGCGGTATCTCGGTTCTTGGCACGGGATGGGGCATTGGTAATGCGTCATGTAAATTTGGAATCCGAAAAGGGTGAATATTGGAGGGCAGATGGCATGCATTTAAATGCAATCGGGGTTGACATGTGGTGTCTCGCTGTTCAGGAAGGAATTGAGATGGGTTTGGAGGGACACAAATGTTTGAGGTGTCAAAACATTTATGTTGGTGGCGGGGGAGGGAGGTCCTCGAAGTTGGTGGGGGAATGGCGGATTCTAGGGGGGGAGACCTCTAGTGGTCCTGGACTCCCCCGGAGTGGATTGCAAGTGGATGTGGTAGATTAGCCCGTGGAGGGACTGATTAAAGGATTTGGTAATTGGTTGGTTTAGCCGGGTTGGTCATTATCTGCCTCCGAACTGGTGCTTAGCGGCTGGAGGCAAGACTTAAGGTACCGTCACACATAACGATATCGTTAACGATATCGTTGCTTTTTGTGATGTAGCAACGATATCGTTAAGGAAATCGTTATGTGTGACAGCGACCAACGATCAGGCCCCTGCTGGGAGATCGTTGGTCGCTGAGGAAAGTCCAGAACTTTATTTCGTTGCTGGATCTCCCGCTGACATCGCTGGATCGGCGTGTGTGACGCCGATCCAGCGATGTCTTCACTGGTAACCAGGGTAAACGTCGGGTTACTAAGCGCAGGGCCGCGCTTAGTAACCCGATGTTTACCCTGGTTACCAGCGTAAACGTTAAAAAAACAAACACTACATACTTACCTTCAGCGGCCCTGCGCTTAGTAACCCGATGTTTACCCTGGTTACCGGGGACCTCGGGATCGTTGGTCGCTGGAGAGCTGTCTGTGTGACAGCTCTCCAGCGACCAAACAGCGACGCTGCAGCGATCGACATCGTTGTCGGTATCGCTGCAGCGTCGCTTAGTGTAACGGTACCTTAAGCCTGGAGGCCAAGGTACACAATTTGAATTTCTGCAAGGTTATGTTTTGAGGCTTCGAGGACCACCACTCCCTGGGGGGATATTGTTTACATGTTGTATTTATGTTTAGTAAAAGGCTGCTGTGGCCATTTAATCCAAATATGGTGTAATGACATTATTCAGGAGGGGATCTTACGATAAGGCAGTTTACGAGAGATCCGATGCAGTAAGTAATTAAGGTTAATGTGCTGCACCTTCTCACATCTCTATGGAACACTGCTCCAGTCTGATAATGAATGCATCGCCTATCTTCCTAATTTCTCACTCATATCTCCAAGACTTCTCCTGTGGTGCACCTTGAAAGATCTTTTCTTTTGCCAATGTCTTTATCGCTTGTGAAGTTATACTAAAGGTACCGTCACACTAAACGATATCGCTAGCGATCCGTGACGTTGCAGCGTCCTGGCTAGCGATATCGTTCAGTTTGACACACAGCAGCGATCAGAATCCTGCTGTGATGTCGTTGGTCGCTGCAGAAAGTCCAGCACTTTATTTCGTCGCTGGACTTCCTGCTGACATCGCTGAATCGGCGTATGTGACGCCGATTCAGCGATGTCTTCGCTGGTAACCAGGGTAAACATCGGGTTACTAAGCGCAGGGCCGCGCTTAGTAACCCGATGTTTACCCTGGTTACCAGCGTAAAAGTAAAAAAAAAAAAAACACTAAATACTTACCTTCCGCTGTCTGTCCCTCGGCGCTCTGCTTCTCTGCCCTATGTAAGCACAGCGGCCGGAAAGCAGAGCGGTGACGTCCCTGGTTACCGGCATAGTTGGTCGCTGGAGAACTGTCTGTGTGACAGCTCTCCAGCGACCAAACAGCGACGCTGCAGCAATCCGGATCGTTGTCGGTATCGCTGCAGCGTCGCTTAGTGTGACGGTACCTTAAGAACCAAACCAACCTCCCCCCCCCAACCAAGAAAAACAACAAGCAAAAGTGTCCGAACCTAATAATTTGGAATTGGAAGCCATTGGCTGGTAAAGAGAAAGGCAAAGCAATTTTGTGTCACATTAGAAAAACGTATTTCTATTAGGAATTTTTGGAACCTTGAGGAGACCAGTGATGAATGAGGTTTCAGCTCCGTGAATGCAGCAAGTGCGGTTTAGGTTCAGGAGTAGGAAACAAAGGTAAAATAGATGTGAGACGTTTATCTATTATGGCTCAGTCTGACATACAAGTTTCGACATGTCTCTGATCTGTGGGCGAAAGGAATGATCTGCCAGTTGTGTTCCTCACAATAAATGATTGCGGATGTTACAGTAAAAAGGCAAAAGTTTATTGAAGGGGCGGCGAACAGGCATTACCTGAAACAACCCCTTCCTGGCCAGAACACATTAAATTCCCATAGCTATCTGACTATCCAGATACAGTATGTAGCAAGGCATTTCTTCTTCTAGAGTAAATATCTAGTGTGGCCGCTTCCTTGTAAAATGTAATGTAACTCAAACAACGCTATATAGTACTGCTATAACACCCACTTTAGTTAAACCACAGCAACATAGTATCACTATACTGTACACATGTATAGTACTGTTATAAGATACAAACATACATACATTACTTACAAAAAACATACATAAAACAGACACATGTATACAAATGGCAAAAACATCAATGCCAGCACAGATACATACACATTACACACACCTATCTGCAATTGCATACATGATGCACACATGTCTTCACGTTATTCATGAACTAAGACAATATCTGCATGACAACGGGTATCCGTGACTCCTGCGAGCTCTAATATAAAACCATTTACCTTACCTTATGACACCCCGGAATAACGGCCACCTCCCCCTTTCCTGCGACAGAGGAATACCCCCTATTAAACACACGACAATTAAGTTGGATTAATTGGCCACAGCAGCCGTTTATTAAAATTTAACATACAACAATATAATAACAGTAAACCCCGGAAGTGGATGGTCCTCGAAGCCCGAAACCAGTATTAACATTTTCCAGCCAACCGTCCCACCTATTTTGGCCTTATAACCGCCTTACCCCCAGCCGCTAAGCACCAGCTCGTAGGCAAACTCCACCCGCCAGGCCAAAACCGCACACCAGTTTGTGGGTCCCCTAATAATCCCCTCCACGGGATTATCCATACCCCTTTTACCATTTCAAATTACCCCGGGGAGTCCAGGACCTATTGAGATCCCCCCCCCCCCCCCCACCAATCCGCCATTTTCCACTTCCACCAACTTCGAGGACCACCACCCCAGCCACAAACATAAATGTACTAACCCATTGTAAATGTACTTAGCCATTTATGTCCCTCCACACCTTCAAAGCTGTTTTGATGCCCTCCTGGATCGCCAGACACCACATATCGGTACCAACTGCATTCAAATGCACCCCATCCAACCTCCAATAACCTCCCGTACCGGACTCCAAATTTATATGACGCACCACTACCGCTCCGTTCCTTGCCATGAACCTCGAAACAGCTTTGTTCACCTTAATCCTTGCCCTGTTCACCCCTTCTGGTGACCTAGCACCCCACCAAACCTTCCGCGGTACGATGTCCGACCAGACCACCAAGACCTTTGGAAACATCGCCCATAACCTCAATACGTCGAACTTAATGTCTTTTATAAGTTCCCTGCATGGCCTCTTCCCCAAGTCATTACCCCCTAGGTGAATAACTAAAATTTGTGGGACCTGGTCCCAACGCACGAAACGATGGAATTCCGGTAAAAATTGACTCCAAGTCATCCCCCCTTTCCCGATCCATCTCAGCGTTGCGACGTCCCGCGAAAAACCCAATTGGCGGCCATCCGGGCGAACCGCTGCCCTCTCCGCCGCCCAGAACACGAACGAATGTCCCATTATCCACACCAGCCTTCTATCGTGTTCTGTAAGAGAATAAACATTAACACCGATCATTTCGAGAAAACCCATCGAATACGTGACCATGTAAAAATTAAACCAGATCCGGAACCTTTCTGATTCCCACCGCCCAATTCTTTTAACCACTTCATCCCCCAACCCTCTCCTGGCTGCTTCCGTTGCAGCCCCTATCCGGAATGAATGGCCGCTATACTTCACTGGCGAAATCCCCCCTGTCTCCAAACACTTCCGAAAAACTGAAACAAATTGGTAGCGCGACAAGAACGAACCATCTGCATGAACCAACAGTGGGTCGGATAATACACCCGCTCTTCTCATCAACCTATCCACGCAGATTACCGGGCACAATGGACAATTTGGAACTTGAAATAACACTAATTTGCACCCTTTGCCAGTTACATCCGTTTTTGACCTAATAAACACCACCACCTTGCCAGACGTAACATCCACGTCTTCTCTCCGTAAACCCCCTCCCTTATATCTTGAAGGGCTAACCAACTCCCCCAAGCGAAATGCCCCAAAAAACGCCAACGCAAAAGCCGCTTGAAATAAAATTACCTCCCAATCCGAAAAACAAACCACTCGTAATTGCCTTCCGATTGTTAACAGCACCTCAAAGGAGACCGGTCGTCTACCATCGAACGACTTCTGCCCTTTTTTCAAACCCTTTACCACTTGCATTACCATAAATGATTTCGTCTCATCCTTTAAACCTCTAGCCTTGAAACCAAATGCTAAACCATCTAGAAACTTACTCACTTTGGACACCGACCAACCCGATTCCCACACATGCCCTACTAGCAACAACAGCTTGCTATCGTCGTCCATATCGGACCCGTAAGACACCTTCCAACTTTCCCATGTACTCCAGGCCTGCTCGTATTGCAGCCAAGACCTTTCTGACAGTGATCTAGCAAATAGCTCCCTCACGGCCCTAAAGGCAGGTTCCACAGCTCCGCTGGACATTCCCGGCACGCTGAGTCCAAGTAAGGCCTCGGCCCTTGAGACTGATGCCACTGTGAATGGAAAAGGACACCATCAGCATTAGTAGGCTCAATTGCCTTGCAATCCGCTACAATCCACAAGTTAAGCTTTAGCCCCAAGAAAACCAAGTGCTGCAGTACCCTAACTACTTCTTGAGACACTGCAGACAGCGTATTGATGGCTTCCACGACAGTCACATTTTCGCAAGAAAAACAGATCTTTTTATTCATCACTGACTCGCCCCACACTGACAACGCCACTACTCGCGGAAATAACTGTAGTAGGACCCGGTTTTGTAATAAACCTCGTTCGCTCCAATTGAGTGGCCACTCCGCCACCAACACCTGACCGCGATACAGCAAATTGAAACCACGCTTTTCAATCACGTTAATGCTAAAACCTAGATCTACTGCGTTTTCAACTGTTTGAATCCAAATGGATTTGCCATTGTATTCTTCCAGGAAAAGAGCCCACACCCTCAAATCCTGTTTCAACTCCTTAGTCAGTCTGATGAAATGCAGGGGAGAATTTACCCCCACCGTCGCCAAAGATAGACGGCGACAAAATGCGCGGCCCATCGGCATAATTCTGCAAGCAAAGTTCAGCTTGCCCAATAAAGATTGCAAATCGTGCAGCGTTATCTTGCGCCGGGTACTTGCTTTTCTAACTTCTTCCCGAAAAGCAACTAATTTGTCATCAGGCAATCTACATTCCATTGCAACGGTATCAATTTCTATGCCTAGAAAACTTAGTGTCGTCACCGGCCCAACCGTTTTATCAGCCGCTAATGGAACTCCGAAACCTTTTGCTACCCTCTCCATTGTGTGCAGTAGAATCGAGCAAGCCGCGGACTGTGGCGGGCCTACAAACAAGAAATCGTCAAGATAATGCAAACAAGAATTCAAACCAGATACATCCTTAACAACCCATTCCAAGAATGTACTAAACGTTTCAAAATAGGCGCATGATAGCGAACAGCCCATGGGAAGACAACGATCAATGAAAAAACCTCCGTCCCAAAAACAGCCTAACAGGTGCATGCTCTCCGGGTGCACTGGTAACAGGCGAAACGCCGCCTCGATATCCGTTTTCACCATCACAGCACCCCTACCACACAACCGTACCAGATTAATCGCTGCATCGAAAGACATGTAAGAAACTGCACACAGTTGAGGATCAATACCGTCGTTTACTGACAGACCTTTTGGGAAGGATAAATGATGAATAAGCCTAAATTTGTTAGGCTCCTTCTTCGGAACCACTCCCAGCGGTGACACCCTCAAATTATTGATTGGAGCTGCTGGAAAAGGTCCGGCCATCCTACCCAGATCCACCTCTTTTTTTAATTTTTCAGAAACAACACTAGGAAACTGCAGTGCCGATTTTAAATTCTTTCTAGACAAGCAAACATCATGCTCAATAAACGGAATTTTAAAACCATGACCAAAACCTTCTCTCAAAAGTGATGCTGCTGCTACATCTGGGTATCTATTTAGATACGCTTCCATCGCGTCCAGCCGCACCGGCGTCTCCCCTTTTTTCAGCACCGTCTCCCCCTCTCGTTTTTCCCCCTCTAAAACATCTAGCCGCCCCGTGTGTGCCCCCACAACTTGAGCATTCGTGCTTGAACTTACACTTGCTCCCAAACCTACATGTCCCCTCATTAAAGGAGAAACACAGTCCCTTCTGCATTGCGACCGAGTGTCCTGACTGTCCTGAACTCCCGGCGCCCCCTTGAAATGGCTGGGTTCCCTGATTCGCTCTAACCGGTGCCATAACTCTCATCCACAACGCTATATCCTTATGATCCCAACGTATACCTGGACGTACCGCTTTGCGCTGCCTGAACTGCTCGTCGTACCTTAACCATCCCAAACCGCCATATACCCTGTAAGCCTCCCCAATTGCGTCCATATAGCAAAAAAGTCCCGAACAATTTTCGGGTGCCTTTTCGCCTATCACACTCGCTAATATAGCAAACGCCTGCAACCAATTGGAGAATGAACGAGGGATCAGACGGTACCTCCTCCTCTCCTCGTCATCTTTTTTGGAATCGTCCCTTCTTAACCTATCCAGATTAAATCTTTCCAACGGTAATAATGAAAAAATATCTACGTAATCCCCCTTCCAGATCTTTTCCTTCACCTCCTCCCTCAAGTGTGACCCAGCGGTCCCTCAAAGCAAACGTATACTTCGCTCCTAGCGGAATCATCCAGACGCACCGCGTCCACATTCTCCTTATCTTTGCAAGCCCCCTCATTATGGCCTCCCGTGTCGGCTGACCCCGTCCCCCTTCCTGCTTCACTGCCGCCCCCCCTTGACGCAGCTGAGACCGTTGTCCGCTGGCCCTCACACTGCGACACTACCTCAGACCTTGTTAACCCGCCTATCCCCGCTGGCCCTTCCGCGATTCCTAACCACGCCGCTGAAGGTGACCCCCCCCCCTTGAGGGCCCCCGTACCATATTCTCGCTAAGTCTCTAAGGCCATGCAATATTAGGCCCATCCCCCCGCTAGCCTCCCCCATAAATGACTCCCGTTCCCTACTCTCACTGGAAGCTACGGAGGGGTTAAAATTAGAAAGTTGCTGGCTCTCACCTGGCTGCCTGGGCGCTGTGAACCCAGCAGCCGAAGGTCCTGGGTGCTGACGGATGAGCGCTGGTCCCATGCTGGCTCTGTCTGCTGGTGGCTCCGCAGCTCCCGGGTCAACCTGCCTCACCGGCTGCCCACCGCCAGAAGCAGGCGAACCGGCAAGAATTGCAGGGCCCCTCGGAGCTGCCGCCGTGATCTGCAGGGCACCGCCATCTTGGGGAGGTCTCCACAGGGCGCCGCCATCTTGATGAAGTCCTCGATGCTGGTGCGCAGGCGCCGGACTCCCGGCTCCGGCGCCATCTTGCCGGAGACCTGTGGCATGCGGCGCCACACTTCCTGCAGCGGCGCCATCTTGAAAGAAGTCCCGGGTGGGTGGCGACGCTGCAGCGCTGCCAACCGAGGCAGCTGGACGCTGCCCGCTGCTTACCGGAGTCGCCCCCTGGGCTGAAGATCCGCGATGCGCCGCTCCATCCGGCGTGCCAGAAGACAGGCCGGCCGGCTGCCGGCCGCTGGGTTGTCGCCGCACAGGGGCCCGCCCCCTGGCTCCTCGTGCTCCTCCACGCCGAGCGGGGCCTGCAGGGACGCCGACACCCGCCGCTCCTGGTCCGGAACTCCGTCGCCTCTGTGCCGCGGGCGGGGGGAACCCGGCCACTGTTGTAGGTCCCGCCTGCGAGATGGATTCCTCCCAGCCTGCGGGCGGGGAGCAGGGGGAACGCGTCCACCGGCCCTGGCTGGAGGGTCCCTGGAGGGGCTCCGTATGCGGCGCCGGACCCGGGGGGTAGCCTCAGGGCTAAGGCGCGCCTCCGCGGCCGGAGTCCTGTTGGAGGGGCGATGGAGGCTCCGGCTACCGACCCCTGAAGCAGGCTATTCACTGAAGCCTGCAGCCAATCTGTTCCTTGGGCGGCTGCTTCCACCCGGAGCTGCTGAAGCAAGGCCTCAACATCCATCGCTTGGGTACAAGGAGCTTCTCTTCTGTGGCTGGTGAGTACCCAAATGGTTGCCCCCTCCACGTGGCCACCCCCTTTTATATAGCCCCCCCCCCTGCCCTATCTCCGACCCCTCCTTCCTTTTTCAAATTCAAAAAACTCCATCCCTCCCCTTAGCTTCTGTTAACCCTATAACCCCCCAACTTCCTATGAGCTCCCTATTGTCCCACGTCACCCTGTCATGGCGGCCTCCCCCAAGGGCCAGAGGCCCAGTACGGCCTTTCTAGACTTTGTATGTTCTCTTTATATTTGTCTTGGTTCCCTTTGTGTATTCCAGTTTCTTCCCAATTTCCATAAAATGTATTGATAGTTTTATCTCTTTAAAACTGATTATTGGGTGCATGGGTCGATTCTAGTGGAATACAATTAAGAGTCTTAAGGTACCGTCACACTGAACGATATCGCTAGCGATCCATAACGTTACAGCGTCCTGGCTAGCGATATCGTTCAGTTTGACACACAGCAGCGATCAGGATCCTGCTGTGATGTCGTTGGTCGCTGCAGAAAGTCCAGAACTTTATTTTGTCGCTGGACCTCCTGCAGACATCGCTGAATCGGCGTGTGTGACGCCGATTCAGCGATGTCTTCACTGGTAACCAGGGTAAACATCGGGTTACTAAGCGCAGGGCCGCGCTTAGTAACCCGATGTTTACCCTGGTTACCATCGTAAAAGTAAAAAAAACAAACACTACATACTTACCTTCCGCTGTCTGTCCCCGGCGATGTGCTTTCCTGCACTGGCTGTGAGCGCCGGCCAGCCGGAAAGCACAGCTGTGACGTCACCGCTCTGCTTTCCGGCCGCTGTGATCACAGTCACTGCAGGAAAGCACAGCGCCGGTGACAGACAGCGGAAGGTAAGTATGTAGTGTTTGTTTTTTTACTTTTACGATGGTAACCAGGGTAAACATCGGGTTACTAAGTGCGGTCCTGCGCTTAGTAACCCGATGTTTACCCTAGTTACCGGCATCGTTGGTCGCTGAAGAGCTGTCTGTCTGACAGCTCTCCAGCAACCAAACAGCGACGCTGTAGCGATTGACATAGTTGTCGGTATCGCTGCAGCATCGCTGAGTGTGAAGGTACCTTAAATGAAGACAAGGACTAAAGGTACCGTCACATTTAGCGACGCTCCAGCGATATAGCCAACGATCCGACCTAAACTAGATCGCTGGAGCATCGCTGTTAGGTCGCTGTAGAGATGTCAAACACAGGAACTCCAGAACGATGCAGGAGCGATCCAGTGACGTACTTATCGTTCTCGCTGGTTGTTCGCTCTGTGAAAAAACATTGCAGGCATCGTTGCTTTTGCTGTCAAACATGACGAATCACGCCGACCTGACGACCAAATAAAGTTCTGGACTTTCAGCTACAACCAGCGATGTCACAGCGGGATCCTGATCGCTGCTGCGTGTCAAACACAACGAGATCGCTATCCAGGACGCTGCAACATCACGGATCATTGTCGTTCTCGTTGTAAAGTTGCTCAGTGTGAAGGTACCTTTAGGTTAGAAATGTCAATGTGTGCACAGTGCCACCAGAAAAATATAATATAACTCACACATACAGTGTCTAGCAAAAGTATTCACCCCATCCCCACCCAGCTTTTTTTTAACATCACAACCTGTGTTTAAATATTTTTGCAATCCGATTTGTTTGTGATGCATCAGCACTAAATAGTCTAAGTTGATGAAGTGAAGTGAGAGAAATCTAGAGATATATTACAAATATGGGATCAAATAACTAAAAATTGGCATGTGCATATGTATTGACCCTTTTTGCTATGAAGCCCTTTAAACATTTTTGTGAAAGCTATTACCTTCATAATTCACATACTTATTGAAATCTACTGTAAGTGTTAGGGTATGTGCAATCTAAGCATTCAGGAAACCCAGCGCTTTGGACGCAGCGGATACCTTGCTCCTCCCAAAGCGCCGCCCCCTGTTGTACGCATGGTGATTCCGGATGTGTTCATTGAGCACATGCGGAATCACCGCATTGTATACATAGACTGGGTTATTTATCTCGCGGAGATGGAGCATCTCCGCAAGATAAATAGACATGCTGTGGTCTGGAAAAGCGCTGCTGCTTGTACGCTGCCACAGTAAGCAACATTCAGTCCGCAGCAAATCCTGATGTAATCCGGTACGTGGAAACATACTATTACATGGTCTGTCACTATATACACAGCTTTTCTGAAAGGCCACAGAGGCTGCAACAACATTAAGCAAGAGGCACCAGTAACCAAACAACACCATGAAGACCAAGGAGATCTCCAGACAAGTCAGGGACAAAGTTGTTGAGACATACAATCAGGGTTGGGTTATAAAAATATCTCCAAATCTCTGATGATCCCCCGGAGCACCATCAAATCCATTATCTTCAAATGGAAAGAACATGGCACCACAACAAACCTGCTGGTGCCCACCAAAACTCTCAGCCCGTTCAAGGTGGGCATTTATCAGAGAGGCAACACAAAGACCAAAGGTAACCCTAAAGGAGCTGCAGAGATCCCAAGCAGAGACTGGAGTATCTGTTCATACGACCAGAATAAACCGAACACTCCATGGAGGTGGCTTTTATGGAAGAGTGGGCAAAAAAAGCCTTTACTTACATACAGAAATTATGAGGATCATTTTCAGTTTGCCAAGAAGACAATGACCCAATGTGCACTGCTAAAGCAACACTTGAGTGGCTTAACTGGAAACGTGTAAATGTTCTGGAGTGGCCAAGTCAGGCTATGTGCACATGTTCAGGTTTTCTCGCGTTTTTTTCGCGGTAAAAACGCTATAAAAACTCATTTAAAATGCATACATTATGCATCCTATCATTTAGAATGCATTCTGCATGTTTTGTGCACATGATGCGTTTTTTTCCGCGAAAAAAAACACATCGCGGTAAAAAAAAGCAGCATGTTCATTAATTTTGTGGATTTTCTGCTTTTTTCCCGCTATTCTATGCATTTGGGGAAAAACGCGTCAAAAACGCATGAAAAAACGCGAAAGAAACGCATGCGTATTTCTGGCAGAAATGTCCGGTTTTTGTCAGGAAAATTTCTGCAAGAAATCCTGACGTGTGCACATACCCTCAGGCTATGTGCACATGTCAGTATTTCTGGCAGAAATTTTCCTGACAAAAACCTGACATTTCTGCCAGAAATCCGCATGCGTTTCTTGGCGTGTTTTTGATGCGTTTTTTCTTGCGTTTTTTCCAAATGCATAGAATAGCGGGAAAACCGCGGAAAAAAACGCTAAATTAATGAACATGCTTTTTTTTACCGCGATGCGTTTTTTTCGCAAAAAAAAAACGCATCATGTGCACAAAAATTGCAGAATGCATTCGAAATGATAGGATGCATATGTCTGCAGTTTCTAATGTGGTTTTATCGCGTTTTTATTGCAAAAAAAAGCGAAAAAAAATGAACGTGTGCACATACCCTCAAAGTCCAGACCTTAATCCAATTAAGAACCTGTGGTCAGGCTTGAAGATTGCTGCTCACCAGAGGAAACCATCTAAGGGCAGTCTCACATGTCCAGATAATTCCGGTACCGGAAAAATCGGTACCGGAATTATCCGTGTGCCGTGCGTTTCTGTAGCACATCAGTGCCGCCCGTGTGCCCACTGAGTACCACACGCACCGTGCAGGAGACAGCGCTAAAGTTTCATCTCGTGCTGAAGCCGCGATTCATATCTTCCCTGCAGCAGCGTTTGCTGTAGAGAAGATATGAATAATCGTGTTTAAAATAAAGATCCATGACCCCACCCCCTGTGCGGGCCCCCCCCCCCCCCCCCACGCTGTTATTAAAATACTCACCCGGCTCCCTCGCTGACTGGCGCTGCTTCCTGTCCTGGCCGCACCTTCTACTGTATGAGCGGTCACGTGGGGCCGCTCATTTACTGTAATGAATATGCGGCTCCACCCCTATGGGTATGAGGGGTGGGAGGGGGTATGGGGTCATGGATCTTTATTTTAAGCACAATTATTCATATCTTCTCTTCAGCAAACACTGCTGCAGGGAAGATATGAATTGCGGCTTCAGCACCAGTGGGGGGGACAGCGCTTACTGTAGCGCTGTCTCCTGCACGGCACACAGACTGCACACGGACAACGTCCGTTTGCGGTACGTGTTTTACACGGACCCATTGACTTTAATGGGTCCGTGTAATCCATGCGCTCCCACGAACACTGACATGTCTCCGTGTTTGGCACACGGAGACACGGTCCGCAAAAAATCAATGACATCTGCACAGATGCATTGATTTCACTGTGTCTACGTGTGTCAGTGTCTCCGGTACGTGAGGAAACTGTCACCTCACGTACCGGAGCCACTGACGTGTGAAACTGGCCTAACTTGAAGGAGCTGAGGCAGATTTGCCTTGAGGAATGGGCAAAAATCTCAGTTGCAAGATGTGGAAAACTCATAGAAACTTATTCCAAGTGACTTGCAGATGTAATGGACGCAAAAAGAGACTCTACAAAATACTGACTTTAGGGGGGGTGACTAGTCATGCACACTGAGGTTTTCAGTAATTTTGTCATATTTGTTGTTTTCTTCACATTAAAAAAGAAATTAAATGTTTACAGCTGTAGGTGTGTTCTTTACATGAACTGATGCAAACCTTAAAAAAAAATAGTGAAATACCAGGTTGGGAGGTAGCAAAACACAAAAAATGCCGAGGGGTGAATATACAAGCCACTGTATATTAATTTGGAAAGAAGAAATATAAGCCAGCTCACCCGTGATGCATAAACCAAACTTCAGGAGCACAGACCCGCTGTGTCCAGGCGTATAAAGTCCAAAAAAGAAGAGAATGTCCAGCTTCACCGAATCCGTAAAAAGAGTTTTCTTTATTCACAAACTTTAAGCATAGAGGATACAGACTTCAGCACGAACCATATGGGTAAGAATCTCAACGCGTTTCTGGAGACGAAGCTCCCTTAATCATGAAAAGTGATGAGAGGACATAATTTCCTCTATTAACACTTTTTACTCTCTCTCTTTTGTTCCACTGCTCAAATCTGCTGCCTGAATCACGTTAAACAGTGGGGAATAAGCTCTGTAACCCAAAAGAACACGAATTGGAAAGAGAGGAGAAAGCAGGACATCAGACACCCTCATGCTTCAGCCACCTACACAGCATTCTCGACCTGAGAAAGTGCTACTAATAAAACCCCATGTAATTATCTGTGTTCTCTCTCTCTCTGGTAGGCATTAGGCCTTAGGTAGCATGCACATGCAGTTTTTTATTACTTTCCACAGGTTGCACAGCATCAAAACAAGCTCATAATCATAAATCCCTAGCCTTGTCCAAGCACTAGCTATACAGAACATGCCCTGGCTACTCATATACGGATGAGCTAGCCCCAGGTTGGTCAAACAAAACAGCTATTGTCCAGAGCAACCACAGATACTTGTTCTTCTGCACACAGCCTGTGCACACTCTTCTCAGAGACATTTTGTTTTTTTTCTCTCTTCAGCTTCTTCAGCTCCCAAACACCTCCAGACTGCTCTTCTCCCCAGCAGGCTGACACGTTCTCAGGAGACTGGCACTGTATGAATCTGCTTCATGCTTCTTAGAGAAACCCTGCAGGTGATTCTAAACAAGCACTGCAGACTGGGATGTAACCCTGTCCTGCTACATTTCTCCTTTCTGCCCAGAGCCAAGAGCTGGGCATGATCTGCCAACCCACAGTGCCAACAGGAGGTCACTCTACCAAAACTGATTATTAGCTTCCAGTTAGTGGGGAACGCCATTCACACATTTGACACAGGGCTCTGCTATCTACAGTTTACACAGAAAGCTCTGTCATACATATTACAAAGACACTACCTACAACATGCAGTTGGTATCTGCTATCTGCACATCATGCACAGAGGCTCCACCACTTGCACATCACACACACAGGCTCTGTCACCTGCACATGTGCCAAAAAGATCTGCAGACACACAGCCTCACACACAGTGCACACACACACTGCACCAATGCTGACACATAATAAGGCTGCAAACTCATTGTACACAGTCCTACACTCTGTACACAGTCCTACATACAGTACACCCTGTGTACATCACCACACATCATGTGACCTTGTCACCACACATCGTGTATACATCACCAGACAACATGTGACCTTGTCACCACAGCTGACTCCTGGCGACATACTGGGTGCTACCAATTCAGCCCACAAGTCCCATAGCATACAACAAGTTTGTGAACACTCCCATTTTTTGGGACATGAAACCACATACTGTTGTTATGTACACCTAGGCCATGGGATAATTCTTGGTGATTCCATTGATACACTTTACCCCCACCTCCATCCTTGGCACTATCACATGTGGAAGTGTGGCCCTTTCCAGGGTCACCAAACTCCCTGAGTCCCAAAGTTCCATCACTTGGACACCTTTCCACTGTCACCTGGCACTCCTGAGGTCCCTCACCAAAATGAATAACAGCACTATGGGTAGGGTATTCAAAGTAGGAGTTGTGCCAACCAATGCTATAGCCCACCGGCCCCCAGCATCGCAGCACCTGGTTCTCTTCACCAGTCCACTTAAAGCAATGGCTCCCAGGTCTCAACACTCCCTTAAGATGCAACAGCCATTCCATAACACTGAGGCAATGTCACCATCAGCCAGACATGTCCTCCAAGGTTTGAGACTGCAAGTGCAACACTGCAGCCACCTTTATGCAGGATATCCAATCCTCACACAGAAATCACCTGTACTCTTGGTGATTTCATGCCCGCATTCTCCACCAATTGTAGGGATTCACTCTCTCTGGCAGGCATTAGACCATAGGTAGTGTACACAAAGGCAATGCAGTTGTTCCAAACACATACAGTTTTTTTTTATACTTTTCGCAGGTTGTCCAGCACCAAAATAAACTCATAAACATAAATCCCTAGCATTGTCCAGGCGCTAACTAAACAGAACAGAGCCTGGCTACTCATACATGGCTGAGCTAGCCCCAGTTTGGTCAAGCAAACAGCTATTGCCCATAGCAACCAGTGATGCTTATGATTCGCTGCACACGGTCTGTGAAGACACTTCTCAGAGACATTGTGACTTGTCTCCTCTGCTCCCCAGCCGACTGACACTTTCTCAGGAGACTGCCATGCTATGAATCTGCTTCCTGCTTCTTAGAGAAACTGTGTAGGTGCATCACAGTAGAAAAGAGCAGTGGTGAGCAGAGGCCAAAGTTTCCTCTATTTGCACTCTTTCCTTCTCTCTTTTGTTCCACAGGACAAATCTACTGCCTGAATCACATTACAACAGCCAGACAGACAATCTGACTGCTGTGACCTAAAGGATCATTGGAAAGAGAGGAGAACGCAGGAAACCAAAGACCCCCATACTTAAAAACTTTTTTTCACAACTCTGCCTTTCTGGACCTGGCCAAGTGGCACTTCCTAAACCCATTTGATTATCCATCTACCTAGTGTAATACAGTGGTAGCACTCTATGCAGTGATGAGGCAGTGACCCAACAAAGTTCAAAGCAAAATGTCTCTTTGATGTTCAACTAAAAAGAACACAGCACACGATATCCTCAGGATCGCAGCCGGGAACAAGACAGTCCACCTCCTGTTCGCAGCCGGGCACATATCCTCTGGATTACAGTCACTGCTCATACCAGTCCACCTCTGACCTGTTGCTGTGGGTGACTGCACCGCCGTGTTAATGTTCTACTCGCAGCATTACACAGTACACGATATCCTTCGGATCGCAGCGGGGAACCATATCCTCCAGTTTACAGTAAGTGGCGACTGCACCGCTGTGTACACTGTGGGTGTCAGATTTTTCAGCTGCCTTGGCCATTTTGCTCCACTGGCCTGTGTTGCCTCACACAAGTGGGGCTCTGCAGAGCCTCCTGCTCTCTACTCCTGCCAACACCAGAATAACACTGACTCTGACCCTGACACACCCAAACCCTATACTGCAGGGTTTTTAACTTGAATCTGTGGCCTTCAGCCACATGGAATACCTGGACAGGAATTAAACGAACTGCACCACTACCATCCTGTTGTCCATTTCAACACAAAAGCCCAGAGCAGGTTTTCCCTAAATCTGCCTTGGACAACCAGCATGCCCAAGACCTATACTCATTTTAGTCTGCATTGCAACCACAGCTACACCTGTGACTGCAACGCACTCTCATGGCCTTAATTCCGGGGGGGGAACATACAGTGACCCTCACATGTGACACCAGTCGCTGCCTCACACTAGACACATTTTATAACACTTAAAATCCTTTTTAGAAACAATTATGTACAGTAATTGGGCCCCATCTGCAGAACCTCTTGTTTCCTGTAGTGGGCAGCATTTCTGATGGTGTTATGTCCCATTCCCTACCTAAATCATCTAATTTGTAATGTGGTATAACTTTGGCAATAACTTGAGAACCCCATACCCTGTGTATGAAGCTTTCTCACCTGTTTGATTCTACATGGACTTTTTAACCTTTCAATTAGCAGGAAGTATGGATTATAGTATGGAAGCAGCATATTATTTTCTGGAAAATGGCGCTCAAAGTGATGGTTTCACAATGTGTTTTACATATATGTAGTAAATCTGCTTTACAGGTTGAATGCTTAGTGACTTTGAATCATTGGATGGATTGTCTAAGTCTACTTACACTCATCCCCTGAAATACTCTGTGCTACAGGGGAACCTCCTACCACTATGTAAAATCCCTCATACACATTACACTAACATCAGCCAAACACGCGAATATCAGCGGGTAGGGTTAACAGTCTTATGTGTATGGGTGCCTCCCAACTTTCCTCCAACAGATGATATCGGGGAGTTGAGGGTCCAGCATGTGTGATTTCAGACTGCCAATTTTTGCGTTCTCAGCAGGATAAGGAGTTAGCACAGGATCCTGGCAGTGTTTTTTTTTCATAGATTCTGTGTATGGGAGATTCAGGCAATATAGATGCCGATTGAACAATTGTTATCCTAACAGCTCACTAATGAGATATGGCGCCCCTAAGGGCTCATCCACACATCCGATTTTCACGTATGAGTGCTATCTGAGTTTTTCACGGATAGCACTTGTACCCATGATGTTTTAGGGGTCTGTGCACATGTCTGATTTTTTCCTCTGATCGAATGGTCTGTGTAAAATATCGGTGACATTTTGATTTTGTTCCGAGGGTCAGCCTAAAATCAGCAATTCAAGTCTATAGGTCTGTGAAAAAAATTGGGCTGCAGAAGAAATCCAAGTGTGGGGCAATTTTAAAATTTTCACGCACTGTCAGAAAGGAGAAAGTGGAGACATTTTTCTTTTAAAATTTCTCCACGTACCAGAAAGTGGAAAGTCACTTGGACCGCACTCCGATCAAAGTCTGATCGGAATAATTGGTCCGTTTTTCTCGTACAGTACATGGAAAAATCAGAATAAGGTCCAACTCTCTGCTGCTGGAGACTTTCCACACAGTCTGTGATCTCTCACAAGAACAACACACTCCTCTCTTTAAATACTCTGTGCTGTGTCTTACTAGATCACAAAACTCCTTTCCTGAAACACTCTGTGCTGTTGGGAACCCTACATTTTTCTACCCCTCTCAATCACTAACTCTCGCTTGTTTCCATTCACATCCCTGCATCAGGACTGAAATACTCTGTGCTGCTGTGTGTGACCTTCTCCACTGGTAGCAGATATCATCTTCAGGATGGGCCATTTTAACTATCAACCCAAAGATCTTTTTTTGCCCCAACTCTCACAGTTTCCAAATCTCCCTTTCCTCAACACGACCATCTCGTCTCCGCAGCACTCACACTCGCATGGCCAAATGAGGATGTTTGGAGCAGAGCTGAGTGCTATACCCTGGCACCTGCCCAGCGCTCTACTGCCATGCTCTTCAAACACTGTGAGGAGCTGAATGTTATGGCCTGGGCTGGCAGAGCAGCGCTCATTGTTGAGCTCACTGTTTCCACTGGCTTGGCGCTATCGGTAGATTAACCCTGCAGTGTCCTGGACCCGACCCATAAACTGTTCTCCAATCTCAGGATGCGCCAGTAATATCATTACATTTAGAGCTGAGGGTCTGTTACAGCTGTATCCTGTCTAAACAATTATCTGTGAGCTAAGTAGACCTACAAATATCTCTACCGTTTGCTACAATATATCCGTGTAGGTGCAATATGTTAGTCTGTTGAGCTCACAGACAATTGTCTAGGCTGGAAACAATTTGACAAACCCTCAGGGTGAGAATTATTAACGGGGTTGTCAAACAAAGAAGAAATCAGGTTAATATAGAAACAAATGGAATGACCCCAAAACAGCCCCTACAATTGGGCCTGTTCTGGAGTGTGAGACAGACTGGTTGCTATGGATTTGCTCCTTGACAACCTAATAGAAAAGATTTCTGCTGATAGCTTGTATCCATGGCAACCAAACTGTCAGCTCATTGTTGGGTCAGCACAGGGACATCGGTTTTGCATCTGTCAAGTTATAGAATTTCCCCCCTACATGTGCCATATTGGTAGGTTTAAGATAGTGCTGACCTATACAGGCTCGGATTCGCCCATAGGTGAATACTCCGATGGGCCCCTATGGAGGAGTAAGCCACTTACCCCCCAACGGGACCAGCAGTTTGCCCAATATATTTTATTCTATATATACAGCAAAAGCAGAATCTCATCACTCATCCAACAATCTACCAAGTATATTATTATATATAAGAAATGGTACATTTGTGAATGAGGGTAATGTAATTTTTGCATGTACTGAACACTGGGCCCCCAGAATCTATGTTTCTCGTGGGCCCTTGACACCCCAATCTGATGCTGGACCTATGCATGGGATAGGTCATCAATATGAGATTGGCAGTGAGGGACCCCCACGATCAGCTGTTACCAGCTAGAGTTAATTTATATAAAATTCCCCAAAAACAGACTATATCTTCTTCAGAACTCCATTATTGACATTTATTTTAATGCTCGGTCATCCCAAAAATGAAATCCTGGAGGAAGTTCCAACTCCTCCTACAGGTCCTTCTCAAAAAATTAGCATATAGTGTTAAATTTCATTATTTACCATAATGTAATGATTACAATTAAACTTTCATATATTATAGATTCATTATCCACCAACTGAAATTTGTCAGGTCTTTTATTGTTTTAATACTGATGATTTTGGCATACAACTCCTGATAACCCAAAAAACCTGTCTCAATAAATTAGCATATCAAGAAAAGGTTCTCTAAACGACCTATTACCCTAATCTTCTGAATCAACTAATTAACTCTAAACACATGCAAAAGATACCTGAGGCTTTTATAAACTCCCTGCCTGGTTCATTACTCAAAACCCCCATCATGGGTAAGACTAGCGACCTGACAGATGTCAAGAAGGCCATCATTGACACCCTCAAGCAAGAGGGTAAGACCCACAAAGAAATTTCTCAACAAATAGGCTGTTCCCAGAGTGCTGTATCAAGGCACCTCAATGGTAAGTCTGTTGGAAGGAAACAATGTGGCAGAAAACGCTGTACAACGAGAAGAGGAGACCGGACCCTGAGGAAGATTGTGGAGAAGGACCGATTCCAGACCTTGGGGAACCTGAGGAAGCAGTGGACTGAGTCTGGTGTGGAAACATCCAGAGCCACCGTGCACAGGCGTGTGCAGGAAATGGGCTACAGGTGCCGCATTCCCCAGGTAAAGCCACTTTTGAACCATAAACAGCGGCAGAGGCGCCTGACCTGGGCTACAGAGAAGCAGCACTGGACTGTTGCTAAGTGGTCCCAAGTACTTTTTTCTGATGAAAGCAAATTTTGCATGTCATTCGGAAATCAAGGTGCCAGAGTCTGGAGGAAGACTGGGGAGAAGGAAATGCCAAAATGCCTGAAGTCCAGTGTCAAGTACCCACAGTCAGTGATGGTGTGGGGTGCCATGTCAGCTGCTGGTGTTGGTCCACTGTGTTTCATCAAGGGCAGGGTCAATGCAGCTAGCTATCAGGAGATTTTGGAGCACTTCATGCTTCCATCGGCTGAAATGCTTTATGGAGATGAAGATTTCATTTTTCAGCACGACCTGGCACCTGCTCACAGTGCCAAAACCACTGGTAAATGGTTTACTGACCATGGTATTACTGTGCTCAATTGGCCTGCCAACTCTCCTGACCTGAACCCCATAGAGAATCTGTGGGATATTGTGAAGAGAAAGTTGAGAGACGCAAGACCCAACACTCTGGATGAGCTTAAGGCCGCTATTGAAGCATCCTGGGCCTCCATAACATCTCAGCAGTGTCACAGGCTGATTGCCTCCATGCCACGCCGCATTGAAGCAGTCATTTCTGCCAAAGGATTCCAGACCAAGTATTGAGTGCATAACTGAACATAATTATTTGTTGGTTTTTTTGTTTGTTATTAAAAAACACTTTTATTTGATTGGATGGGTGAAATATGCTAATTTATTGAGACAGGTTTTTTGGGTTATCAGGAGTTGTATGCCAAAATCATCAGTATTAAAACAATAAAAGACCTGACAAATTTCAGTTGGTGGATAATGAATCTATAATATATGAAAGTTTAATTGTAATCATTACATTATGGTAAATAATGAAATTTAACACTATATGCTAATTTTTTGAGAAGGACCTGTACATCCAATTCTCCAGATCTGCAGGTTTTAGTTTTACGCTCCAGACCACCTGCAGTTATGGACTATTGGGAAGGATTAAATACATAAAATTATAACTACATAGTAAATTGAACGTAAGGGCCCGGCTATGGCTGCTGTCCAGCCGGCATGACTTCATCTGCAGCAGAACATATAGGGATTTATGTTTGGAAGCGATCACAGAAGTCTCTGGGATAGGATCATGTAGGCAGGAGGTGATAACTAGTCAGGCATGAAACGCCAGTTCTTCAGCCAAGCTTCCATCACATGTCTTTCTGCCCATCCACGGTCAGCTATGAAGTTTAGGTAGGGCTTCCTAGCAACGGCCATAACCACAATGAGTATCTCGGTGCCCATAGCAAACAATCACTAATGTAATGCTCCCTCAGTGCAGCCATGCAGACTTTGTCAGTGCAAATATTCACATTCAGAACTGCTCAGAGAAGTGAAATGAGCTCTATAACTTGGGGCATGTCCACACTTCCCAAATACCTGACATTACTTATGACACTCAGAATGTAACTACTATAATGCTACCTCCCTATTTACCAAACTAAAACTGCTATAATACTGCTACGTACACGAGTAAAACTACTATAGTTCTGATCCTATGTACAAGAATATAGCTACTATTATACTGCTCCTATGTACAAGAATATAACTACTATAATACTGCCTCCTATGTACAAGAATATAACTACTGTAATACTGCCTCCTATGTACAAGAATATAACTACTATAATACTGCCCCCTATGTACAAGAATATAACTACTATAATACTGCTCCTATGCACAAGAATATAACTACTATAATACTGCCTCCTATGTACAAGAATATAACTACTATAATAATGCCTCCTATGTACAAGAATATAGCTACTATTATACTGCTCCTATGTACAGGATTATAACTACTATAATACTGCCTCTATGTATAAGAATATAACTACTATAATACTGCCCCATGTACAAGAATATAACTACTATAATACTGCCCCCTATGTACAAGAATATAACTACTATAATACTACTCCTATGTACAAGAATATAACTACTATAACACTGCCCCTATGTACAAGAATATAACCACTACTAGATGGTGGCCCGATTCTAACGCATCGGGTATTCTAGAATATGCATGTCCACATAGTATATTGCACAGCCCACGTAGTATATTGCCCAGCCAGGTAGTATATTGCCCAGCCACGTAGTATATTGCCCAGTCACGTAGTATATTGCCCAGCCACGTAGTATATTGCCCAGCCACATAGTAAATTGCCCAGCCACGTAGTATATTGCCCAACCACGTAGTATATTGCCCAGCCACGTAGTATATTGCCCAGCCACGTAGTATATTGCCCAGCCACGTAGTATATTGCCCAGCTACGTAGTATATTGCCCAACCACGTAGTATATTGCCCAGCCACGTAGTATATTGCCCAGCCACGTAGTATATTGCCCAGTCACATAGTATATTGCCCAGCCACGTAGTATATTGCCCAACCACGTAGTATATTGCCCAGCCACGTAGTATACAGCACAGAGCCACGTAGTATACAGCACAGACACGTAGTATACTGCCCAATCACGTAGTATATTGGCCAGTCACGTAGTATAGTGCCTAGCCCGAGTAGTATATTGCAGAGCCCGCGCAGTACCACGCACACAGTATATAACACAGGCCACGTAGTGTATAACACAGGCCACGTAGTGTATAACACAGGCCACGTAGTGTATAGCACAGCCCACGCAGTATATTGCACAGCCCGCATAGTACATTGCACAGCCCGTGTAGTACATTGCACAGCCCGCGTAGTACATTGCACAGCTGGCATAGTACATTGTGCAGCCCACGTACTATATTGCACAGCCCGCGTACTATATTGCACAGCCCGCGCAGTACATTGCACAGCCCACGCAGTACATTGCACAGCCCGCACAGTACATTGCACAGCCCGCACAGTACATTGCACAGCCCGCGCAGTACATTGCACAGCCCGCGTAGTACATTGCACAGCCCACGCAGTATATTGCCCAGCCATGTAGTATATTGTCCAGTCACGTAGTATATTGCCCAGTCACGTAGTATATTGCCCAGCCACGTAGTATATTGCCCAGCCACGTAGTATATTGCCCAGTCACGTAGTATATTATTGCCCAGTCACGTAGTATATTGCCCAGTCACGTAGTATATTGCCCAGTCACGTAGTATATTGCCCAGCCACGTAGTATATTGCCCAGCCACATAGTATATTGCCCAGCCACATAGTAGTATATAATACAGCCCACGTAATATATTGCACAGCCCACGCAGTATATAGCAATGTAGGCACCATATCCCTGTTAAAAAAAAGAATTAAAATAAAAATTAGTTATATACTCACCTTCCGTTGGCCCCCGGATCGAAGCGGTTACCGACGCTCATCGCGCGCTCCCGTCTGAAGAGTGCATTGGGGTCTCGAAAGAGATGATGGCGTAGCGGTCTTGCGAGACCGCACGTCATCATCTCGCGAGACCGCAATGCATGGAGCGGTCACCGAGGCATCGCAAGGAGCAGGAAAGGCCTGTTCCTGATCCAACGGACGGTGAGTATATAACTATTTTTTTTTTTTTTAATTATTTTTAACATTAGATCTTTTTACTATTGATGCGGCATAGGCAGCATGAATAGAAAAAAGTTGGTCACACAGGGTTAATAGCAGCGTTAACCGAGTGCGTTACACCGCGGTCAACGATGCCATTAACCCTGTGTGAGCGCTGACTGGAGGGGAGTACGGAGCGGGCACTGACTGCAGGGAGGAAGGAGCGGCCATTTTTCTGCCGGACTGTGCCTGTCACTGATTGGTCGTGGCTGTTTTGCCACGACCAATCAGCGACTTGGATTTCCATGACAGACAGAGGCCGCGACCAATGAATATCCGTGACAGACAGACGGAAGTGACCCTTAAAGTACCGTCACACATAACGATATCGTTAACGATATCATTGCTTTTTGTGACGTAGCAACGATATCATTAACGAAATCGTTATGTGTGACAGCGACCAACGATCAGGCCCCTGCTGGGAGATCGTTGGTCGCTGGGGAAAGTCCAGGACTTTATTTCATCGCTGGATCACCCGCTGACATCGCTGAATCGGCGTGTGTGACGCCGATTCAGCGATGTCTTCACTGGTAACCAGGGTAAACATCGGGTTACTAAGTGCAGGCCCGCGCTTAGTAACCCGATGTTTACCCTGGTTACCATTGTAAATGTAAAAAAACAAACACTACATACTTACATTCCGGTGTCTGGTCACGTTCCTCGCCTTCAGCTTCCCGCACTGACTGTGAGCGCCGGCCGGCCGTAAAGCAAAGCACAGCGGTGACGTCACCACTGTGCTTTACGGCCGGCGCTCAGTCAGTGCGGGAAGCTGAAAGCGAGGGACGTGACCAGACACCGGAATGTAAGTATGTAGTGTTTGCTTTTTTACATTTACAATGGTAACCAGGGTAAACATCGGGTTACTAAGCGCGGGCCTGCGCTTAGTAACCCGATGTTTACCCCGGTTACCCCGGGACTTCGGGATCGTTGGTCGCTGGAGAGCTGTCTGTGTGACAGCTCTCCAGCGTCCAAACAGCGACGCTGCAGCGATCGGCATCGTTGTCTAGATCGCTGCAGCGTCGCTAATGTGACGGTACCTTTAGACAATTATATAGTAGATAATACTGAGCCCTCGCGGGCAGGGTCCTCTCTCCTCCTGTACCAGTTGTGACTCGTATTGTTCAAGATTATTGTACCTGTTTTTATTATAAATACCCCTCCTCACATGTAAAGCGCCATGGAATAAATGGCGGTATAATAATGATAAATAATAATAATAATACTGTCCCTATGTACAAGAATATAACTACTATAATACTGCCCCCTGTGTACAATAATATAACTGCTATAATACTGCCCCCTATATACAAGAATATAACTACTTTAATACTGCTCCCTATATACAAGAATATAACTACAATAATACTGCCCCCTATATACAAGAATATAACTAATATAATACTGCTCCTATGTACAAGAATATAACTACTATAATACTGCTCCTATGTACAAGAACATAATGACTATAATACTGCTCCTATGTACAAGAATATAACGACTTTTATACTGCTCCTATGTACAAGAATATAACAACTATAATACTGCTCCTATGTACAAGAATATAACTACTATAATGCTGCCCCCTATGTACAAGAATATAGCTACTATAATACTGTTCCTATGTACAAGAATATAACTAGCTATAATACTGTCCCCTATGTAAAAGAATATAACTACTATAATACTACTGCTATGTACAAGAATATAACTACTATAATACTGCTCCTATGTACAAGAATATAACTACTATAATACTGCCCCATGTACAAGAATATTACTACTATAATACTGCCCCCCAGTACAAGAATATAACTAATATAATACTGCTCCCTATGTACAAGAATATAGCTACTATAATACTGCCCCCTATGTACAAGAATATAACTACTATAATACTGTTCCTATGTACAAGAATATAACTAGCTATAATACTGTCCCCTATGTATAAGAATATAACTACTATAATACTGCTCCTATGTACAAGAATATAACTACTATAATACTTCCCCTACATACAAGAATATAGCTAATATAATACTGCTCCCTATGTACAAGAATGTAACTACTATAATACTGCCCCCATGTACAAGAATATAACTACTATAATACTGCCCCCTATGTACAAGAATATAACTACTATAAAACCAGGGATTCAAGCTTGAGGAGGATAATTTGCATATTCCAGGTGCCTTCTGGGAAAAGCGAAGAGTCTCCCTAAGCAAGAAGATCGTTGGGTACAGCCGGGACCAGCTGCTTGGAAAGCATCACCAAACCAGGGATTCAAGCTTGAGGAGGATAATTTGCATATTCCAGGTGCCTTCTGGGAAAAGCGAAGAGTCTCCCTAAGCAAGAAGATCGTTGGGTACAGCCGGGACCAGCTGCTTGGAAAGCATCACCAAACCGCGCGCCTTACAACGTGCGAATTTTTGCCTGTAGGACATTATTGCAAGAGAGCTTGGCTGAGTAGATTACACAAGAAGGAAAACACACAGCAAGTCAGCAGGATCTAGGAGCAACATGGCAGATGTGACAACCTACATGGTGAGCTGCAGCATGTGCTACATGTTCACAGATCGACCAGAAGAAGAATCCAATTTCACCTGTCAGAAGTGTAGACTAGTGGCCCTTTTAGAAGAAAAGGTGCGGGGTCTGGAAGAAATAATAGCAACTTTGAAACTCATCAAAGAGAATGAAGACTTCCTAGACAGAACAGAAGCATCTCTACTGGTCACAGAAGGTGAAAAAAGTGTCAGAGAACCTCCAAAAGCAGATGAGTGGAAGCATGTAACCAAAAGAAGCAAGAAGACCAAGGAGAAATCACCAACCACACAACTGAAGAACCGATATCAAATCTTTGTAGAGGATGAAGATGGCACACCTAAGGATGAAGCAATACCAGCAAGCAAAAAAGAAAAGGGCACACAGCAACAAGTGACAGCAAAAAGTACAGCCAAGAAGCAACGAAGAGTGGTGGTGGTGGGAGACTCACTACTGAGAGGCACAGAAGCAGCCATCTGCAGACCGGACATAACTGCAAGAGAAGTATGCTGCCTTCCAGGTGTGATGATCAAGGATGTGACCGATAGGATACCAAAGCTCTTCAGCTCCAAGGACGTCCACCCATTTCTTCTCATACATGTTGGCACCAATGACACGGCAAGGAAGGACCTACCGACAATCTGCAAGGACTTTGAAGAGTTGGGGAAGAAAGTAAAGGAACTGGATGCACAGGTAGTTTTTTCTTCTATCCTTCCAGTAGACGGGCATGGCACTAGGAGATGCAACAGGATCCTTGATGCAAACAACTGGCTAAGACGATGGTGCAGACAACAAGGATTCGGATTCCTGGACCACGGTGTGAATTACTTGTACGATGGACTCCTCGCCAGAGACGGACTACACCTCAACAAACCTGGGAAACACACATTCGCCAGAAGACTCGCTACACTCATCAGGAGGGCGTTAAACTAGAAGAAGAGGGGACGGGAAGAAAAACATTAGACTGGAACAAAGAAGACCCAGGAAAACATACTCAGAAGGGAGGTAAGAACATTTCTAAAACAATCCACAGCGAAGAGATTGGAACAAAACAAAATCCTCTAAACTGCATGCTCGCAAACGCCAGAAGCCTGACAAACAAGATGGAAGAACTAGAAGCAGAAATATCTACAGGTAACTTTGACATAGTGGGAATAACCGAGACATGGTTAGATGAAAGCTATGACTGGGCAGTTAACTTACAGGGTTACAGTCTGTTTAGAAAGGATCGTAAAAATCGGAGAGGAGGAGGGGTTTGTCTCTATGTAAAGTCTTGTCTAAAGTCCACTTTAAGGGAGGATATTAGCGAAGGGAATGAGGATGTCGAGTCCATATGGGTCGAAATTCATGGAGGGAAAAATGGTAACAATATTCTCATTGGGGTCTGTTACAAACCCCCAAATATAACAGAAATCACCAATCTAACCCAAGCAGATAGATGAAGCTGCAACCCATAATGAGGTCCTGGTTATGGGGGACTTTAACTACCCGGATATTAACTGGGAAACAGAAACCTGTGAAACCCATAAAGGCAACAGGTTTCTGCTAATAACCAAGAAAAATTATCTTTCACAATTGGTGCAGAATCCAACCAGAGGAGCAGCACTTTTAGACCTAATACTATCTAATAGACCTGACAGAATAACAAATCTGCAGGTGGTCGGGCATCTAGGAAATAGCGACCACAATATTGTACAGTTTCACCTGTCTTTCACTAGGGGGACTTGTCAGGGAGTCACAAAAACACTGAACTTTAGGAAGGCAAAGTTTGACCAGCTTAGGCTACGTTCACATTAGCGTTGCGCGCCGCTGCGTCGGCGACGCAACGCACGACGCACGCAAAAACGCGTGCAAACGCACGCAAAAACGCTGCGTTTTGCGACGCGTGCGTCGTTTTTTGACGAAAATCGGACGCAAGAAAAATGCAACTTGTTGCATTTTCTTGCGTCTGACGCTAGCGTCAAAAACGACGCACATGTCGGAAAACGCAACGCGAAAAACGCATGCGTCCCCCATGTTAAACATAGGGGCGCATGACGCGTGCGTCGCCGCTGCGTTTCCCGACGCTGCGTCGGGAAACGCTAATGTGAACGTAGCCTTAGAGATGCCCTTAATCTGGTAGACTGGGACAATATCCTCAGAAATAAGAATACAGATAATAAATGGAAAATGTTTAAGAACATCCTAAATAGGCACTGTAAGCGGTTTATACCTTGTGGGAATAAAAGGACTAGAAATAGGAAAAACCCAATGTGGCTAAACAAAGAAGTAAGACAGGCAATTAACAGTAAAAAGAAAGCATTAGCACTACTAAAGCAGGATGGCACCATTGAAGCTCTAAAAAACTATAGGGAGAAAAATACTTTATCTAAAAAACTAATTAAAGCTGCCAAAAAGGAAACAGAGAAGCACATTGCTAAGGAGAGTAAAACTAATCCCAAACTGTTCTTCAACTATATCTATAGTAAAAGAATAAAAACTGAAAATGTAGGCCCCTTAAAAAATAGTGAGGAAATTATGGTTGTAGATGACGAGGAAAAAGCTAACATATTAAACACCTTCTTCTCCACAGTATTCACGGTGGAAAATGAAATGCTAGGTGAAATCCCAAGAAACAATGAAAACCCTATATTAAGGGTCACCAATCTAACCCAAGAAGAAGTGCGAAACCGGCTAAATAAGATTAAAATAGATAAATCTCCGGGTCCGGATGGCATACACCCACGAGTACTAAGAAAACTAAGTAATGTAATAGATATACCATTATTTCTTATTTTTAGGGACTCTATAGCGACAGGGTCTGTTCCGCAGGACTGGCGCATAGCAAATGTGGTGCCAATATTCAAAAAGGGCTCTAAAAGTGAACCTGGAAATTATAGGCCAGTAAGTCTAACCTCTATTGTTGGTAAAATATTTGAAGGGTTTCTGAGGGATGTTATTCTGGATTATCTCAATGAGAATAACTGTTTAACTCCATATCAGCATGGGTTTATGAGAAATCGCTCCTGCCAAACCAATCTAATCAGTTTTTATGAAGAGGTAAGCTATAGGCTGGACCACGGTGAGTCATTGGACGTGGTATATCTCGATTTTTCCAAAGCGTTTGATACCGTGCCGCACAAGAGGTTGGTACACAAAATGAGAATGCTTGGTCTGGGGGAAAATGTGTGTAAATGGGTTAGTAACTGGCTTAGTGATAGAAAGCAGAGGGTGGTTATAAATGGTATAGTCTCTAACTGGGTCGCTGTGACCAGTGGGGTACCGCAGGGGTCGGTATTGGGACCTGTTCTCTTCAACATATTCATTAATGATCTGGTAGAAGGTTTACACAGTAAAATATCGATGTTTGCAGATGATACAAAACTATGTAAAGCAGTTAATACAAGAGAAGATAGTATTCTGCTACAGATGGATCTGGATAAGTTGGAAACTTGGGCTGAAAGGTGGCAGATGAGGTTTAACAATGATAAATGTAAGGTTATACACATGGGAAGAAGGAATCAATATCACCATTACACACTGAACGGGAAACCACTGGGTAAATCTGACAGGGAGAAGGACTTGGGGATCCTAGTTAATGATAAACTTACCTGGAGCAGCCAGTGCCAGGCAGCAGCTGCCAAGGCAAACAGGATCATGGGGTGCATTAAAAGAGGTCTGGATACACATGATGAGAGCATTATACTGCCTCTGTACAAATCCCTAGTTAGACCGCACATGGAGTACTGTGTCCAGTTTTGGGCACCGGTGCTCAGGAAGGATATAATGGAACTAGAAAGAGTACAAAGGAGGGCAACAAAATTAATAAAGGGGATGGGAGACCTACAATACCCAGATAGATTAGCGAAATTAGGATTATTTAGTCTAGAAAAAAGATGACTGAGGGGCGATCTAATAACCATGGATAAGTATATAAGGGGACAATACAAATATCTCGCTGAGGATCTGTTTATACCAAGGAAGGTGACGGGCACAAGGGGGCATTCTTTGCGTCTGGAGGAGAGAAGGTTTTTCCACCAACATAGAAGAGGATTCTTTACTGTTAGGGCAGTGAGAATCTGGAATTGCTTGCCTGAGGAGTTGGTGATGGCGAACTCAGTCGAGGGGTTCAAGAGAGGCCTGGATGTCTTCCTGGAGCAGAACAATATTGTATCATACAATTATTAGGTTCTGTAGAAGGACATAGATCTGGGGATTTATTATGATGGAATATAGGCTGAACTGGATGGACAAATGTCTTTTTTCGGACTTACTAACTATGTTACTGCCCCCTATGTACAAGAATATAGCTACTATAATACTGCCCCCTATGTACAAGAATGTAACTAATATAATACTGCCCCCTATGTACAAGAATAAAACCACTATTATACTGTTCCTATGTACAAGAATATAACTAGCTATAATACTGTCCCCTATATATAAGAATATAACCACTATAATACTGCTCCTATATACAAGAATATAACTACTATAATACTGCCCCTATATACAAGAATATAGCTAATATAATACTGCTCCCTATGTACAAGAATGTAACTAATATAATACTGCCCCCTATGTACAAGAATATAACTACTATAATACTGCCCCCTATGTACAAGAATATAACTACTATAATACTGGCCCCTATGTACAAGAATATAACTACTATAATACTGCTCCTATTTACAAGAATATAACTACTATAATACTGCCCCCTATGTACAAGAATATAACTACTATAATACTGCCCCCTATGTACAAGAATATAACTACTATAATATTGCCCCCTATGTACAAGAATATAGCTACTATAATACTGCCCCCTATGTACAAGAATGTAACAACTATAATACTGTTCCTATGTACAAGAATATGACTAGCTATAATACTGTTCCCTATGTACAAGAATATAACTACTATAATACTGCTCCTATGTACAAGAATATAACTACTATAATACTGCTGCTATGTAGAATGTAACTACTATAATGCTGCTCCTATGTACAAGTATATAACTAGCTATAATGCTGTCCCCTATGTACAAGAATATAACTACTATAATACTGCCCGTATGTACAAGAACATAACTACTATAATACTGCTGCTATGTAGAATATAACTACTATAATGCTGCTCTTATGTACAAGAATATAACTACTATAATGCTGCTCCTATGTACAAGAATATAACTACTATAATACTGCCTATGTATAAGAATATAACTAGCTATAATACTACCCCTATGTACAAGAATATAACTACTATAATAGTGCTCCTATAAATAAGAATTCAACTATAAAACAATAAATGCAATATTAGTAACAACATCCTTAACTCAGTTTGTAGTATGTCAGCTCCTCAGACAAGTCTCCTCCTTCACAATTTTACAGACTTGTGTTAATCTCATACAAAACCCATATGCAAAGGTTCCTCTATGTAAATGAGACTTACAATGGTTCATCTGTTTCACTTTTGCAGCCTCTGTCTCCTGTGTGGTCTTTACAGCAGGTGAGGGACAGCTGCTTATTTCTGCAGCACGTCTCGCCACCCCACTGATCTCTGGATCTGCTCATGCAGCCGGTATTTTGCATATCTATGCAAATAGGTAAGAGCTCTGCCGATAAGGTGGGGTCACATGCCAGGAGAGAAATATAGAATGTATAGAATATGCCACACTTTGATTTTAGAAGTACTTTCAGCATTACAGTATCATAGTACCGTCATAGATGCAGTTTCTGTCAGCTACCCATAGCATTGTCAATAATCTATAATATAACGCTGGGAGCGTCACTCTGTCCGAAGCCTTTATAGACTGCGCAGGCACAAGCGCCGGCGCAGTCTGGCCCCCACAGAGTGACGCTCCCAGGAGATCGCGTTATGCGTAAGCACTGAACGCATACCGCGATCTCCACCGGATAGCAGGGACCGCCAGGAGGGTAAGTATATTCACCTTTCCCCGTTCCAGCGCTGCGTGCGGCTCCGTCTCCTGGCTCCTCTGCTGTGACAGTTGAGAGGGCGCGATGACGCGCTTAAAGCGCGCCGGCGCCGCCCTCTGACTTACCAGTCACAGGCAGAGGAGCCGGAGTGTGTCTTCAAGAAAATGGCGCCAGAAAGCGCGGACTGCGCAGGCGCCGATTCCTGCTGCCGGAATCGGCGCCTGCGCAGTCCGCGCTTTCCGGCGCCACTTTCTTGAAGACACACTCCGGCTCCACTGCAGGTGTGTCTTCAAGAAAATGGCGCCGGAAAGTGCGGACTGCGCAGGCGCCGATTCCTGCTGCCGGAATCGGCGCCTGCGCAGTCCGCGCTTTCCGGCGCCATTTTCTTGAAGACACACCTGCAGTGGAGCCGGACGATAGGTGAGTATGGCATTTTTTTTTTTTATATGGCAGCAGCATACGGAGGCATACACACTGGAGCGTCTTATGGGGGGCATATAATACAATGGTGGCGCAGGATGGGAGCAGCACATGACAGAACGGGTGCAGGATGGCAGCAGCACATGACAGAACGGGCGCAGGATGGCAGCAGCACATAACAGAACGGGCGCAGGATGGCAGCAGCACATGACAGAACGGGCGCAGGATGGCAGCAGCACATGACAGAACGGACGCAGGATGGCAGCAGCACATGACAGAACGGGCGCAGGATGGCAGCAGCACATGACAGAACGGGCGCAGGATGGCAGCAGCACATGACAGAACGGGCGCAGGATGGCAGCAGCACATGACAGAACGGGCGCAGGATGGCAGCAGCACATGACAGAACGGACGCAGGATGGCAGCAGCACATGACAGAACGGGCGCAGGATGGCAGCAGCACATGACAGAACGGGCGCAGGATGGCAGCAGCACATGACAGAACGGGCGCAGGATGGCAGCAGCACATGACAGAACGGGCGCAGGATGGGAGCAGCACATGACAGAACGGGCGCAGGATGGCAGCAGCACATGACAGAACGGGCGCAGGATGGGAGCAGCACATGACAGAACAGGGGAGCAGGATGGGAGCAGCACATGACAGAACGGGCGCAGGATGGCAGCAGCACATGACAGAACGGGCGCAGGATGGCAGCAGCATATGACAGAACGGGCGCAGGATGGGAGCAGCACATGACAGAACAGGGGAGCAGGATGGGAGCAGCACATGACAGAACGGGGGCGCAGGATGGGAGCAGCACATGACAGAACGGGGGCGCAGGATGGGAGCAGCACATGACAGAACGGGGGCGCAGGATGGGAGCAGCACATGACAGGATGGGAGCAGCAAATGACAGAATGGAGGCGCAGGATGGGAGCAGCACATGACAGAACGGGGGCGCAGGATGGGAGCAGCACATGACAGGATGGGGATGCAGGATGGAGCAGCACATGACAGAATGGGGGCGCAGGATGGAGCAGCACATGACAGGATGGGGACGCAGGATGAAGCAGCACATGACAGGATGGGGACGCAGGATGGAGCAGCACATACCAGGATGGAGACCATATACCAATATAAATGCTCACCACCCGGGCGTAGAACGGGTTCAATAGCTAGTACTCTATAACAGGGCCAACCACAGTGCATACTAACAGACCTAGCAGCAGTGCCTCAGATAAGTGCCAGTAACAGGACCACCAAAACAGTGCCAAGTGTATCCCCATAAAACCTACTCGCTCCACCCCTTGTTCACAGACCAGAACACAAGCCCTATTTCTTCCTGCGTCTATGCATCTGCATGATGGCATGGCTCCTGACCTTCCAGGATTCAGTGGGACTGTTTCGATTTGAGGACTCGGTCCCGCGTCACGTCAAGGCTTGTGTCCCGGCTTCTGATACTCATGCTCGGGTGCTAATAGAGTATCATTGGCATGCTCGAATACTGTGTTCTTAATCACTCCGTAGCTCTTCCTCCTCTGGGGCGGGGCCTGCTTCTCTCTGCTCAGTGCATAAATTAAATTCTATATGCACTGTTTCTCCTCCCTATGTTTGTGTCTTGGAGAAGCAGATTATACATGTCCATGGAGATTTATAACAATGTAACAATGCATTTCTATGTTCCCTGTATACTGAGGTGAAGACAAAGATTGTTTTGTTCCTATAAAAGTAATAAAAAGGATAAGCAGCAATTATGAAAATGTCATTTTCTCTATTTTTATGAGCCTTCCCAGGTCTTGAACCCACAAACTCAACATTCTAGGCAGGAGCCTATGCTACTGAGCCACTGATGAGGTATTTGGGAGAGTTTTGTGAATGTGATCTGCATTGCAGGCTCTGACTCCACAGGCCGATTATACTGAGACATAGAGAAACATTGTACACACCACAGGATTTCTATGGATTTTTATTCTACCAGGAGAATAAGAGATTTTTTCATCCTTTAAAATTACTAACAAATAATAATGAAAAATACTTGATAAGGAAAAAATATTGTCATTTTAATGACTATGGAACCTTTTTAAATGCTTAAAAAGCCTTTGCAGGTGTATTTTGTTAATTATTCTAATTTACTGAGATAATGACTTTTGGGTTTTCATTGGCTGTAAGCCATAATCATCAACATTAACAGAAATAAACACCTGAAATAGATCAATCTGTCTGTAATGACTCTATATAATATGAGTTTCACTTTTTGTATTGAAGAACTGAAATAAATTAACTTTTTGATGATATTCTAATTTTGTGAGAAGCACTTGTATATGTTATTTTCTGATGTCTTCATTGTCTGTAAAAGTCCCCATCTGTGGAATATGTTGGTGCTATAGAAATAAAATTATTATTATTATTATTACAGTTACGTACCATTCTACCTCTCACACTTGCATACACTGATAAAGATGCCTCAGTTCATCCTAAGCTTCCTGGTTCATGGACAGAATAGCAGATCCGTGGTACATTGGGGGAAGGGGTAGTAATGCTTCCTAGTAATGCAGATTTATATGCCATTTAGGGTTGGTGGAAAGCTGGATGATGAGCCCTGTAAGCCATTAATGGCTGCTGTCAACAGTCGCCGCTGCGGTCCTGACTTTTTGCAGCTTCCTCCTGCTTTTGGCTGAGGTGCTGCTGGGGACTGATTATAACTTGTGACAACATGACCTCAGGGCTGCACCTATATAGGGCCTGCACCCCAGAGATAAGAGCGGCAGGACGGGGGCAGATAAATGCATCATCACACTGCATGGCGCTCGGCTTCTCACTCAGCAACTTTCGCTTCGACCATTCGCTTGCCGCAAACAGGATTCTATTCCAATTGTGCCACCCACAGACGAACCCTTCAATATGGAAAGACCATCATAGCATAAAACAGAGGGGCCCCTGTGTTATTCCTCACTACCTGGTTGGGTTTGAGGATACGTGAAGGGTTAAATATATGGGTGGCAGACGATCACATCATCAGTCATGGGTGACAGTATTGGAAGACTCTGTTATCTCTGACTGACAGCTCTTATATGTGATCCGCTATGGAGTGCAGACCAGGGGGAACTACAATTACCAGCGAGTACTGGCCACTGGAACCATGATGTGTGCAGGAGAATGGAGAGATTTAGAGTGGAAGATGCAGAGAAGCCCCCATCAGCACAGAGTATTTCAGGAAAGGACCGTGTTGATCTTGGGGGAGGTCACATAATGCAAAATGACAACATTTCGAAAACTAACCTACTGCTGGCATATTTTATGTCTGCGCTAGTAAATGATCCTATTTCAGAATAATGAGAAACAGAAGAATAAAAAATGAGAAAATTCTTCTCATATCAATAATTGCGTTCCAAATAGATGCCCAGAACGCAGTGTAACATTTCTCGGCCTTCTTGCAGAACATTCTATTACAGACCTCCCCGGATTATTCCCGGTCAGTCCACACCGTTCTTCCCGAGATTTCTCATTCTTAAATCTAGAAATGAATCGATTTTCTATTAAGAAGATTATCAGTGTTCCTTGGCCGAGCGCGTCTCATCTCTGAGAGCTTGTGTTATATTATCAATAAGTGACAACTGAGAGGTGCCCTTAACCCCTTAACTGTATGGAAATTTAGTAATATTGGGTCCAAATGTGTGTAACAAGCAGCCTTGGGCCCGAATTGCAAAACTTGGAGTAAAGGAATAGCAGTATACCTTACAACCGTCCCGCGTCCTTTGGGATATTCCCATTCCCAGATTTAGGGGGTATATATCACAGATTCAACTGTATCAGCATCCTTCGGAAACAGACACAGCTGAACACAACAGTGGAGCAGGGAGCTGTCAGCTCTCTGCTCCACCTCCTGCCAGTGTAACCTCACACAGCATAAAGGAGAGTATAAGTTTGCTCCACTGTTCATGGGAACTGGACTAAATATTGTCTTTTTAAGCCCATTCTGAGTGGGGTGGCACTGTGGAAGCATCATATTGTTTCAGGGTCTCTGTGGGGGTATCCTACTGTGTGAGGAGTACTGTATTGGCATTATAATGTATGAGTGGCACTTTTGGAGCACTATTATGAGGGCATAACTATGAATGAGGGGCACTGTGGAGGCATCATACTATATGAGGGACATTGTGGGGAATCCTACTGTGTGAGGGCTATTATGGGGGCATCATACTGTGTAAGGGCTATTGTGGTGGCATCATACTGTGTAAGTGGTACTGTGGTGGCAATATAATATATGAAGGGCACTTTTGGAGCATCATAGTGTGGTGGCATAATAATGAATGGAGGTCACTGAGGGGGCTTCCTACTGTGTGAGGAGTACTGCAGTGGCATTATAATGATAAACATGTACCATCTGGGACCACATAAATAAAGGGGTGCCACAGAGACAGAAACCCATGTGGACATCTCAAAGATACACCACACGGACACTCCCAAACTTCCTTCAGGAAGAAAGCGAAACGCGCGTCAGTGGCGGCGGGGATACCGATCCTGACAGTACATTAGTATGGGTAAGCGATTTTCTTAGTTTGGGACCTTGTCCCTGGAATGATATAGCACGCATATTGATTTGGTCACTTATTTACCAATGCATTCCGGACATTTTTGGTCGCTCTATGTGGCACTTTGGCACCGTACCCATCCTTAATACTGAACATCTTTGGTCAGGATTTGTGTGTCCTGTTATTACCTGGCCCTAGTCCATTTATTTGTTGTGTTTATCATTTCTCTGTAATAAACTTATTTTTGTATTACTTTTGGACTTTTTACTCCATTTTTTCATATGTTTGCTAGTGGCATTATAATGTATGAGAGGCACTTTTGGAGCACCATAATGAGGGTATAACTATGAATGAAGAGGGCTATGGAGGCATCATACTATGTGAGGGGCACTGTGGAGGCATCATACTATGTGAGGGGCACTGAGGGGGCATCCTACTGTGTGAGGAGTACTGGAGTACTGTAGTGGCATTATAATGTATGAGAGGCAGTTTTGGAGCACCATAATGAGGGTATAACTATGAATGAGGGGCACTATGGAGGCATCATACTATGTGAGGGGCACTGTGGGGGCATCATACTATGTAAGTGGTACTGTGGTGGCAATATAATATATGAAGGGCACTTTTTGAGCATTATAGTGTGGTGGCATAATAATAAATGAGGGTCACTCAGAGGGCATGATCATGTGTGGGGGTGCCATGCAGGCATCATATTATGTGAATGTGGTAAAGCATCTGGGGGTGTCCTACTGCATTGAGTAGCATTGTACTATAAGGTAGCCATGAAAGGGGTATCGTTGTAGGCACAAACACTAAAAGGCTTCACTTGGGGCACTATTTCTATGTGAGCACACAAAAAGGAGAAGGCGAGGCTAGAGATGTGACTTACTGAACAAACAAATTGCTGTGTGTGCCAAAGTGCATGTTCCTGTTTCCGGCCATTCAAAGTGGAGAGATGTGGGGTTCATCAACTATTGGCCCCCATGGCCCTTTCATTTGCACACACACTCAACATTCCATATCAAGATACACTGAATCACCCCCACAATTACCCATTTAAAAATCTGAATGAGGTGGGCTCATCGCCCTAAACAGGGTCCCCCTATACCATTTCCATATCCCTAAAACATTAGTAGATTCATTTTTAAAGAGTAACTGCACTTAGATTTGGTTTTCATATTGTACAATGAGCACAACTGTCAGTTTTTGTTTTATCCCGAGGGGTTGTCACTCTTCCAGTACCTCGCCAAACCCCCCTTTCACACTGATTTATGGGCCAAAGTCAAAATTAATTAACAGGAACCAATGGAAGGGGTGCACTTATTTTTGTTTATTTAATCTCCTCATTGCCATATCTACAGATAGATAGTGATTGCAGCCATGTGTACGGTGTTCATTTTAGGACATGGTCACAAATCAAAGTCAAACATCAGAAATACTCTGTCTGATACCTCATTCTGATACTTGAGTCTGATACCTGACTCTAATACCTGACTCTGATACCTGACTCTGATACCTGACTCTGATACCTGACTCTGATACTTGACTCTGATACCTGACTCTGATACCTGACTCTGATACCTGACTCTGATACCTGACTCTGATACCTGACTCTGATACCTGACTGATACTTGACTCTGATACTTGACTCTGATACCTGACTCTGATACTTGACTCTGATACTTGACTCTGATGCATGAAATTAGTAAAATTAGCTAAAATTAGTACCTGGGATCACTTGAGCTTGTGGTGCAATGGTAAGGCCGACGGCTGTAGTGTCTAGACGCAGGATCCGTTTTTTTTCCGCCGGATCGGTTTTATTTTTCTGCCGAATTCCTTTTTTTACGCCGGATCCGATTTTTTTTTTTAAGTCGGATCTGTTTTATTTTCGCCGGATCCGTTTTTTTTGCCCAATCCGTTTTTTTAAGCCGGATCCGTTTTTTTTTTTGCCTGATCCGTTTTTTTCCGCCGGATCCATTTTTCTTTCGCCGGATCCGTTTTCTTCGTCGAATCCATTTTTTTTACGCCGGATTTGTTTGTTTTTTTACGCCGGATCCATTTTTTTTACACCAGATTTTTTTTTTCGCCGTATCCGTTTTTTTTGCCTGATCCATTTTTTTACGCCGAATCCGTTTTTTTCCGCCTGATCCATTTTTTCTTCCGGATCCGTTTTTTTTACGCCTGATCAGTTTTTTCCACCGGATCCGTTTTTCTTCCGCCGGATCCATTTTCTTCGCCGGATACTTTTTTTTACGTCGAATCCGTTTTTTTCCGCCTGATCCATTTTTTCTTCCAGATCCGTTTTTTTTTACGCCTGATCAGTTTTTTCCGCCGGATCCGTTTTTCTTCCGCCGGATCCATTTTCTTCGCCGGATACTTTTTTTTACGTCGAATCCGTTTTTTTTCGCCGGATCCTTTTTTTCTGCCGGATCTGTTTTTTTACGCCATATCCATTTTTTTACGCCGGATCCGTTATTTTTTTACACCGAATCCGGGTTTTTTTTCGCAGGATCCGTTTTTTCTGCCGGATCTGTTTTTTTACACCATATCCATTTTTTACGCCGGATCCGTTTTTTTTTTTTTACGCGGGATCCGTTTTTTTTTTACACTGGATTTTTTTTCCCGCCGGATCTGTTTTTTTTTTTCGCCTGATCCATTTCTTTTATGCCGAATCTGCTTTTTTTCGCCTGATCCATTTTTTTCTTCCGGATCCGTTTTTTTTACGCCTGATCAGTTTATTTTTGCGCCGGATCCGTTTTTTTTACGCCGGATCCGTTTTTCTTCTGCCGGCGGAAAAAAACGGATCCGGCGGAAAAAAAACGGATCCGGCGTTAAAAAAACGGATCCGGTGTAAAAAAAAATGGATATGGCGTTAAAAAAAAACAGATCCGGCAGAAAAAAACGGATCCGGCGAAAAAAACGGATTCGGCGTAAAAAAAAACGGATCTGGCGAAAAAAACGGATCCGGCGGAAGAAAAGCGGATCCGGCGTAAAAAAAACGGATCCGGCGTTAAAAAAACAGATCCGGCGTAAAAAAAATGGATATGGCGTTAAAAAAAACAGATCCGGCAGAAATAAACGGATCCGGCGAAAAAAACGGATTCGGCGTAAAAAAAAAAAAAGGATCCGGCATAAAAAACGGATCAGGCAGAAAAAAAACGGAGCCGGCAGACAAAAACGGATCCGGCGGACAAAAACGGATCCGAAAAAAAAGAAACGGATCCTGAGGAAAAATAACGAATCCTGCGTCTAGAGGCTACAGCCGTCGGCATTACCATTGCACCACAAGCTCAAGTGATCCCAGGTACTAATTTTAGCTAATTTTACTAATTTCATGTATCAGAGTCAAGTATCAGACTCAGGTATCAAAGTCAAGTATCAGAGTCAAGTATCAGAGTCAAGTATCAGAGTCAGGTATCAGAGTCAGGTATCAAAGTCAAGTATCAGAGTCAAGTATCAGAGTCAAGTATCAAAGTCAAGTATCAGAGTCAAGTATAAGGGTACCGTCACACAGTGCAATTTTCATCGCTACGACGGTACGATCCATGACGCTCCAGCGTCGTAACAATATCGCTCCAGCGTCGTAGACTGCTGTCACACTTTGCAATCTACGACGCTGGAGCGATAATTTCATGACGTATGTGCGATGTAGAAGCCGTTTGGTTACTATGCGCACATCGTATACGATATATGTTACACCATGCAATCATGCCGCCACAGCGGGACACTAGACGACGAAAGAAAGTTTCAAACGATCTGCTACGACGTACGATTCTCAGCGGGGTCCCAGATCGCAGGAGCGTGTCAGACACTGCGATATCGTAACTATATCGCTCGAACGTCACGAATCGTGCCGTCATAGCGATCAAAATTGCACTGTGTGACGGTACCCTCAGAGTCAAGTATCAGAATGAGGTATCAGACAGAGTATTTCTGATGTTTGACTTTGATTTGTGACTTTGATATGTGAAAGTCAGGTATCAGACTCAAGTATCAGAATGAGGTATCAGACAGAGTATTTCTGATGTTTGACTTTGATTTGTGACCATGTCCTAAAATGAACACCGTACATGTATATTCTCCTGGACATTCCCTTAATCTTGCAGAGTCCTAAAGGCCCCTTCACATTTAGCGACGCTGCAGCGATACCGACAACGATCCGAATCGCTGCAGCGTCGCTGTTTGGTCGCTGGAGAGCTGTCACACAGACCGCTCTCCAGCGACCAACGATGCCGGTAACCAGGGTAAACATCGGGTAACTAAGCGCAGGGCCGCGCTTAGTAACCCGATGTTTACCCTGGTTACCATGCTAAAAGTAAAAAACAAACAAACAGTACATACTTACCTACAGCCGTCTGTCCTCCAGCGCTGCGCTCTGCTTCTCTGCTCTCCTCCTGTACTGTCTGGGAGCCGGAAAGCAGAGCGGTGACGTCACCGCTCTGCTTTCCGGCTCACAGCCAGTACAGGAGGAGTGCAGAGCGCAGCGCTGGAGGACAGACAGCGGTAGGTAAGTATGTAGTGTTTTTTTTTTTTTTACTTTTAGCATGGTAACCAGGGTAAATATCGGGTTACTAAGCGCGGCCCTGCGCTTAGTTACCCGATGTTTACCCTGGTTACCAGTGAAGACATCGCTGGATCGGTGTCACACACGCCGATCCAGCGATGTCTCCAGGGAGTCCAGCGACGAAATAAAGTTCTGGACTTTATTCAGTGACCAACGATCTCCCAGCAGGGGCCTGATCGTTGGTCGCTGTCACACATAACGATTTCATTAACGATATCGTTGCTACGTCACAAATAGCAACGATATCGTTAACAATATCGTTATGTGTGAAGGTACCTTAATTGTGACTGTCTTCCCATACATTCCATGGAGCTGACAGCGTCACCCTGTGTGATTTATGTTCTGTGTAGGAGTCATTATCTCTGCTCCATTGATTCATGTTACTTTGATAAACTATGATGTTGACTGTCCACAGTATTAGATGTCATTTCTGTCCCACAAGGGGAAAATCCACGAGTGACTACATATAGTGCTCTATTCGGTATATTTTAAAGTATCATAGCATAGAGAACATATAAACCAACTTTGGAACAGTTCCAGGCTGAGCTAGTATGGACACCAGTTTTCTACTTCTTACTGGGGATGTGTATGTGTAAGGCTATATTCACACTTTGCGGATTTTGCTGCGGATCCGCAGCGGATTTGACCGCTGCGGATCCGCAGCAGTTTCCCATGAGTTTACATTTCAATGTAAACCTATGGGAAACAAAAAACGCTGTGCACATGCTGCAGAAAAATCCGCGCGGAAACGCTGCGGATTACATTCCGCAGCATGTCACTTCTTTTCTGCGGATTTTCAGCTGCTCCAATAGAAAACTGCAGTTGAAAATCCGCAGAAGAAAACGCAGTAAAAACCGCGATAAATCCGCAGTGAAAACGCGCTGCGGTTTTCACTGCGGATTTTGGAATTCTGCTGCGGAAAAATCCGCAGTGGAATCTGCAAAGTGTGAACATAGCCTTAAAGTACTTAACAAAGTATGGATCCGTGGACTTAAAACTAAAATCCTCAATAATGCAAACCTCCCATTCCCTTCTAAAATGTACAGTGCTGCAGAATATGCTGGCGTTATAGAAATAAAAAATGTTATTATTATTATCCTGTATTATATACTCCAGAGCTGCACTCACTATTCTGCTGGTAGAGTTACTGTGTACATACAATCTCAGACTAGCACATAGCGTAACAGGACAATCCCCGGTGGGCCCCCAACCCCTCTGTATGGGCAGTACTTGGCATAATTCACTTTATTCACTCTGTACAGAAAAAAAGCAGCATCTCATCATTCATTAACCAAACCAACCAGTTTATTATTATATAGAGACTAGCTGAAGAGCCCGGCGTTGCCTGGGCAAAGTAAATATCTGTGGTTAGTTATAGCACGTCACTTCTCTTATTTTCCCATCACGCCTCTCATTTTTCCCCTCACATCTCTCATTTTCTCCCTCACACCTCTCATTTTCTCCCTCACTCCTCTCATTCCCCCCTAACACTTGTCATTTCGACCTCACATCTGTCATTTTCCTATCACTACACTATTTTCCCTCACTCCTCTCATTTTGCACTCACACCTTTTCATTTTCACCTCACACCTCTCATTTTCACCTCAGTATATACATGTTTGTAATCTCCCTTATATATAGTATACACCTGTATGTCATCTCCTGTATATAGTATATACCTGTATGTCATCTCCACTGTATATAGTATATACCTGCTGTGTGTCATCTCCCCTGTATATAGTATATACCTGTATGTCATCTCCTCCTATATATAGTATATACCTGTATGTCATCTCCTCCTGCATTTAGTATATACCTGTATGTCATCTCCTCCTGTATATAGTATGTACCTGTATGTCATCTCCTCCTCTATATAGTATATACCTGTGTGTCATCTCCCCTGTATATAGTATATACCTGTGTGATCTCCTGTATTAGACCTCGTTAACACGTTATTTGCTCAGTATTTTTACCTCAGTATTTATAAGATAAATTGGCAGCCTGATATATCCCCAGCCAACAGGAAGCCCTCCCCCAGGCAGTATATATTAGCTCACACATACACATAACAGACAGGTCATGTGACTGACAGCTGCTGTCTTTCCTATATGGTACATTTGTTGCTCTTGTAGTTTGTCTGCTTATTAATCAGATTTTTATTTTTGAAGCCTAATACCAGACTTGTGTGTGTTTTAGGGCGAGTTTCGTTTGTCAAGTTGTGTGTGTTGAGTTGTGTGTGGCGACATGCATGTAGCGACTTTTGTGAGATGAGTTTTGTGTGGCAACATGCGTGTAGCAACTTTTTGTGTGTCGAGTTGCATGTAACAGGTTAGTGTAGCAAGTTGTGTGCAGCAAGTTTTGCGGCATGGCGAGTTTTGCGCATGGTGAGTTTTATGTCTGGTGCCTTTTGAGTATGTGCAAGTTTTGTGTGAGGCAACTTTTGCATGTGTTGCAAATTTTGTGCATATGGCAATTTTTCCGCGTGTGCAAGTTTTGCGTGTGGCGAGTTTTCCATGAGGTGAGTTTTGCACTTGTGGCGAGTTTTGCGTGAGCCTAGTTTTTGCATGTGGCGAGTTTTGCGCGTGGCGAGTTTTGAGTGGCGACTTTTGTGTTTCGACTTTTATGTGGCGAGGTTGGTGTATGTGTGGTGAAATGTGTGCTGAGGGTGGTATATGTGTTCAAGCACGTGGTAGTGTGTGGCGCATTTTGTGTGTGTGTTCATATCCCCGTGTGGTGAGTATCCCATGTCGGGGCCCCACCTTAGCAACTGTAAGGTATATACTCTTTGGCGCCATCGCTCTCATTCTTTAAGTCCCCCTTGTTCACATCTGGCAGCTGTCAATTCGCCTCCAACACTTTTTCTTTCACTTTTCCCCATTATGTAGATAGGGGAAAAATAGTTTGGTGAATTGGAAAGCGCGGAGTTAAAATTTCACCTCACAACATAGCTTATGACATTCTCAGGGTCCAGACATGTGACTGTGCAAAATTTTGTGGCTGTAGCTGAGACGCCTCCAACACTTTTCCTTTCACTTTTTCCCCATTATGTAGATAGGGGCAAAATTGTTTGGTGAATTGGAAAGCGCGGGGTTAAAATTTCACCTCACAACATAGCCTATGATGCTCTCGGGGTCCAGATGTGTGACTGTGCAAAATTTTGTTTCTGTAGCTTCGACGCCTCCAACACTTTTCCTTTCACTTTTTTCCCCATTATGTAGATAGGGGCAAAATTGTTTGGTGAATTGGAAAGCGCGGGGTTAAAATTTCACCTCACAACGTAGCCTATGACGCTCTCAGGGTCCAGACGTGTGACTGTGCAAAATTTTGTTGCTGTAGCTACGATGCTTCCAACACTTTTCCTTTCACTTTTTTCCCCATTATGTAGATAGGGGCAAAATTGTTTGGTGAATTGGAAAGCGCGGGGTTAAAATTTCACCTCACAATATAGCCTATGACGCTCTCGGGGTCCAGACGTGTGACTGTGCAAAATTTTGTGGCTGTAGCTGCGACGGTGCAGATGCCAATCCCGGACATACACACACACATACAAGAGCCCGGCGTTGCCTGGGCATAGTAAATATCTGTGGTTAGTTATAGCACGTCACTTCTCTTATTTTCCCATCACGCCTCTCATTTTCCCAATCACATCTTTAATTTTCCCCCTCACATCTCTCATTTTCTCTCTCACACCTCTCATTTTCTCCCTCACTCCTCTCATTCCCCCTAACACTTGTCATTTCGACCTCACATCTGTCATTTTCCGATCACTACACTATTTTCCCTCACTCCGCTCATTTTGCACTCACACCTTTTCATTTTCACCTCACACCTCTCATTTTCACCTCAGTATATAAATGTTTGTCATCTCCCTTATATATAGTATACACCTGTATGTCATCTCCTGTATATAGTATATACCTGTATGTCATCTCCCCTGTATATAGTATATACCTGCTGTGTGTCATCTCCCCTGTATATAGTATATACCTGTATGTCATCTCTTCCTATATATAGTATATACGTGTATGTCATCTCCTCCTATATATAGTATATACCTGTATGTCATCTCCTCCTATATATAGTATATACCTGTATGTCATCTCCTTCTATATATAGTATATACCTGTATGTCATCTCCTCCTGTATATAGTATATACCTGTGTGTCATCTCCCCTGTATATAGTATAAATCTGTGTGTCATCTCCTCCTGTATATAGTATATACCTGTATGTCATCTTCTATATATAGCATATACCTGTATGTCATCTCCTCCTGTATATAGTATATACCTGTAGGTAATCTGCTCCTGTATATAGTATATACCTGTGTGTCATCTCCTCCTGCATTTAGTATATACCTGTATGTCATCTCCTCCTGTATATAGTATGTACCTGTATGTCATCTCCTCCTCTATATAGTATATACCTGTGTGTCATCTCTCCTGTATATAGTATATATCTGTGTGTCATCTCCCCTGTATATAGTATATACCTGTGTGATCTCCTGTATTAGACCTCGTTAACACGTTATTTGCTCAGTATTTGTAAGATAAATTGGCAGCTTGATAAATCCCCAGCCAACAGGAAGCCCTCCCCCTGGCAGTATATATTAGCTCACACATACACATAATAGACAGGTCATGTGACTGACAGCTGCTGTATTTCCTATATGGTACATTTGTTGCTCTTGTAGTTTGTCTGCTTATTAATCAGATTTTTATTTTTGAAGCCTAATACCAGACTTGTGTGTGTTTTAGGGCGAGTTTCGTTTGTCAAGTTGTGTGTGGCGACATGCATGTAGCGACTTTTGTGAGATGAGTTTTGTGTGGCAACATGCGTGTAGCAACTTTTTGTGTGTCGAGTTGCATGTGACAGGTTAGTGTAGCAAGTTGTGTGCAGCAAGTTTTGCGCATGGCGAGTTTTGCGCGTGGTGAGTTTTATGTCTGGTGCCTTTTGAGTATGTGCAAGTTTTGTGTGAGGCAACTTTTGCATGTGTTGCAAATTTTGTGCATGTGGCAATTTTTCCGCGTGTGCAAGTTTTGCGTGTGGCGAGTTTTCCATGAGGTGAGTTTTGCACTTGTGGCGAGTTTTGCGTGAGCCTAGTTTTTGCATGTGGCGAGTTTTGCGCGTGGCGAGTTTTGAGCGGCGACTTTTGTGTTTCGACTTTTATGTGGCGAGGTTGGTGTATGTGTGGTGAAATGTGTGCTGAGGGTGGTATATGTGTTCAAGCACGTGGTAGTGTGTGGCGCATTTTGTGTGTGTGTTCATATCCCCGTGTGTGGTGAGAATCCCATGTCGGGGCCCCACCTTAGCAACTGATCGGTATATACTCTTTTGCGCCATCGCTCTCATTCTTTAAGTCCCCCTTGTTCACATCTGGCAGCTGTCAATTTGCCTCCAACACTTTTCCTTTCACTTTTCCCCATTATGTAGATAGGGGAAAAATAGTTTGGTGAATTGGAAAGCGCGGAGTTAAAATTTCACCTCACAACATAGCCTATGACACTCTCAGGGTCCAGACGTGTGACTGTGCAAAATTTTGTGGCTGTAGCTGCGACGCCTCCAACACTTTTCCTTTCACTTTTTTCCCCATTATGTAGATAGGGGCAAAATTGTTTGGTGAATTGGAAAGCGCGGGGTTAAAATTTCACCCACAACGTAGCCTATGACGCTCTCAGGGTCCAGACGTGTGACTGTGCAAAATTTTGTTGCTGTAGCTGCGACGCTTCCAACACTTTTCCTTTCACTTTTTTCCCCATTATGTAGATAGGGGCAAAATTGTTTGGTGAATTGGAATGCGCGGGGTTAAAATTTCACCTCACAACGTAGCCTATGACGCTCTCGGGGTCCAGACGTGTGACTGTGCAAAATTTTGTGGCTGTAGCTGCGACGGTGCAGATGCCAATCCCGGACATACACACATACACACACACACACACACACACATTCAGCTTTATATAGTAGATATAGGTACATTTGTAAATGAGGGTAGAGTAATATTTGTATGCAGGTGAAAGGTGGGCCCCCCAAAGTCAATGTTACTGGTGGGCCCTTGGCACCCCAGTCCGACACTGTGTACATACATTACATTACTTATCCTGTACAGATCCTGAGTTGCATCCTGTATTATACTCCAGAGCTGCACTCACTATTCTGCTGGTGGAGCCACTGTGTACATACATTACATTACTTATCCTATACAGATCCTGAGATACATCCTGTACTATACCCCAGAGCTGCCCTCACTATTCTGCTGGTGCAGCCACTGTGTACATACATACATTACATTACTTATCCTGTAGTGATCCTGAGTTACACCCTGTGTTATACACCAGAGCTGCACTCACTATTCTGCTGGTGGAGTCACTGAGTACATACATTACATTACTTATCATGTTCTGATCGTGAGTTACATCCTGTATTATACTCCAGAGCTGCACTCACTATTCTGCTGGTGGAGCCACTGTGTACATACATTACATTACTTATCCTGTTCTGATCGTGAGTTACATCCTGTATTATACGGTGCATCTGAAAATAAGAAACATATCTTATAGAGAAATCTGCTTCTTTGTCCTCCTGCACTAATCTTTCACTCTCAATTCAGAAGTAAAACCAACACTTGTGCTCAAAAGTTTACATACCCCGGCAGAATTTTTGCTTTCTTGGCCTTTTTTCAGAGAATATGAGTGATAACACCAAAAGTTTTTCTCCACTCATGGTTAGTGGTTGGGTGAAGCCGTTTATTGTCAAACTACTGTGTTTTCTCTTTTTAAATCATAATGACAACCCAAAACATCCAAATGACCCTGATCAAAAGTTCACATACCCCATTTCTTAATACCGTGTATTGCCCCCTCTAACATCAATGACAGCTTGAAGTCTTTTGTGGTAGTTGTGGATAAGGTTCCTTATTTTCTCAGATGGTAAAGCTCCCCAATCATCTTCGCAAAAAGCCTCTAGTTCCTTTAAATTCCTGGGCTGTCTAGCATGAAGAGTGGCTCAATGATACTGAGGTCAGGAGACTGAGATGGCCGCTCCAGAACCTTCACTTTGTTCTGCTGTAGCCAATGACAGATCGACTTGGCTTTGTGTTTTGGATCATTATCATGTTGGAACATCCAAGTACGTCCCATGCGCAGCTACCGGGCTGATGAGTGTGGGGCGCCCCCAGACACAGGACCGCAGGTTACTCGGTACCGGTCCTCTCTGTCTCGGTGCTGGGGTTGTCACGGTGGCTGGACCCGGTCCGTGACCCTGCTAGGGGGCGTCTGTTGTGAGTTCCGTTCTCGAGCTCCCTCCTGTGGTTGCTAATGGTATTTTTGTGGGTTCTGCTCTCGGGCTCCCTCTGGTGGTTTCGAGTGGAACTGCTGCTCTGTTAGGTGGCTGTAGCAGCTGCCTTCACTAATCGCCTAGCCTGGGTTTGCTATTTAAACCTGCTCTGGGCTTTAGTTCATGCCTGCTGTCAATGTTCTTGGTTGGACTTGATTCTTCCCTTGGATTTCTCATATGGCCAGTCCTTGTCTGCAAAAGATAAGTTTTTGCTAGTATTTGTTTGTCCATTTGTTTGGACTCCATTGCTCTGCATATTTGTCTCTTTTTTGTCCAGCTTGTCACTATGTCTTATTCAGGCTAGCTGGAAGCTCTGGGAAAGCAGATTTGCCCCTCCACACCGTGAGTCGGTGTGGAGTTCATTTTTGTAAACTCTGCGTGGATTTTGTAGTTTTTAATACTGACCGCACAGTATCCTTTGCTTTCTGTCTATCTAGTTTAGTATTGGCCTCCCTTTGCTGAATTCTGATTTCATTTCTATGTACGTCATTTCCCTCTCCTTTCACAGTCAATATTTGTGGGGGGCTGTCTTTCCTTTTGGGGGTTTCTCTGAGGCAAGATAGCTTTCTGTTTCCTTCTTTAGCGGTAGTTATATCTGAGGCTGTGACAAGGTGTCTAGGGAGTGTCAGGAACATCCCACGGCTATTTCTAGTTGTGTTGTTAGGATTAGGGACTGCGGTCAGTAGAGATACCACCTTCTCAGAGCTCGTTCCATGTTGCGTTTTAGCCACCACGTCATATCAGTGTGGCCTCTTAACCACCAGGTCATAACAGTACAGCAGGCCCAAAAATGAATTGAATGCATCTCAAAAGAAGGAAGAAAAAAGAGTTCTGAACCATTTTTTTTTCTGTGCTCTGTTCTGTCTTTTTTTTCCTCTTGATATCTGGGTGGTGCTGGATATATGCTCTGGTATGGAGGTTCAGAGTTTGTTTTCTCGTGTGGATCAACTTGCTGCAAGAGTCCAGAGTATCCAAGATTATGTTGTCCAGACTCCGGCTCTAGAGCCTAGAATTCCTACTCCTGATTTGTTTTTTGGGGACAGGTCCAATTTTTTGAACTTTAAAAATAGCTGCAAATTGTTTTTTTGCTTTGAAACCCCGTTCTTCTGGTGATCCCATTCAGCAAGTGAGAATCATCATATCCTTGCTGCGTGGTGATCCTCAAGACTGGGCATTTGCTCTTGAAACAGGGGATCCGGCATTGTTGAATGTAGATGCATTTTTTCAGGCGCTCGGATTGTTGTATGACGAACCTAACTCTGTAGTGCATGCTGAGAAAACACTGTTGGCCCTGTGTCAGAGTCAGGAAGCGGCAGAGTTATACTGCCAGAAATTTAGAAAATGGTCTGTGCTCACTAAATGGAATGAAGAGGCTCTGGCTGCTATTTTCAGAAAAGGTCTTTCTGAAACCCTTAAAGATGTTATGGTGGGGTTTCCTGCGCCTGCCGGTTTGAGCGAATCTATGTCTCTAGCCATTCAGATTGAGCGGCGTCTGCACAAGCGCAAAGCTATGCACCATATGGCAGTGTCCTCTGAGCGAAGTCCTGAGCCTATGCAATGTGATAGGATTTTGACTAGAACAGAACGGCAGGAATTCAGACGTCAGAATGGCCTGTGTTTTTACTGTGGTGATTCAGCTCATGCTATTTCTGATTGCCCTAAGCGTACTAGGAGGGTCCCTGGGTCTGTTACTATTAGTACTGTACAGCCTAAATTTCTCTTGTCTGTTACCCTGATTTGCTCATTATCGTCCTTTTCTGTTATGGCATTTGTGGATTCTGGCGCTGCCCTGAACTTAAAGGGACACTGTCACCTGAATTTGGAGGGAACAATCTTCAGCCATGGAGGCGGGGTTTTGGGGTTTTTGATTCACCCTTTCCTTACCCGCTGGCTGCATGCTGGCTGCAATATTGGATTGAAGTTCATTCTCTGTCCTCCGTAGTACATGCCTGCACAAGGCAATCTTGCCTTGCGCAGTCGTGTACTATGGAGGACAGAGAATGAACTTCAATCCAATATTGCAGCCAGCATGCAGCCAGCGGGTAAGGAAAGGGTGAATCAAAAAACCCCAAACCCAGCCTCCGTGGCTGAAGATTGTTCCCTCCAAATTCAGGTGACAGTGTCCCTTTAATGGACTTAGAATTTGCCAGGCGCTGTGGTTTTTCCTTGGAACCTTTGCAGAGTCCTATTCCCTTAAGGGGGATTGATGCTACGCCATTGGCCAAGAATAAACCTCAGTATTGGACACAGTTAACCATGTGCATGTCTCCATCACATCAGGAAAATATTCGTTTTTTGGTGTTGCATAATTTGCATGATGTTGTTGTGCTGGGTTTTCCATGGTTACAGGTACATAACCCAGTGCTGGATTGGAGATCCATGTCTGTGACTGGTTGGGGTTGTCAGGGGATACATAGTGATATTCCTTTGATGTCCATTTCCTCGTCCCTTTCTTCTGAAGTCCCTGAGTTTTTGTCGGATTTCCAGGATGTGTTTGATGAGCCCAAGTCCAGTTCCTTGCCTCCTCATAGGGACTGCGATTGTGCCATTAATTTGATTCCTGGCTGTAAGTTCCCTAAGGGCCGACTTTTCAATCTGTCTGTGCCAGAGCATGCCGCTATGCGGAGTTATGTAAAGGAGTCCTTGGAGAAGGGGCATATTCGCCCGTCTTCGTCACCATTGGGAGCGGGATTTTTTTTTTTGCCAAGAAGGATGGCTCCTTGAGACCCTGTATAGATTATCGCCAACTCAATAAGATCACTGTCAAATTCCAGTATCCTTTACTTTTACTTTCTGATTTGTTTGCACGGATTAAGGGTGCCAGTTAGTTTACTAAAATCGACCTTCGAGGGGCGTATAATCTTGTGCGTATTAAAAAAGGTGATGAATGGAAAACAGCATTTAATACGCCTGAAGGCCATTTTGAATATCTTGTGATGCCATTCGGGCTCTCTAATGCTCCATCGGTATTTCAGTCCTTTATGCATGATATCTTCCGGAATTATCTGGATAAATTCATGATTGTGTATTTGGATGATATTTTGGTTTTCTCCGATGATTGGGAGTCTCATGTGAAGCAGGTTAGGATGGTATTTCAGGTCCTTCGTGCTAATGCGTTGTTGGTGAAGGGGTCTAAGTGCCTCTTTGGAGTTCAGAAGGTTTCTTTTTTGGGTTTCATTTTTTCTCCCTCGGCTATTGAAATGGACCCTGTTAAAGTTCAGGCCATTCATGATTCGACTCAACCTACATCGGTAAAGAGCCTTCAGAAATTTTTGGGCTTTGCCAATTTTTATCGCCGCTTTATTGCTAATTTTTCTAGTGTGGTGAAGCCTCTGACCGATTTGACGAGGAAGGGCGCTGATGTGGTGAATTGGTCCTCTGCGGCTGTTGAGGCCTTTCAGGAGCTTAAACGTCGTTTTACTTCTGCCCCTGTGTTGCATCAGCCAGATGTTTCTCTCCCTTTTCAGGTTGAGGTGGATGCTTCTGAGATTGGGGCAGGGGCCGTTTTGTCTCAGAGAAATTCTGATGGCTCTTTGATGAAACCATGTGCTTTCTTCTCCAGAAAGTTTTCGCCTTCTGAGCGTAATTATGATGTTGGCACATCCAGAGTTTCCTTTGCAGGTGGAAATCAGTGCCTACCAACTAGCGCCTGTGTGTTGTAGTTCTTCCCTGCTGAGCATTCGGGATAGTTCTCACAACTTTCGTATCTGTTCTTTCTCTTTCTCTCCGTCCCCCAAGTTATTGTCTGGATAGGACGCACCCGTTTGATGGAAAGGCTTGGAGCTATTCTGGGACCCTAGAGACGCCCCTCTCCAACTTTTCCCCCTATGTCTGCTTAGGTGATATATGAAAAACACCAAAAAAGGACACATTCAAGAAAAAACACCAAAAAACAGGCAAAGATGCTTACCTGTCTAAATAGGCCTCAATAAAAATGCACAAGCAGGGTGCAGCGGACCCAAACAAAATAGCAAGTGCACAGGTGCAATACCTAATGAAACAGCCAGCCTTCAATAAGGGTTTGGCCGTGTGGTACACCAATGCACTAAGATAAAATACTATATTAGGTGATATATGGTAGACAGCCAACCTAAAATCAACTGTCCTGTCGCTGTTTGAAGTAATGCTTGAAGCCTGTTACTTCCTCGGCGTTCTGGCCACCGGCTACGCGCCTCAGTAGGATGTTGCCGATCACGGGGCACGACTCCTATTGGATATCTCCTTGTGCTGCAATTTCGTTTCTCACTTCTCCACAATATCCTTTGCTTCATGTCCTTTCTTAGGATGCCACCGCAAGGTAGTGCAGGCGCGGCTCCGTACGTTCTGTCCTTTCTGCTAAGTACCTGCCAGGAACCCAGCCATGACAGGTCCTCCCTGGAGCTCTCCCAGGCTGCGTTCTGTCCTGACTTCCTATCCAACCCCCAGTTTTACCAAAGTGTGAGGAGTGGTCTAATACATAGTGCCTTTTGCTCCCCCTGGTGGCCGGAGTGTGAAGTGTAATGTGTGACTGTGATACCTGGTCAGGTGAACTCCTTTAGTGCAATCAGACATAACATCACTCCCCTTAGTGGCAGAGCGACATTACTGCAATGACCAGGACTCTGGGGCGCTGCAAGTGCAAATTTGCCTTCAGTATTTGCTGATAACATGCTGCATTCATCCTTCCGTCAACTTTGACCAATTTCCTGTGCCTTTGTAGCTCACACATCCCCAAAGCATCAGCAATCCACCTCCGTGCCTTATAGTAGGAATGGTGCTCCTTTCATCATACGCCTCGTTGACCTCTCTCCAAATGTAATGTTTATGGTTGTGGACAAAAAGTTTAATTTTGGTCTCATCACTCCACATTGCCTTGTTCCAGAAGTTTTTAGGCTTGTCTCTGTGCTGTTTTGCATATTGTAAGATGCAAGAGTCTGCCTGGATCCCAGAAACTCACTTAGCTTTTATGCGCACACACTGGTTATAAGCAAAGAGGTCACAGATGATGATGTTACCTTTAGTAGACATTCAAACCCATGTGTGCCAACTTCTGTGCATGTTATCAGGCCAAAATCACAAGGGTATGTAAACTTTTGATCAGGGTCATTTGGATGTTTTGGGTTGTCATTATGATTTAAAAAGAGAAAACACAGTAGTTTGACAATAAATGGCTTCACCCAACCACTAACCACTGATTATAACGTGGTCCGCCTTGTTTCTGTGCACAGCACTGATTATAACGTAGTCTGCCTGGTTTCTGCACTGATTATAATGTAGTCCGCCTGGTTTCTGCACTGATTATAGCATGGTCTGCCTGGTTTCTGCACTGATTATAACTGTAGGAAGATGGACCGGGCTAGTTATACCTCTCATGTTGGTTCCGGAACTATTGGGGCTGTCACCATTGTTGCCGGGGGGAAAGCTTTCTGACCCAGACAGACCTTTGGGGGTGTGTCAGGTATAAAAGGCACAGTGTGCAGGAAGGCAGGACACTTGGCGGGAAGACAGAGGGCACAGCAGGAGAAGGTTGACTCACTCTCCGTGGGGCTATGCGATAATCCAGGCCTGCGCTGCAGCTCCTCAGCCCTTGTGCGCACTGACTGTGAGGGACATCGATTCATGTGCCCGCTCACCTCTGCGACTGAGGGTCTGACCTGCATCGTTCCACTGACTGCTGCGAGTGCGCGGCCTAAATCTGACCAGGGGAATCATCTAGAGCCGGGTAGCGGGCAGTGTCAGAGACTTCTTCACATCACGTGCGTCGTTCCGGTAACCTAGGACCTCGCCTCGAGGAGCCAGGATACGCCACTTCCGTCAGGAGACAGTGCATCAACTTCCTTCAGCAACAGGCCAAAGACTTCATGTGTCACTTACGGCGCCACTGTGGGATTTCAAGCTTCCACAGCCCAGAAACCATCAGACTGATAAGTTTACCAGTTTTATAACTGTTTGTTCCACCCACGCCACTATACCCAGTTTTACTCCCTTCTTAACCCTTTCTCTCCCTGCAAGGAGTATCCTTTGTAATAAACCTTTTAACTCTTGTTCTGCCTCCTGCTCATCATTGCATCCCGCGTTCCTGCTATTCTACATAACAGTCCACCTGGTTTCTGTGCACCTCACTGATTATAATGTAGTCTGCCTGGTTTCTGTGCGCTGCACTGATTATAACGTAGTCCGCTTGGTTTCTGTGCACTGCACTGATTATAACGTAGTCCGCCTGGCTTCTGCGCTCCGCACTGATTATGACATACTCCGCCTGGCTTCTGCGCTCCGCACTGATTATGACGTACTCCGCCTGGCTTCTGCGCTCTGCACTGATTATGACGTACTCCGCCTGGCTTCTGCGCTGTTTATGACGTACTCCGCCTGGTTTCTGCGCGCTGCACTGTTTATAACAGTCCGCCTGGCTTCTGTGCTCCGCACTGATTATGACGTACTCCACCTGGCTTCTGTGCTTCGCACTGATTATGATGTACTCCGCCTGGCTTCTGCGCTCTGCGCTGATTATGACGTACTCCACCTGGCTTCTGCACGCTGCACTGATTATAACAGTCTGCCTGGCTTCTGTGCTCCGCACTGATTATGACGTACTCCGCCTCGCTTCTGCACTTTGCACTGATTATGACGTACTCCGCCTGGCTTCTGCGCTCTGCACTGATTATGACGTACTCCACCTGGCTTCTGCGCTCTGTGCTGATTATGACGTACTCCACCTGGTTTCTGCGCGCTGCACTGATTATAACAGTCCACCTGGCTTCTGTGCTCCGCACTGATTATGACGTACTCCGCCTGGCTTCTGCACTCTGCACTGATTATGACGTACTCCGCCTGGCTTCTGCGCTTCACACTGATTATGACGTACTCCGCCTGGCTTCTGCGCTCTGCACTGATTATGACGTACTTTGCCTGGCTTCTGCGCTTCACACCGATTATGACATACTCCGCCTGGCTTCTGCGCTCTGCACTGATTATGACGTACTCCGCCTGGCTTCTGCGCTCTGCACTGATTATGACGTACTCCTCCTGGCTTCTGCGCTCTGCACTGATTATGACGTACTCCGCCTGGTTTCTGCACGCAGCACTGATTATAACAGTCCGCCTGGCTTCTGCGCTCTGCACTGATTATGACGTACTTTGCCTGGCTTCTGCACTCTGCACTGATTATGACGTACTCTGCCTAGTCTGCGGTCTGCGCTGATTATGACGTACTCCGCCTGGTTTCTGCGCTCTGCATAGGACAGGCCGGAGCGAGCCGCCCCCTCCCCCCCACGGCTAAGCGAAGGCCAGCATGACAATGGGTTGGAGAGGAGGGGGTGGGGCTGAAAGGGTTAACAGTATAGGGGGCGGGGGAGATAGTGGAAGAGAGGGTTAGGGAAGTGTCAGGGGGCGGGGGCCGGTCAGTTCCCGCTCACCAGCACTGAAAGCAGCAGCATGTCAGGTGTGGACGCTGTGCTGCAGAGCCTGAGGGCGGCTGCAGCCTCTCGGCCTCCCGGATGGCTGGAGGCGCAGGTGGCCCACCTGCTGGACGGCGGCGCCGGCGGCAGCGGATCCCCGCCGGCGGTCCCCCATCTCGATCGGCGGGCTCGGTGGACACGGCCCCCCGAGCGCCTATCGCCGGATCCTGGGCCTAGCGCCCCCCGCAGGCGTAGGAGCCCCTCCCGGGACCCTCCAGGCCGGGCGCCGGTAAGAGCAGCGGCGAGTAGGCCCCGGCCTGGGAGGAATCCGACTGCCAGGGGGGGCGCAGCGGCGGTTGCTAGGCCCTCACCTTGTGGTACGGTGGGGGCGGAGCCAAGACGCGCCGGGCAGCGCTTGGGGCCTAGAGCAGCGGGAGGTCGCGGCGGTGCCGGTTCCGCCGCGCGGCCTGCCTCGGCGGTGAGAGCGGGGCCCAGAGGAGCGGTGGATGGAAGCGGGGCAGGCGGCCCGAGGCAGGACGGCGCTGGGTCGGCCCCTACTACAGTGGCGGGGGGTCCCCCTGCTCCAGGGCCTTGGAGCAGACAGCCTCTTACGGCGGCCTGGACTGCGGCTGGCGCCGGTCAGCAAGATGTGCCCTCGCCGGTCCAGGCGGCGTCTCCCCCCATCGCGTGGAGTCCGAATCCAGTGTCCCACGGGCCAGCTGCGTCCGGGAGCAGCGGGTCTGACGGACAACTCCAAGGCACATCGGTGGACGGGTCGGTGGCGGATTGGGCCGTTCGTGGACGTCCGGATACCAGCACTCCGGCTGGAGGGACCACAGATCCCTTGCAGCCCGGTGAGTATGCGTCTGTGTCTCGTGCTTGTTCTTATGATGCTAGTGCGCCTGCGTTTAGTGGTGGTCAGGGAGCGCTTAGCGGCGTAGCTGCGGCAGGGGTAGCAGGTGGCGGTGAAGCTGCAGGGGTGCGGGAGCTTTTGGTTAATGTGCAGAACCTGCTAGCTAGATTGGATCGTGATGTGGCTCCGCAGGGTTTTTTGGGTGCTTGGTCTGGTGTAACACGGAGTCCGGTTAGTGCGGCAGCAGCGCAGGCCGAGGTTGTTGAGCCAGTTTCGGTTTCTGTACAGACTGAGAAGGAGAAGGAGTGTAGGGTCCACTTAGATGATAGGGCGCACGGCGAGGTATACGTGTGTTTTGAGGGCCCGTTGGGGGCGCATCTTAAGAAAGAGGTCAGGGAAAAGATTAGTAAGGATGAGTACGTGGAAATTTTTTCACTGCTCCCCTTGGAGAAATTTAACATTGACAAGGGGAAGAAGGAGGATTTAAAAAAGGAGGAGGAAGAAAAGCGGCGTTGGCGTTTGATTCCCCAGACTTTTGCTAATTGGCTTCAAGCTTTTGCCATTTTGGCCAGTGTTATTGGCGAGAAGGCTCCGGAGAATTGCTCGGGGCTATTTTGCTACATGGATTCCATCAGTGAGGCTCATAGGGTGTATGGCGGTCAGGCGTGGCTGAGATACGATGAGCAGTTTAGGCAGAGAAAAGCTGTGCGGCCGGCTATTAGGTGGGACCAGAAAGATATTGGTCTCTGGTTGCGCGTGATGGCGCAGTACAAGTTCGGCCATCCCTTTCAAGGGGGGGCCGGTGGGTCCGGCCATGGATCTCAGTCCGGTGCAGGGAGCTCCTCAGGCAACGCCGGTCAGGCAGGAGGACAGAAGTTGGGTGTCTGCTGGCAATTTAATGAGGGACAGTGCAAATTTGGAAGCAATTGTAGATTTAAACATTTGTGCTCCCACTGCAGTGGTTCCTCCCACGGAGCCGCAAAATGCTTTAAGAAGGGCAAGGCAAAAGCAGGTCCAGGTAATTCCCATGGGGGAGACTCCGGTGATGGTGGAAAGGATGGTCCCTTATCTAAGTAGGTACCCAGATAAGGAAAAGGCGGTACTGTTACTGTCCGGTTTTACGGAAGGTTTTGTTATTCCAGCACCTCCTTTTGTGGTTCCCGTTGTTAGGAAAAATCTGCATTCAGCCTTGTTACACTCTGAGGTGGTTTCAGAGAAGTTACGTAAGGAGGTGGCTTTGGGCCGCATGGCTGGCCCTTTTGACCATGCTCCGTTTGAGGACTTAGTTGTTTCCCCTCTGGGGGTGGTCCCTAAGAAGGAAGCGGGAAAATTTCGCCTTATCCAGCACCTGTCGTATCCTAAGGGTAGGTCGCTGAACGACGGCATTGATCCTGATTTGTGCTCGGTGGTTTACGCATCGTTTGATGAAGCGGTAGCTTGGGTGCAGAGATGCGGAAAAGGTGCCCTGTTGGCGAAGACGGACATAGAAGCCGCTTTTCGATTGTTGCCGGTTCATCCGTCTAGCGTTAGACTTCTTGGATGTTTTTGGGAGAAAAAATTTTTTGTTGACAGATGTTTGCCCATGGGTTGTTCGCTGTCTTGTGCTCTGTTCGAGGCGTTTAGTTCCTTTTTGGAATGGGTGGTACGGGACGTGTCTGGTTGCGATGCGGTCCTACACTACCTAGACGATTTTTTGTGCATCGGCCCGGCGGGGTCCGATTGCTGTGCAAGGATTTTGAATGCGATTGAATGGGTGGCTTCGCGGTTCGGTGGTCCCGCTGGCACCGGGTAAGACGGAAGGCCCGAGTACGTGCTTGTGTTTCTTAGGCATAGTCATCGATACCGTGCGGTGGGAGTTTCGTTTGCCTGAGGACAAATTGACGGGCCTGTGGGAAGACGTTGTGCGAACTGGTCGCCTGCGTAAGGTGCCTTTGCGAGACCTGCAATCTCTGCTCGGTAAGCTTAATTTCGCTTGTCGAGTCATGCCAATGGGGCGAGTTTTTTCTAGGAGGTTAAGGCTCCTCACCATTTTGTGCGGTTATTAGCTGAGCACAAGGAGGATTTGGCAGTGTGGAGTGAGTTCCTGAAGTCATATAATGGTAGGTCGTTGTTTATGGCGGGCGTGATTGACAACGAGTCGTTGGAATTATTCACTGACGCAGCCGGAGGTTCGGGTTTTGGAGCATATTTCCAAGGGCAATGGTGCGCGGCAAAGTGGCCTGCGAGTTGGATTTCTACTGGTTTAGTTCGTAACATTGCTCTCCTGGAGATTTTCCCTATTTTGGTAGCGGTGCACTTGTGGCAAGATAATTTTCGGAACAGGCGTGTTCGTTTTCATTGCGATAACATGGGGGTGGTTTGCGCGATTAATAGTTTGTCTGCATCTTCGCCGCCGGTGGTTTGCGTGTTACGGCGTTTGGTGCTGTTGTGTTTGAATTTGAACGCGCATGTCACAGCGTCGCATGTGCCGGGAGTTCATAACTCCATCGCTGACTCTCTTTCTCGTTTGCAGTTCGATCGTTTTCGGTCATTGGCCCCAGAGGCGGAGATGGTCGGTTTGGAGTGCCCTCCAGAACTTTGGCTAGCGGTGTCCGGGACGCTCAGTCATTGATTAAGGCGTCGTTGGCTCCCAGAACCTGGGAGGCTTATCAGGCAACTTGGCGGGAGTGGGAGTTTTTGCTAGCAGCGGAATCTGGTGGGTGGAGCTACCAGGATCAGATCGGGATCCTGTTGTCATGGTTGAGCCGGGGGGCATCAGCGGGTTAGTCTCCCGCAAAAGTGTCAAGAGTCATGGCGGCCCTGGCCTTTGGTTGCAAATTGCGGGGTCAGGGCGATATCACCAAGTCCTTTTTGGTGCAGAGGGCCGTAAGAGGTTTTAGGCGGCGGCCCAGAGGAACAGATTCTAGGAGGCCGGTGTCTTTTAACGTTTTGGAAAAATTGGGCGAAGCATTGTCATCACTGTGTTCTTCGTTTTTTGAGCTTTGTTTATTTCGGCTGGCCTTTTCATTGGCCTTTTTTGGGGCCTTTAGAGTAGGAAAGTTGGTGGCACCAAACAAAAAAGGGCCGGGGGGTTTATTGGCCAGGGACGTATTGTTGGCTGGGGGCCAGGTGGAGTTATGGTTGCGAAGGTCAAAGTCGGATCAGGAGGGGCGGGGCAGCAGAATTGTGGTGGGCTCAGTTGCGGGGTCCGTTATGTGTCCAGTCTCTTGCCTTAGCAACTTTTGGGGCCTGCAGCCTAAGCGGGATGGGGCATTGTTATGTCACCAGGATGGTTCCTGCTTGTCTCGATACCAGTTCACGGCGATTTTCAAAAAGGCGATTTCCTCGGTGGGGTTGGATGGGGCTTGTTTCGCCCCTCACTCCTTCCGGATAGGTGCCGCAACTGAAGCGGCAATTGGGGGATTGGAGGATTCCGCCATTCGTAGGATCGGTAGGTGGCGCTCCAACCGCTTTAGAAGTTATGTGCGGCCACAGGGGGTGGTCGATGGGGTTTTATAGGCTTTATGGAGCGTTTTGCTGCAGTAGGGGACAGTTGTTAAGTTTGTGTTTGTTTTCCAGGTCACCAAGGTTTATTGGTGTGGATTCTTGGACACTCGTACGTGCACTGGGGAGCTCTGCGAGCCGACGTTCGGACGGAGGGCAGGCAACTCGGATTTGATCGAAGCGTCGCAGTCATCCGGTGGCTCGGTTTTCGGGGTATGGCCTGGAATCGCGTGTTGCGGGAAATCCAGAACAGTGTGAGACTGGACAGAGCTCCTGACGTTTTGGTTTTGCACGTGGGGGGTAACGATCTTGGGGTCCGACCTTTTCGGGAGTTGGTTAGAGACATCAAACAGGACTGTTTACGTTTGTGGGTTTTGTACCCGGGATTGACTGTCGTCTGGTCCGAAATCGTGCCGCGGAAACGGTGGAAGCACATGCGGTCTTTGCAAAAAATTGATAAGGCCCGCATAAAGGTGAACAGGGCGGTGTCTGCCTTTGTGGTTAGGAATGGGGGTGCGGCGGTCAGACATTTTGAATTGGAATCTGGAAATGGGGAGTATTGGTTGGCGGACGGCGTGCATTTGAATGCTGTAGGAATGGATTTTTGGGCTCTCGGGTTACAGGAGGGCATTGAGAAGGCCATAGCTTTTCGGTCGGGTGGGGTCTCGGGCCTTTAAGGTTTTCAAAGGCCTCTCGTTGTGGCGGTTGGGGGGAGTCCTTGGAGTTGGTGGAAATTGGTTTGGGGGGTCCATAGGTATATGGCTCCTCTGTTCTGAAGTTTATTATGTTTTGGATCTGGTGATTGGTGGTGGGGAGTTCCGGCAGGGGTGGTCGGATCTCATGTTTTTACCGCGAACAGTGAACCCTCTTGCGGGGTTTTTGGTGCTCCCGAGCCAGGCTTACAACGGCTGGGAGAAAAATATGGTTTGAGTCATGTTCGCGGTATGGTTAAAATCACCAGATTCTTTTGGGCTCCAAGGACTTCCCCTAGTTTTGAAATGTATGCTTTTACATTAATTGTTAACCGTTGTTTTTGTTTAATAAACAGGCTGCTGTGGCCTACATAATTCCAAAGAAACTCTTGTCTCTGTCTTAATTGGGAGAAGGGGTTCGGGTGGTCGCGCTGGGGGAAAAAGGTAAGGGATGGTAAGAGTGTCAGTAGGGGGTATCTCCCTCTTTCCCAAGAGGCTTCGACAATACCAGGGTCAAGGACAGGCCGGAGCGAGCCGCCCCCTCCCCCCCACGGCTAAGCGAAGGCCAGCATGACAATGGGTTGGAGAGGAGGGGGTGGGGCTGAAAGGGTTAACAGTATAGGGGGCGGGGGAGATAGTGGAAGAGAGGGTTAGGGAAGTGTCAGGGGGCGGGGGCCGGTCTGTTCCCGCTCACCAGCACTGAAAGCATCCCTCCCTCCCGCCCTTTTTGGTTTGTGGTTCTGTGGGTGTAAATTACTCGCGGTGAGCGGGTGGTTTTAGTATGCACATGGTTCTTTTTGGGTCATTGCGGCCTGGGCGGTTGGGGGGAGTCCTTGGAGTTGGTGGAAATTGGTTTGGGGGGTCCATAGGTATATGGCTCCTCTGTTCTGAAGTTTATTATGTTTTGGATCTGGTGATTGGTGGTGGGGAGTTCCGGCAGGGGTGGTCGGATCTCATGTTTTTACCGCGAACAGTGAACCCTCTTGCGGGGTTTTTGGTGCTCCCGAGCCAGGCTTACAACGGCTGGGAGTAAAATATGGTTTGAGTCATGTTCGCGGTATGGTTAAAATCACCAGATTCTTTTTGGGCTCCAAGGACTTCCCCTAGTTTTGAAATGTATGCTTTTACATTAATTGTTAACCGTTGTTTTTGTTTAATAAACAGGCTGCTGTCTCTGTCTTAATTGGGAGAAGGGGTTCGGGTGGTCGCGCTGGGGGAAAAAGGTAAGGGATGGTAAGAGTGTCAGTAGGGGGTATCTCCCTCTTTCCCAAGAGGCTTCGACAATACCAGGGTCATGATTATAATGTAGTCCGCCTGGTTTCTGAGCACTGCACTGATTATATGTGGTCTGCCTGATTGTTTTTTTTTTAAACGAGCAAACAGTGCAGCAGACAAAAAGCGTAACCCAGGAGCTACAATGTACGTACAGGTACACCTGATGTGCCGTGCTACATAAGCTTTTTTTTTTCCATCTATTAAAAATAGAATTACATGGCCCGGACTCCCTAAGAATAACAGCCATCAGTCAGGTAGCGCTTACATAACCATATATATACATAGACCTGCGTGTTCCCAATCCCACTCTGCAGTGAATATTTGGGATCATGGCCCATACATGAAATATCTATAAGCCCAGCTAATATGTGAGACGGCTTACTCGGCTGACAGCTCTCTGACGACATAAGCTCCCGTTATTAGATTCTTATTGCAGATGTTTCTCTTTCTGGAAACTTAACGTATTAGTTGGTTTTACGCAGCAGCGCTCTTCATACATCACTGTTTATAAGCGCTTTGTTCCAGGCTCGGATTCCAGCAGTACATCTCCATGTAACTCCCTAAATCCAGAGCCTAATTGTGCGCCCAATCCAAAAATGGCTTGAAGTATAACACCCTGGAAAGCAGACGCTTCTCAGGGAAGTATTAAGTTATGTGGACGTAAATGTGGAGTAAACACTGCGAGAATGATTCGGTATTGCATTTTGTTTTTCGGCTTTTTTTTTTTTTTTACTGTGCGCCAAATTCTTGCACTTAGTCCAGCCTATTTTGAAGTCTATTTTCTTTTATTTTCTCTGTTCAGCATCATTCGGGTGTTTATTTTTTCTGTAATCCAGACGTTTGCGGCCAATTCATTATTTGAGAACTTTTTAAAATGTAGCTAAAGTTTTGCTCAAAACTTTAAACTACAAAAACTACAGGAGTGAGTCAGATTTTCTTAACATCAACATATTTTGCTCAAATGTTATAGATGCGTACATCTAATTCTGAAAATCATAAGATGGAAAGGCATGTTAATGAAATACAAATGATGAAAAAATGCTATCAATGAGGTTATCAATGGTATTGTGAAGAATGTTTGGCTGTGCTAAATGAATGCACTTGGGCATGTCATCAAAATCCGCTGCTGGCAGCTCCTTTACAATTGTCCCTGATGTGCTCGATGTGAGACAAGTCCAGAGACACTGCAGGGTATGGTAATAATAATAATTTTATTTCTATAGTGCCAACATATTCTGCAGCACTTTAGATTTTAGAGGGGACGAACCGGTAACCAACCAGTATGTGTAAAAGTGCAGACACAGAGGGCTATTAAATGCATAAAGCTTGTGAGACATGATACGAGGTTACAAAGAAAATTTTGAATGGGCAACACAGGGATAGTTAGATAAATGTGTTGAGGCGGTAGGCCAGTCTGAAGAAATGCATTTTTAGGGCACGCTTAAAACTGTGGGTAATGGGAATTAATCGAATTATCCTGGGTTGTGCATTCCAAAGAATTTGTGCAGCATGCGGGAAGTCTTTGAGACCATAGTGGGAGCTTTGGATTATTAAGGATGCTAATCTTAGGTCATTAGCAGAACGGAGGGCACGGGAAGGGTGGTAGACTGAGACAAGGGAGGAGATATAGGATGGTGCTGAACCATGGAGTGCTTTGTGGGTGAGAATCATGATTTTATATTGAACTCTGGAGTGGATGGGTAACCAGTGCAATGACTGGCACACAGTAGAGGCATCGGTGTAACGGTTGGTGATATGATGGCTGCAGCATTCAAGACAGATTGGAGAGGGGAGAGTTTAGTGAGAGGGAGACCGATTAGTAGAGAGTTACAATAGTTCAGGTGAGAATGAATAAGAGCTACAGTTAGAGTTTTTGCAGAGTCGAAAGTAAGAAAAGGTCGAATTCTAGAAATGTTTTTGAGGTGTAGATAACAAGAGCAAGCCAGTGATCGGATGTGTGAGGTGAATTAAGGATCTGAATCAAGTATGACCGTAAGACAGTGGGCATGTTGCTGGGGAGTAATGGTAGAACCACACACGGAAATGGCAATGTCGGGCATAGGCAGGCTAGTGGAGAGTTTTTGACTGGTTCAGTTTCAGAGAGAGGGAGGACATGATGTTAGAGACAGCGGTAAGACAATCATTGGTGTTTTTATAATAATGCAGGCGTGATGTCAGGAGTAGAGGTGCATAATTGGGTGTCAACACCGTAGAGATGGTACTGGAAACCAAATCTACTGATTGTTTGTCCAGTAGGTGCAGTATACAAGGAGAAGAGGAGGGTGACTATGACTAATCCTTGAGGAACCCCAACATTAAGGGAAAGATGAGAGGAGGAGAAGCCAGCAAAAGATACAGTGAAAGAGTGGTCAGAGAGGTAGGAGGAGAACCAGAAGAGAACAGTATCCTTGAGGCCAATGAAGTGGAGCATAGTGAGGAGAAGCTGATGATCCATTGTGTTGAATGCTGCCGAGAGATCCAAGAGAATTAGCATGGAGTAGTGACTATTAGATTTAGCTGTTAGTAGAGACTTTAGTGAGGGCAGTTTCAGTAGAGTGTAAAGGAGCAGAAACCGGACTTTAGAGGGTCAAGAAGAGAGTGATCTGAGAGCTAGCAGATTAGATGGGAGTGGACCAAGCATTCCAGGAGTTTAGAAATGAAGGGAAGATTAGAGACGGGTTAGCAGCACAGTTTTGGTCAAGGGATTTTTTTTGAGTAATGGATGTATGATGGCATGTTTAAATGAGGAGGGAAAGATACCAGAAGAGAGAGAGGTTGTGTATTTTTGTTAGGTTAGTGGTGACAGCAGGGGCAATGGACTGGAAGAGTTGTGAGGGAATAGGGTCACTAGTGCATTTAGTAGGGCGAAAAGATGCAAGGAGTCTGATCACTTCTTCTGTGACTGGTTCAAAGACAGAGAGTGAGCTACATGCAGTGGGGGAGGGAGGACAGTGCATGATGTGAGGGGATTGGGAGAAAATTTTCTGTTGGATATGGTCAATTTTTTCTTTGAAATAATTGTCCAGATCGTCAGCGCGGAGATCCGTGGTTGGGGCCTGCACTCTTGGATTGAGGAGGGAATGAAAAGTGTCAAAGAGATGTTTAGGATTATTGTATAGTGAGGTGATGAGGTCGTTGAAATAGGTTTGTGTGAAGAGGTGAAGGGCAGAGTTTTATGTTTTAAATAAACTTGTAATGGATGAAATCTTCGGGCAGATTGGATTTTCTCCACAAACGTTCGTCGCACCTGGAGCACCGCTGTAGGAAACGTGTTTGCAGCGTATGCGAGGGTTTGTCACCGTCTGTGCTGATTTGGTCTATGGTTGCACATTTAGACGTCGCAGGATGCGCACAGTAGTACAAGCAACATTCAGCCTAGTGTTGTGTTTAAAAACTGCTCCTGGGATGCTTTGTAGAAATGGCTGGACACTGGCTCCACCACCAACTCAATGTAATGCCGTGTTGTTAGTACACCTGGAATGAAGAATGATGAGTTACTGCTACTGACTTTATACCACCAAACATCATAAGTAGGATGGTATGACGTTACCTTGTTAATGCTTCTTAATGGCACTGCCCATGTGGTCTGCAGTTCAATATATGGCTATCACTGTGTCCAAGACAAAAGCAGGACTCATTGATGAATAGGATAAACTTCCATTCCAGCCTCCATCTGAACAACAAATGGGCAACGCCATGAAGAGACTTTCACAAGGGAAGGTCACACCAGTCTAAATCTCAGGATTAGCCCAGGATGTACAGTAGCCAGATCCCTTCATTCTTCTTTCCAACTACACTAACAGCTCCATGTTACATTGATTTGGTGTTGAAACTAGTGGTGCGGCCATTTCTCCAAAGTGTCACAGAAACTGTTTTTCAACATAATGCCAAACCTCATGTTGCTCGTGCTACTGTGAGTAGCATGCGTGGCCTAACCGTGGAACCATGGCTTGTAGCTTCTCTGGACATCTCTTCCATTGACCACATGTGCGCCATTATTGGTCAGCAATTACAATGGAAGCTGCCAGCAGTGGATCTTGCTGATGACTTTTCCTTCTTGGGCCACATGCACTCAGTAAAAAAAAAAACAGGAGTATAATGATCAAAGGTAAAGTACATGAACCACTTCTACATTTTTCACCCATTCCTGGTTTTTGCTTAAAATACAGCCATTATTTACACTAAAAGCCCATTTCTGCCAAAAATAAGCACCAATTGACTATTTACACAAGATCGCCACCACTCCTTTGATATAGCTCCTTCCCACAGTTTTGAGCCTATCTAAGGAATGCATGAGTGGGAAAAAAAACAAAAACATACCTGCTAGATTAAGGAGAACAGCGGCATTTACATGTTACATAATGTTACAAAAATAAATTAAAAAAATTAGGATGGCAGGTTTTATGTCAAGCGTCTTTATTGGCATGCCTGCATGACTGATCTGATCAGCTGATGAATTAGCATTTTGCACATTTAACATCATGAATAAGGAATTACTGTTCTTTAGGCCACGTTCACACACTCAGTATTTGGTCAGTACTTTCCATCAGTATTTGCGAAAACCAGGAGTGGAACAATCAGTGGAAAAGTATAATAAAAACAGAAGTGGTGACGTGTTTCTATCACCCATTCCTGGTTTAGGCTACAAATACTGATGTAAAATACTGACCAAATATTGAACGTGTGACCGTAAGTGTGATAGCACTTGCTTAGGGTGCTAGCAGTAGAGAGACAAAAAATAAGTTGCTAGCACCGCTTACCTCTAGTGAGATCAAAAGATCAGGCATGTCATACATCCCGTGACAGTCTCAAAAAAAGTTCCCCATAGACAGAGTATACAAACATTAGGATCCACCCATAGCAGTTTATTGGAGATTACACCTAAGGAATGATCTATCCCCTTCTATAGTCTGTTCTTTAGAGGCACAATCCATATTGATTGGGGGAGGGTGGTGAGGGTCCTACGGTTACCGGCATCATTGTAAGTGAGCGCCTCTAGACGGCACCAGATAACCACTACACCATCCTATCAAAACTGTGCTCGACTGAATGGCCCTAAAAAGCCCCCTGATCACTTTGGGGAATAGTTTAGTAAGAACTGTATTGATGAGCTGCTGTAGCAGACTAGAGCCAGACACTCGGCCATTACTTGCATTGATAAAAGATAGTCACAGGCGCACTGCTACTACTACCAGCTATGATCTAGAAGCTGGTCGTCACTATTAATAGAAGGAAAAGCTGATATGGTGGTCTGGTATGTGTATGACTAGCGAATCGTGTATTGGGGGGTGTCTAAGCCAACAGTGAAGTATTGGGCAATAAGATTTCAACTTCTGTATGCACAAAATATCAGGTGATCAAACGCCATCGGGCAGGATGAACACCTGTTAGACTAACGGGCATATGGCCATCTATGTGTAAATCTCAGATACAATTTCAAAGGGAGGGAGTGTTGGCAGAAGACCAGCACCACCATCTACACCTGTTTCCTAAGTACACACCATTCACACTTCTATCAGCAGCTCAGCATAAAAAGAAAAGAGGACCAAGGACAGGAAAGCGGAGAACGGCCCTTAAAAGGGGGTTTCCCCATGAAGAAAAGTTCATTTTAATCAACAGATCTTGGAATAATAACTATTTCCACGATTGGATGCCGTGCTGAGATAATCTCATAAATGTGCCCCTGCTGTGTGCTGTGTAATGTCTGTGTCTGACCGTGCAGGAACATGGTCTGATCATATCACAGCTCCTGGGCGGGGAGTGTGTGTGTGTGTGTGTGTGTGTGTGTGCATGTATATATATATATTATCTCTTTTGATCGCCCGTTATTGTATTTTATGGCAAAATAGTAGCGACCAAAACAAAAAACAAAAAACAATTTTGACATTTTGAATTTCTCATTACGCCATTTAGGGTTAATTTTTTTATTTTGATAGATCGGGCAATTCTGAACGCAGCAATACCGAATATGTATATATTTGATTTTTCTGTTTTATTTTCAATGGGGCAAAAGGCGGGGGGGTGATATGATTTTTTTTTTTTTTTACCATATTTAAAAACTTTTACTTTTTGCAAACTTCAATAGTCTCCATAGGAGACTAGAAGCTGCAGTACTTTGACCTCCTCAGCAACACACAAGTGTGTAGCAGAAATGCTCACATGCTATGAGCGCTGCCCATGGGGTGGTGCTCATAGCAATCTGCAGTGACAACCATAGAGGTCTGCTGCTAACCTCTGGTTATTATGCCAACCCATGATCATGTGACGGGTCACCAATGGGCGGTATTAGCAACGCACGTCTGGCACACGCAAGGTAAATGCCACTGTCAAAGATTGACAGCGGAATTTAACTAGTCAACAGCTGCAGGTGGATCGTGATTCCACCCACGGCTGTTGCGGGCACATGTCAGCTGTCATGTGCCTGGAAACGTGCGGGCTCAGCGACGGAGCCTGCACCAAACAGGAGGTACTATTATGCCCAGTGTCAGAAAGGGGTTAAGTGAAAGATGGCCGCTGGGAACAGACCCAATGATAGCAGGGGGTAATGCTCTGTTAGGTTGTCCCTGTAGTCCAGGGGCAGATATTAGAGGAGGCAATAAGAATGCACCAATACTATGGAAGAACAAGACAATAAATTATAACTGTGGGGTACTCAAAGAGGCAACTTTAACGAGCTAGACAAAAATGGGGCACAATTATTGTGCAGGGCACTGTTGAACGTTTGAATCTGCTCTGAGATATAACATGTGCTGTCTTCTATAACATCAGTGCTTGCATTTTAAAGCCAGTCATGATTACGGGCAGCATTATAAAACAGTTTTTGGCACTGAAATGGCAGGAAAGATCTCAGTGAATGATGGGCCTCTTATTTTATTGCCCGTTGCTATAACCCATTAAAATTTAGAAAAACCCCTTTATCTTTCACATCGAACTGAAATATTCATACAAGGTGGTCTAAAGGTACCGTTACACTAAACGACTTACCAATGATCACGACCAGCGATACGACCTGGCCGTGATCGTTGGTAAGTCGTTGTGTGGTCGCTGGGGAGCTGTCACACAGACAGCTCTCTCCAGCGACCAACGATCAGGGGAAAGACTTCGGCATCGTTGAAACGGTCTTCAACGATGCCGAGGTCCCCGGGTAACCAGGGTAAACATCGGGTTACTAAGCGCAGGGCCGCGCTTAGTAACCCGATATTTACCCTGGTTACCATTGTAAAAGTAAAAAAAAAAAAAAAAAACAGTACATACTCACATTCCGATGTCTGTCACATCCCTCGGCGTCAGCTTCCCGCACTGACTGTGTCAGCGCCGGCCGTCCGTAAAGCAGAGCACAGTGGTGACGTCACCGCTGTGCTCTGCTTTACGGCCGGCGATGTCTTCACTTGTAACAAGGGTAAACATCGGGTTACTAAGCGCAGGGCCGCGCTTAGTAACCCGATATTTACCCTGGTTACCATTGTAAATGTAAAAAAAAAAAAAAACACTACATACTTACATTCCAGTGTCTGTCGCGTCCCCCGGCGTCAGCTTCCCTGCACTGTGTCAGGGCCGGCTGGCCGTAAAGCAAAGCACAGCGGTGACGTCACCGCTGTGCTTTACGGCCGGCGCTTACACAGTGCAGGGAAGCTGACGCCGGGGGACGCGACAGACACCGTTATGTAAGTATGTAGTGTTTTTTTTTTTTTTACATTTACAATGGTAACCAGGGTAAACATCGGGTTACTAAGCACGGCCCTCTGCTTGGGGCCCCATGTGCTGCCTGGGGCCCGTGTGTTGCCTGGGACCAGGCCCCGCCCCCAATCCCCCCTTTATACTCACTACCAGCCCCCACCCCTTGTAATTAGCCTAGTCCCCCCCACCCCTCCAACCCATTGTCATGTTGGCCTTCGTTTTTATGAACAGTCAAGGTTTTCAGGTTGAAGTAAAAAAAAGTCTGTGTTTAGAGTTTTAAACAATAAAATGTTGAAAAATTATGTAATTCTTGAGTGTATCACTCAATGGTGCTCATAAACTTGAAAAATCTGAAATTTATTATGCTTTAATCTTTAATATACTCAAGTACGGGGCCACAGACATCACACAGGGGGTTCCAAACAGCACACATGGGATCCCAGACAGCGCACAGGGGGCAGAGACAGCGCACAGGGGCCCTGCGCACTGTCACTTCCCCCTCCCTTGTGCACTGTCTCTGCCCCCCTGTGTGCTGCCTGGGTCCCCATTCACTGTCTCTTCCCCCTCCCTTGTGCACTGTCTCTGCCACTCCGTGTGCTGCCTGGGGCCTCGTGTTCCCTGGGGCCCATGTGCGCTGCCTGGGGCCCCGTGTGCTGCCTGGGGTCCCATTAGCTGTCTCTGCCCCGTGTGCTGCCTGGGGCCCTGTGCGCTGCCTGGGGCCTTGTGTGCTGCCTGGGGCCCCATTAGCTGTCTCTGCCCCCGTGTGCTGCCTGGGGCCCCGTGCGCTGCCTGGGGCTCCTGTGCTCTGCTTGGGGCCCCATGTGCTGCTTGGGGCCCCTGTGCGTTGCCTGGGGCCCTTGTGCGTTGCCTGGGGCCCTGTGCGCTGCCTGGGATCTCTGTGTGCTGCCTGAGGCGCCCCTGTGCGCTGCCTGGAGCCCTGTGGGTTGCATGGGGCCCTGTGGACTGCCTGAAACCCTTGTGGGCTGCCCGGGGCCCTTGTGCTCTGCCTGGGGCTCCTGTATGCTGCCTGGGGCCCCGTTATTAAGAATGTCACTCAATAGTTCTCAAAAGCCTGAAAAATCTGATCTACAGCAGCTGGGGTATATTCTAACCTGGAGGGGTATAAACTGGACTAGTCCAATTTGTACAATGGGGTATAGTTTGGGCTAGGCCAGAATATACCCAGAGTATAATCTGGCCCAGAGGGGTATAAACTGGACTAGTCCAATTTATACCCCGGGGTATAGTTTGGGCTAGGCCAGAATATACCCGGGGTATAATCTGGCCCAGAGGGGTATAAACTGGACTAGTCCAATTTATACCCCGGGGTATAATCTGGCCTAGGCCACTTTAACCCCGGGTATATTCTGGATGGGGGGGTTAATCTGGCCTGTTACACCGGAAAGCGGGAACTGACCAGGCCCCACCCCCAATCCACCCCTTATACTCACTACCAGCCCACACCCCTTGTAATTTGCCTAGTTCCCCCCACCCCTCCAACCCATTGTCATGTTGGCCTTCGCTTATGCCGTGGGGGGAGAGGGGACGGCTCGCTCCTGCCCTTCCTTGACACTGGTATTGTCAAAGGTGTTATATAAGAAGGAGTAAAACTACACTCCAGCCCAACCAATTTTTGGACCCCTCTTTTTTCCTCACCAACAATAACTGTTCGGCCAGCCCAACCCTAATAAAGACAAAGACCAATGATTTCTTTTGGAATGATGTAGGCCACAGCAGCCTTTTTTATTTAACATACAACAATTAATGCAATGAATGTAAATACATTAACTTTTAAACTAGAAGGAGTCCTTGGAGCCCCCAAGAATCTGGTGATTAACGACCCATAAGTGAATATAACATAACACCAATTTTACTCCCAGCCATTCTAACCCTGGCTCGGGAGCACCAAAAACCCACAAGTAGGTTTACTGTTCACGGTAATATTCCAGGAGCTCCGACCACCCCTGCGGGAACTCCACCACCATTCACCAGATCTGAAACATATTAATCTCCAAAAAACAGAGGAGCCATATGCCAATGGATCCCCCAAACCAATTTCCACCAACTCCAAGGACTCCCCCCAGCCGCCAAAACAACGAGAGGCCATTGAACACCTCAAAGGCCCGAGACCCCATCAAAACGAAAAGCCATGGCCCTTTTGATACCTTCCTGTAAGCCAAGGGCCCAAAAATCCATCCCCACAGCATTCAAATGAACGCCGTCAGCCAACCAAAATGCCCCTTCCCCTTTCTCCAACTCAAAATGTCTTACCGCCACACCCCCATTCCTAGACACGAATGCGGACACCGCCCTATTAACCTTTATCCTGGCTTTGTTTATTTTATCCAAAGACCGCATATTCCTCCAACGTTTTCGCGGCACAATTTTGGACCAGACAATTGTCAAGCCCGGATACAAAACCCATAACTGCAAAAAAATCTTGTTTTATATCCTTTATTAATTCCCGAAACAGTCGAACCCCAAAATCATTACCCCCAACATGTAGAACTAAAATATTTGGAACCTTATCCAACCTAACATTGTTAAGGATCTCCCGTAACACTATTTCAGGCCATCCCCCGAAAACCAAGCCACCGAATTACAGCCACTCTCCGATCAAAACCAAGCTGTCTCCCCTCCGCACATCGGCACGCAGAGCTCCCCAATGAACATACGAGTGGCCGAGAAGCCACACTAATAATGACTGGGGACCTGGAAAAACAAAAACACAATCTCAAAATATAAAACGAACGATATGACAACACTACGGTGCGACTCCTACTAAAGCACCACAGACCACCCCTTGCGGCCGCACATAGCTACGATATCTGTTCGAGTGTCACCTACCAATCCGCTGAATGGCGGCAGCCCCTAGGCCCCCCCAACGTCGCATCCGTCGCGGCCCCGATCCGAAAAGAATGAGGGGCAAAACACGCAACATCCAAACCCAACAATGCAATAGCCTTTCTAAAAACCACCGTAAATTGATAACGAGACAAATAGGAACCATCCTGATGGCATAGCAACGACCGATCTAGCCTAGGCCGAAGTCCCCAAAATCTGTTAAGACCGGTAACCGGACACATAGCAGAACCGGCAACCAAACCCAAAACAGTTCTACTACCTCTTACTAATGCTTTCCTGATCCGACTTTGATCGCTGCAAACAGCTCCACACGACCCGCTGACAATAACACATCTCTAGCCAAAAGTCCCCCCCATCACCTTTTTGCTAGGCGATACCAACTCACCAACTCTCAACGCCCCGAAAAAAAGCAAGAGAAAAAGCCAAACAAAACAAAGTTCAAAAACCGAGAAACAAAGAAGACAAAACCTCACCCAACTGTTCTAACAAATTGAAAGAAACAGGCCGTCTAGCATCCATTTGTCCCGGCCGCCGCCGAAAACATTTTACCACCCGTTGCACCAAAAAGATCTTGGTTATATCGTGCTGACCTCGCAATTTAAACCCAAAAGCCAGAGCCTACATGACTCGTGACACCTTAGCGGAAGACCATCCTGTCGATGTCCCACGACTCAACCAAGATAAAATACCCGCCTGGTCCTGCTCGCTCGACCCACATGACGCCGCCGATAACAAATCCTCCCACTCAAGCCAAATCGCCTGATACGCCTCCCAAGTTCTGGGAGCCAACGACGCCTTGATCAATGCCTCAGCGTCCCGGATACCACAAGCCAGAGTTCTGCAGGGCACTCCAACCCGACGACCTCCGCATCCGGAGCCAATGACCGAAAACGATCGAACTGTAAACGAGAGAGTCAGCGATGGAATTATGTACTCCTGGCACATGCGACGCTGTGACATGTGCATTCAAATTCAAACATAACACCAACTGCCTCAACACGCACACAACTGGAGGCAACGTTGCGGACAAGTTGTTAATCGTGCAAACCACCACGTCATCACAGTGAAAACGAACCCGCCTGTTCCGAAAAACCCCCTGCCACAAACGCACCACTACTAAAATGGGAAAAATCTCCAAAAGCACTATGTTCCGAACCAGGCCAGAAGAAATCCAAGGCGCCGGCCATTTCGATGCACACCATTGTCCCTGAAAATACACTCCAAAACCTGACCCACCTGCTGCGTCAGTAAACAACTCCAAAGACTCATTATCGATCACTCCTTCCAAAAACAAAGACCTACCGTTATAATTCTAAAAAAAAAAAAAAAAAAAAAAAAAAAAAAAAAAAACACTCCAAACCACCAAATCCTCTTTGTGCTCTGCTGACAACCGTACAAAATGATGGGGAGCCCTAGCTCCTGCCGTAGCACTGGCCAACCTCCTAGAAAAGACTCCACCCATCGGCATGACCCGACAGGCAAAGTTAAGCTTCCCTAGCAGCGATTGCAAATCCCGCAACGGCAATTTGTTCAGATGATAAACCCGCCGCACGTCCTCCTGAAGACCTACCACCTTCTCCGGCAACCTAAACTCCCACTGAATAGTATCAATGACGATGCCCAAAAAGCAAACATGTACATGGGCCCTCCGTTTTACCGGGAGCCAAAGGAACTCCAAAACGATGCGCCACCCATTCAATTGCTCTCAAAATACTAGAACGGCCCGACCCAGCTGGGCCGACAAAAAATCGTCTAGATAATGCAGAACAGAATCACAACCAGAAACATCCCGAACCACCCATTCCAAAAAGGAACTAAATGCCTTAAACAAAGCACAGGAAAGCGAACAGCCCATGGGCAAACATCTATCCACAAAAACGATCTTCCCAAAAACAACCTAGAAGTCTAACGCTATTCGGATGAACCGGCAACAAACGAAAGCTGATTCTATATCTGTTTTGGCTAGAAGGGCCCTTTTTCCACATTTTTGCACCCAATTCACCGCCTCATCACAAGATGCGTACACCACCGAGCAAAGCTCAGGATCAATACCATTGTTAATGGACAAACCCCTAGGGTACGACAAGTGCTGGATCAGATGAAATTTTCCCACCTCTTTCTTAGGCACAATCCCCAACGGGAAACGACTAAATCATCAAAAGGAGCCCGCCATGCGACCCAGCGCCACTTCCTTACGCAATTTTTCCAGAGACCACGTCGGCGTGCAACAATACTGACCGCAGATTTTTTCTAACACAGGGAACAACAAAAGAAGGAGCAGGAATAACAAAACTCTCCTTAAAACCAGACAACAAAAACGCTTTCTCCCTATCCGGATATCTATTTAGATAAGGGACCATCCTTTCCCACTTCACCATTGTCTCCCCCATGGGTATTACCTGTACCCGGCTTCACCTTGCCCTTCTTGAAAGGTTTTGCGGCCCCATGAGAGGACCCACTGCAGTGGGAGCACAAATGTTTAAACTTGCAGTTGACTCCAAATTTGCACTGTCCCTCATTAAACTGCCAGCACACCCAATTTCTGCCCGCTTGCCTAACCTGCGTTACTTGAGGACCCTGAAGCACTGGACTGAGAACTTTGGCCGGAACCACCGGCCCCCCCTGTGAAAGGGATGGCCGAACTTGTACTGCGCCATCACCCGTAACCAGAGTCCGATATCTTTCCGGTCCCATCTAATAGCCGGCTTTTCGCTGTCTGAACTGCTCATCATACCTGAGCCAAGCCTGACTGCCATACACCCTGTGAGTCTCACTGATGGAATCCATATAACAGAATAACCCTTAATTCTCCGGCGCCTTTTCGCCAATAACGCTGGCCAAAATGGCAAAAGCCAGTTAACAAAAGTCTGAGGAATCAAACGCCACCGCCGTTTTTCTTCCTCCTCCTTCTTACTATCCTCTTTCTTTCCCTTAAAGATTACATTTTTCTAAGGGGAGCAGTGAAAAAGTTTCAACATCTTCGTCTTTTGCAATCTTTTCCTTAACTTCTTTTTTAAGATAGGTCCCCAAAACACACGTATACTTCCCCGTGCGCCCTATCATCCAGATGGATCCTACACTCCAAATCCATTTCCACTGAAACGGATACCGGCTCCGCGGCCAAAACTGGTGCCACTGCTGAACAAACCGGCCCTGGCTGCGAGCCCAACTAAGCTCCCAAATATCTCTGTGCGATAATACCACGATCTAATCTAGCCAACAAATCCTACACATTAACCAAAGTCTCACGGACCCCTACCGCTTCCCCGCCACCCCCACTGATCCACTAAGAGTCCCTTGACAACCACTAAAGGCAGGTGACAACGAATCTGGAGGATATAAACGTGACAGACGTATACTCACTGGGCTGCAAGGGATTTGTGGTCCCTCCAGCCGGAGTGCTGGCATCCAGACGTCCAGGGACTGCTAAATCCGCCACCGACCCATCCGTCACTTGTTGCTGGTGCTGCCCATCAGGCTGAGAGCTCTGTAACGCCATAGGCACAGAAAATAAGGGGTCCGGACTCCAGGTCCCTGGGGATGGTTGAGCCTGCGCAGGTGTGCCTGCAGCGCGCCAACCCCCAACAGTCACATTGCCGGCCGAAGAAGGAGTCCCTCTAACCAGCAACCCAGGAGCAGGAGAATCCCCTGTCACTGATGAAGAGGCCAGCCCGGCACCATCAGGCCTGAGACCGTCCGACCCACCAGCATCCTCTGCACCTCCAGACCCCGCCGAAGAAGCAGAGGCAGGCCGCGTGATAGGTACGTCACCGCCATGGCCTTCCGCTCACAGGCCCCTGTCGCTGTCTGGCGCGCCTTGACTTCACCCCCACCACTCTACGAGGTGAGGGCCTAGTAACCGCTGCTGAGCCTCGCCTGGCTGTAGGATTCCTTCCAGGCTGGGGCCAGCTTGCCGCTGCTCTTACCGGCGCCCGACCTGGAGGGTCCCGAGAGGGGCTCCTGCGCCAGCGGGGAGCTGAATCCGGTGATAGCCGCTCCAAAAGGGGGGCCAATTGGCAAAGCCCCCCGCTGCCATGATGTGCGCCACCTGTTCCTTGAGCCAGCCAGGAGGGCACGAAGCTGCTGCCGCCCTCAGTCTCCCCAGGATGGCGTCAATGCTGGACATGTCAGGTACTACTTGGGACCCGGAAGGTGGGAACTGACCAGGCCCTGCCCCCAATCCCCTTTATACTCACTACCAGCCCCCACCCCCTTGTAATTAGCCTAGTCCCCCCACCCCTCCAACCAATTGTCATGTTGGCCTTCGCTTATGCCTTTAGGGGGGGAGGGGGGGTGTCGACTGCTCACTCCGGCCCTTCCTTTTTGAGGAAATCACTGCAAACAAAGAATTTCTGTCTTGACGAGTCTTCTGCGCCTGTCTATAGGTATTTTGTCCCCAATCCTGGTGAACTCATGTGAAGGAGTCTTCTCCAGACTTCAGGTTTAAAAAAAAAAACAAAATAAAAAAAAAAAAAATAAGATTGAGATTTTATTGTACCCCACGCACATACAAGACACTGCCAGATGCAGCCCCAAAACATAACCGAGCCTCCGCCATGTGTAGCAGTAGGTACAGTGTTCTCTTCTTTGTATGCTTTACTTTTGCGTTTTGTGCCTCATCTGTCCAATGGACATTGTCCCTGAAAGGTTGTGGCTTATAAATATGCCTTTCTTTTGGCAAATTCTAGTCGGGGAGAGGGGTGGTGGGAGTTCTAGACCTTTAACATCTGAAAAATTTTTCATAACTGTAGTATGAGGCAGTTTCAAGATGATCTTCCAGCCTTTAACAGGTTTATCAATACATTCTCTTTCTAGTCTCCTGGGGCAACTATATTTCACGTTTAATGTGGCAGTATTATGAGCATGTACATAAGGTGAGGCATACATAGTGACCAGGAAGAAATACATAAAATAACCAGAGCCCACTTTGTGATTCCCCACCCCAATTCACACTTCCGATGACTAAGTTTTGAAACGGTCAAAATGAGGAGGGAAGGTGGTGGGATTTTTACCACCATGATCAGCTGACTGAACACTAAAAACTGAGTATATAAAGACAATTTCAAAATTAAAATTAACTTTATTTTTTATTTTCTAAAAAAAAAAAAAATTCAAGTCATAGTTGAGGACAACATTTTACAGGAAGTATAAAACAAGTAGTTTCAATTTAGCATCATTGAACACATTGTAGAACACCAACCTGACTTCAAACAATGCAGTATTGGGGCAGACAGCTCAAGAAATCACAGCAGTAGTAACTGCATCTTGGGTCTGATTGCTTGGGTGTCAGTACCATACAAATACACCACCCAACAGGGGGATATAATGAGGCTGTCAATTGGAAGGGGGTGGACACAATGAAGTCCAATCTTTACTATACCAAAAATCGATAGACGTCTCAAGTTGGCTTGTATCTGTCCAAGCTTTGTGACATATTTGAGTGCTCTCCATGCATGTAGGTCTTTTCAATAGTTTGCAGTTAGGAAATCTCTCAAGGTTTGTGTCTAAATTAGTGAGAGCATATAGAATTGTAAGTTCTACACAAAATAAGCCTTCCTAGTACAAAATCTGTAGATGACAAAAAAAAAAAAAAAAAAGTTTGACTGTTATACATTTCTACTCTACTATAATACATTGGCACAGAGGTCTTCTTCATTGGCCCCATGAATGGCAGTCACCACTAATCCTAGGGCTGATTTAAACCATCAGATTTGCTTGAGATACATCCTAATCAAGTGGAAGAACCAAAAGATTTCTTAGCACTTATTCAATTGGACCCAGATAGATTGCTTTGGTTTTGAGAACCACCTCTAATGATGAGATTTCCACACAATTGTTCACAAGAACCTCAACATGACCATTATGAAGAAAGAAACATTTGGGTTAGAGAACTCATGTTTCACTTACATGATCTTGGCCATACTGGTCAAATTAATAAGTAAAATCGCTCAGTATCTACTAGGTAGACTGACAATGGGCCACAGTTCCTTGGTTGCGTTCCCACAAACGAACAATTTAACATTTTTCCTAGAAATTGACAAGTCAAGATCTGTTCAATGAAGTATAAAAGTTTTGAAACAGCATTTTGTTCAAAAAAAAAAAAAAAAGACAGACCAGAGAAAAAAAAACAAAAAACCAATAGAACTGACCTTCTCTAAAGTGGTTGAATGGGCACCAAGACCACTAATTCTTCTAGGATTTTGATACGAGGCCCATTTTTGATAAAGAGCTTTACACAACATGGAAGAACACATTTTCTACACCATCCCACATAAGGGTGCAAGGGGAGGATGAACATAAACGTTAATTCTACAACACCCTCAGAAATGATCCTTGTGAAGTGTTAACACAGATTGCAGCAAGATGGTTGCATAGTAGTTTTGGAATCATGGAAAAAGACAAATTGTTCACGTAAATCCAGTCCTCAACAAAAAGGCTTGTGCTATCAGGCATTGAGGGCCCTAGAATAATGCCAAAAAAAAAAAAAAAAAAAACCTCAGAAGGAAGTTGTAGGTAGTCACCAGACAAATGTCCAAGAATACAAGTAACGAACCTTGAGGAACGTTGCCCATAGGAAGAACTATATATACACACAGTTTGGAATCATTTCATTACTTCTACTTTGACATGTCTGAAGTTTTGGGCTGCTTCCATACAGTTAAACCTTTCTTCACCAAGTCATCGTCTCCTTACAATATTTTTCAAGTTAGTTTAGAACACTTCAATTTTTTCATTCTACCAAATATTGTAAGCTTGGACTTTTGAGGAGACAAACAATGGTTGTAGAGAACTCATGTTGCAGCCCCCCACATTAATGGCATTGTTCTATATACTTTTTAGAGTTCCCATACGTGGAGTCCAACTAACAGATGTGGATACCATTAGTTGAGGTTGACAAAAAATGTCCCCCTTTGGATCAAACCCATGTGTTAAGGCAATGCCAAATCAAGGGGATTTTTTTTCAAAAAGAGGCCATCAATAATTCTGTTTTTCATGTTGCTCATTGTGATAAATATCACAGCCACTTATGGAATGAAAAAAAAAATTAAAAATAATTAAAAAAAGTCCAGTAATTGGTCAGTCACATTTAAGAAAAAAAAAAAAAAGTCTCCTCATTCACTGGAGCAGTTACTTGCAGAACGCAGCAGCTGGATGGACGCAGCCCGTGCTCCACACAAGACATAGACTGTTGCATTTATAAGCACATCCTAGTAAAATCACTTTTGGTGTTGCAATTCCTCCGTCTCATTTATACGTAAAATACTGCATTTTCCCCTAGTTGCAGCATGACGAGACCTCAGCAGTAACAATGTACTTTGTCTTTTTTGCCTTTTTTAAATATACCCATCAACTGAATTAACAATAAAATTTTACAGTGCCAAGACTACGGACGTCCCCCGCTTTTACAACTCCCAAGCCGGGGCAGCAGCAGGAGCGCAAGTCCAATCTCCGTCATTTGCATATTGAAATAGTCCGCAAATATCTAGAAAAAAAAAAGTTTTTTTTTTTTTAAAATAATTTAGCGGAAAAAAATACATATATAATATATTTGATAAGGTGGATAAATACTCCTGCCCCTTCAGTTACTAATTCACAGGTAAGGTGAGCATAAAAAAAATGAATATAATAAATATTGAAAAATAGTTATTTCTATAAGGCATCGCTGAGCATTTTAGTTTGTAGTCAGACTATTAACAATGAAAATTTTGGGGGTTTTCGCTTCTTAAAAGTGTACTTTCAGGAGTCTTCCCGCTCATTTCCATGTTTTACTTTTTATAATTTTATTTCATTTTTGTTACTTGCAGAAAATAGGCAAAAAGGGACAACGTAAACTTGTCAGGTTGGATCCCCCTTTCCATAGTGCTCCCACTTTTCTCATGATGCAAAAAAAAAAAAAAAAATTGAAACATTGTCTGTAATACAACTGAAATATCAAGGGCACAGCGTAGGAGGAGTCTTTTGCGTTCTGTATGGTAATACGTTTCTGTATTGTAGCTGCATCCTCTCATGGTCCGTAAAATAAGAAAAAAGAAAAAAGGAAGAAGGAACCATAGAAAGAATACGAGCGTTCTTCCATCACTGTATACGATCCGGCTGGAGCTGTGCAGGTTGGTATTGAATATACGCAGTGGGTGGTGCTCCTGTGGTCGTGCCAGTGATAGGCTGCTGGACAGCGCTGGTATAGCTGTAGCCCATGTAGCCAGCGGCGGGTGACTGTGTGTAGGGATACTGTTCATAGGCAGCTGTGGTGTAATGGGCGTAAGCCGGTGTAGCAGCATTGTAATCAATATACGGAGATGGTAAAGACTGAATTGGCGTTGGAATGACCACACTTGGCTGGATGAGGGTTGATGGGTAGATATACTGGGGTGTCAGCCTGGAGAAAAAAAAAAAAAAAATTATAAAAAGGAAAAAGCAAACCACAACTCCGTTAAAAATGAATTAATCTCTTAAGGGGCAATGCTAGATTAGCATGCCCAATTTTGTACCAAAGTATAACTACTATAATACTGCCCCTATGTACAAGAATATAACTACTATAATACTGCCCCTATGTACAGAAATATAACTACTATAATACTGCTCCCCATGTACAAGAGTATAACTACTATTATTCTTGTACACAGGGGAAATTACAACATTATACACACTAGTTTGGATAATATACACACACACTTGGGGTGAGGGGAGCAGAATGTAGCAAAGGGTGAGGAGATTGATATCAGATGCTGCCTTCATCACAGACCATGAAAGATAAAGTGGACACAAGCAGGAAAACAGGTGGGGGGTAAGAAATGCTAACAAAATATTGTAAGGGGACTGTAAGCAAATGGGATGGAGCCGACACTGACTTGTCAATAGAATATATTGCCAGTTTCTACAGTGCACTGTGAAGTTTAACACTGAAGAATTCTCAATAAGCACAGAAGAGCAGATGTGAAAAAGATAAAGCCACTCAGGAGCTTAATGATAATGCAACTAAAAATATATCTACTATAATACTGCCCCACTATGTACAAGAATATAACCATTATAATACTGCTCCTATGTACAAGAACATAACCATTATAATACTGCTCCTATGTACAAGAATATCTACTATATAATTGTCTAAGGGTCACTTCTGTCCTTGTGTCTGGCTCAGATATTGATTGGTCGTGGCCTCTGTCATAGAATCCAAGTCGCTGATTGGTTTCGCCAGTTGCCTGTCATGGCTGCCGCGACCAATCAGCGACAGCCACAGTCTGATTAGTCCCTCCCTACTCCCCTGCAGTCAGTGCCCAGCGCCCGCTCCATACTCCCCGCAGTCACTGCTCACACAGGGTTAATCTATAGAAAACGAGGTGCTCACTGTCCTTAGATAAGGTGCTCAGGAGAAAAATAGTAGAATCAATAGAAAAAACTCCGGCACACAATGGAAGTCAATGCAATTTTCTTGTGAATTTATTAGGAAATAACAGCGTTCCAAATAATGTTAAATCCGTTAGAAGATGCGCATCACGGACCTCGCACTGTTGGACCTCTGCTACGGATTCATGTACAGGTTTTCTTGAAAAAGGCTTACAGGCCGAAACGTTGAAATGAAATTGTTACCTGTGAATTGATGCATAGAATTTCTCTCCTCCGTATGCGGTGTTACATATTTTTCTTCTAACGGATTTAAAATTATTTGAAACGCTGTTATTTCCTAATAAATTCACAAGAAAATTGCATTGACTTCCATTGTGTTTTTTCTATTTATTCACACAGGATTAATGCCAGCGGTAACAGACCGCGTTATGCCGTGGCTAACTCACTCAGTTACCGCCGCTATTAACCCTGTGTGACCAAGATTTTACTATTGATGTTGCCTATGCAGTGTCAATAGTAAAAAGATCTAATGTTAAAAATAAAAAAAATTATATAATAATAATCTTTATTTTTATATAGCGCTAACATATTCCGCAGCGCTTTACAGTTTGCACCTATTATCATCACTGTCCCCGATTGGGCTCACAATCTAGAATTCCTATCAGTATGTCTTTGGAATGTGGGAGGAAACCGGAGTGCCCGGAGGAAACCCACGCAAACACGGAGAGAACATACAAACTCTTTGCAGATGTTGTCCTGGGTGGGATTAGAACCCAAGACCCCAGCGCTGCAAGGCTGTAGTGCTATCCACTGAGCCACCGTGCTGCCCCATACTCATCTTTCCCACTCCTCGCGATTCTCCGGTGACCGCTCCATGCAAGCGGCAGGTTCCGGTGCTAAGGATGGTATGGGAGAAGGACCTGCCAAGACCTCACGGTCATGTGACCGCGACATCATCACACCCTGGGACCGGAAGCTGCCGTGTGCACCGCGCACAGGCGACAGAACTACAAGGGGCCCTTGGATCAGAAGGCGAGTATGTTTATTTTTTAACCTGTATGTAAAGAAGCTGCGGAGACACCATCACGTGTTTCTCGACGCAAGCAGTGAATAGCCAGGCCTTTCCCCGGGAAGGAACAACCATGGGAAGGGCAGCATCCTATGAAGGAAAGCCACCTATGCCAAGCATGGTATCCATCCACAGACGTTTCGGGGTTTTTTCCCCTCATCAGTGTGGAGTAGGAATCTGGCTATTAGGTCAGATTCCTACTCCACACTGATGAGGGGCAAAAACCCCGAAACAGCTGTCTGGATGGATACCATGCTTGGCATAGGTGGCTTTCCTTCATAGGATGCTGCCCTTCCCGTGGTTGTTCCTTCCCGGGGAAAGGCCTGGCTATTCACTGCTTGCGTCGAGAAACACGTGATGGTGTCTCCGCAGCTTCTTTACATGCATCTGCATATTTCCCATAAGGGATGGGGGCAGTGTTCTGGAATCACTGAGAAACATGTGATGGTGTCTCCGCAGTGTTGGATGTTTTGGTCTCCCAGAGGCCAATCATCTGTGCCTTTATATATTTTTTAACCTGTGACATACGTAGCTGGGCAATATACTACGTGGACATGCATATTCTAGAATACCCGATGCGTTAGAATCAGGCCACCATCTAGTAACTACTATAATACTGCCCCTATGTACAAGAATATAACTACTATAACACTGTACCTATGTATAAGAATATATGACTACACTTTGGCTCTGGAGCAGATAGTAATGGGGTACATATGCTTGTTCCTCTGGCCAGAGATGGAGGAGATCTCATGTTATTAGCCAGCTTATTCTTCTATCTCCCACAACTCAGTAGTCTCTTCCTCCCACTTTTTTTGCACTACAAAAGGTCAAGGAGGCACCAGCATGGAGATCCGTCTATTTAAAGCCACAATACTAATTTAATAACCTGACTTTTCCCATACAGAAGGAAGCATCTGTATTACCACATTCGGCAGAGTGCACTGCTAGTACCTGGGTAATGTAAGCCCCCCCGCTCAAGCCATAAAGCAATACAGCGGGGGGGTCTCATGTCCACAGACCCTGCTCTGACCGTTTTTATTGGGAATTTTATGCGTTTTGTGTTGTTACTGGCACGTCAGAATCTGTGGTAGATTCGTGACAGGCTGGTTTCAGCCAGTTTTTTGAGCGGCAAGCCTGCCGCATTTTCATTGGTGGAGTGTTTTGGCGGTCTTTTCAAATATTTAACCTGACTGGCGGTTCTGAGTACCTCAGTTGCTGACGGAAGATCAAAGAAAACCCTCATCTATGTAGTATTAATCATGTCCAAGACCTTATAGGTCCTGGACAGTAGAGAGAAAAAAAAAAAAAAAAACAAACAGAAAGCAAACAGATCTTGAAAATGACGAATCACTGAAATGCTGTTCATTAAGATATTGCAGAACTTTATAGGACAAGCTTTATTTAGAAAAGATGACAAAAAATTACACACACAACCACCCCACATCGGCTTTGTTTCCCCACAGGTTTCATGTGAGCAGAAACAGCCTGCACCGCCAAGTACTTTCCATCTAAACCACTGTATTTCTGCCAACTTCCCTGTAACCCTTTGTGACCATAGGGGACCTTGATCACCCCCATCCCCCTTTCTCTTATGGACTTGTGATGTCAGAGGAAGTCAGGGGTGGTGGTGGGGGGGCAACCTTTTGGTGTAAAGCCCCTCAGATTACAGGAGGCAGGGGAGTAGATGGTTATCACATTCACAGCTGTGACACAAACACCAAAAGTCACACAGGACTGTCCTCAACCCCCCTGGAGAGAGGCCTGCACCCTCATTGACACATCACAGGCCACTGCCATGCAGGAAGCTGGCCACAATGCAGGGTGTGGAGGCCACAATGCAAGAAGGGTGAGGCCAAGTGCAAGACCCACTACAACCCCCATCATGTAATGTGCCTATACTTATGCAGGATACCACCTGCACAACCACTACAATACAGGGTGCAGCTAAGCAGATGTATCCGAGCCTCATGTGCAATACCATCAGCTGTGCTTATGTAGCCGAGCACCCCACGATACACCTCCTGTGCTGGTGTACCCAAGCTGTCCACATTTGCTAGTGCCTGCTGAGCTGCCCCCTATAGGCAGTAATCTCTGGTGAACTGGTGCATCCCTCAGTGTGTGATACAGACTGCGGAGCCGTGTACCCAAGCTGCGATACCCCCCATAAGACCTCCTTTTTTGGTCCTCTGTGTAATCCACCCTCCGCATGACAGAAAATTAGTAAATCCATCCATCTTGGGCATTACCCAGGAGGTTGGGACAGGGTGGATTTTTCTGTGCACTTCTGGGTTAGTCGGCAGGAAATATACAATCTGTTTATGGCAATAACTTGGCTCACCAGCCACATCTTAGGAGTCACTAACCCTCCATGCGCTGTTACATGACACCACAGCCTACATGTATATGGTCACCCAGCTTTCCAAGATCCCAGAAGGACAAAGCTAAAACCCAATATGCCTGATCCTTTTGTTTGCAGCGAGACGAGAGTCTACTCTGACAAGATACGCATGCTCGGCTTGGCTGAGCGTGTGTGTATGGAGTGCGAGGAGAGAGATCAGTCAGACAAGCCACATTTGTCCGTCAGCCATACGCACGATATGGGCGTCTGTTGCCTGGAGACAAGCCACCAGTTTATAAACCATTACAGGGTCTTCTATGAGAAGTTCCCACAACGCGGCGGCAGCACACTTCTCACCGGCGACCTCCAGCACCGCCGTCTGCTCTGCATTGTGACTTAAGTGTGCACATTGTCCCCATTGTAAGGAGCGGGACACACCAGGCCCTCTTACAAATAATAAAATATGTATTCACCCGAACAGCTGGGATCGGGTCCCCGGCCGGCCTGGCGAGACAATTAACCCCATGGCAGGCAATTGTAGAAAGTAAATAAATGCTGGATGAGGCAGAGGCATCCTGTAAGGGGTTAAGCAGAGGCTTTGTTGTGGGTCCATTGTTTTTGGGGATCACTAGTGCCTTCTAGAACAGCTGCAGTGTCCAATTAGAAGACTTTTCTAGTGTGAGGGGTGGGAGGGAGGGGGAAAGCTATTGAAAAGACCCCCAGACAATAGAGCCCTATGAGAGTCAGTCACAGACCTGCAGAACATCTGTCTGTTATCAGGTCTAACGACTTGCTGCCTGCTGGGGGCCGAGCCGCCCTGTGGGGAGAGGGAGGGACACCTACAAATGAGGGGGATTACCTACTGTGGGAGCAGCTAGATACCTCTGCAGGCTGGATATCACATTATTGATCATCTCCTAGCAGGCCTGGGATTCCATCATAAAGGCAGCCGAAATGGCCCAAATAGGGGTCATCACCAGCTTACCATAGACTCCACACTGTGCCGAGACACTCAAACAGGGAGCTGTGCCAGTCTTTACTACAGGCCCGCCATTCTATTCCTTACCATGGTTTCTACATATAGGTGGAACGATGACAGATTAGGAGTAGCCATGTAACCCAGAAACTTGACAGACATTAAAATTAGGAGATGTGGCTACAGCCGGAGATTACTACAAATGCACAAAAAAAAAAAAAAATCCCTTTAAGGGATTACAGCAAAGATCACATCGGAATAAAACAAGTCATATATAAGGGAACATATAGAGCCTGGGTATTAGGAGGACATACCCGATGGGTCTCTGGAGGAAGGCCGGGTGTAACTGCTGCACTCCGATGGTTAAACCTGAGGAAAGGGAGACATTATGAGATACTGGAACGGCTGAGATGCCACTGTACTAGCACATACATTATATATATATATATATATATATATATATATATATATATACATATATATATATATACATATATATATATATATATATATACATACATATATATATATATATATATATACATATATATATATATATATATATATATATATATATATATATATATATATATATATATATATGTATGTATATATAATGTATCAGGACAGAAACATTAAGGCTAGGTTCACATTGAGTTAGTGCAGTCCGTTCAACGCATACGTTAAACTTGTTTGTTATGATACCCCTCCTTACATGTAAAGCGCCATGGAATAAATGGCGCTATAACAATAAATAAACGGACTGCGTTGACGCAAGTGCCAAAAAAGATCATGTTTATGCGATCGCGCAGATGCTCTGTGCTAGCGGTGACGGACCCGAAAACGCTGCAGACTGCGTCCGGGGGTCCGGCACATCGCTAACGCATGCCGATTATGACATGCGCTACATAATAGCAGTTAATGGGTGCGCTAACGCATCCGTTATATAGCGTTAGTGCCGCTATGAAACGAATGCCGTCAGCGCATTGCCATTAACGCAATGTGAACCCAGCCTAAGGGTATGTGCACACGTCAGGATTTCTTGCAGAAATTTCCTGACAAAAACCAGACATTTCTGCGTTTGACACTTGTGTGTTTTTTCCCCAATGCATTAAATAGCGGGAAAAATGCAGAAAAAAAAAAAAAGCGCAAAAATTAATAAACATGCTACTTTTTTTACCGCAATGATGCGTTTTTTTTCGCGAAAAAAAAAAAAAAGCATCATGTGCACAAAAATTGCAGAATGCATTCTAAATGATAACGCAGACATATGCATCCTATCGCAAAAAAAAAAAAAAAAAAACCTGAACGTGTGCACATACCCTAAAAGTGACACTAAATGGAAAAACTCATTCCTCCCTGTGATGCACTCTTTTGCTCCCTGGTTTCAGCCACACTACACCGTGGAGAGGTAGACTAGTGCTCAGGCCGTGTAGAAACCACGGAGCCTCAAAGTCAGAACTACTTTATAATGCTCCCGTGAGGTTGTTGCCTGGGGTATAAGGGTGACTGGCCCCTTACAATAGTAATCAGATGCAGTTTCTTAGTATTTGTCTATAAATTTACATTTTTACAAATCTACATTTGAATATGGCACCAGCTCCACCAGTTCACCCAGTAACCAAACTGGAATTACCTCCAGGAAGTGTGTGAATGATAAGGCCATGTGCACACGCTGCAGATTCCGTTGCGGAATTTTCCGCAGCAGATTTGATTAAATCCGCAGTGCAAAAAGTACTGCGGATTTATCGCGGTTTCCACTGCGGTTTTAGACACCTGCGGATTTTTAACATGGAGCAGGTGCCAAACCGCTGCGGATTCCGCACAAAGGATTGATATGCTGCGGAAAATAAACTGCAGCGTTTCCGCGCGTTTTTTTCCGCAGCATTTGCACAGTGGTTTTTGTTTTCCATAGGTTAACATTGTACTGTACACCGCATAGAAAACTGCTGCGGAACCGCAGCAAAAACCGCAACGTGTGCACATACCCTAAGAGTGGCCGGCTGCCATTACTAAGATGTCCCTGAATGACAAACCTGCAACGATTAATCATGGACTGGTTTTTCATTCAGGACTCTGGGAAAGCTGGACAGCAGCTCTGTAGCATCTCCCTCCCTCCTGGATAAATCAGTCTTAGTAATGGGCGCACTCACTATGATGTACCCCGTATGTTCGGAGTGGGTGCCCAGGACACGTCATACCAGTTTGGAGGTTCCTTGGCTTGGCTCCGATATAAGCGAGATTCACATTTGCTTTCCGGCCATCTATAATGGGGTTGGGGTCTTTGCAGGCTCTGTCCGCGGCGGCCCTGTCCGCCATTGTGACCTGCAATTTAAAAACATCAATGTTCAGTGACAGATGACTGCGCCTCTAATGTCACTCAGTTCTCCCCTAGAAGTGGGGCATCTGGTAATATGTGCCAGGCAGGAGGTACAGCGCTCCATGTGCCTCAATTAACGGGGGATCAAAAATTAGCACTTTCAGGTTTTTTTATTTTTTTTGTAAAGCAGACAGTTCAAGATATGGATTTTTTTTTACTGTCTCAACTAACTGGGGGTGTATTATGCTGCTCAGCATTACTGTAAGCCACTCCCCCTTGGCAAATTAGCACCAAATAAAAAGACTTATGTAGAACTGTATGGTAGATTTAAAAACCATGCAATACTCAGAAGCAGTGGCAATAAAAGAGCAAGAACCTGGGGTATAAAATCATGTTCAGGGCAACCACGACCCTGGAAATCCCATGCGCATAACGACACCTCATTTTACAGCAACACTGCAAAACAATTCCTACATTTCAGTTCACGCTGTGCGGCACCGATAGAGAAGGTTATTATACCTCAACCTGATATTCCGACATAGAAGACCCCAGAAAACCTCCGCCCCCCGAATAGAAGTCTATTTATAGTCTATACACACCCTTGGCCTGAAGTAAACAGGTTGTGTCCGGGCCGCCATCACAATACCATTTGAGAACAGGATGTGCCCCCAAGTTTGGCATACTCTGCCATTATCCCAGTGCCCAGAAAGTCCTTTTATTCATCAGCCCAGAAAATAGAGTGATCTAACAGGCACCGGTGCCAGCTTGACATCTATTCAGCTGCCAGGGGGCATCACATAGAAGACTCATGTTTTCTGTCATTAGGATAAGCATGATCATTCTGCAGAATAAGAAGTGTCACAAGATGGAAAGTGGAACTATAAGTGTCAGCATGTCCACTAAGCCGCCACTTTCCTCCCAAAAATCATACAAATAAAAAGCTAAAATAGTTAATGTGAAGAAGGTGACAGTTGTGCCCACAGGGTACCACCAGGCATCTAGTGAGACATGGTTCTTGTATGGGGGAGGGGAAGGTATTTTCCTACGCGCAGCAGACTTCCCATCATGTAATCCACTGGATTTACATTGAAGTCAAGTCTCTCCAGTCTGACAGACTGCAGGGAGTGGGAAGCCCAGCTGTACGGAGGAATTCCGCCAATCCAGTACCTGAGAAATTCTGACCAAGATTTACAACAAAATGTAGGATCTCAACTGAAAGAAGCAGAGTGTGTTACGATCTACTGGGCTGGTACAGTCCAGTAATCCGGCACCTGACAAGTCCAGTAAGTGTCAGTCTCATCAAATCTGCTCACAAGAATCTGAAGAGGGTTTAGGAGGCAGAAGTTCAGGTGTATCCCCCCCAACCATATATCATCTGCTGCTTCAGAAAATTAAATATAACCTTGACCACAAGGGGAGCCCTTGTTTTATCAGGGAACTGGAAAAAAAAAAAAAATGGTAGCCCCCCAAATCAGGAGAGAAAAATAATCCACGAAATTTACAAAAAGTTATAGTCAAAAGACTTTCCATGATTCATACTGCCAAGCCAAAAATATCTGCCATTTTTTGGGTTTAGATATACAAACATGACAATTTTTAAATCTATAATGATATGGCTTAATTTTCGTTTTTTGGTGGGGAGGCAAAAACCGCCATCATATTCCGCAGCGCTTTACAAACATCAGCACCATCCCCATCGGGGATCATGATCTAAATTCCCTATCAGTATGTGTTTGGAGTGGGAGGAAACTGGAGAACCTGGAGGAAACCCACGCAAACACGGGAGAACATACAAACTCCTTGCAGATGTTGTCCTTGGTGGGATTTGAACGCAGGACCACCATATAAAAAAGTAAAAGATTATAACACCCACAATCAAAACCTCTTGCTCACCAGGACCATAAACCATGCTGTCCAGGCCTGCAGGACAAACGGACGTTTTGTCGCCCTGGAGTATCATTATTGGATTACCGCGGCCTCTCAAAGGGTGCAATTATGATAATAACAGTCTACCGGCCCTTAGATAATTCTGCCTGGCAGCGCACACAAAAAAGTTACAACCTGAGCATAAACCAAGTCACTCAGGTGACCAAACGGCAGAGTATTATAGCAACACACAATGGAGGTCAACATTGCACAAGCGAAATCCAGTAAAACCTTCACGTCGGAGGATGTTTTCAGTCTAAACATGTTGTCTTATGAAACTACCTGTTGTGTCGACCAGCAACAAAACCGGTGTTTTTGTCACAGTGACAAAGCTAAGCAACATGCAAGACGGTGGAGTCTGACACAGGGGTGGGCAGGGGGGGACCCTACTGACCTTGGACTGGCCCCCCAGCTGAAGACGAGGGCAGACAAAAGCCGGCTACTACTCTGTGTACTGAGTGTCATACACTAGAAGCATTGTAATAAATAAAAAAATACAATAAAAAGGAAATCTATGAATATATATGTAATATCTTGGCCACATTTTTTTTTTACCCATTTTTTAAATTTTTTTTGGATGCCTGATTGTTGTCTAGAAGATTTTTGGGATGTAGCTGTGATCTTGGAGGCCGAGCCGCCGATTCAGGTGCAGCAGGTGGTCCAGTGCAGGCACCAGACAGGTGCTTTGCCTGTTGGGTGGCATGGTGTGTCTATGTCTACACCTCCAAGATCACAGATACATCCCAAAAATTTCTAGACAACAATGAGACATCAAAATTTAAAAAAATAAAAAAAAATTAGGTAAAAAAAAAAAAAAAAAAAAAAAAAAAAAGGAAAGGTGGCCAAGATGTCAACCAAGATGACGGTGATGATACTTACAAAGCCATACCCCCTGGACTTGCTGGTCTGTCTGTCCGTAATCACCACAGCTTCATCAATATCCCCAAAAACCTCAAAGTATTTCCTGAGGGACGAGTCGGTCGTGTGATACGGAAGCCCCCCAACGAAGATCTTGGTGAGCGTGGTGTCCTTTTGCACCGTGTGCATCTTGCTTCGCTTTTCAGGATCACAAATCCAACATCCAAAATTATCCCAGGGGGGTCAGGGGGGAGGTGGAATATTCCCAAAGCGTCACCTTCACTGCATAGAAAATAGATGTAAAACAATCACGAGTCCAATATAAAGGAAAAAAAAAAATACTATAGCATTTAAAGGGGCCAGCAGCAATGGCTGGTGAGGTAGCTCTACAGACTTTGTGCCAGACAGCAGGGATCAAGCAGCAGACAGGGAATTTGTAGGCAGCGTCATGCACTGGCCAAGCAGCCCTGCTCCCTCGCTGATCTGTCTGCTATGATACAAGCTCACACACTGCACAAGGTTTTGTACTGGGACGTAGCCCCCGCCCACTAACAATCCCCCTCCCTTTTGGAAAAAAAAGACCAGTTGCATCATGGGTGTTGTAGTTTTTTTGTTTTTTTTCTTTTACATATATGTTAGCTACGACACCATAGATGTGACAAGTTGTCAAAGTTTAATTAGAAGATTTTTTTTTCAAATTTAAGAATATTTGAACGCGGTCAGATAAAAATGAAAACTGTAAAAAAAAGTAATATTATATATATATTTACATATATATAACATATATATAATTTTAGATTTTTTATGTGTCCTTTCTTATTCGACCGCATTCAAATATTCATATGTATATATATATATATATATATATATATATATATATATATATATATATGTATATTGTAATAAATATGTAAAAAAAAAAGGAGGAACAATGTGACAAGCTGGTAAAATTGATGTCATTGAATTTTATTTATTTGATTTATTAACCATTATCAGAGCGATGCATGATCAAACGTGGTCATAAAGAAATTGAATATTAAAGAAAAAAATCCAAATAATATCGTTAAATCTTTTTTTTTTGCAGTCACATATGTAATATATAAAAATTGAGACACAATATTAGAATTGATACACTGTAACGATGTTAATTAATTCATAAGGATCAAAAATAATATAATAAAAAAAAGGAAAAGAAATATACAATAATAGTATCCTATTCTTGAATAATCATAATCATCAGGTCTCCTTCTCTTCTTGTGAACGAAAGGCCAATATACAAACACCATATAACAATAGTGAACTTACCTGTGATAAGATGGCACCTAGAACAGCACTTTATATGCGCATAGCCAATACAATAGGTGTATAGGGCTCAGCTCCCACCAGGATGTATGCGCTTTACATTACCATACAATTAATGTCAGGGCTATGGCCACAGGGTGCCGCCATTTGGGTATGTATGGCCATTTACATAGCCTCATTACTATGGAAATTAAGGAACCATAGACTGGAGCCAATGCAGATACAGCTCTTCAGCAGAAAAAGCCCCCAATTGTGATTTCTTAAAAAAAAAAAATAAAAAAAAAGACACACTTATTTTTTTTTGTCTTATGGCATTCGCTGGCGATTTTTTATTTTTTTGCATCAAATTCTTGGAAGGATTTCATAAATTAAACATTTTCTTTTTTTTTCTCCCCCAGTTTTTGCAGCTGTCCAACATCAAAAAATTGCAAAACTTTCTTTAATAAAATGTAAAAAAAAATAAAGTTGTACATTTGTCTAAAAATCCATCAAATGAAAACTTCTCCGGTTTATTCTATTCTATAAAATTATTATTATTATTATTATTCTAGGAGGACGAGTACAGCGATGCAATATTTCGTAAAAGTCACATTTCATGAATCTGCCTAAAAGATCTGAAGAAACAAAAATGTGGAGGAAAAAAAAAAAACAGATAAAGAAAGAAAAACAGATGAAAAAAAAGTAGTGAAAAATGTAGAGAGGAGAAGGGGCAAATACAAAAGACACTAAAAATGGGGAAAAAAGTGGAGAAACAGCAATGATGAAGAACTGGCCTGTGCAAAAATAACCATAAAGTGGTAATAAATAATATTTAGTGTTTACCTTTATAATATATATATATAATAAATACTATGTATCACATTAACTCTTATGTCCCCGGCTCCTACCTGTGCAGCGGTCTCCGCAGAACTTGGGAAAAGAGACTAAAAACTTGCAGGCTTTTCGAGAAATACAAGGTTCCAGGAAGAAAAGGATTCTGGGAGTTGTAGTTTACTCTTCCCATGAGCAATGCAGCAAGGAAAGAGGAAGTGACTACATTTCCCAGAAGGTAGCGGGGCACGCCCTATGATGTGTGTAATGGTGCGGCAAATGCGGTTTTTTTTAATTATTTTTTTTTTATATATAGAAGATTGGACATATTCAGCATGCCTCAAGCAGCACAGAGTATTTCAGAAGAGCTATGTGCTGATCTTCTGGGAGATCATAGACTGGAAGACCTCCCCAGTAGTTAAAAAAGGGGCTTTTTGGAGGGAAGCATGTTGATATGGTGGAAGGTCAAAGGATAGGTCACAGTGCAAGGAGCAAGCAGCACAGAGTATTTTAGAAGAGGGGGTTTGTGGATTGTGAATCACAGATTGGAAGTTACACGGTTGAATATATTTTGCCACAGAGCAGCACAGAGTATTTCAGGAGAAGACTGTGCTGATTTAAAGGGAGGTTCCAGACTGTGACCTACATAGCAAGAGTTCCCAGCAGCACAGAGCATTTCAGGAAATCTATACTAATTCTCTTCTCTTGGACTTGTTAACCTTTCATTATTCACCCTTTTTCTTTTTTTAGTGCCACAACTACAAATCCCATGATGCCTTGCCACCCTCTGTACCACCCTAGAGTGCTGGATGGTGAGAAGGGAGCAGCAGCGATTTGACTGGGAAATCTACTTTTGCAAAGCAAATATCAGAACCACAACCCGCCGTGAAAAGCCGCTGAAAATGCTGAAAAAGACACGGTAAACAGGACTGTCTGATACCAGGCTGATTTATGAGGCAGGCGTGACCACTCCTTGTATCCAGGCAAACACATGAGAAGAATAAAAGCAGCAAGAAAGCTGCCACATAAAACCCGCACCATTGTGACACGGGAAGATGAGTGGCTGCATGGTGTTATTATATCTGTTATTTCCCATCAGGCCTGAGAATGAGAGCAAAGCACAGTGTCACTGATGAGTAACGGACGGGGTACGTCAGAGGTGTACGGCCGCTGCAGCATATCCCGCCGTATGTGTCTACAAAAACTATGCCAGGCGGTGTCTGTTGTTTTACTATATACCTTTCTATAAGATTACTTGTTCTACTACTCCATGCCTTCATATAGTATTGTATATGGGGGAGTATTATAGTAGTTATATTCTTGTACAGATGAGGCAGTATTATAGTAGTTATATTCTTGTACAGATGAGGCAGTATTATAGTAGTTATATTCTTGTACATATGGGCTGTATTATAGTAGTTATATTCTTGTATATAGGGGGAGTATTATAGTAGTTATATTCTTGTACAGATGAGGCAGTATTATAGTAGTTATATTCTTGTACATATGGGCTGTATTATAGTAGTTATATTCTTGTATATAGGGGGAGTATTATAGTAGTTATATTCTTGTACAGATGAGGCAGTATTATAGTAGTTATATTCTTGTACATATGGGCTGTATAATAGTAGTTATATTCTTGTATATAGGGGGAGTATTATAGTAGTTATATTCTTGCACATAGGGGGCAGTATTATAGTAGCTATATTCTTGTACATAGGGGCAGTATTATAGTAGTTATATTCTTGTACATAGGGGGCAGTATTATAGTAGTTATATTCTTGTACATAGGGGGCAGTATTATAGTAGTTATATTCTTGTACATAGGGGGCGGTATTATAGTAGTTATATTCTTGTATATAGGGGGAGTATTATAGTAGTTATATTCTTGTACATAGGGGGCAGTATTATAGTAGTTATATTCTTGTACATAGGGGGCAGTATTATAGTAGTTATATTCTTGTACGTAGGAGGCAGTATTATAGTAGTTATATTCTTGTATATAGGGGGAGTATTATAGTAGTTATATTCTTGTACAGATGAGGCAGTATTATAGTAGTTATATTCTTGTACATATGGGCTGTATAATAGTAGTTATATTCTTGTATATAGGGGGAGTATTATAGTAGTTATATTCTTGCACATAGGGGGCAGTATTATAGTAGCTATATTCTTGTACATAGGGGCAGTATTATAGTAGTTATATTCTTGTACATAGGGGGCAGTATTATAGTAGTTATATTCTTGTACATAGGGGGCAGTATTATAGTAGTTATATTCTTGTACATAGGGGGCGGTATTATAGTAGTTATATTCTTGTATATAGGGGGAGTATTATAGTAGTTATATTCTTGTACATAGGGAGCAGTATTATAGTAGCTATATTCTTGTACATAGGGGCAGTATTATAGTAGTTATATTCTTGCACATAGGGGGCAGTATTATAGTAGTTATATTCTTGTACATAGGGGGCAGTATTATAGTAGTTATATTCTTGTACATAGGGGGCGGTATTATAGTAGTTATATTCTTGTATATAGGGGGAGTATTATAGTAGTTATATTCTTGTACATAGGGAGCAGTATTATAGTAGCTATATTCTTGTACATAGGGGCAGTATTATAGTAGTTATATTCTTGCACATAGGGGACAGTATTATAGTAGTTATATTATTGTATATAGGGGGAGTATTAAAGTAGTTATATTCTTGTACATAGGGAGCAGTATTATAGTAGTTATATTCTTGTACATAGGGGACAGTATTATAGTAGTTATATTATTGTATATAGGGGGAGTATTATAGTAGTTATATTCTTGTACATAGGGAGCAGTATTATAGTAGCTATATTCTTGTACATAGGGGGCAGTATTATAGTAGTTATATTCTTGTACATAGGGGCAGTATTATAGTAGTTATATTCTTGTACAGATGAGGCAGTATTATAGTAGTTATATTCTTGTACATATGGGCTGTATTATAGTAGTTATATTCTTGTATATAGGGGGAGTATTATAGTAGTTATATTCTTGCACATAGGGGGCAGTATTATAGTAGCTATATTCTTGTACATAGGGGCAGTATTATAGTAGTTATATTCTTGTACATAGGGGGCAGTATTATAGTAGTTATATTCTTGTACATAGGGGGCAGTATTATAGTAGTTATATTCTTGTACATAGGGGGCGGTATTATAGTAGTTATATTCTTGTATATAGGGGGAGTATTATAGTAGTTATATTCTTGTACATAGGGAGCAGTATTATAGTAGCTATATTCTTGTACATAGGGGCAGTATTATAGTAGTTATATTCTTGCACATAGGGGGCAGTATTATAGTAGTTATATTCTTGTACATAGGGGGCAGTATTATAGTAGTTATATTCTTGTACATAGGGGCAGTATTATAGTAGTTATATTCTTGTACAGATGAGGCAGTATTATAGTAGTTATATTCTTGTACAGATGAGGCAGTATTATAGTAGTTATATTCTTGTACATATGGGCTGTATTATAGTAGTTATATTCTTGTATATAGGGGGAGTATTATAGTAGTTATATTCTTGTACAGATGAGGCAGTATTATAGTAGTTATATTCTTGTACATATGGGCTGTATTATAGTAGTTATATTCTTGTATATAGGGGGAGTATTATAGTAGTTATATTCTTGCACATAGGGGGCAGTATTATAGTAGCTATATTCTTGTACATAGGGGCAGTATTATAGTAGTTATATTCTTGTACATAGGGGGCAGTATTATAGTAGTTATATTCTTGTACATAGGGGGCAGTATTATAGTAGTTATATTCTTGTACATAGGGGGCGGTATTATAGTAGTTATATTCTTGTATATAGGGGGAGTATTATAGTAGTTATATTCTTGTACATAGGGAGCAGTATTATAGTAGCTATATTCTTGTACATAGGGGCAGTATTATAGTAGTTATATTCTTGCACATAGGGGGCAGTATTATAGTAGTTATATTCTTGTACATAGGGGGCAGTATTATAGTAGTTATATTCTTGTACATAGGGGGCGGTATTATAGTAGTTATATTCTTGTATATAGGGGGAGTATTAAAGTAGTTATATTCTTGTACATAGGGAGCAGTATTATAGTAGTTATATTCTTGTACATAGGGGACAGTATTATAGTAGTTATATTATTGTATATAGGGGGAGTATTATAGTAGTTATATTCTTGTACATAGGGAGCAGTATTATAGTAGCTATATTCTTGTAAATAGGGGGCAGTATTATAGTAGTTATATTCTTGTACATAGGGGTAGTATTATAGTAGCTATATTCTTGTACATAGGGGCAGTATTATAGTAGTTATATTCTTGTACATAGGGGCAGTATTATAGTAGTTATATTCTTGTACATGGGAGCAGTATTAGTTATATTCTTGTACATAGGGGCAGTATTATAGTAATTATATTCTTGTACATAGGGGCAGCATTATAGTAGTTATATTCTTGTACATAGGGGCAGTATTATAGTAGTTATATTCTTGTACATAGGGGCAGTATTATAGTAGTTATATTCTTGTACATGGGAGCAGTATTAGTTATATTCTTGTACATAGGGGCAGTATTATAGTAATTATATTCTTGTACATAGGGGCAGCATTATAGTAGTTATATTCTTGTACATAGGGAGCAGTATTATAGTAGCTATATTCTTGTACATAGGGGGCAGTATTATAGTAGTTATATTCTTGTACATAGGGGTAGTATTATAGTAGCTATATTCTTGTACATAGGGGCAGTATTATAGTAGTTATATTCTTGTACATAGGGGCAGTATTATAGTAGGTATATTCTTGTACATGGGAGCAGTATTAGTTATATTCTTGTACATAGGGGCAGTATTATAGTAATTATATTCTTGTACATAGGGGCAGCATTATAGTAGTTATATTCTTGTACATAGGGGCAGTATTATAGTAGTTATATTCTTGTACATAGAAGGCAGCATTATAGTACTTATTCTTGTATATAGGGGGAGTATTATAGTAGTTATATTCTTGTACATAGGGGCAGTATTATAGTAGTTAATTCTTGTAGATAGGAGCAGTATTAGTTATATTCTTGTACATAGGGGCAGTATTATAGTAATTATATTCTTGTACATAGGAGCAGCATTATAGTAGTTATATTCTTGTACATAGGGGCAGTATTATAGTAGTTATATTCTTGTACATAGAAGGCAGCATTATAGTACTTATATTCTTGTACATAGGGACAGTATTATAGTAGTTATATTCTTGTACATAGGGGGCAGTATTATAGTAGTTATATTCTTGTACATAGGGGCAGTATTATAGTAGTTATATTCTTGTACATAGGGGTTGTATTATAGTAGTTATATTCTGTACATAGGGGGCAGTATTATTGTAGTTATATTCTTTCACATAGGAGCAATATTATAGTAGTTATATTCTTGTACATAGGGGCAGTATTAATAATCTTTATTTAATGATCTTTATTTTTATATAGCACTAACATATTCCGCAGTGCTTTACAGTTTGCACACATCTATCATCACTGTCCCCGTTGGGGCTCACATTCCCTATCAGTATGTCTTTGGAATGTGGGAGGAAACCCACGCAAACACGGAGAGAACATACAAACTCTTTGCAGATGTTGTCCTTGGTGGGGTTTGAACCCAGGACTCCAGCGCTGCAAGGCTGCAGTGCTAACCACTGCACCACTGTGCTGCGTCACCGTGCTGCAGTATTATAGTAGCTATATTCTTGTACATAGGGGCAGTATTATCTATATATATAATTGCCTAAGGGTTTTTCCGTCTGTCTGTCTGTCTTTCTGTCTGTCTGTCTGTCCTGGAAATCCCGCGTCTCAGCAGCGGGCACAGTATCGACGTAGATGTCATAATGGTTGCCATGGCGACGATGATATCATAAAGGTTGCCTTGACCAATCAGCGACGGGCACAATCTGCCGCGAATCCTGGAATCATCATTGTCCATATACTACGGGGACATGCATATTCTAGAATACCCGATGCGTTAGAATCGACGTAGAAATCCCGCGTCTCTGATTGGCCGAGGCCGCCAGGCCTCGACCAATCAGCAACAGGCACAGCGACGATGATGTCATAACGGATGTAGAAATCCCACGTTTCTGATTCAGTGACGGGCACAGTATCGACGTAGATGTCATAATGGTTGCCATGGCGACGATTATGTCATAAAGGTTGCCTCGACCAATCAGCGACGGGCACAGTCTGCCGCGAATTCTGGAATCATCATTGTCCATATACTACGGGGACATGCATATTCTAGAATACCCGATGCGTTAGAATCGGACCACAATCTATTAGTAGTTATATTCTTGTACATAGGAGAAGTATTATAGTAGTTATATTCGTGTATAGGGGGCAGTATTATAGTATTTATATTCTTGTACATAGGGGCTGTATTATAGTAGTTATATTCTTGTACATAAGGGCAGTCTTATAGTAGTTATATTCTTGTACATAGGAGCATTATTATAGTAGATATATATTCTTGCACATAGGGGCAGTATTATAATAGTTATATTTTTGTACATAGGGGCAGTATTATATTAGTTATATTCTTGTACATAGGAGGCAGTATTATAGTAGTTATATTCTTTTACATAGGGGCTGTATTATAGTAGTTATATTCTTGTACATATGGGCAGTCTTATAGTAGTTATATTCTTGTACTTAGGAGCAGTATTATAGTAGATATATATTCTTGTACATAGGGGCAGTATTATAGTAGTTATATTCTTGTACATAGGGGCAGTATTATATTAGTTATATTCTTGTACATAGGAGGCAGTATTATAGTAGTTATATTCTTATACATAGGGGCAGTATTATAGTAGTTATATTCTTGTACATAGGGGCAGTATTATAGTAGTTCTTGTACATAGGGGCAGTATTATAGTAGTTATATTCTTGTACATAGGGGTAGTATTATAGTAGTTATATTCTTTTACATAGGGACAGTATTATAGTAGTTATATTATTGTACATAGGGAGCAGTATTACAGTAGTTATATTCTTGTACATAGGGGCAGTATTATGGTAGTTATATTCTTGTTTATAGCGGCAGTATTATAAGTTATACTGTTATAAATAGAGACAGTATTATAGTAGTTATGTTCTTGTACATAGGGGCAGTATTATAGTACTTGTATTTTTGTACATATGAGGCAGTATTAAAATAGTTATATTGTTGTACATAGGAGTAGAGATGAACGAATATTTCAATGTTCGATTCGGATTACGTTTCCCAAATTTGCAATTTTCGCCAATTAATTCGTCGACTATATTTGCCAAAACACATGAAATTAGGGGCAGACACCAGGAAAGTAGCCTCAATTCACCCACAGTACAAATTATAGCATGGCACTGCAGCAATCAGCCAGGCATGAGGTATCGGGGTCTGGGACAGCATTTACAGCTTTCAACTTAGCGTCACAGTAAGACGAGGTAGGTGAGGGATCGGTGTAGGCCTCCTGTGTGGGGAGCCCTGATACCACATGCAACAACTCTACCTGCTTTCATGCTGAGCCGCACTCAGGTGGCACAACTATCATTTTTGTAGACTACCATTTTCAGAAAAATTTAAGGATGGTAACACGATTAGTTGAGTCCATGGAAGTGGAGGCCTGATGTTCATGGAGGCCTACTGCTACAGGCAACATGCATGAAGGAGACCCAACCAGGAGTCTACACATTTACAAAAATTAGTGGCAGACACCAACAAAGTGGCATCAATTGCAATAAAGTAGAATTAGTATAGCGGGGACCGACACCTCCACTACAGCCATCCCAGCAGATGGAGACTGTAACGGGCAAGGTGGTGGAAACAATCTTCCGTATCCCTATAAAACCCTGGAAGTGGCGCAACTAGATGGCCTACCAAATCCCTACTTGGACAAGTGGCAGCAGGCGAAAACTGCGACCAAAGGAGGTACAAAGAGGTGGCACCAGGTGCTACTCCATGGCTGACCTACAGAATGTGGCAGCTGATCCCCTACAGCGGGTAAGCTGCTACGGCGCAAAGGAGGGATGAAAAATACTGGCAGGCACTGTAGGGACTCTGGAACCACAGGTGCAGATGAGGCTGAGGAACAGAAAACCACTGGCAGGTGCAGGCTGGATTGGGTGTTAGACAGACGGGCGCTGGCAGGTGCGATCTGGACCGGCTGATGGAAAGAAGAGTGCAGACAGGTAAGAGCAGATGGGCAAAGACAGGTAAGAGCAGATGGGTACAGAGTAGACAAGAAGACAGGCAGACCTGGGGAACCTGACAACTAGCAAGCATGCAAGGCAAACTAACAACATAGCTCAAGCACCTCCATAGCCTTAAATAGAAGGTGTCGCCCAGCTATAGGTTGGGAATACCTTACATTGATGTGGGCAGTCCCTTTAAGAGGGAGGGAGCTCGCACGTATGCCCTCTAAGCATAGTTCCCGGTCCCGCAACTGAAACTTGGTGGACACCAACACATAGAGGGCGAGATGAGGAGGTGGTGTGTGAGTGGGAGACAGTGAATGTCCTGTCTGTTAGGTACGAGGAGACCCAACAAAGGGCTAAGTCTGTAATGTCAACAGATCAGAAAGTCTGTAGTAAGAGGGAATGGTCCACTGTGTCAAAGACAGATGCCTGGTTCAGGAGAAGGAGGAGGACAAACTCGCGTCGCTTTCATTTGGTGGTTAGTAGGTCTTTGTTGACATTAGTCAAGCCAGTTTCAGGGTAATGGTGCGGTCTGAAGTCAGATTGTACGCAGTCAAAGAGGGAGCAACAGGAGATGTGGGAGGACAGTTCAAAATGGCATGTTGTTCCAGTAGTTTGGTGGCATAGAGGAGAAATGATATGGAGCGATAGGTAGACACAGAGGCTGGGTCAAGGGTGGGATTTTTGAGGATGGGTGTGATTGAGATATGTTTCATTAAGGATGGAAGACACCAGTTGTTAATGATAGGTTGAAGAGGTGGGTTATGCCTCTGATGAAGACTGTGGTAAAGTTTGGAATGAGGTGGGACGTTATTGTGTCAAGTTCACAGGTGGTGAGGCAAAGTCTTCAACTGAGATGAGGAGAGGGAGGGGGAACTGGTGGATGCAGGAAAGAATTGAAAGTACTGAATAGCTGTTTAGGGTTGTGAGACAGGTATTATATGAGGGATGAGGAGTCGGTTTGTTTTGCTGTAGTCAGAATTTGCACAGCATTTTTACAACTTATGTTACTGGACGGGCAACTCTGCTCCCTTTCTTTGGCAGCCGAACAACGGTACGCTTTGTAGATGAGGCACAGAAAGAACATGTGCTCCAGTAGATGGCAAGCGCTGCATCAAGTGGCATCTGCTCCTTTTCCTCCACCTTAACATCACACACAGTACAGTCCTCAGTGGTGGCACCCCAATTAACCTTTTTTTCCTTACATCACAACTCTCCAAGCGCCCAACTGACTGTTGGGAGCCACAGATGTCTGCAGATCTCTTCACACATTGTATGCCATGGGCATAGGATGTGTACTCTAAAGATTCACAAAGTCAAGAGGAGGAAATCATCTTCATCGATGGCCAAATTTGTTCTCACTTTGATCCATGGCTGGACGAAGCTTTGTCCGAGCATAAACCAAACCCTTGTCATCAGAAGGGTGAAGGTGATCCATTTGTGATGAGACTTATATATTTGAGGCTCAGACGGACTGTACTGTGCTGTCAAGGCATGAATAGAAGGAGTGTGACTCTTAGGGCGAGGAGTGGGTGAACAGAGAGGATGACGATGAGGTAGTAGATCACACTTGGTGTAAACCCAGAGGCATGTACCTGAGCAGCTCCGTAGAGGAGGAGTAAGACGAGGAGGATATGTAGACACAGTTATGCATCCATGACAACCAATGAATCCTTAGGCCTAACTCTGACAGTGGACAGCAGCATTCAAAGTTCTGCAGTTGGCTATCTTGGGTCTTTTTTTAAGACCTCAAAAAATCTAAAAAATCATGTTAGCTGACAAATTAAAACAAAAGACCTAGTAGAGTTAAAAAAAAATGAAATAATTTCAGCACTACATGTGTGGCACCCCAGAAGTTCAGGTACCAAAGTGGTATTGCCTTCCTCTCGGGGAGGGTGATGCCATGCCTGAAAACGAGGAGGAGCCCTTTAACAGATAACCTGTACATGCAACACGTTCTAAATCCAGGCCAGAAAGGGGGACTCTAGATCCGGTTTCAAGGGAACTCCCTTATATATGTTCTGGCTTGGAGGGGGAGTTAGTTCAGTCTGTAGAGAGTGTGTAGGAGGAAGGAGCACAGGAGAAGTGAGGAGCTGGAGGGGAGCTGCCACTGGGCTCCCTCCACGCTGAAGCGCAGGAACTGGACATCGGGAGTCTGAGGCTGTGTGAGACTGTATGCCCCACAGAAACCGGAGGGCAGGAGATTGAAAGTTACTTGCCCACATCTACACCCGAAGGCACAGCAGCATCCAGAGCCCAGAGTCACCGTAAATACAGACACCTGTAAAAAGGCTCACGCTGCCTGCCATGCGTGACCGTCCTAGGACACAGAGCAAAAGAGGACCTTGAGAGAAGCCTCAGGCAGCAAGGAGCTTATAGCGCAGCAAAGAATGCTGCTAATCGCACCTGGCTAGGGATCCTTAATCATTTCCAGGCTGCCTGGACCTCACCATCACCTGTTACTGGTACCCTGGACTGTGGCTTTTCACCACCAGTAAACAGGTAAAGAGACTGCAACCTTGTGTCCTCTGATTCTTTCTGGCACCACACCATCTTTGTCTATTACATCGGGAGGCCTGGGGACCCAGCTTCACTTGTGGGAAGCCATACCATCCTTGCTGCAGTGCCATCACCCCAGAGGACCCCTTTAACCCCTTAACTCCCAAGGGTGGTGTGCACGTTAATGACCGGGCCAATTTTTACAATTCTGACCACTGTCCCTTTATGAGGTTATAACTCTAGAATGCTTCAACGGATCCTGATGATTCTGACATTGTTTTCTCATGACATAATGTACTTCATGATAGTGGTAAAATTTATTTGATATTACCTGTGTTTATTTGTGAAAAAAACGGAAATTTGGCACAAATTTTGAAAATTTTACAATTTTCCAACTTTGAATTTTTATGCCCTTAAATCACAGAGATATGTCACACAAAATACTTAATAAGTAACATTTCCCACATGTCTACTTTACATCAGCACAATTTTGGAACCAAAATTTTTTTTTGTTAGGGAGTTATAAGGGTTAAAAGTTGACCAGCAATTTCTCATTTTTACAACACCATTTTTTTTATGGACCACATCACAGTTGAAGTCATTTTGAAGGGTCTATATGATAGAAAATGCCCAAGTGTGACACCATTCTTAAAACTGCACCCCTCAAGGTGCTCAAAACCACATTCAAGATGTTTATTAACCCTTGAGGTGTTTCACAGGAATTTTTTGGAATGTTTAAAAAAAAATAAACATTTAACTTTTTTCACAAAAAATTTACTTCAGCTCCAATTTGTTTTATTTTACCAAGGGTAACAGGAGAAATTGGACCCCAAAGGTTGTTGTACAATTTGTCCTGAGTAAGCTGATACTCCATATGGAGGGGTAAACCACTGTTTGGGCACATGGCAGAGCTCGGAAAGGAAGGAGCGTCGTTTGACTTTTCAATGCAAAATTGACTGGAATTGAGATAGGACGCCATGTTGCGTTTGGAGAGCCCCTGATGTGCATAAACATTGAAACCCCCCCAAGTGACACCATTTTGGAAATTAGACCCCCTAAGGAACTTATCTAGATGTGTGGTGAGCACTTTGACCCACCAAGTGCTTCACAGAAGTTTATAATGTAGAGCTGTAAAAATAAAAAATATTTTTTCACAAAAATGATGTTTTTGCCAATTTTTTATTTTCCCAATGGTAACAGAAGAAATTGGACCCCAAAAGTTGGTTTGCAATTTGTTCTGAGTACGCTGATACTCCATATGGAGGGGTAAACCACTGTTTGGGCACATGGCAGAGCTCGGAAAGGAAGGAGCGTCGTTTGACTTTTCAATGCAAAATTGACTGGAATTGAGATAGGACGCCATGTTGCGTTTGGAGAGCCCCTGATGTGCATAAACATTGAAACCCCCCCCCAAGTGACACCATTTTGGAAATTAGACCCCCTAAGGAACTTATCTAGATGTGTGGTGAGCACTTTGACCCACCAAGTGCTTCACAGAAGTTTATAATGTAGAGCCGTAAAAATAAAAAATATTTTTTCACAAAAATGATGTTTTTGTCCCCAATTTTTTATTTTCCCAATGGTAACAGAAGAAATTGGACCCCAAAAGTTGGTGTGCAATTTGTTCTGAGTACGCCGATACCCCATATGTGGGGGTAAACCACTGTTTGGGCGCATGGTAGAGCTCTGAAGGGAAAGAAAGCCGTTTGACTTTTCAATGCAAAATTGACTGGAATTGAGATAGGGCGCGATGTTGCATTTGGAGAGCCCCTAATGTGCCTAAACAGTGGAAACCCCCACAAGTGACATGATTTTGGAAAGTAGACCCCCTAAGGAAATTATCAAGATGTGTTTTGAGAACTTTGAACTCCCAAGTGTTTCACTACAGTTTATAACGCAGAGCCGTGAAAATAAAAAAGAACATTTTTCCACAAAAATTATATTTTAGCCTTTAGTTTTGTATTTTTCCAAGGGTAACAGAAAAAACTGGACCCCAAACGTTGTTGTCCAATTTGTCCTGAGTACGCTGATACCCTACTTATGGGGGGGACCACCGTTTGGGCGCATGGCAGAGCTCGGAAGGGAAGGAGAGCCGTTTGGAATGCAGACTTAGATGGATTGGTCTGCACGCATCACGTTGCATTTGCAGAGCCCCTTATGTACCTAGACAGTAGAAATCCCCCACAAGTGACCGCATATTGGAAACTAGACCCCCACGGAACTTATCTAGATGTGTTGTGAGATCTTTGAACCTCCAAGTGTTTCACTACAGTTTATAACACAGAGCCGTGAAAATAAAAAATTATTTTTTGTTGTCCAATTTGTCCTGAGTACCCCATATGTTGGGGTAAACCCCTGTTTGGGCACACGGGAGAGCTCGGAAGGGAAGGAGCACTTTTTTGAACTCAGAATGCTGGAATTGAGATTGGATGCCATGTCGCGTTTGGAGAGCCCCTGATGTGCCTAAACAGTGGAAACTCCCCAATTCTAACTGAAACCCTAACCCAAACACACCCTTAACCCTAATCCCAACCATAACCCTAACCACACCCCTAACCCAAACACGCCCATAACCCTAATCCCAACCACACCCCTAACTGCAACACAACCTTAACCCTAATCCCAACCCTAACCACACCCCTAACTTCAACACACCCCTAACCCTAATCCCAACCATAACCCTAACCACACCTCTAACCCTGACACACCCCTAACCCTAATCCCAACTGTAAATGTAATCCTAACCCTAACTTTAGCCCCAACCCTAACTGTAGCCCTAACCCTAACTTTAGCCACAACCCTAACCCTAATGAGAAAATGGAAATAAATACTTTTATTTTATTATGTTTCCCTAACTAAGGGGGTGATGAAGAGGGGTTTAATTTACTATTTATAGCAGGGTTTTTTTAGAGGATTTTTATGATTGGCAGCTGTCACACACTAAAAGACTCTTTTTATTGCAAAAAATAGTTTTTGCATCTCCATATTTTGAGAGCTATAATTTTTCCATATTTTGGTCCACAGAGTCATGTGAGGCCTCGTTTTTTGTGGGACGAGTTGATGTTTTTATTGGTAACATTTTCGGGCACGTGACATTTTTTGATCGCTTTTTATTCCAATTTTTGTGAGGCAGAATGACCAAAAACCAGCTATTCATGAATTTCAAACATGTGCTATCAACATGCGTTAGTCTGGGAATGTCATTTTGCAAAATGCAGACTAGCGGGTCTCGACAACCACCGTTCACCCCATCAACTGCATCTTCTGATTCTTCATCCTCCCTCACCGTGGCAAGTGTTGTCACAGAGGCCGAAGAACCTCCACTTGTTTACCCCCTACAGTTGGGGTGATTGAGAGCTTGACAGCTGATATGGAATTGGACATGCCTGCTGTTTTTGACTGATCTTACATACCAAGCACACCCCATCTTTCTCAATCCACCATCACATTCCCGCCTGCATCTCTCTCACAGTCCAGCAGCTTGTCGTGTTCACCCTACTCCACCCTGTGTCAGCACAGCAGCAAACCATCATTTGTGCAGTTGTGCTCACTGTGATGCAGTGACCTGTTACAGCTAGGGGGCGCTGTATGTTCTCAGGATACGCATGGAGGCATAACTGGGTTTGTGAAACAGTGTCCGGCATGATTGTAAATGGCAGTTATGTATCGCAGAGGGAGTCTGCGCTGTAAGCCTGAAGCAATGTTCTGGGACCTGTAGTTCCACAAGTGTTTGTTTACTTTAGAGGGAGGCTTACAGGGTTAGTCAGAGCTGGGCGGGTCTGACTAACCACACACACCTCCCACCAATGGGAGTGGTTACAAGTATATAATATGACCATGGTTTGGTCACATGTTGGAGAATGTATGGACCTGATTTGTCCGTGTGTAAGGTCCTGAAAGGCCTCTGTGTTGGGAGGTCCTGGGAGTAGGACCGGATCCCTGAAGAACACATGGGGAGGCCTTGGACCTGGAGGTCTGTGTGTTGGATGGTCCCAGGTGAGGCCTAACGTCCTGAATAGAATAGCGCACAGAGAGGCTATGTTTGCAGAGTCATTGATGGCACTGCGTTGGGGAAGCTACTGTTTTTTCTGCGTGTCTGGACTGTCGTGAGTGCCCTGGTCACAAGGACAGCAATCCCAGTAAGACAGCTTCCCCAGGAGAGAGGACTAACAGGCGGTCAGTGTGTGGAGCAGGAGCTCCAGGAAGGTAACCCAGAGTATGGGGAACTGTGAAGTCACACATGGTAACTGGACGGAGTAAGGTCCAGCATATTTAGAGACTGCAACCTAATGTCGTATGTTGGTGCCTGTTGTGCTCCATGGACATTACTGAACTGTTCGGCGTGCGGTCGCCCACGATAACTGGACAAAGAGGTCCAGCGTGTTTAGTGACTGCGTTTAAAAGCCGTATACTATGAAGTGCTAAGGACTATGTGAGGTCTGTGATGGGTAACATGGTCTACAGGAGTTTATAATGCTTGAATAAACCAAAATAGACTGTTTATGTGAAAAACCATGCCTGTCTAAGTTTATCCTGTTGCCAAGCGAGTATTCCCCAACCCGGTAGTGATCGCAGCATCACATCACGTAAAAGATTCTCTAGTCCCACACATGGCAAAGTTAACAGCTTGAATTTCACCATCTTAAATCTACTAGTAATAATAACCTTTATTTATATATCACAAACGAGTCAGCAATTCATATAAAACAGTCAAAAGTTATCAAGTTTAAGATAATCAAATAATTCAAGCAAAAATAATGATGACCCTGCTCTTTGGAGTTTACAATTTACAATGAGGTGGGAGTGCCAACAATTACAGGTGATTATTTACAATGATGGTACAACCCTATTGAGGAAATAGGGGGTAGTTAAAGGCTGCACAAGCCTTATGGGTACGGTTGAATTTGATGGTGAACTATGTTCAGAGAAGTAGAGAATAAGCTATATATATATATATATATATATATATGTATATATATATATATATATATATAAGATGGACTTTGATTAGGGAATGTGATAGGCAGCCCTAAACACATGTGTTTTTAGGGAGCACCTAAAAATGTCCAAGTTGTGGTTATATTCCTAATTTCATGGGGGACAAAGAGTAAGAGGTGAGTCATCTAGGTAGGAGATTGAACTGAGCCGGACAAAATCCAAATCAGGGTGTTACCATTTTTGTGTGTCTCAGAGTTTGAAAGTTGTGAGAGGCCACGAGAATTGTCTAGAGATAGAAGCTGGGGTGCAGTAGGGGAGGTGGAGCTGATGAAGTCTCCCAGGATAAGGGTTGTAAATCCTGAGGACATGAACTGTGGCCGCAACACATAAAAGTGGTCAAGGAAGTGGGTGGATAAGCCTGGGGGTTGTATATAACTGTTACTCTGAGGGAGAGGGGATGGAACACCGTGATGGTGTGATCCTCAAAAGAAGAATGGTGTCCAATCGGCCTGCATTTATTGTGTTAAAAACAGGATTGTTGTTGGCAGCGAGTAGTGTAGGGTTATCGTGGAGTTAGCAATGATCATACAGCTGGATATACACATATTCGGTAACGAATGGAAGCTGAGGCACAGATGGTGAAGCGAACATTCGTTTAATGAAATTTTCGTGGAACCACAAGACCACTATCTGGGGGGGGGGCTCCGAAGGGGGCGTAACTATGCGAACCCCAGACGCTCGTAGCAAGACCTCTCAAACACGGCCAGGTTGGAATGCCCAAGGGACGCAAGGTGCTACCTCCAGTTAGACCCCAAACACGTAGAAGCTGATCCAGCGGCACAGGCGGGTTGGCAGGAACTGCAGAAGGTGGAGAACATGGCAGACGGCTGGAGCGGGTAATGGACTGTAACTGGCAGGCACTGGCACAGAAGGTACTGGCGTAGTCCAAAGAGATGTGGAGAGACTTGGCGGGCACTCTGTGGAGACAAACCGGGATTAGCAAGGTGCTAGCGGGGCATAGGCATGCAGGAACAGAGAACCTGGAAATAGCAACAGGAAACACTTGTTGCTCAGGCACCTCCCTAAGGGCAGAGGTGCCTGAAATAATACAAGACACTCAGCCATTGGCTGAGACCTATTTTTGAAAAAGGTGCTCTGTCTCTTTAAGAGACCAGGAGTGCGCGCACCCTCAGAGCCGCTCCAGGAAACCTATAGGCCCGTGCGCAGCGTCCAGGAAGCAGAGGCAGGAGCCGGCAGTGCGGGACAAGGGATGGGAACCCCAGAAGACTGGTGTCCCCGCTGGGCACCGTGCTGAAGCGATGGCCCGAGGTGCCAGGTGAGTATCGGAAGGTGGACAGGGCACGGAGCAGAGGCGCTACACTACCCACTTTACGCCCCATCATCTTCAAGCCAGCAAAAAATCTCTTCAGTAAGAGAGGGGCCTGGATATTTTCTTTTGGCTCCCAAGACCTCTCCTCAGGACCGAAGCCCTTCCAGTCCACTAAAAAAAGGTCTTTCCCCTTATCCTTTTTGAGGCCAAATATGTTCTACCTCAAAGACATCCTCCTCACTGATGGGATCTGGAGTGGTACCTGGGTCCTTAAAGAAAGAGCTCAAGATTACCGGTTTGAGAAGGGAAACATGAAAAGTTAGGCACACGCAAGGAAGCAGGCAAATTCAACTTGTAGGTGACAGTATTAATTTGTTTCAAGACCTCAAAAGGACCGATGAAGCGAGGTCCCAATTTGTAGGAAGGCATCTTCAGACGGATGTACTTGGAAGAGAGCCACACTTTATCCCCAGGCTGAAAGGCCAGATAGTCCAGACGTCTTTTGTCGGCATGCTACTTCATGAGTTGCGATGCCCTCTCTAGAGCAGTCTTGGTGTCTCTCCACACTTTAGGGAAATCCTCCATAAGGGTGTCATCAGCAGGAATTCCCAAAGGCCCAGAGATCGGAAGAGGAATTCCGGGTTGGAGTCCAATCTGGAAAGGAGATTTAGTAGGGGACTCACTTACATGATTGTTATAGGAGAACTCCGCCCAGGGTAGCAACTTGACCCAGTCATCGTGATGCACATTGATGAACTGACACAGGAATCCGGATATGATCTGATTGATCTCCTCCACCTGACCAATGGATTGAGGGTGATAAATAGAAGAGAAATCCAACTTCACATTCATTATTTTACAGACTGCCCTCCAAAACATTGAAGTGAACTGAACACCCCTGTCGGACACAATGTGGAGAGGAAACCCATGGAGACGGAAAATATGCTGAATGAAGTAGTCCGCAAATTCAGGAGCAGATGGAAGACAAGACAGAGGAATAAAGTAAGCCATCTTCAAAAAGCGATCCACCACAAGCCAGATAACGGAGCAGCCAGAGGAGACGAGGAGGTCCGTAATAAAGTCCATAGCTGCCAGAGGGATGAAGGAATGGTAAGTGGCAGAAGGGGTCCGAATGGAAGATGCTTTGCAGTCTTGTTTCAGGCACAGGAGGGACAAGCTGAGATGTACTACCCGATGTCTTTTCCCATGGTAGGCCACCAATAGGAACGGGAAATTGCAAAGTTTTCTTGAGTCCGGCATGACCGGCCAACTTGGAAGAGTGACCATACTGAAGAATCCGCCTCCTGTCCGAACTGGATACTAAGGTTTTTCCAGGAGGAACCCGAGACAGATTGATGTGTTGTGGCTCCTCCTCCAAATCGGGAGGCAGAAAGGAACCAGAGAGTGCATTGGCCTTGACATTCTTGCTGGCAGGACGAAATCGCAGAACGAATTTGAATCGAGCAAAGAACAAGGACCACCTGGCCTGGCGTGGATTCAGCCTCTGTGCACACTGGAGGTAAGCTAGGTTTTTATGGTCGGTGAATATGACGACCTGATGGGCTGATCCCTCAAGAAGATGACACCACTCTTGCAGGGTCAACTTGATTGCCAGCAGTTCTCAATCCCCAATGGAATAGCGGAAAAATTATTCAAAAAGAAGCCACAAGAGACCATACGCCCGGTGGAAGTCTTTTGAATGAGGACCTCCCCAGCACCTGTGGAGGAAGCATCCACCTCAAGGAAGAATTGTCTATCCGCGACCAGTCGATGGAGGACAGGCTCAGAAGAGAAGGCTTTTTTTCAGGGAAGTAAAGGCCTCCTCCGCCTTAGGAGACCAATCCTTGGGGTTGGCACCTTTACGAGATAGAGCCGAGATGGGAGCCACCCAAGATAAGAAGTGTGGAATCTATTGACAGTAATAGTTTGCAAAACCCAGGAACCATTGAATCGCTTTAACCCTGATCGGGCGAGGCCATATGAGGATAGAGGCTAGCTTCTCTGGATCCATCTTCAGACCTGTGGATGAGACAATATAGACAAGAAAGGGCAGAGAAGATTGCTTGAAGACACACTTCTCCAACTTGGCGTGCAGTCTGTTCTCCCTGAGCCTCTGCAAGACCTGATGAACATCCCTCCAGTGAGTAACTAAATCTGAGGAGTAGATTAAGATGTTATCCAAGTAGACAACTACACAAGAATAGAGGAGGTCCCTGAAAAATATTGTTCACAAACTCGTGGATGAGCGCGGGAGCATTACTGAGGCCAAATGGCATAACCCGGTATTCATAATGGCCATCTCGAGTGTTGAAGGCCATCTTCCACTTGTCTCCCTGGCGTATTATCATTTTATAGGAGGTGAAGATAGTGCAGATAGAGACCTGGGCACAAATAAGGAAGTTGGGGGTGGCGGTGGCATGGGGTGTGGGGTTAGATCAATTAATAATTTAAGAAAGAATAGAGGTGCAGAGAGATACATAAAAAATGTATGTATACTAATGTCAGAAGCCTTGCCAACAAAATGGACGAATTAGAATTAATGTTTTTGGAGCATAATTATGACATGGTGGGGATATCTGAGACATGACTGGATGAGAGCCATGACTGGGCTGTTAACTTGCAGGGCTATAGCCTGTTCAGAAATGACCGTACAGATAAGCGAGGGGGTGGGGTGTGTCTATATGTAAAATCATACTTAAAACCCATCCTGCGTGATAATATAGGTGAATCTAATGAAAATGTAGAGTCCCTGTGGGTGGAGATAAGGGGAGGGGGAAAAATAATAAATTACTGATAGGGGATTGTTATAAGTCTCCAAAAATAATGGAAGCAACGGAGAATATCCTCATAAAGCAAATAGATGAAGCTGCGACTCAAGGAGAAGTCATTATTATGGGGGACTTCAACTACCCTGAAATAGATTGGGGAACAGAAACCTGCAGTTCTAGCAAAGGTAATCGGTGTTTGACAACTATGAGAGACAATTACCTTTCACAACTGGTTCAGGACCCAACAAGAAGGGGGGCACTGCTAGACCTAATATTAACCAACAGGCCAGACAGCATATCAAATATAAGGGTTGGGGGTCACTTGGGGAATAGTGATGACAAAATAATAAGTTTTCATGTATCCTTTAATAAGATGTGTAGTAGAGGAGTGACAAGGACAAAGCTTCAGGAGGGCAAATTTCCAACAGATGAGAGAGGATCTTGGTGCAGTTAACTGGGACGATATCCTGAGACATAAAAATACCCCCAAAAATGGGAGACATTTATTAGCATCCTGGATAGGACCTGTGCACAGTGTATACCGTATGGGAATAAACATACTAGAAATAGGAGGAAACCAATATGGCTAAATAGAGCTGTAAGGGGCGCAATAAGTGACAAAAAGAAAACATTTAGAGAATTAAAGGAAGTAGGTAGTGAGGAGGCATTAAATAAATACAGAGAATTTAATAAATTCTGTAAAAAGCAAATCAAGCCAGCTAAGATTGAGACAGAGAGACTCATTGCCAGAGAGAGTAAAAATAATCCCAAAATATTCTTTAACTACGTAAATAGTAAGAAACTAAAAAATTATATTGTTAGTCCCCTTAAAAATAGTCTGGGTGAAATGGTGGATGAGGATGAGGAAAAAGCCAATATGCTAAATGACTTTTTTCATCAGTATTTACACAAGAAAATTCCATGGCAGACAATATGATCAGTGATTACAAAAATTCCCCATTAAGTGTCACCTGCTTGACCCAGCAGGAAGTACGGCGGCGTCTAAAAATCACTAAAATTGACAAATCTCTGGGCCCGGATGGGATACACCCCCGAGTACTGCAGGAATTAAGTAGTCATTGATAGACCATTATTTTTAATCTTTAAAGAATCCATAATAACAGGGTCTGTACCACAGGACTGGCGTATAGCAAATGTGGTGCCAATATTCAAAAAGGGGACAAAAACTGAACTCGGAAATTATAGGCCAGTAAGCTTAACATCTACTGTGGGTAAAATCCTGGAGGGCATTCTAAGGGATGCTATGCTGGAGTATCTGAAGAGGAATAACATCATGACCCAATACCAACATGGGTTTACTAGGGACTGTTCCTGTCAGACTAATCTGATCAATTTCTATGAAGAGGTAAGTTCCGGACTGGACCAAGGGAACCCAGTGGACGTAGTGTATATGGACTTTTTCAAAAGCTTTTGATATGGTGTGTGGTGCAGTGACCCACATTACAGCCAGAGGGCGCTGTATGTGCGCTTCAAGATGCGCTTGGAGGCATAAATGTGATGAAACAGTGACTGGCAGAGTTGTGAATAGCCGATATGTGTCGCAGAGGGAGTCTGCGTGGTAAGTCTGATGCAATGTTGTTGTTCTGTGTAGTCCTCAAGACTTTGTATAGTTATGAAGGGAGACTTACTAGGCTAGTTATGTGAGATGGGCGGGACATACTAGCCACACATCCACACTCCCACCCAGGGGAGTGGTTAACAGGTATATAATGTGACCAGGTTGTGGGTCACATGTTCCTGTGTTTGGATCTGAATGGTCCAAGTGCAAGGCCCTGGAAGCCTGTGTTGGAAATCCTGGCAATTCCTGAATAGCACATGGTTGGGCTTTGGCACTGAGTGGCCTGTGTGCTGTAGGTCCTGGACGGTCAGTGTTGGAGGCTCCCGGGAGTGGAGTCGTCCTGGAAGCACTGTGAGACCGTCGACCTGGACAGTCAGTGTTGGAGGTTCCTGGGAGTGGAGTCGTCCTGGAAGCACTGTGAGACCGTCGACCTGGATGGTCCTGTTGTAGACCTTGGACTGACGTGGAGTCAACCTGTGGAGCAGGAGCTCCTAAGAGGTAACCCCTGGTATGGGGAAAAGAACTGTGTGCGCTAACATAGGGCAGTTGCTGAACTGCGTAGTCATCTGGTGTCTGGAGAGAGATACCAGTGTGACCACTGAAGGCTATGTTAAGCCGTATGTGATATTCTGACATGGCGATATAATGAACTGTTTGAGATACGGTTTATGCTGTATTTAATAAACTGAATGGACCATTCTGTGTGAAAAACCATGCCTGTATGCGTTAATCCCGTGCCAAGCGAGTGTCCCCCAAGACCTGAATTAAGGGAAACACTACAGGTGCCACACAAAAAGGTTGATACATAAAATTAGAATAATGGGGATAGGGGAAAATATGTGTAAGTGGGTTAAGAGCTGGCTCAGGGATAGGAAACAAACTGTGGTTATTAATGGAGCACACTCGGACTGGGTCGCAGTTAGCAGTGGGGTACTACAGGGGTCAGTATTGGGCCCTCTTCTTTTTAACATATTTATTAATGACCTTGTAGGGGGCATACAGAGTGGAATTTCAATATTTGCAGATGACATTAAACTCTGCAGGGTAATCAATACAGAAGCTGACAATTTTATATTACAGGATGATTTATGTAAACTAGAAGCTTGGGCTGATAAATGGCAAATGAGCTTTAATGGGGATAAATGTAAGGTCATGCACTTGGGTAGAAGTAATAAGATGTATAGCTATGTGCTGCTTAATTCTAAAACTCTGGGCAAAACCGTCAATGAAAAAGACCTGGGAGTATGGGTGGATGACAAACTCACATTTAGTGGCCAGTGTCAGGCAGCTGTTACAAAGGCAAATATAATAATGGCATGCATTAAAAGAGGCATAGATGCTCATGAGAAGAACATCATTTTACCTCTATACAAGTCACTAGTTCGACCACACTTAGAATACTGTGTACAGTTCTGGTCTCCAGTGTATAAGAAAGACATAGCTGAACTAGAGCGGGTGCAGAGAAGAGCGACCAAGGTTATTAGAGGACTGGGGGGTCTGCAATACCAAGATAGGTTATTACACTTGGGGCTATTTAGTTTGGAAAACGAAGGCTAAGGGGTGATCTTATGTTAATGTATAAATATATGGGGACAGTACAAAGACCTTTCTGATGATCTTTTTAATCATAGACCTGAGACAGGGACATGGGGGCATCCTCTACGTCTGGAGGAAAGAAGGTTTAAGCATAATAAGAGACGCGGATTCTTTACTGTAAGAGCAGTGAGACTATGGAACTCTCTGCCGTATGATGTTGATGGGATGCCGTATGATGGGAAAATGTGTGTAAATGGGTTAGTAACTGGCTTAGTGATAGAAAGCAGAGGGTGGTTATAAATGGTATAGTCTCTAACTGGGTCGCTGTGACCAGTGGGGTACCGCAGGGTTCGGTATTGGGACCTGTTCTCTTCAACATATTCATTAATGATCTGGTAGAAGGTTTACACAGTAAAATATCGAAACTTGCAGGTGATACAAAACTATGTAAAGCAGTTAATACAAGAGAAGATAGTATTCTGCTACAGATGGATCTGGATAAGTTGGAAACTTGGGCTGAAAGGTGGCAGATGAGGTTTAACAATGATAAATGTAAGGTTATACACATGGGAAGAAGGAATCAATATCACCATTACACACTGAACGGGAAACCACTGGGTAAATCTGACAGGGAGAAGGACTTGGGGATCCTAGTTAATGATAAACTTACCTGGAGCAGCCAGTGTCAGGCAGCAGCTGCCAAGGCAAACAGGATCATGGGGTGCATTAAAAGAGGTCTGGATACACATGATGAGAGCATTATACTGCCTCTGTACAAATCCCTAGTTAGACCGCACATGGAGTACTGTGTCCAGTTTTGGGCACCGGTGCTCAGGAAGGATATAATGGAACTAGAGAGAGTACAAAGGAGGGCAACAAAATTAATAAAGGGGATGGGAGAACTACAATACCCAGATAGATTAGCGAAATTAGGATTATTTAGTCTAGAAAAAAGACGACTGAGGGGCGATCTAATAACCATGTATAAGTATATAGGGGGACAATACAAATATCTCGCTGAGGATCTGTTTATACCAAGGAAGGTGACAGGCACAAGGGGGCATTCTTTGCGTCTGGAGGAGAGAAGGTTTTTCCACCAACATAGAAGAGGATTCTTTACTGTTAGGGCAGTGAGAATCTGGAATTGCTTGCCTGAGGAGGTGGTGATGGCAAACTCAGTCGAGGGGTTCAAGAGAGGCCTGGATGTCTTCCTGGAGCAGAACAATATTGTATCATACAATTATTAGGTTCTGTAGAAGGACGTAGATCTGGGGATTTATTATGATGGAATATAGGCTGAACTGGATGGACAAATGTCTTTTTTCGGCCTTACTATGTTACTATGTTACTATGTTGTGATGAGTGATTCATTACTTAAATTTAAGGGGGGACTGGATGCCTTTCTTGAAAAGTATAGTGTTACAGGGTATATATACTATAATTCCTTGTTAGGGTGTTGATCCAGGGAACTAGTCTGATTGCCGTATGTGGAGTCAGGAAGGAATTTTTTTCCCCAGTGTGGGGCTTCCTCTTTGCCACATGGTTTTTTTTGCCTTCCTCTGGATCAACATGTTAGGGCAAGTTAGGTTAGGCTATGGATTGAACTAGATGGACTTAAAGTCTTCCTTCAACCTTAATAACTATTTTACTATGTATGCAGATCAAGTTATAAACCCCTCTGAGATCCAGCTTGGTGAACATCTTGGCTCCTCTGAGACGGTCAAACAATTCCGAAATAAGTGGCAACGGGTATTTGTATTTTACCGTAATCTGGTTCAGACCCCTATAATCGATACAGGGCTGTAAGGATCCATCCTTCTTAACAAAGAAGAAACCTGCGCCCGCTGAAGAAGATGACTTCCGAATGAATCCTCTGGCTAGGTTCTCCTTGATGTATTCTGACATGGCTTGGGTTTCAGCTTGGGACAGTGGATAGATTCAACGTCCCTGGGAGCAGATCGATGGGACAGTCATATGACCGGTGAGGAGGCTACATCTCCACCTCTTTCTTATCGAAAACATCGGCAAATGACCAGTAGGAGGATGGTAAACCCGGTAGGGTAGATGACGCCACGGGGGCGCAAACCAGACGGATGGGAGCAAGGCACCTGTTAAAACAGGAGTTTCCCCAGCGCAGGACTTCGCCGGTCCTCCAGTTTAACACGGGCTTGTGTGCTTGTAGTCAAGGTAAACCTAAAATTAAGGGATGAGACAAACCAGGCAAAACATGAAAACAGATTCTCTCAGCATGTGTCAGAGCTACCTGAAGTTCCACTGGCTTTGTCTGGAAACGAACAGGTTCGGTCAGGGCTCTGCCATCCACAGAAGTCACCAACACGGGTTCTGGAGACACTGGACCGGAATCTGGTAACGGTCCACCACGGCTTGCTGAATGAAGTTCCCAGCAGTCCCGGAATCCAGGAATCCTGGTAGCCTAATAGAGACAAAAAACCTGTGGGCACTACTAATGGTTAATATATGGGATCACCAACCACATGCTAAAAAATATATGTGAGACCAAAGAGAAGAAAGTAGCGTGTAAAGGTAAGGATCACCACAAACAATATAACAAATAACAATATTAATTTTATTAAGACAATTAAAGTTAGACAATCAGTTAAAAAAACACAAGGTTAACAAATGAACAACAGTGTGGGGGGCCTTGTAAGTGCCCCCCACACACAAAGAGACCTTCCTCCACTATGAGCACCGGGAGTGTGTTAAGATAAAACACACTAGGCTACTCAAGATGGCAACCAGAGCTAATGAGGCTCACCATGATAAATCCTGCAAATTAACAGATAGCAGCAAATGTGATGACAAAATCCAATTGTGGTACCAAAGACAAAAATAACTCAACAGGATAAGGCCTGCAGACTCACAAAATATAGTAAAATAATAATAATGATTAAGTAAATAAGGCTTATAACCCCCCTAAGAGGAGTTCAGTAATCCTGAGAGATGGTAAAAAAAATGACGCTCTGGGAAATAAACAGAGGGTTAAAGGAGGGAAAAGAAAGAGTAAGGCTGCATAAGACCTATTGGATCTTGGAGAAAGAGAGTAACCCGTTCACATCATAGAGGAGGGGGAGAAACCCAACACGTATCGCCAGACAGCGTGACTTCCTCAGGGGAAAGTCCAGGTAGCCTGCCACGGAAAAACTGACAGTGCCAAAGGACACCAACATGGTCGTCAGCAAGGAAGGATAGGAACGGTCCTCACCCAGGGAAGCCTCTCCTACTGACCCTAGGCTCTGGAGTTTCCCAACCTCTCAGGACAAACGAAGATCAAATGCTCGGAGCTGCCACAGTAGAAATACCTCCCCTCCAAATGGTGTACCTCCTGGCGCTGCTTAGCCAAGTCCACATGGCCAACCTGCATAGGCTCTGGGGAAAAACAGAGTTATTAAACTGGGTGCCAGGCGAAAAGGTCTCTTCTCCCGCTTAGTCTTCCTGGAGCGCTCTTGAAGTCGGAGATCAATCCAGGTCGCCAGGGATATCAGGTCATCCAGAGACATAGGGATGTCCCGACCTGCCAGCTCATCCTTAATTCTACCAGACATACCCTCCCAGAAGGTGGCCACTAACGCCTCATCATTCCAGGACAACTCTGAGGAAAGATTGCAAAACTGGGCCACTGTGACATCCTCCTTACACAGCAAAGAAGAGAGGAAGCTGTCAAAGTAGTACGACTGGGCTTGTCAAATGTCCTGCAGAAAGCCCCTAGGAAAGACTGGAGGTCATTGACTAAGGGATCTCATCTCTCCCACAATGTATTTAGCCAAGCGAGAGCCTCTCCAGCAAGGTCAGACCTAATAAATCCTACCTTAGCCCTATCGGAAGCAAACAGATGCCCCAGAAGTTCAAAGTGCAACGTGCACTGCTTAATGAACCCCATGCACTGAGCAGGATTTCCGTTGAATCGGGTGGGAGCCACCAGATGAGGTCCTTTAAATGACGCATATCAGGGAACCTGGAAACCAGCAACGGAGGTGGTCATGGTTGGAACAGAAGAAGATGAAGATGTCACCGAGTCCACATGGGCTGACAAGTTGCGTAGATAAGACGTGATCTTCTCCTGCTGGTCCCTCATGCAGGTGACCTCCTGGAACAACGCTGCAGCCGGAGGTGGTTGAGAGCCAGCGGGTTCCATGGCCTGAGCAATCTGTAATGAATGGAAGCGGAGACACAGATGGAGAAGTGAACATTTGTTTAATTACATTTTCATGGAACCACAAGACCACTATCCAGGGGGCTCTGCAGGGGGCATAACTATGTGAAATCCAGACACCCATAGCAAGACCCCACAAACAGGACCAGTTTGGAGTGCCCAAGGGATGCAAGGTGCTGCCTCCAGTTAGACCCTGAACACGTAGAAGCTGAGCCAGCGGGGCAGGTGGGCTGGCAGGAACTGCAGGAGGTGGAGAACTTGGGAGATGGCAGACGGCTGGAGCGGATAACACTGTAACTGGCAGGCACTGGCGCAGAATGTACTGGTGTAGTTCGGAGAGATGTGGAGAGACTTGGCGGGCACTCTGTGGAGACAAACCAGAATTAGCAAGGTGCTAGTGGAGCACAGGCACGCAATAACAGAGAACCTGGAAATAGCAACAGGAAACACTTGTTGCTCAGTCACCTCCCTAAGGGCAGAGGTGCCTGAAATAATACAATACACTCAGCCATTGGCTGAGACCTATTTTTGAAGAAGGCACGCTGCCTCTTTAAGAGACCGGGAGTGCACACGCGCACCCACAGAGCCGCTCCAGGAGACCTACGGGTTGCGCACAGCATCCAGGAAACAGATAGGAGCTGGCAGGGTGGGACAAGGGACGGGAACCCCAGAAGACTTACTGGGCACTACACTGAAGCGACAACCCCAAGGCACCAGGTGAGCACTGGGAGGCGGACCGGGCACAGGGCAGAAGGTGCTACATATTCCATGTGTTCTAATCTGAACATGGATAAGCCGTATGTTCACTATTAATTTTCTGAGAACTAATTATTGTGAACAGCCTGCAGCCCCTGAATGATTTATCTCCCAATCTTGTCATTGTCTGGACAATAGGGGCCAGCTGAGAGTTTTTCGCTACAAAGATCACAGCGCTTGTTTCTGTATGACTCATGGCCTGTGATATCTGTGATTATTGCATGGCCACTCCAATCTGCTGGCCACGGAAATGCAGCCTTTACGCCTTATGAATACAGACGGTTTCTAAAAGCTGATGCCGGCGCAGTCCCCCCAATACCAGTTGCCCAGTCACCATTACTTCTCTAAAGGTACCGTCACACTAAGCGACGCTGCAGCGATACCGACAACAATCCGGATCGCTGCAGCGTCGCTGTTTGGTCACTGGAGAGCTCTCCAGCGACCAACGATGCCGGTAACCAGGGTAAACATCGGGTTACTAAGCGCAGGGCCGCGCTTAGTAACCCGATGTTTACCCTGGTTACCATTGTTAAAGTAAAAAAAACAAACACTACATACTTACCTACCGCTGTCTGTCCTCGGCGCTGTGCTTCTCTGTACTGGCTGTGAGCACAGCGGCCGGAAAGCAGAGCGGTGACGTCACCGCTCTGCTTTCCGGCTGCCCGGCGCTCACAGCCAGAGCAGAGAAGCAGAGCGCCGAGGACAGACAGCGGTAGGTAAGTATGTAGTGTTTGTTTTTTTTACTTTAACGATGGTAACCAGGGTAAACATCGGGTTACTAAGCGCGGCCCTGCGCTTAGTAACCCGATGTTTACCCTGGTTACCAGCGAAGACATCGCTGAATCGGCGTCACACACGCCGATTCAGCGATGTCAGCGGGAGAGCCAGCGACGAAATAAAGTTCTGGCCTTTCTTCCCCGACCAGCGACATCACAGCAGGGGCCTGATCGCTGCTGCCTGTCACACTGGACGATATCGCTAGCCAGGATGCTGCAACGTCACGGATCGCTAGCGATATCGTCTAGTGTGACGGTACCTTAAGAAAGATGTGTCTGCACAACAGCAACAAGTCGCAGACAACATCACCTCTTCCCTGAAAAATTCTATGCCAGGGTGCATTTCAACAATGACATCTGGACGAGCAAGCATGGACAGGGAGTTACAGCTAGATGACTGGGCACTGGGTGACACTGGTGGCTGTAGGGGCAGTCGGGGAAGGGGCTACTCCACAAGTCTTGGCGATGGAGAAATAAACCACAACATACCATAAGATGGCTAACTAAACTACTAGACAACAGGAGTTGGATAACTAAACTACTAAACAGCTAGGATTGGAGGACTAAACCACTACAGACCATACGATGGCTAACTAAACTAATAAACAACAGGGGTTGGAGAACTAAACTACTAAACAGCTAGGGTTGTAGAACTAAACCACTACACACCATACGATGGATAGCTAAACTAATAAACAACAGGGGTTTCTAGAACTACTAAACAGCTATGATTGCAGAACAAAACAAATTAACACCAGAACATAGAGAACTAACTAATAGACAATAGGGATTGGAGAACTAAACTACTAAACAGCTTAGGTTGGAGAACTAAACTAGTACACACCAAGGGATGGAGAACTAAAGCAGTAGACACCAAGGTGGCACTAAACACCAAGTCTTGGAATCCCCAGGGCTTGCGGAACAAACCTCTGTATGTAACAGTTCCTGCAGTGCTTCTGGCTCCTCCGCCTCCACCTGTGCCCTCAACCTCTGCCTTAATTATACACACATTCCAGCACTGCAGAGAGAATCCCTCTCCCTCCTCTGTATATTAATACTAGATCGTGGCCCGATTCTAATGCATCGGGTATTCTAGAATATGCATGTCCCCGTAGTATATGGACAATGATGATTCCAGAATTCGCGGCAGACTGTGCCCGTCGTTGATTGGTCGAGGCAACCTTTATGACATCATCGTCGCCATGGCAACCATTATGACATCTACGTCGATACTATGCCTGTCGCTGAATCAGAAACGTGAGATGTCTACGTCCTTTATGACATCATCGTCGCTGTGCCCGTTGCTGATTGGTCGAGGCCTGGTGGCCTCGACCAATCAGAGACGCGGGAAGTCTACGTCCTTTATGACATCATCGTCGCTGTGCCCGTTGCTGATTGGTCGAGGCCTGGTGGCCTCGACCAATCAGAGACGCGGGAAGTCTACGTCCTTTATGACATCATCGTCGCTGTGCCCGTTGCTGATTGGTCGAGGCCTGGTGGCCTCGACCAATCAGAGACGCGGGAAGTCTACGTCCTTTATGACATCATCGTCGCTGTGCCCGTTGCTGATTGGTCGAGGCCTGGCGGCCTCGACCAATCAGAGACGCGGGATTTCTACGTCGATGCTGTGCCTGGCGGCCTCGACCAATCAGAGAGCCGGGATTTCCAGGACAGACAGACAGACGGAAAAACCCTTAGACAATTATATATATAGATGCCTTGGGGATCACAGTCATACAGATTAAAAGTTGTGGGCAGCTAGTGCAGCGCCCCAGGTTCCTGGTCATCGCAGTAGTATTGCTTTCCTCTCTGGGAGAGTGATGCTACGTTTGGAGACAAAGAAGGATAACTGCATCCAGGTATCACAAACATGCAACACATTTCACACTCCAGACCACCAGGCTGAGCTCCTGACCCTATTAGGTCACTCCCCATTCCCCATATATATATAACTGGTAGTCTGTAGGGAAAGTAAAGCTGGAGTCACACATAATCGTTGCAACGTCACGCTTTTGGTGACGTAGCAACGATCCCGCTAGCTATCTCGTTATGTGTGACAGCAACCAACGATCAGGCCCCTGCTGGGAGATCGTTGGTCGTTGGGGAATGATCAGTACCATTTTTTGGTCGCTGATCACCCGCTGTCATCGCTGGATCGTCGTGTGTGATGCCGATCCAGCAATGTGTTCACTTGTAACCAGGGTAAATATCGGGTTACTGAGCGCAGGGCCACGCTAAGTAACCCGATATTTACCCTGGTTACCATTGTAAAAGTAAAAAAAAAAAAAAAACAGTACATACTCACATTCTGATGTCTGTCACGTCCCCTGGCGTCCACAGGGTTAAAACTGCTTTCGGCAGGAGCACTGCTAATGCATGCGCTCCGACCGAGAGCTTCCCTGCACTGACTGTGTCAGCGCCGGCCGTAAAGCAGAGCACACGCTGTTACTGCCGGCGCTGACAAGTCAGTGCAGGGAAGCTCTCGGCAGCAGCGCGTGCATTAGCAGCGCTCTTGCCGAAAGCAGTTTTAACCCGTGGACGCTGGCGGGGACATGACAGACATCAGAATGTGAGTATGTAGTGTTTTTTTTTTTTGACTTTTACAATGGTAACCAGGGTAAATATCGGGTTACTAAGCGTGGCCCTGCACTTAGTAACCCGATGTTTACCCTGGTTACCCGGGTGCTGCAGGGGGACTTCAGCATCATTGAAGACAGTTTCAACGATGCCGAAGTCGTTCCCCTGATCATTGGTCGCTGGAGAGAGCTGTCTGTGTGACAGCTCCCCAGCAACCACACAACGACTTACCAACGATCACGGCCAGGTCGTATCGCTGGTCGTGATTGTTGTAAGTCGTTTAGTGTGACTAAAGCTTTAGTGAATTCCAAACCAGAGTCTGAGAAGGATGGAAGGTTAAAGGAGCTGTGCATGCCCTCAGAGCTGCAGCTCCCAGAAAGAGACATTGAAGGCAGAATTGTATTGCAGTGAGCATGTAAGGAGAAGAAGCAAAGGATAGGATACCAGAAGGGGACCAGCCCTGCACAGGCTGCCTCCTTTGAGGCGCAGGATCCTGGTAGCCGGAACACCGAGGGAGTAAGGACCTTTATGCTTTACTTCAGAGACAAGCAGGACAGCTAATTTCACGTTACCTGTCCGCCCCTATACCCAGGAGGCACAGTGGCACCCTTTAGAGGCTGGAGCATGATAGAGTCCCTATAAACCGCCTCAAGCCACCAGTCCTACGGGTTTGTCCTATTCTATATGGGGGACTGTTATGTTTGCTAATGACAGGTGTTATGAAGGCAATCCAGAAACACAGTGTGCTTAGCGATCAGAGCGCACACAGAGATCTGACAAATACCCAAAAATACAAGAACGAGCTCTGAGACGTGGAAACTCTGTAGACTGCACACCTGATCCTATCCTAAACACAACTAAAAGCGGCTGTGGATTGCGCCTAACAACTACCTAGGCAACTCGGCACAGCCTAAGAAACTAGCTAGCCTGAAGATAGAAAAATAGGCCTGACTTGCCCCAGAGAAATTCCCCAAAGGAAAAGGCAGCCCCCCACATATAATGACTGTGAGTAAGATGAAAAGACAAAACGTAGGGATGAAATAGATTCAGCAAAGTGGGGCCCGATATTCTAGGACAGAGCGAGGACAGTAAAGCGAACTTTGCAGTCTACAAAAAACCCTAAAGCAAAACCACGCAAAGGGGGCAAAAAAACCCACCGTGCCGAACTAACGGCACGGCGGTACACCCTTTGCGTCTCAGAGCTTCCAGCAAAACAAAAGACAAGCTGGACAGAAAAAAAGCAACAAAAAAGCAAAAAGCACTTAGCTATACAGAGCAGCAGGTCACAGGAACAATCAGGAGAAGCTCAGATCCAACACTGAAACATTGACAAGGAGCAAGGATAGCAGCATCAGGCGGAGTTAAGTAATGAAGCAGTTAACGAGCTCACCAGAACACCTGAGGGAGGAAGCTCAGAAGCTGCAGTACCACTTGTGACCACAGGAGTGAATTCAGCCACAGAATTCACAACAGTACCCCCCCCTTGAGGAGGGGTCACCGAACCCTCACCAGAGCCCCCAGGCCGACCAGGATGAGCCGCATGAAAGGCACGAACAAGATCGGAAGCATGAACATCAGAGGCAAAAACCCAGGAATTATCTTCCTGAGCATAACCCTTCCATTTAACCAGATACTGGAGTTTCCGTCTAGAAACACGAGAATCCAAAATCTTCTCCACAATATACTCCAATTCCCCCTCCACCAAAACCGGGGCAGGAGGCTCAACAGATGGAACCATAGGTGCCACGTATCTCCGCAACAACGACCTATGGAATACATTATGTATGGAAAAGGAGTCTGGGAGGGTCAAACGAAAAGACACAGGATTGAGAACCTCAGAAATCCTATACGGACCAATAAAACGAGGTTTAAATTTAGGAGAGGAAATCTTCATAGGAATATGACGAGAAGATAACCAAACCAGATCCCCAACACGAAGTCGGGGACCCACACGGCGTCTGCGATTAGCGAAAAGTTGAGCTTTCTCCTGGGACAAGATCAAATTGTCCACTACCTGAGTCCAGATCTGCTGCAACCTATCCACCACAGAATCCACACCAGGACAGTCCGAAGACTCAACCTGTCCTGAAGAGAAACGAGCATGGAACCCAGAATTGCAAAAAAATGGAGAAACCAAGGTAGCCGAGCTGGCCCGATTATTAAGGGCGAACTCAGCCAACGGCAAAAAGGACACCCAATCATCCTGGTCTGCAGAAACAAAACATCTCAGATATGTTTCCAAGGTCTGATTGGTTCGTTCGGTCTGGCCATTAGTCTGAGGATGGAAAGCCGAGGAAAAGGATAGGTCAATGCCCATCCTACCACAAAAGGCTCGCCAAAACCTTGAAACAAACTGGGAACCTCTGTCAGAAACAATATTCTCAGGAATGCCATGCAACCGAACCACATGCTGAAAGAACAAAGGTACCAAATCAGAGGAGGAAGGCAATTTAGCCAAGGGCACCAGATGGACCATTTTAGAAAAGCGATCACAGACCACCCAAATGACTGACATCTTTTGAGAAACGGGAAGGTCAGAAATGAAATCCATCGAAATATGTGTCCAAGGCCTCTTTGGGACCGGCAAGGGCAAAAGCAACCCACTGGCACGAGAACAGCAGGGCTTAGCCCTAGCACAAATCCCACAGGACTGCACAAAAGTACGTACATCCCGTGACAGAGATGGCCACCAGAAGGATCTAGCCACTAACTCTCTGGTACCAAAGATTCCAGGATGACCAGCCAACACCGAACAATGAAGTTCAGAGATAAGTTTATTAGTCCACCTATCAGGGACGAACAGTTTCTCTGCTGGACAACGATCAGGTTTATTCGCCTGAAATTTTTGCAGCACCCGCCGCAAATCAGGGGAGATGGCAGACACAATGACTCCTTCCTTGAGGATACCCGCTGGCTCAGATAAACCCGGAGAGTCGGGCACAAAACTCCTAGACAGAGCATCCGCCTTCACATTTTTAGAACCCGGAAGGTACGAAATCACAAAGTTGAAGCGGTCAAAAAATAACGACCAACGGGCCTGTCTAGGATTCAAGCGCTTGGCAGACTCGAGATAAGTCAAGTTCTTATGATCAGTCAATACCACCACGCGATGCTTAGCTCCTTCAAGCCAATGACGCCACTCCTCGAATGCCCACTTCATGGCCAGCAACTCTCGATTGCCCACATCATAATTACGCTCAGCGGGCGAAAACTTCCTGGAAAAAAAAGCACATGGTTTCATCACTGAGCAATCAGAACCTCTCTGTGACAAAACCGCCCCTGCTCCAATCTCAGAAGCATCAACCTCGACCTGGAACGGAAGAGAAACATCTGGCTGACACAACACAGGGGCAGAACAAAAACGACGCTTCAACTCCTGAAAAGCTTCCACAGCAGCAGAAGACCAATTAACCAAATCAGCACCCTTCTTGGTCAAATCGGTCAATGGTTTGGCAATGCTAGAAAAATTACAGATGAAGCGACGATAAAAATTAGCAAAGCCCAGGAACTTTTGCAGACTTTTCAGAGATGTCGGCTGAATCCAATCCTGGATGGCTTGGACCTTAACTGGATCCATCTCGATAGTAGAAGGGGTAAAGATGAACCCCAAAAATGAAACTTTCTGCACACCGAAGAGACACTTTGATCCCTTCACAAACAAAGAGTTAGCACGCAGGACCTGAAAAACCATTCTGACCTGCTTCACATGAGACTCCCAATCATCTGAGAAGATCAAAATGTCATCCAAGTAAACAATCAGGAATTTATCCAGATACTCACGGAAGATGTCATGCATAAAAGACTGAAACACAGATGGAGCATTGGCAAGTCCGAACGGCATCACTAGATACTCAAAATGACCCTCGGGCGTATTGAATGCAGTTTTCCATTCATCTCCTTGCCTGATTCTCACCAGATTATACGCACCACGAAGATCTATCTTAGTGAACCAACTAGCCCCCTTAATCCGAGCAAACAAGTCAGATAACAATGGCAAGGGATACTGAAATTTAACAGTGATCTTATTAAGAAGGCGGTAATCAATACACGGTCTCAGCGAACCATCCTTCTTGGCTACAAAGAAGAACCCTGCTCCCAGTGGTGATGACGATGGGCGAATATGTCCCTTCTCCAGGGATTCCTTCACATAACTGCGCATAGCGGCGTGTTCGGGCACGGATAAATTAAATAATCGACCTTTAGGGAATTTACTACCAGGAATCAAATTGATAGCACAATCACAATCCCTATGCGGAGGTAGAGCATCGGACTTGGGCTCTTCAAATACATCCTGATAATCAGACAAGAACTCTGGGACCTCAGAAGGGGTGGATGACGAAATCGACAAAAATGGAACATCACCATGTACCCCCTGACAACCCCAGCTGGATACCGACATGGAATTCCAATCCAATACTGGATTATGGGTTTGTAGCCATGGCAACCCCAACACGACCACATCATGCAGATTATGCAACACCAGAAAGCGAATAACTTCCTGATGTGCAGGAGCCATGCACATGGTCAGCTGGGCCCAGTATTGAGGTTTATTCTTGGCCAAAGGTGTAGCATCAATTCCTCTCAATGGAATAGGACACCGCAAAGGCTCCAAGAAAAACCCACAACGTTTAGCATAATCCAAATCCATCAGATTCAGGGCAGCGCCCGAATCCACAAACGCCATGACAGAAAACGACGACAAAGAGCATATCAAGGTAATGGACAGAAGGAATTTGGACTGTACAGTACCAATGACGGCAGACCTAGCGGACCGCTTAGTGCGCTTAGGACAATCAGAAATAGCATGAGTGGAATCACCACAGTAGAAACACAGACCATTCAGACGTCTGTATTCCTGCCGTTCAACTCTAGTCATAGTCCTATCGCACTGCATAGGCTCAGGTTTAACCTCAGGCAGTACCGCCAAATGGTGCACAGATTTACGCTCGCGCAAGCGTCGACCGATCTGAATGGCCAAAGACAAAGACTCATTCAAACCAGCAGGCATAGGAAATCCCACCATGACATCCTTAAGAGCCTCAGAGAGACCCTTTCTGAACAAAGCTACCAGCGCAGATTCATTCCACTGAGTGAGTACTGACCATTTCCTAAATTTCTGACAATATACTTCTATATCATCCTGACCCTGGCACAAAGCCAGCAAATTTTTCTCAGCCTGATCCACTGAATTAGGCTCATCGTACAGCAATCCGAGCGCCAGGAAAAACGCATCGACACTACTCAATGCAGGGTCTCCTGGCGCAAGAGAAAATGCCCAGTCTTGAGGGTCGCCGCGCAAAAAAGAAATAATAATCAAAACCTGTTGAATAGGATTACCAGAAGAATGAGGTTTCAAGGCCAGAAATAGCTTACAATTATTTTTGAAACTTAGAAACTTAGTTCTATCTCCAAAAAACAAATCAGGAATAGGAATTCTTGGTTCTAACATAGATTTCTGATCAATAGTATCTTGAATTTTTTGTACATTTATAACGAGATTATCCATTGAAGAGCACAGACCCTGAATATCCATGTCCACACCTGTGTCCAGAATCACCCAAATGTCTAGGGAAAAAAAAAAAAAGTGAACACAGAGCAGAAAAAAAAAAATGATGTCAGAACTTTTTCTTTCCCTCTATTGAGAATCATTAGTTTGGCTCCTTGTACTGTTATGTTTGCTAATGACAGGTGTTATGAAGGCAATCCAGAAACACAGCGTGCTTAGCGATCAGAGCACACACAGAGATCTGACAAATACCCAAAAATACAAGAACGAGCTCTGAGACGTGGAAACTCTGTAGACTGCACACCTGATCCTATCCTAAACACAACTAAAAGCGGCTGTGGATTGCGCCTAACAACTACCTAGGCAACTCGGCACAGCCTAAGAAACTAGCTAGCCTGAAGATAGAAAAATAGGCCTGACTTGCCCCAGAGAAATTCCCCAAAGGAAAAGGCAGCCCCCCACATATAATGACTGTGAGTAAGATGAAAAGACAAAACGTAGGGATGAAATAGATTCAGCAAAGTGGGGCCCGATATTCTAGGACAGAGCGAGGACTGTAAAGCGAACTTTGCAGTCTACAAAAAACCCTAAAGCAAAACCACGCAAAGGGGGCAAAAAAACCCAACGTGCCGAACTAACGGCACGGCGGTACACCCTTTGCGTCTCAGAGCTTCCAGCAAAACAAAAGACAAGCTGGACAGAAAAAAAGCAACAAAAAAGCAAAAAGCACTTAGCTATACAGAGCAGCAGGTCACAGGAACAATCAGGAGAAGCTCAGATCCAACACTGAAACATTGACAAGGAGCAAGGATAGCAGCATCAGGCGGAGTTAAGTAATGAAGCAGTTAACGAGCTCACCAGAACACCTGAGGGAGGAAGCTCAGAAGCTGCAGTACCACTTGTGACCACAGGAGTGAATTCAGCCACAGAATTCACAACAGGGGACAGAGAGAAAGACATTACATCTGTGAGGACCTTATGTGAAGCCTTAGGCAGTAAGGAACTACAACACTGCAGTGCAAGGGAAGGCTACTGATTTCCACCTTGAAAAGGGGACTCTGGACTTGCCTCCAAACTGGCCGGACTCTGCCTGCCCTGTGATCTGCTGCCTTGGACTGTGGATGCTGAAGTCTTCAGTAAAGGTAAAGCGACTGCAACCTTGTGTCCTCGTTATTCTCTTTGCCTCTCACCATACCACCATCTATACACCGGGAAGCCCTGGGGATATACTTCACCTGTGGGAAGGTATACCATCTAGGTGTCATAACATCACCCCAGCGGACCCCCTTAAAGCAGTGTCGGTCACCCTGACCGAATACCACAGGTGGCATCACGAACACAAACTATATCCCTTTAAAGATCTTTCCCTTTTACACGGACGTCCCAGGGCCACGGGCCGGGTCAGCCATCGTGACATCTCCCTGTGAACCGCAGGACCCGGTACCAAGTACCCCACAGTCCCATGGGGGCGATCCACTATCCATGCCGAGCTTGAGCAATGGCTCTCTACACTCAACCTTGAGCCAGAGAAGGCCGTGTGCAATAATGGTGCAAACCTGGTGGCGGCCCTACGCATGGCCAACCTTACACACGTGCCTTGCATAGCTCGCATCCTCAACCTAATGGTACAGCAATTCCTCCACCACTGTCTTAGACTGGATGCGCTTCTGCAGAAACCACTGTCATGCTGACTTCCACCATTCTACTACAGTTGGTATAGAGATCTTTTTGACTACCAGTTAACCAGTTGATATGTGATATGATCACACCATAGAATTAAACTTTGCACATGTTGCAGTGACTGTGGCAGCAGCAGCGAGACCTGGTGCAGAATTACATTTTTCATAACCTGGCAAAACGCAGTATGAACGTGGTGCAATTCACACTTGCGTACTGGATACAGATGAAGGACCTCTGCTCCCTTCTGTACATTTTCTTAATGGCTACTAAGCTGGTTAGCCGTGATGATGCCTTCATTAGCATCCCTGTTACTGTCATCTACATGCTGGAGCACACTTTAAACAGTGTGGGTGAGCAGTGGGTGGTGGTGGTCCTTGGGGAAGAGGAGGAAGCAGAGGAGAATACCTTTAGGGTTAACAATATCTGTAAGTTCAGGTCTGTCATCTCACAGACGTTTGCCATGGGAGGAACAAATGGAGAAGGACCATGAAAAGGATGAGAAATAAGAGGTGATGGATGCGCAACAGTTAGGAGATAAGACGATAATGATTCCCTCTACTGGGATGGAGGAAGAAAGCTTGAGTGTTATACCACCATCAACACACTGTGGAGTTGGACCTCATGAAAGAGACCGACCCATGAGCGCCTTCTTGCAGCACTATCTGCAACACGATTGTTACCATTATAGTTATGATTCAAAATAATGCTGACTACTGGGTTGCCAGTTTTTTCTAGCCACAATACAAAAGTAAATTTTGCCAGTTGCTCCCCCCCTGATAAGGGACGCACCCATGCTACAGTATCAAAACATGCTGGAAGACAACCTTGAGGGTATGTGCACACGTCAGGATTTCTTGCAGAAATTTTCCTGACAAAAATCAGACATTTCTGCCAGAAATCCGCATGCGTTTTTACAGCGATTTTACCACGTTTTTGACGCGTTTTTTGGTGCTTTTTTTGTGCGTTTTTCCCCAAATGCATAGAATTGCGGGAAAAACGCAGAAAATCCGCAAAAATTATGAACATGCTCATTTTCTTACCGCGATGCGTTTTTTTCCACGTGCACAAAACATGCAGAATGCATTCTAAATGATAGAATGCATAATATATGCGTTTTTAATGAGTTTTTATAGCGTTTTTAGCGTGAAAAAATGCGAAAAAAACTGAACGTGTGCACATAGCCTGACAGTGGTTTTCCCCAACGCAGCAGTGAGGCACACAGTTTGAATCGCAGTGATTGTCTTCCAACCACAGAAACGTCCGCGTCAAAACATTGGCAGTTACAACCCCACCAAGGACAGCATCTGCAAAGAGTTTGTATGTTCTATCCTTGATTGCAAGGGTTTACTTCCAGTAATTATTTTTCTACCCACACTACAAAAACATACAGATAGTAAATTTAGATTATGAGTCCCAATGATGACAGTGTAAGTAATGTCTGTAAAGCAAATGTTTAATTTCTCCACTAATAGTGGTGGTTAAAGCCATTTATTGTCAAACTACTGTGTTTTCTCTTCTTAAATCATAATGACAACCCAAAACATCCAAATGACCCTGATCAAGAATTCATATACCCTGGTGATTTGGGCCTGATAACATGCACAGAAGTTGACACAAATGGGTTTGAATAGCTACTAAAGGTAACATCCTCATCTGTGACCCGTTTGCTTGTAATTAGTGTGTGTGCATAAAAGCTGAGTGAGTTTCTGGGATCCAGACAGACTCTTGCATCTTTCATCCAGCCACTGACGTTTCTGGATTGTGAGTCATGGGGAAAGCAAAATAATTGTTAATGGATCTACAGGAAAAGGTAGTTGAACTGTATAAAACAGGAAAGGGATACAAAAAGATATCCAAGGAATTGATAATGCCAGTCAGCAGCATTCAAACTGTGATTAACAAATGGAAAATTAGGGGATTTGTAAAAAGAAAACCACGGTCAGGTAGACCAACAAAAATCTCGTCCACAACTGCCAGAAAAATTGCTCGGGATGCAAAGAAAAACCCACAAATAACATCAGCTGCAATACTGGACTCTCTGAAAACTAGCGGTGTGGCTGTTTCAAGAAGCACAATAAGGAGGCACTTGAAAAATGGACTGCATGGTCGAGTCGCCAGAAGAAAGCTATTACTGCGCAAATGCCACAAAGTATCTCGCCTACAACACGCAAAACAGCGCAGAGACAAGCCTCAAACCTTCTGGAACATGGTAGTTTGGAGTGATGACTGAGACCAAAATTTTTGTCCACAATCATAAACGTTAGATTTGGAGAGAGGTCAACGAGAGCTATGATGAAAGGAACACCATTCCTACTGTAAAGCATGGAGGTGGATCACTGATGTTTTGGGGGGGTGTGAGCTACAAAGGCACAGGAAGCTTGGTCAAAGTTGAAGGAAAGATGAATGCAGCACGTTATCAGCAAACACTGGAGGTACATTTGCAATCATCAACCCGGATGCTGCACATGCGACGTACTTGGATGTTCCAACATGACAACGATCCAAAACACAAGGCCAAGTCGACCTGTTATTGGCTACAGCAGAACAAAGTGAAGTTTCTGTAGTGGCCATCTCAGTCTCCCAACCTCAATATGATTGAGTCACTCTGGGGAGATCTCAAGCGTGCAGTTCATGCTAGACTGCCTACGAATTTACAGGAACTGGAGGCTTCTTGCCAAGAACAGTGGTCAGCTTTACCATCTCAGAAAATAAAGAACCTCATCCACAACTACCACAAAAGACTTCAAGCTGTCATTGATGTTAGAGGGGGCAATACACGGTATTAAGAAATGGGGTATGTAAACTTTTGATCAGGGTAATTTGGATGTTTTGTGTTGTCATTATGATTTAAAAGAGAAAACATAGTAGTTTGACAATAAATGGTTTCACCCAACCACTAACCATGAGTGGAGAAAGAGGTTTGTTGTTATCATTCATATTCTTTGAAAAATGGCCAACAAAGCAAAAGTTCTGCTGGGGTACGTAAACTTTTGAGCAAAACTGTATATGCACATACTGTATATGCAAATTGCCTCTTCTGAGAAAAAGAGGACTTAAACTCTATAGCGCCACCTGTTGGAAGTAGCGATCCTACAAGTCACAATCAACTCTTTAACGAGTCATGCAATATGACTTAGGGTTAAAGCCAAATCAGTATCTCAATTCGCAGACACGGTGTTTCGGGCTGTTGGCCCTCATCAGTGCAAAGCATGAGAACTGATTTGGCTAGGTGAGAGGCTCTGGACTGGGGTCTAAGGGGTATCATTTCTCCTTGTGGAGAGTGACATACCATCTCTGGCTTGTCAAGGTAAAGAGGCTTATTCGCCATGCAATGCTCCTCTGGGAAATTAAATATGCAAATTGCCTCTTCTGAGAAAAAGAGGACTTAAACTCTATAGTGCCACCTGTTGGAAGTAGCGATCCTACAAGTCACAACCAGCTCTTTAACGAGTCATCCCTTTCACTCAGCCAAGAGCTTTCCTTTCCAAGGTATGGGGGAAGAGGAGTTTATTGCTTCTAGCTCTGAGAGCAAAGGTATTTACGACCGGCATCCCTGCAGTGGAAAGTGACCAGCTAGAACTGGAAAAGTGGCTCCAAAATTCATGGAAGTCCTTTGTTCCATTATTGTAAGATATTAGGCAAACCATTTAAGTTAAAAACACGAAAATATATATTCTTAATCTCGCTCGGTGGATCTACCCATCACTCTAAACACAGGTTTCTAACTCCATCTGGTAAAGAAGTAGGGATTTCTCTGTAAATATGCATCACAGATAGGACATATTTGATCTCATTAGAATGCCCACGTTAATCCGAGATGAATGCTGGGTTTGTTATGACTATGACATGTTTTGTAGCGGAGTTATAGAAATTAGATAAAAGTTAGGGTAAAATTAGTTAACTGAAGAGGTAGGAGGGACGAGGTGATCCAACCCCTTTCTGGGATGTCACAGGCTGAAGCTATAACTGTCTGCCCAGATCCCAGCAGTCACTTCTTGTCTTTTTCCTGGAGAGCCCTGAGCACGTCCAATGAACTGGGATTATGGAAACTCCACTAGCCTGGTTGCCTGCAATGCTTTGAAAACCTGTGAGTGTTATCTTTTCTCCTGTAATCCGTTTATGTTATAATTACCTTGTACATATTTGCAATTGTCTCATTTGTAACATCTTTGTAAAATATTTTGATAAAGCACTGCCTAAATTTTGTGGGGTATATTATATAATACTAGTTTTTTTCTCCATGCTCTAAACGTACCCTAAGTCTCCTGAAGGGAATTACGCTACTGTTTTTGGGTTAGCTTTGGACCCGTTTAATCGAAGCTGGTGGCAGCATACGTTTTGTACTGGGTAGTTGGGTGTTGTTGTAGCGACTGCGGCATTGATAATTATTGTTCCTGCCTGAGCGGGAGTAGTTTATTGCGTCGCTGCAGCGTGCCCATTAGCCAGTACATAGCAGGCAGCCTTTCTGGCGACTAATTACCCAGGGTGCAGTACCTAATCTGACCTGAGAGTAAGGGGGCGCCAGAGAGCTGCAAGTGTTAAGTGGAACTGTAAGCGGGATATACATAAATCCCTGCAGTTCGTGGTATATTGAAGAGCAGTGGGATACCTAGAATAAGCCCCTGCTGTAAACTAAGAGGTCCATAGCCTTGTGTGTGTTTTTTCATCACATTGTGGAGTGGAGGGATAACTAAGATAAGCCCCCCTGCACATGTGATAGCCGTCTGTTGGCCTAAAGTCACCCCGATCCGTGACGTAGGGGTGACGGTCACGGTGTGAATCGTGACAAATTGACCGCTGCCACCAATTTGTCACGATTCACACCGTGAGCGTCACCCCTACGTCACGGGTTGGGGTGACTTTAGGCCAACAGACGGCTATCACATGTGCAGGGGGGCTTATCTTAGTTATCCCTCCACTTCACAATGTGATGCACGGCGAATAAGCCTCGTTACCTTGACAAGCCAGAGATGGTATGCCACTCTCCACAAGGAGAAATGATACCCCTTATGCACATATAGTCATATAGATATTTGAAGGCATTTACAAAAAAATACGTATAAACAGATATACACACAGACATACTGTATAAGCTTGAAAAAGGTCCACGGACCGAAACGTTGCAGATGGCAGAATAAACTTTGGAGCTGTCTTTTCACAATTGCTGTGGTGCTGTCCTTTTCTTCATGTGCTTCTGGATTTACCTACTGGGATGGATCCCCTGGTGAGGACGTGCACTCTGCTGTCCATAGAGACATTGCCATTATAGGGTGCGGCTTTACTATTTATATTTGATACTTATACTGTATAAGCACACATACAGACATATTACATTTCCTTTTATATGGGGAAGACTGTAACACACTTGGCTCCCCTTCCCCCAGCTTGTCTCCAGTTCAGCTCTCTGCTGAGAAGGTGGCCGTGCAGAGTGCGCTTCGTGCCATCACTTTAGCAGACACGGCCGCACACACAGGGTACTGTGCGACTGTGTTGGCTAGCTGTGAAGCAGCAGGGCTAACAATGCAACCTTAATTTTGTGTTCGGGTCCGTACGCACATTACTCTATGTGTGCGGACATGTCGGCTAAAGTGATGTCACTGCCGAAGAAGAAACAGGCCGACAAGCAGCCCTTCATAGCTGCAGGGGAAGCTGCCGGGGGGGGGGGTATATGTCCCTTTTACCCCTGGCCCAGCCCACCCTCGGTAGTTATATTCTTGTACTTCTAAGTGGATGCAACACTTTTGAAATTACTGAGATATTGGGGCGCGATCACAAAACCATCAAATGTTTTGTTGCAAATAGTCAACAGGTTCGCAAAAGACGTATCAACGAAAAAAAACACATTGCCTGCCTAAGATCTGAGAAGAATCAAGCATGAAGCGACCAGGTAGCCATTATCCTCCAGTGTTGTCATGTTTCAGAACTGCAACCTCCCTGGAGGCCCAGAAGTACAAGTGGTTCAGTGCTCAGAGATATGGCTGAGATAAGGCTGAAACCAGACCATCACTAGAAGACACACAAGGTGATATGTCAAAACTGAGCCAAGAAATATCTGGAGACAGATAAAAACTCTTGAGGAACCAGATGGATGGGCCTGTGGCTGGATCAGTAATGACAACAGACCTCCACTTCCACTCAGACACCAGTGAGGTGGAGGTGGGGTACTGCCATGGGATAATATTATTAAAAATAAGATAGTTGGACCTTTTAAGGTTGAAGATGGATTCAATATCAACTCCCAAACCTTCTTCCAGTTTTTATTTAGAAGTCATTTCTTCAACCAGTGGTCCAGGATAAAAGTCAGCAGCTTACAAGAAAACCATGATTTTTATGAAGGACAGTGCTCCATCTCAGCATCAAAGTCTCCACTGCGTGGTGCCAGTAAAGGACTTAAAGGTGAAAGAATAATGACACAGCCCCTTCCTTACCTAACCTAAACTCTACTGAAAACATGTGGGCTCTTCTTAAATGGGAGATTTATGGTGAAGAAAAACAGTCACCTCTCTGATCAGTGTCTGGGCGGTTGTGCTTGGTGTGGCCCAAAAAGTTGATCGTCAACAGATTAAGAAACCGCCAAGACTCCAAGGATGGATGGCTAATTGTTGTTGCTGAAAAAAGCAGCATTTTTCTATGTAAAGTTAAAAATCCTGTGCAAATTGGTTTCTTATTGTTAGTGGCTGCATCATTTTGCAGAAATTGTACAGCCATTAACTAGAAGTAAACCATTTGTGATTAATTTCTAACCAAGTGCTACACGAGACCTAAGCCTAAAGATGGGGCGTGCCACTCATGGGACAATACTTGGGGCTTCCCCCTGAACAAAAATTGCCAGCCAGCAACCCCCACCCAACACCTCTCAGTGAAAAAGTCATAAAATATTTGACCCTTCTACATAGAGTCAATAATCACCTGATAAAGTCACAAGTCCTAAAGATTATGAGGGTGAAGGGCTGTGTATAATTGTAATACTCTGCAGGAGGTTTCATTGAATAAACAACCCTGCCAGACTGGCTAGAGATGGGCTTCTTTGCTATGAGCTGGAGGTAGATTGGATTTAACAGATTTCTTGGACCTTTCTTGACTTTTTTGGAAAAACACTCCATAAGATCCTGGGCCAATAAGCAAAAGGGCTGGAAGGTTTATTACGCACTCCGCTACTGACCCATAGGCTTATCACTGGATTGGAGCCTGTTAAAAGGACTGGAATTGTTATCGTGGGGATTAGGGTGATTATTTGTGATTAGTGTAGTCCACAATGGATGACCTCCTGGTCAGTGAGATGTGTTGATACCATCTCCAGAAGTATTTTTATTATTTTGGCTATTCTTAAAAATAGCTCCACCTGGATCATCTGTCTGCTGCTTGGCTAACCCTTCAATAGTCAGTTACTGTATACTCTTGTACAATTGGGTAGTGTCATAGTAGTTATATTATTGTACATAGGGCAGTATTATAGACATTTTATAGTATGTTTTGCAGAGCTTTGATAATTCTTTAGACCCTATTTACAATGGAAATACTATGTTTCTGCTATCTATGTAGAAAAATATAACTCCTATAATACTGTCCCTTATTTACAAGAATATAACTTCTATAATACTGCCCCTATGTACAAGAATATAACTACCATAATACTGTCCCCTATGTAGAAGAATATAACTACTATAAGACTGCCCCTATGAACAAGAATATAACTAATATAATAATACTGCCCCTATGTACAAGTGTATAACTACTATACTACTGCCCCATCTGTACAAGAATATAAAAACTATAATACAGTTCGTATATATAAGAATATATCTACTATAATACTGCTCCTATGTACGTACAGTATAAGAAAGAAACTACTATAATACTGCCTCCTATGTACAAGAATACAACTACTATAATAGTGCCCCTATGTACAAGAATCTAACTACTATAATACGGTCCCCTTTGAATATCATTACTATAATACTGCTCCTATATGCAAGAATATATATACTATAATACTGCCCCTATATACAAGAATATAACTACTATAATACTGTTAATATGTATAAGAATAAGACTACTATAATACTGCTCCTATACACAAGAATAAAACTACTATAATACTGCCTCCTATATGCAAGAATATAACTACTATAATACTGCTTCCTATGTACAAGAATATAACTACAATAATAATGCCCCTATGGTAAAGAATATAACTAGTGATAGGCAAGCACTAAAATGCTCAGGTGCTCGTTGCTCGGGTCGAGCATATTGTAATGCGAGTAATTAGCCCAATATAAGTCTAAGGGAAAATTGAGCATTTTTGCCATGTTTCCCCCGGGGGGGTCTTTAGAGGGTCTATGAACTGCGGAAATCGATGGGAACAGTACTCAAATGACACGGGAACATCATTGGGAAGACCCCTGGAAGCATTTCTGACTCCAAGGTCAGTGCTGTGAACAATGTTGTCAGAGTCTTATGCCACTTTTACAGACTCACAATAAAACATACAAAAACGAAACCAAAATGGATTTTCCTCGGAAATATGTTAAGGAACATCCTTTCAAGGGTAATGATTTGTATATAAGGCAAAATAAATAACTCAAAACAAAAATTCTCCTCCACCACTTGGGCTATGGTCACATGTAGCTTTTTCTGATGCGTTTTTCAACTTTAGCATTGCTTTCAACCAATACAAATGCATTCACTAGGAAACGTCATTTTAACATTTTGCAACCTTATCTGGTCATGTGGTGTGTGACACATCATCAGACACATCCTGTTTAATTTATGAAGGGGGGACTCTGAAAGTCACAAAGCCTATTTTTATAGGGCCATCAGGCGGCCCTTACTATTCTTAAAGGACCAGAAGTTGGCCTTCTCTATTCTTAGAGAGCCATCAGCCGGCTATGCTTTGTTGTTCCCAATTCCCATTATTAAACAGTGGGTCTCCTATTATGTTATTGTGTATGTAGTGAGTGGCAGGGCTGCCCAAAATTTAGACGCACCCCAATACCCCTTTGAAGACACGTACAGGATGGCCACCTGAAATCAATGTTCCCATTACTAGTAATTTGGTACTCTCATACTGTTTGCCTGTGCATTGAATGCAAGGCCTGCCCAGCCCCAAAGTTAGGTATAAAATTAGGGAAAAAATTCTGGTCCTGTTTTGCCCTGCTGAATCACTGAAGTCCAAACATATTAATAATTATAAGTGATTGCGCGCCGTTCAAGCGCGCGCTGTGATTACGAACCACGCAATGGGGTGCAACCACGCAGCAGACTGACCTCGCAATGGGGAGTACTCACGCACCAGACTGGCGTATGTGCAGACTAATAGCAAACATAAATACCTGGTGTACCTCTCCTGCCACTGCTACCTTGTGTATGAAAAAGCTCTGTAGTTAATACTGTTTGGGTAGAGCTAACCGATAGGGCTATCCATGAAGAAAGTGAACAGGTAGAGCTATCCCATAGCCCTATTCCTCAATATTCCTGAACGTAAGCTATTTCACATGGTTGAGCGCACTTGGGATCTGCCCCCAAGGCCCTGCCCAAGCCCAATGTTTGGTCTTTAGACCACGGCTAGGAGTTAAGGTACCGTCACACTCAGCGACGCTGCAGCGATATAGACAACAAGCCGACCTAAACTAGATCGCTGGAGCGTCGCTGTTTAGGTCGCTGTAGAGACGTCAAACACAGCAACTCCAGAACGATGCAGGAGCGATCCAGTGACGTAACGGCGACTCACTTATCGTTCTCGCTGGTTGTTAGCTCCATATCAAACAGCCGGAGTGTACCGATCCGACACACATCTAGGGGCCCTATGCTCGTTGCTGGCGTTGTTGCTTTTGATGTCAAACATGACGATACACGCCGACCTGGCAACGAAATAAAGTTCTGGACTTCTAGCTCCGACCAGTGATGGCACAGCGGGATCCAGATTGCTGCTGCGTGCCAAACACAACGAGATCGCTATCCAGGACGCTGCAACGTCACGGATCGTTGTCGTTCTCGTTGCAAAGTTGCTGAGTGTGACGGTACCTTTAGTCCCGCTTTTGTGTACAAAATTTTTTGGCTTTTTTTGTACACACAGTTGACAGTAAACCATTTGTCAACATTAGGAATAAGTTTACCTTGCTTCTGTGTCTCAAATATTTTGACCCTTATTTGTTGGCTTTTCCTTTTTCTGGAGAAAGCCACATATACTTGCCCGTGTGAAAACACTGGGAGAGGCAAATAAATTCCTACAATATCCAAGGACTGTCCCTGAGATTTATTGATGGTCATTGCAAAAGCCAACATGACAGGAAACTGACGCCGTCGCATCTGGACTGGCAAGTTTTTATCTTTGGAAAACAGGTAAATTCTTGGAATAAGAACTGTCTGACCCTTTGCTTTTCCATTTAAAGCAGCGGCATGAATAACGTTTGCTTTTAAGCTTTTCACATAAAGCCTTGTGCCATTACAAAGGCCACGCTCTCTGTTAAGATCACGCAGGAGTATAACTTCAGCTCCTGGTTTCATCTTTAGTTCATGAGGAGGCATCCCAGTGGGATTCAAAGAGTTAAGAAACTCTACAGGGTAATCTGTGAGAATCACACCCTCCTCTTCCGCAATTGTGTCAACAGAGCGATATGTTGATTGTTTACCTTGAACTTGACTAAAGGTACCGTCACACTAATCGACGCTGCAGCAATACCGACAACGATGTCGATCGCTGCAGCGTCGCTGTTTGGTCGCTGGAGAGCTGTCACACAGACAGCTCTCCAGCGACCAACGATCCCGAAGTCCCCGGGTAACCAGGGTAAACATCGGGTTACTAAGCGCAGGGCCACGCTTAGTAACCCGATGTTTACCCTGGTTACCGTTGTAAATGTAAAAAAAAAAACACTACATACTTACATTCCCGGTGTCTGGTCATGTCCCTCGCCTTCAGCTTCCCACACTGACTGAGCGCCAGCCGTAAAGTACAGCGGTGACGTCACCGCTGTGCTGTGCTTTACGGCTGGCCGGCGCTCACCAGTCAGTGCGGGAAGCTGACGGTGGGGGACATGACCAGACACCGGGAATGTAAGTATGTAGTGTTTTTTTTTTACATTTACAACGGTAACCAGGGTAAACATCGGGTTACTAAGCGCGGCCCTGCGCTTAGTAACCTGATATTTACCCTGGTTACCAGTGAAGACATCGCTGGATCGGCGTCACACACGCCGATCCAGCGATGTCAGCGGGAGATCCAGCGACAAAATAAAGTGCTGGACTTTCCCCAGCGACCAACGATCTCCCAGCAGGGGCCTGATCGTTGGTCGCTGTCACACACAACGATTTCGTTAACCAGGCGGCCTAGCTTTTTTCTGCGGGGGACAGTTGCAATGTGTGGCGCAGGCAGACAGACAGACAGACAGAGGCCTAAAATAAAAAAAGTTGGCTAAATGCAGTTCGAAACTGCTAGCAGGAATAACCAGGCGGCTTAGCTTGTTTCAGCGGGGGACAGTTGTAATGTGTGGCGCAGAGAGACAGACAGACAGAGGCCTAAAATAAAAAAAAGGTGGCTAAATGCAGTTCGAAACTGCTAGCAGGAATTACCAGGCGGCCTAGCTTTTTTCTGCGGGGGACAGTTGTAATGTGTGGTGCAGACAGACAGACAGACAGACAGACAGAGGCCTAAAGTAAAAAAAGGTGGCTAAATGCAGTTCGAAACTGCTAGCACGAACAACCAGGCGGCCTAGCTTGGTTCAGCGTGGGAGGACAACTGTTATGAGAGGCTGACACAGTTACTAGGCACAAATAAGTAAGCAGGCTACATGCAGTTCACAATTGGTAACAGGAGTACACAGGTGGCATAGCTTTGTTCAGCGGAGGACAACTGTTATAAGTGGCTGACACACTTAGTAGGCCAAAATACTTTAGTGGGCTAAATGTCTGCCAAGGAATTGTTCATAAATAAACTGGTGGCATTACGAGGTACAGGGGTGGGCTCCTCTGCAGAGTTGCAGACAGTGGTAGTTGGCGCAAAGTATTAAGGGGATTAAATGGAGGCCAGGGCACCTGTATATTTTTACTATCATCTATCATTGCAACAAATTTGTAATGGCAGTGCCATTTAAGGATTTAACAGCACAGACTACACAGTGGTGGGGCAGGGAGAGGTAAGTTTTGCAAGTGGTAGAGCACAGTTCGAGCTGGGGGGAACACTCTCTCGTGGGCGGCGGTACTGGCACAGGGCTCCTCATATTACGATGGTGTGTCTGACGTTGGTTGTGCACCACCACCGTCAGAGACACTTCATTGTACTATGAGGGACCCTGTGTCAGTGGCGTCGCCCCAGAGTGGGCACACCCACCTGTCCAGGCAAATGGCACTCGCACGGGTGCTTGCGCCAAGTTGTGACCACGGCCCTGTGGGGGGAGTCTGCCCATTTAGGGAGGTATACAAATGGCCTATGGTGGACATTTGGCACCTGCAAATGGCGGAATTGGAGCAGTCAGTAAGAGGAGGCCAAAAACAAGAAATTTTTCTGGCAAGCTACGTGTCAGCAGGGGAAGGTGGGGCAAAATAATTTGAAATCCATGATTGCTTCATTTTAATGAAGGTTAGATCATCAACATTTCGGGAAGCCAGACATGTCATTTTTTCGGTCAGTATTGAACCAGCAGCACTGAAGACTATTTCTGATAGCACACTAGCAGCTGGGCAAGCGAGCTCCTGTAATGCATATTCTGCCAATTCAGGCCAGGTGTCTAGTTTAGATACCCAGTAATCAAAGGGGAATGACCTGTGAGGGAGAACATCAATAAGGGAGGAAAAATAGTTGATAACCATAGTGGACAAATGCTGTCTCCTGTCACTTTGAATCGATGCAGCAGTACCTGTTGTGTCTGCGGTCATTGCAAAATCACGCCACAACCTGGTCATAAATCCCCTCTGTCCAATGCCACTTTGGCTTTGTGCACCTCTAACACGTCTGCCATGTTGCCCCCTACGGCTCGTGTAAGAACCGTCACCGCCGCTGTGTGCTGGGAATGCCTGAACCAAACGGTCTACAAGAGTTGCTTGTTTCGTAGCCAATATTTGCTCAAGGTTCTCATGTGGCATTATATTTTGCAATTTTCCTTTGTATCGTGGATCCAGGAGGCAGGCCAACCAGTAATCGTCATCGGTCATCATTTTGATAATGCGGGGGTCCCGTTTTAGGATACGCAAGGCATACTCTGCATGTGGGCCAAAGTTCCAGGTGCCAATTCACTGCTTGTGCTGGGTTGAGGAGCACTTTCTTGAAAATCTACATCACTTGTGGCCCGCAAAAACCCTGTACCTGACCCTGCAATGCCACCAGTTTCTATTGCCCCCTGAGAAGCATCCTCCTCCCATAAATATTCATCCCCATCATCCTCCTCCTCCTCTTCATCCGCCACCTCGTCCCGGAGACTTCCCTGAGCAGACAATGGCTGACTGTCATCAAGGCTTCCCTCCTGTTGTAAGGGAGACTTACTAGGCTAGTTGTGTGAGATGGGCGGGACAAACTAGCCACACACACCCACACTCCCACTCAGGGGAGTTGTTATGGATATATAATGTGACCAGGGTGTGGGTCACATGGGTGGCTGTGAGTTTCCTGTTTGAAGCCTGTGCTGGAAGACCTGGGAGGAGGCTTCCTGAAGAGCACATGGTGGAGCTTCAGACCTGGTGGCCTGGGGTGTTGGACTACGATCCTGAATAGCACCCGGACAGGTCACATGCCTGGGGTGTTGGACGAAGTCCTGAATAGCACCTGAACAGGCCACACGCTTGTGTGTTGGGAGGTCCTGGGAGTAGGACCGGATCCCTGAAAAGCGCACAGTGGAACTTTTGGGGAAGCTACCGTCCTTCGGTGGGTCTGGACTGACTAAGATATGCCGCACAGGCAAGTTGGTGATTCCTGTGAGGCAGCTTTCCAAGAGGACTGACAAGGAGTCAGCAGGTGGAGCAGGAGGTCCCGTAAGGTACCATAGACTGTTGGTGCTTGTGTTGTGACATGAACTGTATGGTAACCCATGGCAACTGGTAAAGAGAGAGAGACATTGTGTATGGGGCACCTCTGAGGCCAAGAGGTGTCTAGGAACATGTGAAGGTCGCCAGCAGGTAACGGACGAGGTCCGTGTCTTATGCTGACCGGGGTCAGAGACGAACTGTGGTGAAGTTGAATATGTCCAGATGGTGTTCAAGCTGTTGTCAAGTTCCTGAGGATGTGCTTTATGTCGTGTGAAATAAACCTAAAAGACTCTGTTTTATAAGAAATCCGTGCCTGAGTGCGTTAATCCCGTGCCAAGCGAGTGTCCCCCAAGACACGTAGTAGGCGCTATGCTACAATTGGTGTTTCGAATGCGCCACAGCTTCGCTGGATTGGATCTCGGCAGGTGAGTATATAACTATTTTTTATTTTAATTATTTTTTTAGTTTCAATATGTTTATTCAGATTTTTGAACATATAACGTAACATAACAGTGCACAAATGTTGTTCCATGTGGAAGAAATATGCAAATTATTGGCACGTAATACTTGAGTCAAATTAACTCAAACAGAATCAAACAGATAATAAAGAACATAATGGTAACAACATAGACATGGACAAAGGGAAGAAACAACAGGTTTGGGGACGTCATTGCTGTCGGCATACTTATAGCTATAACTTCGGAGGTAATGAAATGATATAGTACAATATCAAGTCTCGCGTAGACACTAATTGGAAAGAAGCACACATGGTCAAGTGGATTTCGACAAATAAGGAGGTTCTCCTAGTTCTTCTGACAATACATTTCACAGTTTATGTAACCAAGATCAATATACTACTCGCATAGTTATTTACGGAGATAGTGAGATGGCCTGAGCTAAGTGGGCTCCAAAGTCGAGGTCTAGCCAGGGACTCCAGATCTTTAAAAAAATGTTCCATTCATCATTCCTGGTGGCTTGAATTCGTTCATACATTAGGATTAAATTCACTCTATCTTTAACCAGTGAGATGGACAACGATGGTGTTCTCCATTTGGCAGCTATGTGGATCTTGGTTGCCATACATATAGTGTTCACCAATTTATGTATACTCTTTGAGAACCCAGGATATTTCTTACCTAGCAAGAATACTGTAGGATCCATTGGGATCGATTTACCAGAAATCTGTTCAATAATCGACTTGGTCTCACGCCATAGAGCCTCAACGACTGGGCACTTCCACCAAATGTGTAACATACCACCTGGTGTATTACAACCTCTAAAACAATTTTCCGAAATGTGAGGAAACATGGCATGGAGTTTTGTAGGAACATAATATGTTCTATGCAGTACTTTCAGTGATGTTTCTGTTAGCGATGTCTGATGACTGCCTTTTGATAGTGTATCGCAGCAGGCACGCCAAGTTTCTACAGGCATGGTAAGACCCAGGTCCTCCTCCCACTGAAGCATATATTTTAGTTTCCCTGTGGTTTAATTATTTTTTTAACAGGGATATGGTGCCCACACTGCTATATACTACGTGGACTGTGTAATATACCGCGTGGCTGCTATATACTACCTGGCCAGTGTTAGATGCTATGTGGGCTGTGTTATGTACTGCGTGGGCTGTGCTATATATTACATGGCCAGTGTTATATACTATGTGGGCTGTGTAATATACCGCGTGGCTGCTACATACTACCTGGCCAGTGTTATATACTGTGTGTGCTGTGCTATATATTACGTGGCCAGTGTTATATACTGTGTGGGCTGTGTTATATATTACGTGGCCAGTGTTATATACTGCGTGGGCTGTGTAATATACCGCGGGGCTGCTATATACTACCTGGCCAGTGTTATATATTGCGTGTGCTGTGCTATATATTACGTGGCCAGTGTTATATACTGCGTGGCCTTTGTTATATATTATGTGGCCAGTGTTATATACTGCGTGGCCTGTGTTATATATTACGTCGCCTGTGTTATATACTGCGTGGCTGTTATATACTGCGTGGGCTGTGTTATATGGTACGTGGGCTGTGTTATATACTGTTTGGGCTGTGTTATATATTGCGTGGCCTGTATTAATGCATCGGGTATTCTACAATATGTATGTATGTTTGTATATAGCAACCACATAGTATATAGCACAGGCCACATCGTATTTGCTATATACTACATGGCACCTGTATACTAAATGGCCTGTGCTATATACTATGTGGCTGCTATATACATACATACATACATATTCTAGAATACCCGATGCGTTAGAATCGGGCCACCATCTAGTAGCAGTTATAATCTTGTACATAGGGAGCAGTATTATAGTAGTTATATTTTTGTACATAGGAGCAGTATTGTAGTAGTTATAATCTTGTACATAGGAGGCAGTATTATAGTAGTTATATTCTTGTACATAGGAGCAGTATTATAGTAGTTATATTCTTGTACATAGGAGCAGTATTATAGTAGTTATATTCTTGTACATAGGAGCAGTATTATAGTAGTTATATTCTTGTACATAGGAGGCAGTATTATAGTAGTTATATTCTTGTACATAGGAGGCAGTATTATAGGAGTTATATTCCTGTTCTTAGGGGCAGTATAATAGTAGTTATATTATTGTACATAGGGGACTGTATTATAGTAGTTATATTCTTGTACATAGGGAGCAGTATTATAGTAGTTATGTTCTTGTACATAGGAGCAGTATTATAGTAGTTATGTTCATGTACATATGAGCAGTATTATAGTAGTTATTTTCTTGTACATAGGAGCAGTATTATAGTAGTTATATTCTTGAACATAGGAGCAGTATTATAGTACTTATATTCTTGTACATAGGGGCAGTATTATAGTGCAGTGCCCCAGAGACCTGGTCGTTGCAGTATGGCGCTCTGCCGCTAAGGGGAGCAGCCGTACGTCTGATGGCACTAAGGAGTTCTCCTGACCAGGTATCACTAGAACACATTACACTTCACACTCCGGCCACTAGGGGGAGAAAAAGGCTTTATTTATTGGGCCACTCCTCACACTGGTAAAACTAGGGGCTGGGGAGGAAGTTAGAGAGAAGCTGACTGGGTTGGAACCAGGCAACATCCCGTGGCAGGGAGTGTTGCAGGGAGAAGGCACAGGGGGGCCCCTGTCAGGCGTGGGAACCTGACAGGTGCCTAGCGAACAGTACAGAACAGAACGTAATGGAACCGCGCCTGCACACCCTGCGGCGGTATCCTAAGGAAGAGACACGAAGGGAAGGATATTGTGGAAATGTGTAAACGAGATCAAGCACAAAGGAGAGCCAATATAGTCGTGCCGAGAGAGAGAGAGGCAACATCTTACTGAGGCGCGTAGTCGGTGGCCGGAACACCGTAGGAGTAACTGACTTCAGGCCTTACTTCAAACTCCGCTGGACAATTAGTCATAGGCTGGCTGTCTACCTTACTACACCTACGAAGACATAGGGGGCAACATTGGGAGAGGGGCGTCTCTAGGGTCCCGGAAGACCTCCAAGTCTTCCCGTCATACGGGTGGCGTCCTAGCCAAAACATACCTGGGGGACGTTAGAAACTAGTAACATCTGGAACCAAAGAACGAGAGAGAGCTGTAGAGAACGAACGAGAACAGCAGTTGTGAGGACTTTTCTGAATGCTCAGCAGGATAGGACTACAACACACAGACGCTATTGGTAGGCAACGATTTCCATCTGCGAGGGAAACTCTGGATGTGCCCATCGGACCGGCCGGTCTCTGAGAGCCCTGTTAAACGTACTCTGGATTGAGGATCCTGAAGCCTTCAGTAAAGAGGTAAAGAGACTGCAACCTTGTGTCCTCGTTATTGACTGCACCTCACACCATCACCATCCACCTTACTGGGAAGCCCTGGGGACATACTTCACCTGTGGGAAGGTATACCATCCAGCTGCCATTCCATCACTCCAGCGGACCCCACAGCAGCGTCGGTCACCCTGACCGAACACCATAGGTGGCGTCACGAACCCCTGACAGACTGTTCCACTACTTTCATTGGACGCCCCTTAGCAGGGTCGCGGACCGGGTCTAGCCACCGTGACAGCTTCAGAACCGAACCAGAGATGCCCGGTACCGAAACGCGTGGTCCTGTGTCTGGGGGCGCTCCAACTTGGCGTCACGAACAGGATCCTACTTAAGCCTGAAGAATTGGGTCATGTGTACCTTGGAACTGTGATTGAAACATATTGGACTGTGATTTGTTGCAAGGACTGTGTATTGCTGTCTACCGCAAGATTCCAGCCAAAACTGCCGCCATTGCAGTGCCACGAGGAGCGCAAGAGAAGGAGAAGGGCATGGAAGTGGGCGTGAGTAAGCTGGAGAGCGCGAAAGATAATGGTTGCCCAGTCTAAATATTTCTGTGCCTTGACAACGTGTCCGTCAGCGGCCGAGATCCGCCTCCTGATCCTCAGTGGAGGGCGGAGACAAAGAAAACGAAACCGCCCACGAAGGAGAGAGCGGGAAAAGGACAAGGAGGGAGTGCAGCGCTCCAGAGACCTGGTCGTTGCAGTATGGCGCTCTGCCGCTAAGGGGAGCAGCGGTATGTCTGATGGCACTAAGGAGTTCTCCTGACCAGGTATCACTAGAACACATTACACTTCACACTCCGGCCACTAGGGGGAGAAAAAGGCTTTATTTATTTGGCCACTCCTCACACTGGTAAAACTAGGGGCTGGGGAGGAAGTTAGTCAGAAGCTGACTGGGTTGGAACCAGGCAACATCCCGTGGCAGGGGGTGTTGCAGGGAGAAGGCACAGGGGGGTCCCTGTCAGGCGTGGGAACCTGGCAGGTGCCTAGCGAACAGAACGTAACGGAACCGCGCCTGCACACCCTGCGGCATTATCCTAAGGAAGAGACATGAAGGGAAGAATATTGTGGAACAGTGTAAACGAGATCAGCACAAAGGAGAGCCAGTAAGAGTCATGCCGAGAGAGGAAGGCAACATCTTACTGAGGCGCGTAGTCGGTGGCCGGATGACCGTAGGAGTAACTGACTTCAGGCCTTACTTCAAATTCCGCTGGACAGTTGATCATAGGTTGGCTGTCTACCTTCTACACCTACGAAGACATAGGGGGCAACATTTGGAGAGGGGCGTCTCTAGGGTCCCGGAAGACCTCCAAGCCTTCCCGTCAAACGGGTGGCATCCTAGCCATAACATATCTGGGGGACGTTAGAAACTAGCAACATCTGGAACCAAAGAACGAGAAAGAGAGAGAGAAAGCTGTAGAGAACGAACGAACGAGAGCAGCAGTTGTGAGGACTATTCCGAATGCTCAGCAGGGTAGGACTACAACACACAGGCGCTATTGGTAGGCAACGATTTCCATCTGCGAGGGAAACTCTGGATGTGCCCATCGGACCGGCCGGTCTCTGATAGCCCGGTTGATCGTGCTCTGGACTGAGGATATTGAAGCCTTCAGTAAAGAGGTAAAGAGACTGCAACCTTGTGTCCTCGTTATTGACTGCACCTCACACCATTACCATCTACCTTACTGGGAAGCCCTGGGGACATACTTCACCTGTGGGAAGGTATATCATCCAGCTGCCACTCCATCACCCCAGCGGACCCCACAGCAGCGTCGGTCACCCTGACCGAACACCACAGGTGGTGTCACGAACTCCTGACAGACTGTTTCACTACCTTCATTGGACGCCTCTTAGCAGGGTCGCGGACCGGGTCTAGCCACCGTGACAGCCTCAGAACTGAACCAGAGAGGCCCGGTGCCGAAACGCATGGCCCTGTGTTTGGGACGCTCCAACTTGGCGTCCCTGAACAGGATCGTACTTAAGCCTGAAGAATTGGGTCATGTGTGCCTTGGAACTGTAATTGAAACGTGTTGGAATTGTGATTTATTGCAAGAACTGTGCATTGCTATTGGCGCAAGATTCCCACCAAAAACTGCCGCCATTGCCGCGCCACGAGGAGCGCAGGAGAAGAAGAAGGGCGTGGAAGTGGGTGTAGAAGAACTGGAGAGCGCGAACGAAAATGGCCGCCCAGTCTAAATATTTCTGCACCTTGAGGAAGTGTCTGTCAGCAGCCGAGATCCGCCTCCTGATTCTCAATGGGGGGCGGAGGAACAAGAAACGAAACCGCCCACGAAGAAGAGAGCGGGAAAGAGACCAGGAGGCGACCCACGTGGAGGACGCCATGGCTGACCGCTTGGACCCAGACTGCGGGGTCGAAGCAGAGGGCTCCCCCAGCTACCCGGATGAGCATAACAGCCAGAGCCTTACGCCTGGGACCGGTCTCTTGCAGGGTGACATGGAAGACCTTGTGGAGCAGCTACTTCAGTGGCGGCTGGAGACCGAGGCCTCGTGCAAAGAGGTACCAACTGAGGAACTCCCGACTCTGGATGTGTCACCACCATTGGAGTCGGCCACACCGGAGGAAGCTGCATCAACCGGTGAGTCCGCCGATTCCACTCTGGTCGCGGAAGACCTGCTAATAGGCCCAGTCGCGGCGCCCCCTCTCCCTGGGACCCATAGACTTCAGCGCCTTCCACAATGGGACCAACCCACGGGCATGGAGCAATTCTTAAAGGCCCCGATCTCGCCGCTTACCATGCCGGGCGAGGTCTACGCGGAGTGTACGGTGTGCCGCTGGGTGAACCCGGGGTCGAACATCATGGGGTTCACCGGGGTGAAGACGCAGGAGGGAGAGATGGTGGAGGCTCTTAGCTGGGAGCAGTGCCAGGCCCAGCTGGATCAGCAGTGGGAGGAGAAGGAGAGACAGCACCAGGCCTAGCGAGAAGCCCATTACCGGCAGGATCTCACAGTGAAAGACCGGGCCCGTAAGGACCGCACCACCCACCAGGCCCCGCGCAGGCAGGGCACCGTTGTAGAGTTCAGGCTCCGTGGGGGATGGGGCTTCATCAAGGAGCCGGATCTATACTCCGAGGTCTTCGTCAACCGGAGAGATGTGGAGTCCCATCTCAGGGAAGGCCACCTGGATCGGGATCTGTACAAGGGGGACGAAGTGACCTACACCCGGCACTTCGGAGAGAGGGGATGGTTCGCCCTCAACGTACACAAGCAGCCAGGCTCCATGCCCTCACCAAGCAGGGCGCCGGAAAGGCCGTCCCCCGTAGCGAGGGTGCCCCTTTGTGACCGAACCGTGACCATCACGGAGACCACAGTGGTGACCCCCACCTGCACCATCATGAAGACCACTACATGCACCGTGGACACTACCACTACGGTGGTGGCAGGAAGCTCGGCCTCCGGAGTGGTTGACACCTCGGCCGCTAGGGGGTCCAGGACCATTGCCACACAGACTCCCGTTTTGAGCCCAGAATCTCCTGTGACCACGCCGAGTGCCCATGTGTACCCGGCGGGATGGCCCCGCCCACTGCTGCTGGCGGAGCTGTCCCGGTCATCAGCATCGCAGCACTAAACCTCGAAGATCCGAAATATGTACATAGTTCATTGTGTTCCTGCTGCTACCTTCAACCCGTCCAGGGTTAACTCCTAGGGATCCCTTCGTTTACCCGGGATCCCTATTGTTTTCCATTGTTTTTCTATTGTTACACCACGTTCATCATTGTATTAAAGACTGCCGGATCATGGACGGTGAATGATTCAGAACTGCTTTGTAAATAGTTTGCACCTTCTTAAAGGTGCTCCCTACTGGTTTTATAAGTCGAAGAAGACTTTGCGAAGACCTGATGCATAAGGACTTGCTGATTGCGAACTTGCTGCTGAAAGAGAGTCTGCACCAGAGACTTGGGTCCCTCTTAAAGGGAATGTTTGATGATTACTTTGATAAAGGTTGAAACGTTGATAATGTTGAAGAATTTAGATAGTTTAATAATGTTAATAAAGATTAAGGACAGGAAAGTTTGAAGTGAACCCGTAGGGGTTAGAGAGAGAGTCTTCCTGAGAGATGTAGAAAGGTGGTCGGTACAATGACAGTAGGCCCAGCCAAGGAGCTAGGCGGTCCTGCTCTAATAAAAGTTGAACGTTAATAATGTTAAAATTTAGAAAGTTTGATAATGTTAATAAAGATTGAGGACGGGAAAGCTTGAAGTAAACCCGTAGGGGTTAGAGAGAGAGTCCTCCTGAGAGATGTAGAAAGATGGTCGGCACAATGACAGTAGGCTCAGCCAAGGAGCTAGGCGGTCCTGCATTGGTGAAGTTGGAACGGAAAGAGAAGTTGAGTTATATAGCATTTTATGGTAGGCCTTTAGTGGGTTCAGCGTGTACGCCCTTAAAGGAAAAGTTAACTTATTGTTCAGAGTTTGCACTTAGTAGAATACCCGGCTGGGTACTGAGAGTTATTTATAGTCAAAAATGTTATTTAAAAATATTTAATCTTGTTTTTGTTTGTAACGTTCAAGTGTCCTTACCTCCCATAAAGGGAAGCACCTATTCTATTTACTTGTTCTAAGCATTCCAAAAATTTGTATGTCTTTTGTTGTATTATATTGTTGTTCTTCTTCCCAGTCCAGGAGTACTGGATTTAACCGGGGGGAGTGCAGCGCCCCAGAGACCTGGTCGTTGCAGTATGGCGCTCTGCCGCTAAGGGGAGCAGCGGTACGTCTGATGGCACTAAGGAGTTTTCCTGACCAGGTATCACTAGAACACATTACACTTCACACTCCGGCCACTAGGGGGAGAAAAAGGCTTTATTTATTGGGCCACTCCTCACACTGGTAAAACTAGGGGCTGGGGAGGAAGTTAGAGAGAAGCTGACTGGGTTGGAACCAGGCAACATCCCGTGGCAGGGGGTGTTGCAGGGAGAAGGCACAGGGGGGCCCCTGTCAGGCATGGGAACCTGGCAGGTGCCTAGCGAACAGAACAGAACGTAACGGAACCGCGCCTGCACACCCTGCGGCATTATCCTAAGGAAGAGACATGAAGGGAAGGATATTGTGGAAACGTAGAAACGAGATCAAGCACAAAGGAGAGCCAGTAAGAGTCGTGCCGAGAGAGAGAGAGGCAACATCTTACTGAGGCGTGTAGTCGGTGGCCGGAACACCGTAGGAGTAACTGACTTCAGGCCTTACTTCAAACTCCGCTGGACAGTTAGTCATAGGCTGGCTGTCTACCTTACTACACCTACGAAGACATAGGGGGCAACATTGGGAGAGGGGCATCTCTAGGGTCCCGGAAGACCTCCAAGCCTTCCCGTCATACGGGTGGCGTCCTAGCCAAAACATACCTGGGGGACGTTAGAAACTAGTAACATCTGGAACCAAAGAACGAGAGAGAGAGCTGTAGAGAACGAATGAACGAGAACAGCAGTTGTGAGGACTATTCCGAATGCTCAGCAGGATAGGACTACAACACACAGGCGCTATTGGTAGGTAACGATTTCCATCTGCGAGGGAAACTCTGGATGTGCCCATCGGACCGGCCGGTCTCTGAGAGCCCTGTTAAACGTACTCTGGATTGAGGATCCTGAAGCCTTCAGTAAAGAGGTAAAGAGACTGCAACCTTGTGTCCTCGTTATTGACTGCACCTCACACCATCACCATCCACCTTACTGGGAAGCCCTGGGGACATACTTCACCTGTGGGAAGGTATACCATCCAGCTGCCATTCCATCACCCCAGCAGACCCCACAGCAGCGTCGGTCACCCTGACCGAACACCACAGGTGGCATCACGAACCCCTGACAGACTGTTCCACTACTTTCATTGGACGCCCCTTAGCAGGGTCGGGGACCGGGTCTAGCCACCGTGACAGCCTCAGAACCGAACCAGAGAGGCCCGGTACCGAAACGCGTGGCCCTGTGTCTGGGGGCGCTCCAATAGCAGTTATATTCTTGTACATAGTGGCAGTATTATAGTTGTTATATTCTTGTACATAGGAGCAGTATTATAGTAGTTATATTCTTGTACATAGGAGGCAGCATTATAGGAGTTATATTCCTGTACTTAGGGGCAGTAGTTATATTCTTGTACATAGGAGCAGTATTATAGTAGTTATATTCTTGCACATAGGGAGCACTATTATAGTAGTTATGTTCTTGTACATAGGAGCAGTATTATAGTAGTTATATTCATGTACATAGGAGCAATATTATAGTAGTTATATTCTTGTACATAGGGGCAGTATTATAGTAGTTATATTCTTGTACATAGGGGGCAGTATTATAGTAGTTATATTCTTGTACATAGGAGCAGTATTATAGTAGTTATATTCTTGTACATTATTATAGTAGTTACATTCCTGTACATAAGGGCAGAATTATAGCAGTTATATTCTTGCACATAGGAGTATTATTATAGTAGTTATATTTCACATCTTTAACTGTACATTGATTTAAGGTATGTTCTGAAGTTTTATGTTGCTGCATTTTTCCTGCAAAAAAAAAAAAACCCGTAGCATTTTACTGTCCCATTTAAGTGAATGAGATTTCTGAAATGTCATTCACTAGATGCTTTTTTTTTCCTCAAAGATTTGAAGCATGTCAATTCTTTCAGTGTTTTTGCAGCTTTCTTCAGGCATTCTAATGCATGGGAAAAAAGAATCAAAAACTCATTAAAAACACAGGCAGAATCACACGTTTTACACGTTTTTTACTACCAAGAGACTGCATCGCTGGTCTCCTTCACTGTGTGCAGCAGCCTCCAGTCCTATATTATCTCCTGGACAACAGAGGCCATTGATGGCATGTCTGCACCATTTAGGTACTGTATCTCCAGCTTCTGGAAGCGCAGCCTACCCAACACCATCTCCCTGGCGTCTCATCATGACAGATTTCCACATTCGCCAGTGGTCTCAGGGAGGGCACAGCGCGTTTCAGTCACATACTTCCAGGGCTCAGTGCACAGCAGCCGGCAGCTGGGAGATTTTCTCAGGACTGCGCCCTTCCTTTGGATTTAATGTGCGCTCCTGTGCCGAGCTCGTTCTTGCACCAATTCCTTTTTTGGTATCTGTCGGTGCATTGTATGTAAACAAAATAAAATTAAGAAAAGACTCCTTCCAGTGATCCATCAGCGAGCTGTGACACTCCTGGCTATGTGTGTGTCTTACTGAGAGGTATCAAACAGCTGCTGACCTCCGAAAATCCAACACTGCTGCCATTGGCCTGAGCAGGTCCCATGTAGATAGGTCCTGCTGGGCTTGTGCTTATACTCAGCAGCCAATGTGAAGAAGCAGAGCTAAGCTGGACTAACTGATTGCAGCTTCGCTTTGGTGAAGCAGGATTGCACTACAAAGTAGAGGGGAAAGAGAGAATACTGACCGTCTGATGATACAGGAGTTGGGTTTCAGACTACACCAACCTCACATACACAATAGGGCTGATTCTTCAAGCAATAAAAGTGCAGCAAAAACGCTGTGTGTGAACATAGCCATTAAAACTAGTGCTAATCTGGAGTCACTGATCATAACCATGACTTATAGAGGATTTACTTATTGACCAACAAAAAAATGGGTGGTCCAAAGTCCCAATTTTGAATAAAGAGTTACTGAGCATGTGCGTCCACAGTTCTAATAACTGCTTATGGCCATTTGTTGCACATGCTCAGTAGGGCTTCCTTCACACAGGAGACTATGAGACACCTGTTGTCGTGATCAGTTGGAATACTAATGGTTGGACCACTGGTGGTTTGATATTTATCACCTATTCAGTAATTGGGTGATATGTTGTTTATAGGACAAGCCCTTTGATTGAAGCAAAGCTGTGGTGTAAAGCATGGGTGTATTTTTCTAAGACCCTGGGATTAAGTATAAATAATAGGGTGAGTATTAGGACATACTACAATATGGCTGCTGGTGTCTGCTCGCTATTAGTGCAGGAATAGTATGTACAGTATACATTATGTGGCCTTATATAAATATCCTCGCAGGTTGTTATAAGAAGCTTCTTGGCTTTTCTACATTGTGCGCACACAGAATTCTCTGCACTCAGTTTTGCAAGCCAAATCTAAAAGGGTGAATAATGAACGCCCCTGGCAATGCTGCTATAGGCACAATGTAAGAGAATAAATTTAAAGGGACACAACCTCTAGACCCTCGGGGGTTTATTCTTCCATATCCACCTTTCATTGGACTGTATATGAGTATGGGGACCTCCCTATGTACCCCCCAGATGATAATCCACCCTCCCCATTGAGAAAACACACATGTTCAGCAGAACATGTGTGTGTGAGGGTTAAGGAAAGTAGCTGTCGGCCATAGTGAGTGTACATGTGTGCAGGGAGTCTGGAGTATTACTGGTAAAGCTGTTAGACACCTTAAGGACAAACCTTTTTATAAGCCTTGTAAGCTTGTTCAAACCCTTAAAGTCTAAGGAAATTAAATGCTAAAAAGATATTTGGTGTCTCCTAGAGAACCAGTCCAGGCATTAAGCCCTGAGCTGCAAAAATGAACCCTAACGGCTCTAGGCCACCAGTGCTAATACACTCGTCAACATAGAAAACCCCAAGAAGGAAAAGTAGTGGAGTTACGGAAATCACAGAATGGATAGACAGGTTACTGATCTGCAAAGGATGAAAAAAATTGAAACAAAATTTTACAAATATCTTCACTTATTCAGTATGGAGTATGAGTGTCAAGCGCAGAAATGCAGCTACAGCCTCGGCTGCTATCAGTGAGGTTATTAATGGTTGTCTGAGAAAAGTTCTGCTGCACTGAATACACTTTGGCAAAGATCCTCTGCCGGCAACTTTCTGCAATTACTGACCAGTTATGTCCCCAATGTGCTCTATGGGAGACAACTTCGGAGACGTTGCAGGCCATGGTAGCACCTTTTGGCCTTGCAGGCTGCTCACAGTATCCCGAGCAACATGGGCCTGGCGTTGTGGTGTTGAAAAGTGGCATCTGGGAAATGTTGTAGGAATATCTGTACCACCGGTTCTACCGTAAACATCGGGTTACTGGGCCGCTCGTATTAACCCGATATTTACCCTGGTTACCATTGTAAAAGTTAAAAAAACAAAACACTACATACTCACATTCCGATGTCTGTCACGTCCCCCGCCGTCAGCTTCCCTGCACTGACTGTCAGCGCCGCCGGCCGTAAAGCAGAGCACAGCAGTGACGTCACCGCTGTGCTCTGCTTTACGGCCGGCGCGGACACAGTCAGTGCGGGAAGCTGACGGCGGGGGACGTGACAGACATCGGAATGTGAGTATGTAGTGTTTTTTTTTTTTACTTTTACAATGGTAGCCAGGGTAAATATCGGGTTACTAAGTGCGGCCCTGCACTTAGTAACCCGATGTTTACCCTGGTTACCCGGGTGCTGCAGGGGGACTTCGGCATCGTTGAAGACAGTTTCAACGATGCCGAAGTCTTTCCCCGGATCGTTGGTCCCTGGAGAGAGCTGTCTGTGTGACAGCTCCCCAGCGACCACACAACGACTTACCAACGATCACGGCCAGGTCGTATCGCTGGTCGTGATCGTTGGTAACTCGTTTAGTGTAACGGTACCTTTAGGTTTGTTATGTGAAATCGAATTTCAATTGGATCAATGGTGGAACCAGTGGTGCGGCCATTTGTACAAAGTTTCACAGGAGCTGTTTTTCAACACAACACCAGGCTCCATGTTGCTCATGCTACTGACAGCATCCTGTGTGGCCTAAATGTGCTACCATGGCCTTCAGCGTCTTTGGACTTACCTCCCATTGAGCACATTTGGGATGTCATTAGTTGGCAATTGCACAGGAAGCTGCCAGCAGCGGATCTTGATGATTTGCCCAAATATTTTCAGAGCGGCAGAACATTCCAATCATTAACCCCTTAATCCCATATGACGTACTATCCTGTCCAGGTGACCTGGGACTTAATTCCCAGTGATGGGATAGTACGTCATATGCGATCGGCCACGCTCACGGGGGGAGCGCGGCCGATCGCGGCCGGGTGTCAGCTGACTATCGCAGCTGACATCCGGCACTATGTGCCAGGAGCGGTCACGAACCGCTCCCGGCACATTAACCCCCGGCACACCGCGATCAAACATGATCGCGATGTGCCGGCAGTACAGGGAAGCATCGCGCAGGGAGGGGGCTCCCTGCGGGCTTTCCTGAGACGATCGGTACACGGTGATGTACTCACCGTGTACCCAGCGTCTTCTCCCTGCAGTCCCCAGATCCAAAATGGCCGCTGGGCTGCATCCGGGTCCTGCAGGGAGCACTTCCGGGTCGCCTGCAGCTCTGTAAGCCTACAGCGATGTCAGTGAGATCGCCGATCTTACAGAGTGCTGTGCAAACTGTAAGATCGGCGATCTGTGATGTCCCCCCCGGGACAAAGTAAAAAAGTTTTAAAAAAAATTTCCACATGTGTAAAAAAAAAAAAAAAAAAATTACTAAATAAATAAATAAATAAAAAAATATTATTCCCATAAATACATTTCTTTCTCTAAAAAAACCCCAAAAAAACAATAAAAGTACACATATTTAGTATCGCCGCGTCCGTAACGACCCGACCTATAAAACTGTCCCACTAGTTAACCCTTTCAGTGAACACCGTAAGAAAAAAAAAAAACGAGCCAAAAAACAACGCTTTATTATCATACCGCCGAACAAAAAGTGGAATAACACGCGATCAAAAAGACGGATATAAATAACCATGATACCGCTGAAAACGCCATCTTGTCCCGCAAAAAACAAGCCACCACAAAGCATAATAAGCAAAAAAATAAAAAAGTTATAGTCCTGAGAATAAAGTGATGCCAAAATAATTATTTTTTCTATAAAATAGCTTTTATCGTATAAAAGCGCCAAAACATAAAAAAATAATATAAATGAGGTATCGCTGTAGTCGTACTGACCCGACGAATAAAACTGCTTCATCCACTTTACCAAACGCGGAACGGTATAAACGCCTCCCCCAAAAGAAATTCATGAATAGCTGGTTTTTGGTCATTCTGCCTCACAAAAATCGGAATAAAAAGTGATCAAAAACTGTCACGTGTCCAAAAATGTTACCAATAAAAACGTCAACTCGTCCCGCAAAAAACAAGACCTCACATGACTCTGTGGACCAAAAAATGGAAAAATTATAGGTCTCAATATGTGGAGACGCAAAAACTTTTTTGCTATAAAAAAAGCGTATTTTAGTGTGTGACGGCTGCCAATCATAAAAATCCGATATAAAAAACACTATAAAAGTAAATCAAACCCCCCTTCATCACCCCCTTAGTTAGGGAAAAATAATAAAATTAAAAAAATGTATTTATTTCCATTTTCCCATCAGGGCTAGGGTTAGGGTTAGGGCTAGGGTTAGGGCTAGGGTTAGGGTTGGGGCTAGGGTTAGGGCTAGGGTTAGGGTTGGGGTTAGGGTTGGAGCTAAAGTTAGGGTTAGGGTTGGGGCTAAAGTTAGGGTTAGGGTTGGGGCTAAAGTTAGGGTTAGGGTTGGGGCTAGGGTTGGGGCTAGGGTTGGGGCTAGGGTTAGGGCTAGGGTTAGGGCTAGGGTTAGGGTTGGGGCTAGGGTTAGGGTTGGGGTTAGGGTTGGAGTTAAAGTTAGGGTTAGGGTTGGGGCTAAAGTTAGGGTTAGGGTTGGGGCTAAAGTTAGGGTTGGGGCTAAAGTTAGGGTTAGGGTTTGGATTATATTTACGGTTGGGATTAGGGTTGGGATTAGAATTAGGGGTGTGTCAGGGTTAGGGGTGTGGTTAGGGTTAGGGTTTCAGGTAGAATTGGGGAGTTTCCACTGTTCAGGCACATCAGAGGCTCTCCAAACGCGACATGGCGTCCGATCTCAATTCCAGCCAATTCTGCGTTGAAAAAGTAAAACAGTGCTCCTTCCCTTCCGAGCTCTCCGGTGCGCCCAAACAGGGGTTTACCCCAACATATGGGGAATCAGCGTACTCAGGACAAATTGGACAACTTTTGGGGTCCAAGTTCTCTTGTTATCTTTGGGAAAATAAAAATGTGGGGGGCTAAAAATCATTTTTGTGGGAAAAATAAGATTTTTTTTATTTTCGCAGCTCTGCGTTGTAAACTGCAGTGAAACACTTGGGGGTTCAAAGTTCTCACAACACATCTAGATAGGTTCCTTGGGAGGTCTAGTTTCCAATATGGGGTCACTTGTGGGGGGTTTGTACTGTTTGGGTACATCAGGGGCTCTGCAAATGCAATGTGACGCCTGCAGACCAATGCATATAAGTCTGTATTCCAAATGGCGCTCCTCCCCTTCCGAGCTCTGCCATGCGCCCAAACAGTGCTTCCCCCCCACATATGGGGTATCAGCGTACTCAGGACAAATTGGACAACAACTTTTGGGGTCCAATTTATCCTGTTACCCTTGTGAAAATACATAACTGGGGGCTAAAAAATCATTTTTGTGAAAAAAAAAGAATTTTTATTTTCACGGCTCTGCGTTATAAACTGTAGTGAAACACTTGGGGGTTCAAAGTTCTCACAACACATCTAGATAAGTTCCTCGGGGGGCCTAGTTTCCAATATGGGGTCACTTGTGGGGGGTTTCTACTGTTTGAGTACATCAGGGGCTCTGCAAATGCAACGTGACGCCTGCAGACCAATCCATCTAAGTCTGTATTCCAAATGGCGCTCCTTCCCTTCCGAGCTCTGCCATGCGCCCAAACAGTGCTTTCCCCCCCACATATGGGGTATCAGCGTACACAGGACAAATTGGACAACAACCTTTGGTGTCCAATTTATCCGGTTACCCTTGTGAAAATACAAAACTGGAGACTAAAAAATCATTTTTGTGGAAAAAAAAGAATTTTTATTTTGCCTGCAGACCAATCCATCTAAGTCTGTATTCCAAATGGCGCTCCTTCCCTTCCGAGCTCTGCCATGCGCCCAAACAGTGCTTCCCCCCCACATATGGGGTATCAGCGTACACAGGACAAATTGGACAACAACCTTTGGGGTCCAATTTATCCTGTTACAATTGTGAAAATACAAAACTGGGGACTAAAAAATCATTTTTGTGAAAAAAAAAAGAATTTTTATTTTCACGGCTCTGCGTTATAAACTGTAGTGAAACACTTGGGGGCTCAAAGCTCTCAAAACACATCTAGATAAGTTCCTTAGGGGGTCTACTTTCCAAAATGGTGTCACTTGTGGGGGGTTTCAATGTTTAGGCACATCAGGGGATCTCCAAACGCAACATGGCGTCCCATCTCAATTCCAGTCAATTTTGCATTGAAAAGTCAAATGGCGCTCCTTCCCTTCCGAGCTCTGCCATGCGCCCAAACAATGGTTTACACCCACATATGAGGTATCAGCGTACTCAGGACCAATTGCCCAACAACTTTTGTGGTCTAATTTCTTCTCTTACCCTTGGGAAAATAAAAAATTGGGGGCAAAAAATCATTTTTGTGAAAAAATATGATTTTTTTATTTTTACGGCTCTGCATTATAAACTTCTATGAAGCACTTGGTGGGTCAAAGTGCTCACCACACATCTAGATAAGTTCCTTAAGGGGGTCTACTTTCCAAAATGGTGTCACTTATGGGGGGTTTCAATGTTTAGGCACATCAGGGGTTCTCCAAACGCAACATGGCGTCCCATCTCAATTCCAGTCAATTTTGCATTGAAAAGTCAAATGGCGCTCCTTTCCTTCCGAGCTCTGCCATGTGCCCAAACAGTGGTTTATCCCCACATATGGGGTATCAACGTACTCAGGACAAATTGTACAACAACTTTTGGGGTCCATTTTCTCCTGTTACCCTTGGTAAAATAAAACAAATTGGAGCTGAAATAAATTTTGTGTGAAAAAAAGTTAAATGTTCATTTTTATTTAAACATTCCAAAAATTCCTGTAAAACACCTGAAGGGTTAATAAACTTCTTGAATGTGGTTTTGAGCACCTTGAGGGGTGTAGTTTTTAGAATGGTGTCACACTTGGGTATTTTCTATCATATAGACCCCTCAAAATGACTTCAAATGAGATGTGGTCCCTAAAAAAAAATGGTGTTGCAAAAATGAGAAATTGCTGGTCAACTTTTAACCCTTATAACTCCCTAACAAAAAAAAATTTTGGTTCCAAAATTGTGCTGATGTAAAGTAGACATGTGGGAAATGTTACTTATTAAGTATTTTGCATCACATATCTCTGTGATTTAAGGGTATAAAAATTCAAAGTTGGAAAATTGCAAAATTTTCAAAATTTTTGCCAAATTTCCATTTTTTTCCCAAATAAACACAAGTTATATCGAATAAATTTTACCACTATCATGAAGTACAATACGTCACGAGAAAACTATGTCAGAATCGCCAAGATCCGTTGAAGCGTTCCAGAGTTATAACCTCATAAAGGGACAGTGGTCAGAATTGTAAAAATTGGCCCGGTCATTAACGTGCAAACCACCCTCGGGGCTTAAGGGGTTAATAATATCAATGATAGCAGCCGAGGCTGAAAGTGCCAGGATTTGTGCATGTGGTTCATGCGCCATACTGAATAAATCAAGACGTTTTGAATTTTTTATTGCCATTTTTCAGTATTTGAAGATTAGTAACATGTCTAGCCATCCTGTGATTTCCAGAATTCCATAACTCATCCTTCATTGTGTAGCACTTTCAAGGTTGAGCAGTGTATATGTATGAATCAGTAAACACTAGGGTTGAGCGAAACGGGTCGAACATTTTCAAAAGTCGCCGACTTTTGGCTAAGTCGGGGTTTCATGAAACCCGATCCGACCCCTGTGCGGGGTCGGCCATGCGGTACGCGACTTTCGCGCCAAAGTCGCGTTTCAATGACGCGAAAAGCGCCATTTCTCAGCCAATGAAGGTAAACGCAGAGTGTGGGCAGCGTGATGACATAGGTCCTGGTCCCCACCATCTTTGAGAAGGGCATTGCAGTGATTGGCTTGCTGTCTGCGACGTCACAGGGGCTATAAAGAGGCGTTCCCGCCGACCGCCATCTTACTGCTGCTGATCTGAGCTTAGGGAGAGGTTGCTGCCGCTTTGTCAGAAGCAGGGATAGCGTTAGGCAGGGTCCATTAACCACAAAACCGCTTGTGCTGCAGCGATTTGCACTGTCCAACACCACCCTCGGTGTGCAGGGACAGTGGAAGTTTTTTTTTTTTTTTTCCCCCTCAGCGCTGTAGCTCATTGGGCTGCCCTAGAAGGCTCCCTGATAGCTGCATTGCTGTGTGTACGCCGCTGTGCAAACCAACTGCTTTTTTCAAAGCACAAATCCTCTTGTTCCTTCCTTTCTGCACAGCTATCTTTTTTGTTTGTCCACACTTTTTATTTGATTTGTGCATCAGTCCACTCCTTATTGCTGCCTGCCATACCTGGCTGAGATTACTGCAGGCAGGGAGATAGTAATTGTAGGACATTCCCTGTTTTTTTTTTTTTTTGGTGGGAGATTAAGATTGGCAATTTGGCATTTCTGCTAGAGTGCCATCCCTGTGTGTGCCATCTCTCTCACATAGTGGGCCATAGAAAGCCTTTTCATTTTTCTGTATTTTTTTTTGTGGGGTGTATAAATTCTCCCTGATAAAAATACAGTGGGAGATTAATATTAGCCTTTGGGCTTGTGTGCCAGTCCTGAGTGTGCCATCTCTCTCACAAATAGTGGGCCATAGAAAGCCTATTTAATTTTTTTTTGGGTTTTATAAATTTTCCCTGAAAAAAGGGAGATTAATATTGGCCTCTGGGCTTGTGTGCCAGTTGTGAGCGTGCCATCTGTGCCAGCCCTGAGCGTGCCATCTCTCTCACAAATAGTGGGCCATAGAAAGCCTATTTAATTTTTTTTTGGGTTTTATAAATTTTCCCTGAAAAAAGGGAGATTAATATTGGCCTCTGGGCTTGTGTGCCAGTTGTGAGCGTGCCATCTGTGCCAGCCCTGAGCGTGCCATCTCTCTCACAAATAGTGGGCCATAGAAAGCCTATTTAATTTTTTTTTTTGGTTTTATAAATTCTCCCTGAAAAAAAGGGAGATTAATATTGGCCTCTGGGGTTGTGTGCCAGTTGTGAGCGTGCCATCTGTGCCAGTCCTGAGCGTGCCATCTCTCTCACAAATAGTGGGCCATAGAAAGCCTATTTAATTTTTTTTTTGGTTTTATAAATTTTCCCTGAAAAAAGGGAGATTAATATTGGCCTCTGGGCTTGTGTGCCAGTTGTGAGCGTGCCATCTGTGCCAGTTGTGAGCGTGCCATCTCTCTCACAAATAGTGGGCCATAGAAAGCCTATTTAATTTTTTTTTTGGTTTTATAAATTTTCCCTGAAAAAAGGGAGATTAATATTGGCCTCTGGGCTTGTGTGCCAGTTGTGAGCGTGCCATCTGTGCCAGTCCTGAGCGTGCCATCTCTCTCACAAATAGTGGGCCATAGAAAGCCTATTTAATTTTTTTTTTGGTTTTATAAATTCTCCCTGAAAAAAAGGGAGATTAATATTGGCCTCTGGGCTTGTGTGCCAGTTGTGAGCGTGCCATCTGTGCCAGTCCTGAGCGTGCCATCTCTCTCACAAATAGTGGGCCATAGAAAGCCTATTTAAATATTTTTTTGGTTTTATAAATTCTCCCAGAAAAAAAGGGAGATTAATATTGGCCTCTGGGCTTCTGTGCCAGTCCTGAGCGTGCCATCTGTGCCAGTCCTGAGCGTGCCATCTCTCTCACAAATAGTGGGCCATAGAAAGCCTATTTAAATATTTTTTTGGTTTTATAAATTCTCCCAGAAAAAAAGGGAGATTAATATTGGCCTCTGGGCTTGTGTGCCAGTTGTGAGCGTGCCATCTGTGCCAGTCCTGAGCGTGCCATCTCTCTCACAAATAGTGGGCCATAGAAAGCCTATTTAATTTTTTTTTTGGTTTTATAAATTCTCCCTGAAAAAAAGGGAGATTAATATTGGCCTCTGGGCTTGTGTGCCAGTTGTGAGCGTGCCATCTGTGCCAGTCCTGAGCGTGCCATCTCTCTCACAAATAGTGGGCCATAGAAAGCCTATTTAAATATTTTTTTGGTTTTATAAATTCTCCCAGAAAAAAAGGGAGATTAATATTGGCCTCTGGGCTTCTGTGCCAGTCCTGAGCGTGCCATCTGTGCCAGTCCTGAGCGTCCCATCTCTCTCACAAATAGTGGGCCATAGAAAGCCTATTTTTTTTTTTTTTGGGGTTTTAGAAATTCTCCCTGAAAAAAAAAGGGAGATTAATATTGCCCTTTGGGCTTGTGTGCCAGTACTAAGCGTGCCATCTCTCTCTCTCTCTCTCTCAGTCAGTGGGCCATAGAACGCCTATTTTTGGTTTTATTTGTTTTCTAAATTCTCCCTGAAAAAATCATTATATTTTATTTGGTTTCTAAATTCTTCCTGATAAAATCATATTTTTTTTATTATTTTTTTTCTAAAGTCTCCCTGAAAAAAACAAAACAAAAAAAAAAACAAACAAAAAAAACAGTGGGGGATTAATATTGGCCTTTCTGCTTGTGTGCCAGTCTTGACTCCTGTGTGCGTCATCTCTCACTCAGTGGGCCATAGAACGCCTATTTTTTGTTTTATTAGTTTTATAAATTCTCCCTGAAAAAATCATTTTATTTTATTTGGTTTCTAAATTCTTCCTGATAAAATCATATTCTTTTTATTATTTTTTTTTTCTAAAGTCTCCCTGAAAAAAAAAAAAAAAAAACAGTGGGAGATTAATATTGGCCTTTCTGCTTGTGTGCCAGTCTTGACTCCTGTGTGCGTCATCTCTCAGTCAGTGGGCCATAGAACGCCTATTTTTGGTTTTATTTGTTTTATAAATTCTTCCTGAAAAAATCATTTTATTTTATTTGGTTTCTAAATTCTTCCTGATAAAATCATATTTTTTTTATTATTTTTTTTTCTAAAGTCTCCCTGAAAAAAAAAAAAAAAAAACAACCAAAAAAAACAGTGGGAGATTAATATTGGCCTTTCTGCTTGTGTGCCAGTCTTGACTCCTGGGTGTGCCATCTCTCTCTCTCTCTCTCTCTCTCTCTCTCCAATTGTGGTCCATAGAAAGCCTATATTTTTTTTCCTTGATTTGGGTTCCAAAATCTACCAGAGAAAATAACTCCATCAATCATTGGTAGAAAAATATTGGCCTCTGGGCTTGTGTGCCACTCCTGATTCCTGTGTGCGTCATCTCTCACTCAGTGGCCCATAGAAAGCATATAGTTTGTTACATTTGTTTTCTAAATTCTCCCTGCAAAAATCTATTTTTTTTTTTTTTTTGGTGTTTCTAAAGTGTTCCTGAAAAAAATAAAAATAAAAAAAAAATAATAGTGTGACATTAATATTAACATTTGTGCTTCAGTGACAGTCCTGCGTGTGGGGCATCTCTCTAATTTGCAGCCACCAAAAACAGAGTGTGTAACATTGGGCCTGATTTTCGCTGTGGTCTCACCAACCTGTAAAGGGGTAGCTAAATCATACTGAAGTTATAGCTCACCGTGTAAGTTGTGTGACTGCAACAAATAACGTTAGTTTGGTTACGTTTTTAAAACAATGAGGAAGTCTAGTGGAAGAGGTCGTGGCCGGGGGCGTTCATTGTCAGCTGGTAATGAGGGTAGTGGTAGTGGTGGAGCATCAGGTGGTCGTGGGGAAAAAAATATTGCACCTAAGTCTGGAGCTGTGGAGCCAGGTTCGTCGTCCGGCTACACAAGGCCTCGAACGCTCCCTTTTCTGGGATTAGGAAAACCGCTTTTAAAGCCGGAGCAGCAAGAGCAAGTTTTGGCTTATCTTGCTGACTCAGCCTCTAGCTCTTTTGCCTCCTCTCGTGAAACTGGTAAAAGTAAAAGCAGCGCGTCGTTAGTGGATGTTCACGGTCAGGGACAAGTCACTTCCTTGTCCTCTTCAGCAAAAACAACAACAGAGAAGAATGCAGCAGGCGACACAACGGGTTACTCCATGGAGCTCTTTACACATACCGTCCCTGGCTTAGAAAGTGAAGCAGTTAACAGTCCATGCCCATTACAAGTTGAATCTGACATGGAGTGCACTGACGCACAGCCACAGCCAGACTACTATGCTGGTCCTTTGACTCAGACCACAACATTGCCCTCGCAGGGTGCTGATCAAGAATCAGACCCTGATGAGACTATGTTGCCCCATCACGAACGCTATACCACCAAACGACACGGTGACACAGACGAAGTTGCGCAGGAGGTACAAGAAGAGTTATTAGATGACCCAGTTCTTGACCCCGATTGGCAGCCATTGGGGGAACAGGGTGCAGGCGGCAGCAGTTCTGAAGCAGAGGAGGAGGAGGGGCCGCAGCAGGCATCAACATCGCCACAGGTTCCATCTGCCGGGCCCGTATCTTGCCCAAAACGCGTGGCAAAGCCAAAACCTGGTGGAGGACAGCGTGGCCATCCGGTTAAAGCTCAGTCTGCAATGCCTGAAAAGGTATCCGATGCTAGAAAGAGTGCAGTCTGGCATTTTTTTAAACAACATCCAATTGATCAGCGCAAAGTCATCTGTCAAAAATGTTCTACTTCCTTAAGCAGAGGTCAGAATCTGAAAAGTCTCAATACTAGTTGCATGCATAGACATTTAACCACCATGCATTTGAAAGCTTGGACTAACTACCAAACGTCCCTTAAGGTTGTTGCACCCTCGGCCAATGAAGCTAGTCATCAACGCAACATCCCTTCCGGCAGTGTAGGACCACCATTTAGCGCACCACCTGCTGTATCTGTGCAGGTATCTTTGCCAGGCCAAAGCAGTCAGGGTCAGGGAATCACCAGTTTCGTAGTAGGAAACACTGCATCTAGGGCACCGGCGGCAACAATACCATCTCCCACCGTCTCTCAGTCTGCCATGTCCACCGGCACCCCCGCTAGTTCCACGATCTCCAGCTCTCCAGTCCAGCTCACCCTACATGAGACTATGGTTAGAAAAAGGAAATACTTAGCCTCGCATCCGCGTACACAGGGTTTGAACGCCCACATAGCTAGACTAATCTCGTTAGAGATGATGCCCTACCGGTTAGTTGAAAGCGAAGCTTTCAAAGACCTGATGGACTACGCTGTACCACGCTACGAGCTACCCAGTCGACACTTTTTTTCCAGAAAAGCCATCCCAGCCCTCCACCAGCATGTTAAAGAGCGCATCGTCCATGCACTCAGGCAATCTGTGAGCACAAAGGTGCACCTGACAACAGATGCATGGACCAGTAGGCATAGCCAGGGACGTTACGTGTCCATCACGGCACACTGGGTAAATGTGGTGGATTCAGGGTCCACAGGGGACAGCAAGTTTGGGACAGTTCTGCCTAGCCCACGGTCTAGTAAACAGTTGTCTGTAGCCGTTCGCACCCCCTCCTCCTCCTCCTCCTCCTCGTCCTCCTGCAGAAGCAAGAGCTCGTCCACAGACCGCAGTCGCACAAACACTCCATCCGCACCTGCCACTGTTGCACACCAGGTCTCCCATTATGGGGCAGCTACTGGCAAACGTCAGCAGGCTGTATTGGCTATGAAGTGTTTGGGCGACAATAGACACACCGCGGAAGTTCTGTCCGAGTTCTTGCAGCAAGAAACGCAGTCGTGGCTGGGCACTGTAGATCTTGAGGCAGGCAAGGTAGTGAGTGATAACGGAAGGAATTTCATGGCTGCCATCTCCCTTTCCCAACTGAAACACATTCCTTGCCTGGCTCACACCTTAAACCTGGTGGTGCAGTGCTTCCTGAAAAGTTATCCGGGGTTATCCGACCTGCTCCTCAAAGTGCGTGGACTTTGCGCACATATCCGCCGTTCGCCTGTACACTCCAGCCGTATGCAGACCTATCAGCGTTCTTTGAACCTTCCCCAGCATCGCCTAATCATAGACGTTGCAACAAGGTGGAACTCAACACTGCACATGCTTCAGAGACTGTGCGAACAGAGGCGGGCTGTTATGTTTTTGTGGGAGGATACACATACACGGGCAGGCAGTAGGATGGCAGACATGGAGTTGTCAGGTGTGCAGTGGTCGAAGATTCAAGACATGTGTCAAGTCCTTCAGTGTTTTGAGGAATGCACACGGCTGGTTAGTGCAGACAACGCCATAATAAGCATGAGCATCCCCCTAATGCGTCTGCTGATGCAAAGTTTGACGCACATAAAGGATCAGGCGTCTGCACCAGAGGAAGAGGAAAGCCTTGATGACAGTCAGCGATTGTCTGGTCAGGGCAGTGTACATGACGAGGTACCGGGCGAAGAGGAGGTGGAGGATGAGGAGGATGATGGGGATGAGTATATTTTTAATGAGGAAGCTTTCCCGGGGGCACGGGAAATTGGTGGCGTGGCAAGGCCGGGTTCTGGTTTTTTGAGGGACACAAGTGACGTAGATTTGCCTGCAACTGCCCCTCAACCAAGCACAACCGCAGATTTGACAACGGGAACTTTGGCCCACATGGCGGATTATGCCTTGCGTATCCTCAAAAGGGACACACGCATTACAAAAATGATGAACGATGACGATTACTGGTTGGCCTGCCTCCTTGATCCTCGCTATAAAGGCAAATTGCAAAATATTATGCCACATGAGAACTTGGAACTAATATTAGCAACAAAACAATCAACTCTTGTTGACCGTTTGCTTCTGGCATTCCCTGCACACAGCGCCCGTGATCGTTCTCACACGAGCTCCAGGGGCCAGCAGACCAGAGGTGTTAGAGGGGCAGAAATCAGAAGTGGCGTTGGCCAGAGGGGTTTTCTGACCAGGTTGTGGAGTGATTTTTCTATGACCGCAGACAGGACAGGTACTGCAGCATCAATTCAAAGTGACAGGAGACAACATTTGTCCAGTATGGTTACAAACTATTTTTCATCCCTTATCGACGTTCTCCCTCAACCGTCATTCCCATTTGATTACTGGGCATCCAAATTAGACACCTGGCCAGAATTGGCAGAATATGCATTGCAGGAGCTTGCTTGCCCGGCAGCTAGTGTCCTATCAGAAAGAGTATTCAGTGCTGCAGGTTCAATACTAACAGAAAAAAGGACTCGTCTGGCTACCCAAAATGTAGATGATCTAACCTTCATTAAAATGAACCACAACTGGATTTCAAAATCTTTTGCCCCACCCTGCCCGGCTGACACCTAGCTTTCCTATGAAAAGGTCTTGCCTGTGGACTATTCTGAATGACTTTTCCAATCTCGTAATTTTCTTCACCTGATTGTCCAGCATACGACATGTTTCCACCTCACGAAATGGCCAAACTCCCCACACGGGGCCGTGCTATCGCCACTTTGCGCTTGGACCCTTGAGAGTGCTGTTTGTCTGAAGAGGTGGGTGTGGCCGCTTTTGGTCGACGGCACTGCCACTGGGTCCCTCATAGTACAATAAAGTGTCTCTGGCGGTGGTGGTGCGCACCCAACGTCAGACACACCGTTGTAATATGAGGGGCCCTGTGCCTGTACCGCCGGCCACAAGACAGTTCCCCCCCCCAGCTCAAACAGTGCTCTACCACTAGCAAAATTATCTCTCACAGCTTCACCAATGTGTAGTCTAGGCGCTGACATCCTTCAATGCCTGGCACTGACAATACCATTGTTTTGACATTTTTGTTATGTTAGGCCTTCGAAGCCTGTCTGCGGTCCCTTCTTTCTACAACTACTACACTGACCAGGCCACTGCTGGCCGTGTTACCCTGGAACCAATTTAAAAGTGCCTACAGCCAGCCCAAGTTTGTTATGTTAGGCCTTCGAAGCCTGTCTGCGGTCACTCCTTCCACTAGACTTCCACTGACCAGACCACTGCTGCCCGTGTACCCCTGGAACCAATTTAAAAGTGCCTACAGCCAGCCCAAGTTTGTTATGTTAGGCCTTCGAAGCCTGTCTGCGGTCACTCCTTCCACTAGACTTCCACAGACCAGACCACTGCTGCCCGTGTACCCCTGGAACCAATTTAAAAGTGCCTACAGCCAGCCCAAGTTTGTTATGTTAGGCCTTGGAAGCCTGTCTGCGGTCACTCCTTCCACTAGACTTCCACTGACCATACACTGCTGCCCATGTACCCCTGGAACCAATTTAAAAGTGCCTACAGCCAGCCCAAGTTTGTTATGTTAGGCCTTCGAAGCCTGTCTGCGGTCACTCCTTCCACTAGACTTCCACTGACCAGACCACTGCTGCCCGTGTACCCCTGCAACCAATTTAAAAGTGCCTACAGCCAGCCCAAGTTTGTTATGTTAGGCCTTCGAAGCCTGTCTGCGGTCACTCCTTCCACTAGACTTCCACTGACCAGACCACTGCTGCCCGTGTACCCCTGGAACCAATTTAAAAGTGCCTACAGCCAGCCCAAGTTTGTTATGTTAGGCCTTCGAAGCCTGTCTGCGGTCACTCCTTCCACTAGACTTCCACTGACCAGACCACTGCTGCCCGTGTACCCCTGGAACCAATTTAAAAGTGCCTACAGCCAGCCCAAGTTTGTTATGTTAGGCCTTCGAAGCCTGTCTGCGGTCACTCCTTCCACTAGACTTCCACAGACCAGACCACTGCTGCCCGTGTACCCCTGGAACCAATTTAAAAGTGCCTACAGCCAGCCCAAGTTTGTTATGTTAGGCCTTCGAAGCCTGTCTGCGGTCACTCCTTCCACTAGACTTCCACTGACCAGACCACTGCTGCCCGTGTACCCCTGGAACCAATTTAAAAGTGCCTACAGCCAGCCCAAGTTTGTTATGTTAGGCCTTCGAAGCCTGTCTGCGGTCACTCCTTCCACTAGACTTCCACAGACCAGACCACTGCTGCCCGTGTACCCCTGGAACCAATTTAAAAGTGCCTACAGCCAGCCCAAGTTTGTTATGTTAGGCCTTCGAAGCCTGTCTGCGGTCACTCCTTCCACTAGACTTCCACAGACCAGACCACTGCTGCCCGTGTACCCCTGGAACCAATTTAAAAGTGCCTACAGCCAGCCGAAGTTTGTTATGTTAGGCCTTGGAAGCCTGTCTGCGGTCACTCCTTCCACTAGACTTCCACTGACCAGACCACTGCTGCCCGTGTACCCCTGGAACCAATTTAAAAGTGCCTACAGCCAGCCCAAGTTTGTTATGTTAGGCCTTCGAAGCCTGTCTGCGGTCACTCCTTCCACTAGACTTCCACTGACCAGACCACTGCTGCCCGTGTACCCCTGGAACCAATTTAAAAGTGCCTACAGCCAGCCCAAGTTTGTTATGTTAGGCCTTCGAAGCCTGTCTGCGGTCACTCCTTCCACTAGACTTCCACTGACCAGACCACTGCTGCCCGTGTACCCCTGGAACCAATTTAAAAGTGCCTACAGCCAGCCCAAGTTTGTTATGTTAGGCCTTCGAAGCCTGTCTGCGGTCACTCCTTCCACTAGACTTCCACAGACCAGACCACTGCTGCCCGTGTACCCCTGGAACCAATTTAAAAGTGCCTACAGCCAGCCCAAGTTTGTTATGTTAGGCCTTCGAAGCCTGTCTGCGGTCACTCCTTCCACTAGACTTCCACAGACCAGACCACTGCTGCCCGTGTACCCCTGGAACCAATTTAAAAGTGCCTACAGCCAGCCGAAGTTTGTTATGTTAGGCCTTGGAAGCCTGTCTGCGGTCACTCCTTCCACTAGACTTCCACTGACCATACACTGCTGCCCATGTACCCCTGGAACCAATTTAAAAGTGCCTACAGCCAGCCCAAGTTTGTTATGTTAGGCCTTCGAAGCCTGTCTGCGGTCACTCCTTCCACTAGACTTCCACTGACCAGACCACTGCTGCCCGTGTACCCCTGGAACCAATTTAAAAGTGCCTACAGCCAGCCCAAGTTTGTTATGTTAGGCCTTCGAAGCCTGTCTGCGGTCACTCCTTCCACTAGACTTCCACAGACCAGACCACTGCTGCCCGTGTACCCCTGGAACCAATTTAAAAGTGCCTACAGCCAGCCCAAGTTTGTTATGTTAGGCCTTGGAAGCCTGTCTGCGGTCACTCCTTCCACTAGACTTCCACTGACCATACACTGCTGCCCATGTACCCCTGGAACCAATTTAAAAGTGCCTACAGCCAGCCCAAGTTTGTTATGTTAGGCCTTCGAAGCCTGTCTGCGGTCACTCCTTCCACTAGACTTCCACTGACCAGACCACTGCTGCCCGTGTACCCCTGGAACCAATTTAAAAGTGCCTACAGCCAGCCCAAGTTTGTTATGTTAGGCCTTCGAAGCCTGTCTGCGGTCACTCCTTCCACTAGACTTCCACAGACCAGACCACTGCTGCCCGTGTACCCCTGGAACCAATTTAAAAGTGCCTACAGCCAGCCCAAGTTTGTTATGTTAGGCCTTGGAAGCCTGTCTGCGGTCACTCCTTCCACTAGACTTCCACTGACCATACACTGCTGCCCATGTACCCCTGGAACAAATTTAAAAGTGCCTACAGCCAGCCCAAGTTTGTTATGTTAGGCCTTCGAAGCCTGTCTGCGTCCCGTTCTTTCAACTACAACTACACTGACCAGGCCACTGATGGCCGTGTTCCCCTGGAACCAATTTTAACTTGCCTACAGCCAGCCCTATGTTATTATGTTAGGCCTTCGAAGCCTGTCTGCGTCCCGTTCTTTCAACTACAACTACACTGACCAGGCCACTGATGGCCGTGTTCCCCTGGAACCAATTTTAACTTGCCTACAGCCAGCCCAATGTTAGGCCTTTGATGCCTGTCTGCCGTCACTCCTTCCACTAGGCCTCCACTGACCTGTCTATTGCTGCCCGTGTACCCCTTGAACCAACATCATTAAATATAAAAAAAATTAATTTGATTATAAAAAATAAGATCGTGTTGAGATCTCAAATGCAGACATTTTAACAATCAAAACAAACACACAACAAATATCTGGAACTGTACTACAAAGGTCCAACAGCTACAATTTCTTTCTCCTGCAAGAAGTTAACTGAAAGTTTTTTGGAGTTGTTAACACAGATATGGCATCCACCGAGTGTTGTCCTGTCGCGTCTCCTTTAAATTATTTCCAATAAGATGTTAAACTATTAATTTAATAAAATCAATAATTAAAAAAATAATTGAGTAAGTCAAAAGCACATTGCAAATAAACATTAATTACAAATCAAGAAGCATGGCGCGTCCGAGGGTGAGTAGATACCGAATAAGAATATAATCACCCTCGGACGCGCAATGCTTATTTACAACAGCCTTCCTTCCTAAGAATCAGCCCTTCCGTGGTGTAGAGAGAGGTTGTGTTACACTCCAAGGTGTTCCCCAGGTTGCCTTTCCTGAGCTTCGATCTTCCGGCTCTCGTTTAGTAGCTGTTGGAAACTACGCTGCATTAGGCCTACTAATTGTGTATGGGTGAAACAGTGGCGCATCTGCGGTCCCTCCTTCCACTAGGCCTCCACTGACCTGTCTACTGCGGCCCGTGTACCCCTTGAACCAACCTAATAAAATATTTAAAAAATTAATTTGATTATAAAAAATAAGATCGTGTTGAGATCTCAAATGCAGACATTTTAACAATCAAAACAAACACACAACAAATATCTGGAACTGTACTACAAAGGTCCAACAGCTACAATTTCTTTCTCCTGCAAGAAGTTAACTGAAAGTTTTTTGGAGTTGTTAACACAGATATGGCATCCACCGAGTGTTGTCCTGTCGCGTCTCCTTTAAATTATTTCCAATAAGATGTTAAACTATTAATTTAATAAAATCAATAATTAAAAAAATAATTGAGTAAGTCAAAAGCACATTGCAAATAAACATTAATTACAAATCAAGAAGCATGGCGCGTCCGAGGGTGAGTAGATACCGAATAAGAATATAATCACCCTCGGACGCGCAATGCTTATTTACAACAGCCTTCCTTCCTAAGAATCAGCCCTTTCGTGGTGTAGAGAGAGGTTGTGTTACACTCCAAGGTGTTCCCCGGGTTGCCTTTCATGAGCTTCGATCTTCCGGCTCTCGTTTAGTAGTTGGTGGAAACTACGCTGCATTAGGCCTACAAATTTGGTATGGGGTGTAGAGACAGGTTGTGTTACACTCCAAGGTTTTCACCAGGTTGCCTTTCCTGAGCTTCTATCTTCAGGCTCTCATTAAATTGTGGTTAAATGGAACAACTGCATTTGGCGTACTAGTTGGTTTGGGGCCTACTATCGGTGTCTGCCGCTCCTTGCTGTTCTCCTGGTTTCCTGTCCTGAAATTCCATTTTCAGCCTCTCGTTAAGTAGTTGTTAATGTTAAACTGCATTTGGCCTACTAGTTGGGTTGGGGCCTACTATCGGTGTCTGCCACTCCTTGCTGTTCTCCTCCACTGAACAAAGCTGTGCCGCCTGTTTACTACGGTTGCCAATTTTGAACTGCATTTCGACTACTTACTGATTTGGCCCTACTCTCTGTGTCAGCCTCTCATTCCAGTTGTCCTCCACTGCAATGCCCCCTGGTTATTCCTGTGTTACCAATTTTGAACTGCATTTAGCCCACTTTCTTCTTTGGGCCTATATCTGTGTTTCCACTTCATCGTGCCCATTGCCCAGCCAGTGATAGATGAGTCTGCTGGTACATTGACCCATAACGCAACATTCCCCGTGCACGCTACACAACAACATTGTGACCCTGCTGAAAGTCAGGTTGCTCTTCCCGCATACCATACCACCTTACACGGGGACAAAGAGGAAGGTGCAGATGAAAGTGCAGGTTCCTTCATCAGGTGGGGGGAGGAATACTAGTTGGCGACGTCACTGGCACAGGGCCTCTCATAGTACGCAAAAGTGTTGCTGCCGGTGGGAGGCGCCCCCGCCGTGCAAACACACCGCTGTACTTTGAGGGGCCCTGTGCCAGTGCCAATGCCAACGAGTGGGCCCCCCCTGCTTGCTCAGGTTCACAGCACTTGCAAAGTTCAAATACTTACCTCTCCCTGCTCCACTGCCGTGACGTGGTCCAGATTTCCTGGGCCCACTAATTACTTGAACCAGCCCTACCCCCCACAACTTTAGCCAAATGACCCCCAATTTCAAATGCCTTCCAATTATTATAAGGTAAATTACGCTTGACAAGCTTCATTAAGAAGAATGGATGGTTTTGACATTAAAATGGGCACTCTAGGTGTTTTCCTGGCCCCCACTCACTGCCGACTATGCTGCCCCATTGACTTGCATTGGGTTTCGTGTTTCGGTCGATCCCGACTTTACGTCATAATCGGCCGATTTCACTCGACCCGACTTTGGACATAGTCGGGTTTCGCAAAACCCGGCTCGACTCTAAAAAGGTCAAGGTCGCTCAACTCTAGTAAACACATTAGACCAAATGAAATAGTGACATACTGTAAACGATAATATGCAGAAATGTGATGTAGGGCACAGTTTGGTGGATGGGGGTCTACTGAACACATAATCACAGGCTGTGAAAATGCTCAAACCTGGGTGTGGGAGCGCGCAGAGGAAGTTCTCATTGTAGAAGCGGTAGAACAGAAGTGATCTTGATTTTTTTTTTCTCTTTGTTTAAAGAGTCAGAAGTGAAATCTACAGTAGAACCCAACAGACGCCCCCACAAATATCCTTTCATTCTGCCTTGATTGGATCACCAAATATAGCATGAATTACTAAGATTGGTCTCTCCGCTGCAGATAAGAGTCACCACTGCCAAATGTCTCTTGCTTGTTTTGGCTGCAAGGTATCTGATAAAAAGAAGCTGCAAATGGAGAGTCCAAAAACAGAGGACAGAGGAGCCTCAGGAGAACTTAGCTATAAACCATGCTGCTATAACCTGGGTGACTCCTGGATATAATTACCCACTATACATCTTACTGTATACCATAATATGGACCTTGCTGTTAAAATCCGGGCTCGTTCAGGATTTCATTACAGTTACAATCAAAATTTGGTTTATTAGCAAAATTTATAAACGTTCTGCTTTTGGCAATAAGCCAATGAAATATGAACAATGTAAATACAATGCCTTAAAAAAGTATTCCTACCCTGTGAAATATTCCATATTTTGTCACGTTACACCCACAAACTTGAATGTATTTTAATAGGATTTTATGTGATATACTAACACTAAGGGTATGTTCACACGTTCAGGATTTCCATCCTTTTTTTTTCAGGACAGTTTTTTTAAAAAACTGCAGCTCTTGGCAGAAAACGCAGGTCCTTTTTTTGGTCGTTTTTTTGTCCTTTTTTGATGCGTTTTTTTATGCGTTTTTTTATCCTTTTTTTATGCAGTTTTCTATGCAGAGACTGTGTGTTTCCTAGGAAGCTTTTTAGGGCTAAGGGTATATTCACACGTTCAGGATTTCCATCCTTTTTTTTTCAGGACAGTTTTTTTAAAAAACTGCAGCTCTTGGCAGAAAACGCAGGTCCTTTTTTTGTCCTTTTTTGATGCGTTTTTTGATGCGTTTTTTTATGCGTTTTTTTATCCTTTTTTTATGCAGTTTTCTATGCAGAGACTGTGTGTTTCCTAGGAAGCTTTTTAGGGCTAAAATGGCTGAAAATACCCTAACCCTACCCCTAACCCTACCCCTACCCCTAACCCTACCCCTAACCCTAACCCTAACCCTACCCCTAACCCTACCCCTATTCTAACCTTAGTGAAAAAAAAAAAAAAATTCTTAATTTTTTTATTGTCCCTACCAATGGGGGTGACAAAGTGGGGGGGGTGTCATTTACTATTTTTTTATTTTGATCACTGAGATAGGTTATATCTCAGTGATCAAAATGCACTTTGGAGCGAATCTGCCGGCCGGCAGATTCGGCGGGCGCACTGCGCATGCGCCCGCCATTTTGCAAGATGGCGGCGCCCAGGGAGAAGACGGCCGGACGGACACCGGGACGCCGGGTAAGTATAAGGGGGGGAGATTAGGGCACGGGGGGGGCATCGGAGCACTGGGTGGGGGCATCGGAGCACGGGGGGGGCATCGGAGCACGGGGGGGCGGGATCGGAGCACGGGGGGGCAGCCACACTCCGCCCACGCACTTCCGCCCGCTCCCCCGCACTTCCTGCTGCAGCGGTTCTGCACATCAAATCGCAGTAAAACCCGCAGATATATTTTTGATCTGCGGGTTTTACTGCGATTTTGACCTCACAATGGAGGTCTATGGGTGCAGAACCGCTGCGGTTCAGGAAAAAGAAGTGACATGCTCCTTCTTTTTTGCCGCAGCTATTCTGCGCGGCTTTTTAAACGAAATTACGGATCATGTGCACAGCAGTGACTGTTTTCCATAGGGTTACATTGTTATGTACCCTGCATGGAAAACAGCTGCGGAACCGCAGCGGCAAAACCGCTGCGGTTCCGCAGTAAAAAACGCACTGTGTGAACATGGCCTAAGTAGTAAGTGTTTGTGAAGTGTAAAGGAAATGATACATGGTTTTCTAAATATTTAAAAAATATAAACCTAAAAATTGTGACGTGCATTTATATTCAGCCCCCCTGAGTCAATACTTTGTAGGATCACCTCTCGCTGCAATTACTGCTGCAAGTCTTTTGGAGTATGTCTCTACCAGATTTGCACATATAGAGGCTGAAATTTTTGCCCCTTCTTTGCAAACTTGCTCTAGCTCAATGAGATTGGATGGAGGCGTCTGTGAACAGCAGTTTCCAAGTCTTACCGGATTCTCAATGGGATTTAGGTCTGGTCTGTGCATTGGCCGTTCACACGTGAATATGCTTTGATATAAACCATCTCACTGTAGCTCTGGCAGTAAGTTTAGGGCCGTTGTCCTGCTGGAAGGTGAACCTACACCCCAGTCTCAAGTATTTTGCACCCTCTAACAGGTTTTCCTCTAGGATTGCCAAGTATTTAGCTCCATCCATCTTTCCATCAACTCTGACCAGCTTTCCTGTCTATGTTGAAGAAAAGCCTCCTCACAGCATGATCCTGTCACCACCATGTTTGACATTGAGGATGGTGTTTTCCACTACACATAGCATTTTGAATTTAGCCCACACAGTTTTACTTTGGTCTCATCTCAGCAGAGCAACTTCTTTGACATGCTAGTAGTGCTCCCTACATGGAGTGTATGACTAAAAGTGCTCCTGTATACAGATTCTACCACCTGAGATGTGTATCTCTGCAGCTCCTACAGAGTGACCATGGGCCTGTTGGCTGCTCGTCTAATTAGTGCTCTCCTTGATTGGGATGTCAGTTTAGGTGAACATTTATGTCTTGAATGACACAACTGCAAACCTTACTCCTTCCATTTTTGGATGATGTATTCTACAGTGTTCCTTAAAGGGAACCTGACAGCAGGATTGTGCACAGTAACCTACACACAGTGTCAGGTCGGTGCCGTTATACTGATTAAATTGATACCTCGGTGGATGAAATCCATCTTTTGGTTGTTCTTTAACCCCTTTACCCCCGAGGGTTGTTTGCACGTTAATGACCAGGCCAATTTTTACAATTTTGACCACTGTCCCTTTACGAGGTTATAACTCCAGAACGCTTCAACGGATCCTGTTGATTCTGACATTGTTTTTGTAACGGGGGTTACCAAGCTGGGGTACCTCTTTCAGTACCACCCCTGTTATGACCTGGTGGTCAGGACAATAATGGACCTGGTGGTTAAGAGCACACGGAATGACCTGATAGTTACTGATAATAAGGACGAGCTCTGGGACGTGGGAACTCTGCTGACCGCAATCCCTAAACCTATCAAACACACTAGAAATAGCCGTGGATTACGCCTAACGCTCCCTATGCAACTCGGCACAGCCTAAGAAACTAGCTAGCCCTGAAGATAGAAAAATAAAGCCTACCTTGCCTCAGAGAAATTCCCCAAAGGAAAAGGCAGCCCCCCACATATAATGACGGTGAGTAAAGATGAAAATACAAACACAGAGATGAAATAGATTTAGCAAAGTGAGGCCCGACTTACTGAACAGACCGAGGATAGGAAAGGTTACTTTGCGGTCAGCACAAAAACCTACAAAAAGACCACGCAGAGGGCGCAAAAAGACCCTCCGCACCGACTCACGGTGCGGAGGCGCTCCCTCTGCGTCCCAGAGCTTCCAGCAAGCAAGACAACAAATTAAATAGCAAGCTGGACAGAAAAACAGCAAACCCAAGAAATACAAGCTGGAACTTAGCTTCTGATGGGAAGACAGGTCACAAGAACGATCCAGGAGTGAACTAGACCAATACTGGAACATTGACAGGTGGCATGGAGCAAAGATCTAAGTGGCGTTAAATAGAGCAGCAGCTAACGAATTAACCTCGTCACCTGTGAAACTCAGAAACACCCACCAGAGGAAGTCCATGGACAGAACCAGCTGAAGTACCATTCATGACCACAGGAGGGAGCCCGATAACAGAATTCACAACAGTACCCCCCCCTTGAGGAGGGGTCACCGAACCCTCACCAGAGCCCCCAGGCCGACCAGGATGAGCCAAATGAAAGGCACGAACCAGATCGGCAGCATGAACATCAGAGACAAAAACCCAGGAATTATCTTCCTGACCATAACCCTTCCACTTGACCAGGTACTGGAGTTTCCGTCTCGAAACACGAGAATCCAAAATCTTTTCCACCACATACTCCAACTCCCCCTCAACCAACACCGGGGCAGGAGGATCAACGGATGGAACCACAGGCACCACGTATCTCCGCAATAACGACCTATGGAACACATTATGGATGGCAAAAGAAGCAGGAAGGGCCAAACGAAATGACACAGGATTGATAACCTCAGAAATCTTATACGGACCAATGAAACGAGGCTTAAACTTAGGAGAGGAAACCTTCATAGGAACATAACGAGACGACAACCAAACCAAATCCCCAACACGAAGTCGGGGACCCACACAGCGCCGGCGGTTAGCGAAACGTTGAGCCTTCTCCTGGGACAATGTCAAATTGTCCACCACATGAGTCCAAATCTGCTGCAACCTATCCACCACAGTATCTACACCAGGACAGTCTGAAGACTCAACCTGCCCTGAAGAGAAACGAGGATGGAAACCAGAATTGCAGAAAAACGGCGAAACCAAAGTAGCCGGGCTGGCCCGATTATTAAGGGCGAACTCAGCCAACGGCAAAAAGGACACCCAATCATCCTGATCAGCAGAAACAAAGCATCTCAGATATGTTTCCAAAGTTTGATTAGTTCGTTCGGTTTGGCCATTTGTCTGAGGATGGAAAGCTGACGAAAAAGACAAATCAATGCCCATCCTAGCACAAAAGGATCGCCAAAACCTTGAAACAAACTGGGAACCTCTGTCAGAAACGATGTTCTCCGGAATACCATGTAAACGAACCACATGCTGGAAAAATAATGGCACCAAATCAGAGGAGGAAGGCAATTTAGACAAAGGTACCAAATGGACCATCTTAGAAAAGCGATCACAAACCACCCAAATGACCGACATCTTTTGAGAGACGGGGAGATCCGAAATAAAATCCATAGAAATATGCGTCCAGGGCCTCTTCGGGACCGGCAAGGGCAAAAGCAACCCACTGGTACGAGAACAACAGGACTGCACAAAAGAACGCACATCCCGCGACAAAGACGGCCACCAGAAGGATCTAGCCACCAAATCTCTGTTACCAAAGATTCCAGGATGCCCAGCCAACAATGAACAATGAATCTCAGAGATAACTCTACTAGTCCATCTATCAGGGACAAACAGTTTCTCCGCTGGGCAACGGTCAGGTCTATCAGCCTGAAATTTTTGCAGCACCCACCGCAAATCAGGGGAGATGGCAGACAAAATTACCCCCTCTTTGAGAATACCCGCCGGCTCAGGAACACCCGGAGAGTCAGGCACAAAACTCCTTGACAGGGCATCAGCCTTCACATTCTTAGAGCCCGGAAGGTACGAAATCACAAAATCAAAACGGGAGAAACATAACGACCATCGAGCCTGTCTTGGATTCAACCGTTTGGCAGACTCAAGATAAGTCAAATTCTTGTGATCTGTCAAGACCACCACGCGATGCTTGGCTCCTTCCAGCCAATGACGCCACTCCTCGAATGCCCACTTCATGGCCAACAATTCACGATTACCAACATCATAGTTACGCTCAGCAGGCGAAAACTTTCTAGAAAAGAAAGCACATGGCTTCATCACCGAGCCATCCGAACTTCTCTGCGACAAAACAGCCCCTGCTCCAATCTCAGAAGCATCAACCTCAACCTGAAACGGAAGCGAAACATCTGGCTGGCACAACACAGGGGCAGAAGAAAAACGACGCTTCAACTCCTGAAAAGCCTCTACAGCCGCAGAAGACCAAGTGACCACATCAGCACCCTTCTTGGTCAAATCAGTCAACGGTTTAGCAACAGTAGAAAAATTAGCGATGAAGCGCCGATAAAAATTAGCAAAGCCCAGGAACTTTTGCAGGCTCTTCACAGATGTCGGCTGAGTCCAATCGTAAATGGCCTGGACTTTAACAGGGTCCATCTCGATAGTAGAAGGGGAAAAAATGAACCCCAAAAATGAAACCTTCTGAACTCCAAAGAGACACTTTGACCCCTTCACAAACAAGGAATTCGCACGAAGGACCTGGAACACCATTCTGACCTGCTTCACATGAGACTCCCAATCATCCAAAAAGACCAAAATATCATCCAAATACACAATCAGGAATTTATCCAGGTACTCTCGGAAGATGTCATGCATAAAGGACTGAAATACTGATGGAGCATTGGAAAGCCCGAATGGCATAACCAGGTACTCAAAATGGCCCTCGGGCATATTAAATGCTGTTTTCCAATCATCGCCTTGTTTAATACGCACAAGATTATACGCCCCTCGAAGATCTATCTTGGTGAACCAACTAGCCCCTTTAATACGAGCAAACAAATCAGACAGCAACGGCAAAGGATACTGAAATTTGACTGTAATTTTATTAAGAAGGCGGTAATCAATACAAGGTCTCAAAGAACCATCCTTCTTGGCCACAAAAAAGAACCCTGCTCCTAACGGTGATGACGACGGGCGAATATAGCCTTTCTCCAAGGATTCCTTTATATAACTCCGCATAGCGGCGTGTTCTGGCACAGATAAATTGAACAATCGGCCCTTAGAAAACTTACTACCAGGAATCAAATTAATTGCACAATCGCAATCCCTATGAGGAGGTAGGGCACTGGCTTTGGGCTCATCAAATACATCCCGATAATCCGACAAAAACTCTGGAACTTCAGAAGGAGTGGAAGACGAAATAGACAAAAATGGAACATCACCATGTACCCCCTGGCAACCCCAGCTGGACACAGACATAGATTTCCAGTCCAATACTGGATTATGAACCTGTAGCCATGGCAACCCCAAAACGACCACATCATGCAGATTATGCAACACCAGAAAGCGGATATCCTCCTGATGTGCTGGAGCCATGCACATGGTCAATTGGGTCCAATACTGAGGCTTATTCTTGGCCAAAGGCGTAGCATCAATTCCTCTCAATGGAATAGGATACTGCAAGGGCTCCAAGAAAAAACCACAGCACCTAGCATACTCCAAGTCCATCAAATTCAGGGCAGAGCCTGAATCCACAAATGCCATAACAGAATAGGATGACAAAGAGCAAATCAGAGTAACAGACAATAGAAATGTAGACTGTACCGTACCAATGGTGGCAGACCTAGCGAACCGCTTAGTGCGCTTAGGACAATCGGAGATAGCATGAGTGGAATCACCACAGTAAAAACATAGCCCATTCCGACGTCTGTGTTCTTGCTGTTCAGCTCTGGTCAAAGTCCTATCACATTGCATAGGCTCAGGCCCATGCTCAGATAGTACCGCCAAATGGTGCACAGCTTTACGCTCACGCAAGCGTCGATCGATCTGAATGGCCAAGGACATAGACTCATTCAGACCAGCAGGCATGGGAAACCCCACCATGACATCCTTAAGGGCTTCAGAGAGACCCTTTCTGAAGATTGCTGCCAGGGCACATTCATTCCACTGAGTGAGCACAGACCACTTTCTAAACTTCTGACAATATATCTCCGCTTCATCCTGACCCTGACACAGAGCCAGCAAGATTTTCTCTGCCTGATCCACTGAATTAGGTTCGTCATAAAGCAATCCAAGCGCCAGGAAAAACGCATCAACATCACGCAATGCCGGATCTCCTGGTGCAAGGGAAAATGCCCAGTCTTGAGGGTCACCATGTAACAAAGAAATAATGATCTTTACTTGTTGAACAGGGTCACCTGAGGAGCGAGGTTTCAAGGCAAGAAACAATTTGTAATTATTTTTGAAATTCAAGAACTTAGATCTATCACCAAAAAACAAATCAGGAATTGGAATCCTAGGCTCTGACATCGGATTCTGAACCACAAAATCTTGAATGTTTTGTATCCTTGTAGTGAGATTATCCATCCAAGAGGACAGACCTTGAATGTCCATGTTTACACCAGTGTCCTGAACCACCCAGAGGTAAAGGGGAAAATAGAGACAAAACACACTGCAAAGAAAAAAAAATGGTCTCAGAACTTCTCTTATCCCTCTATTGAGATGCATTAGTACTTTGGGCCACCTGTACTGTTATGACCTGGTGGTCAGGACAATAATGGACCTGGTGGTTAAGAGCACACGGAATTACCTGATAGTTACTGATAATAAGGACGAGCTCTGGGACGTGGGAACTCTGCTGACCGCAATCCCTAAACCTATCAAACACACTAGAAATAGCCGTGGATTACGCCTAACGCTCCCTATGCAACTCGGCACAGCCTAAGAAACTAGCTAGCCCTGAAGATAGAAAAATAAAGCCTACCTTGCCTCAGAGAAATTCCCCAAAGGAAAAGGCAGCCCCCCACATATAATGACGGTGAGTAAAGATGAAAATACAAACACAGAGATGAAATAGATTTAGCAAAGTGAGGCCCGACTTACTGAACAGACCGAGGATAGGAAAGGTTACTTTGCGGTCAGCACAAAAACCTACAAAAAGACCACGCAGAGGGCGCAAAAAGACACAGACGCAGAGGGCGCTCCCTCTGCGTCCCAGAGCTTCCAGCAAGCAAGACAACAAATTAAATAGCAAGCTGGACAGAAAAATAGCAAACCCAAGAAATACAAGCTGGAACTTAGCTTCTGATGGGAAGACAGGTCACAAGAACGATCCAGGAGTGAACTAGACCAATACTGGAACATTGACAGGTGGCATGGAGCAAAGATCTAAGTGGAGTTAAATAGAGCAGCAGCTAACGAATTAACCTCGTCACCTGTGAAACTCAGAAACACCCACCAGAGGAAGTCCATGGACAGAACCAGCTGAAGTACCATTCATGACCACAGGAGGGAGCCCGACAACAGAATTCACAACACACCCCGTGTTTCAGGAGGTCCACTCTGCTTTGGCTGGAGTCTGAATGAAGGACGCTGGCTGGAATTGCTTGGTTACATGGGTGCATATAAAAGATCACTGCTTCTTCACGTATTTCCAGTCTGACAACACTTTACTCACAGGACAAAGAATCTATCACAAATACAGAGGGCAGGCCAATAGAAAAGCGACAGGCCAGACACACATTACAATAGCCGCAGGTGGCTGGAGCCTGCCGATATTTACTGTGGGAATTACAAAGGTGAGGGCGGACAAAAAGGGGAATATTGTGTCCCCTCTGCCCAGGGGCGCAGCATCTCACATGGAACCTATTATACATACATATAACTGCATAACATATTCTGGGTGCTGAGTGGTTCCATAACACGTAACAGTTTTCTCGAGACTCATTGTACTTCATGATAGTGGTAAAATTTCTTCAATATTACTTGCGTTTATTTGTGTAAAAAACGGAAATTTGGCGAAAATTTTGCAATTTTCAAATTTGAATTTTTATGCACTTAAAACAGAGAAATATGTCACACAAAATAGTTAATAAATAACATTTCCCATATGTCTACTTTATATCAGCACAATTTTGGAACCACTTTTTTTTTTCGTTAGGAAGTTATAAGGGTTAAAAGTTAACCAGTGATTTCTCATTTTTACAACAAAATTTACAAAACCATTTTTTTTAGGGACTACTTCACAATTGAAGTCACTTTGAGGGGTCTATATGGCTCAAAATACCCAAAGGTGACACCATTCTAAAAACTCCACCCCTCAAGGTGCTCAAAACCACATTCAAGAGGTTTATTAACCCTTCAGGTGCTTCATAGGATCAGAAGCAACGTGAAAGGAAAAAATGAACATTTATCTTTTAGTCACAAAATTGATCTTACAGCAACAATTTTTTTATTTTCCCAAGGGTAAAAGGTGAAAATGGACCACAAAAGTTGTAGTCCAATTTGTCCAGAGTGCACATGCCCCATATGTGGGAGGGAACCGCTGTTTGGGCGCATGGCAGGGCTCAGAAGGGAAGGAGCGCCGTTTGACTTTTTCAAGCTAAAATTAGCTGGAATTGAGATTGGACGCCGTGTCGCGTTTGGTGAGCCCCTGATGTGCCTAAACAGTGGAAACCCCCACAAGTGACCCCATTTTGGAAACTAGACCCCCTACAGAACTTATCTAGATGTGTGGTGAGCACTTTTATCCCCCAAGTGCTTCACAGAAGTTTATAACGCCCGGGCGTGAAAATAAAAAATCATATTTTTTCCACAAACATGATGGTTTAGTCCCCAATTTTTTATTTTCACAAGAGTAACAGAAAACATTGGACCACAAAAGTTGTAGTCCAGTTTGTCCTGAGTACGCCGATACCCCATATGTGGGGGGAAACCACTGTTTGGGAGCATGGCAGGGCTCAGAACAGAAGGAGCGCCATTTGACTTTTTCAAGCTAAAATTAGCTGGAATTGAGATTGGACGCCATGTCATGTTTGGCGAGCCCCTGATGTGCCTAAACAGTGGAAAACCCCCACAAGTGACCTTATTTTGGAAACTAGACCCCGTAAGGAACTTATCTAGATGTGTGGTGAGCACTTTTATCCCCCAAGTGCTTCACGGAAGTTTATAACGCCCCGGCGTGAAAATAAAAAATCATATTTTTTCCACAAACATGATCGTTTAGTACCCAATTTTTTATTTTCACAAGGGTAACAGAAGAAATTGGACCACAAAAGTTGTAGTCCAATCTGTCCTGAGTACGCCGATACCCCATATGTGGGGGGGGGACCACTGTTTGGGCGCATGGCAGGGCTCAGAAGGGAAGCAGCGCCATTTGACTTTTTCAACCTAACATTAGCTGGAATTGAGATCGGACTCCATGTCACGTTTGGCGAGCCCCTGATGTGCCTAAACAGTGGAAAACCCCGAAAAGTGACCCCATTTTGGAAACTAGACCCCCTAAGGAACCTATCTAGATGTGTGGTGAGCACCTTTATCCCCCAAGGGGCCCCGTGGCCCCAGGCTGGTGACTGGAGGGACTCTGCCCAGTGCTGGCATGTGGGTGATTTCTGCTCCGGAGTCTCAGCTTCTCTCCTCCACATCACACTTTGCAGTCACAGCAACATTGGTTGTGTCTGTCCAGGTCCCAGCAGCTGCCACTGCTCCCACCGAGGACATGGCATCACTTAACCCTTCCCCTGCGGCCACCGGCAACAAATCCACATTATTCCTTGATTAAATCAGATTCCAACCCAATAGAGGAGCAGACATTTCCTGCTGCCATTAGGGTCCGGTAGGGGGTGACATTGGCTGCCCTGCTACTCTGTAGTGGGGGGTGACAAGTGTAACATGGGGTAACGATGACGGAGAAATGCACAGGATAATAGTGAGAGCGACAGAGGGCAGTGTATGGTATGGAGTAGTCAGGGGGTGGGCTGCAGGATCCTCCATACTGTACATGACTACTCAGGACAGGGAGGTGTTTAATGAGGTTCTAATAATGGGGCAGCAATTGGGTCATTAGGGTTTGTGGAAAGGATTCAGCATCAGGTCCCTCATTAATGCCCGAGCCACCTGTTACTTTGTAGCACAGATCTGTTCGGGCCGCAAAACCAAACAAAGTTGTTTATTTAGAAAAGTCTTTGTTTCATAGGAAAACTCAAAACAGAAAAGATTTTCTGATACAACAACGCCCTGCTCACGACACTGCACAGCACGTCTCCCCCTGTATATATACACTGCACAGCACCTCTCCCCCTGTATATATACACTGCACAGCACCTCTCCCCCTGTATATATACACTGTACAGCACCTCTCCCCCTGTATATATACACTGCACAGCACCTCTCCCCCTGTATATATACACTGCACAGCACCTTTCCTCCTGTATATATACACTGCACAGTACCACTCCTCCTGTCCTGTATATATACACTGCAGAATTTACAATAGCTGTCACTCATGTAAGAAGTGAAATCTGGCATTGTACTATACATTTCTCTGCCGTATCTGTGCATCATAAATCGGGGTATGTGTTAAAGGGGGGGGGGCCCACTGAGACTCTTTCGCCCGGGGCCCTCGAAAACCTGGAGCCGGCCCTGACTGAAGCAAATACAATTTGCCAAAGAACACATCAACTGGCCTAAAGAGAAATGGAGAAACATTTTTGTGGACTGGTGAAAGTAAAATTGTTCTTTTTGGGTCTAAGGGCAGCAGACAGTTCACCAGACGACCCCCAAACTCTGCATTCAAGCCACAGTGAAGCATGGTGGTGCAAGCATCATGATATGGGCATGTTACTCTTACTATAGTGCCGGACCTATTTACCGCATACCAGGGATCATGGACCAGTTTGTATATATTAAAATACTTGGAGGTCATGTTGCCTTAAGGTACCGTCACATTTAGCGACGCTCCAGCGATATAGACAACGATCTAACCTAAACTAGATAGCTGGAGCGTCGCTGTTAGGTCGCTGTAGAGATGTCAAACACAGCAACTCTAGAACGATGCAGGAGCGATCCAGTGACGTACTTATCGTTCTCGCTGGTTGTTAGCTCTGTGAAAAAACATTGCAGGCATCGTTGCTTTTGCTGTCAAACATGACGAATCACGCCGACCTGACGACCAAATAAAGTCCTGGACTTTCAGCTGCGACCAGCGATGTCACAGCAGGATCCTGATCGTTGCTGCGTGTCAAACACAACGAGATCGCTATCCAGGACGCTGCAACGTCACGGATCGTTGTCGTTCTCGTTGTAAAGTTGCTCAGTGTGAAGGTACCTTTACGCTGAAGAGGATATGCTTTTGAAATGGGTGCTTCAACAAGACAATGATCTTAAACACCCCAGTAAACAAGCAAAATATTGGTTCCAGTCCAACAAAATTGAGGTTCTGGAGTGGCCAGTCTAATCCCCGGACCTTAATCCGATAGAACACTTGTGGGGTGACATTAAAAATTCAGTTTCTGAGGCAAAGCAAGTACAAAAAAATTGTGGGATGTAGTCAAAGCATCCTGGGCTGGAATAACAGGTAACAGAAGTTGGTTGACTCCACGCAACACACATGTGAAGCAGTTCTAAACAAAACTGTGGGTGTACAACTAGATATTAAGATAGTGATTTGCAGCAATGCTAAATCGTCATAAAAGAAAAAAAAAATAGTACATATTATGAGTTTGTAAAGACAAATGCACTGATATTTTTTTTTTTTTTTAAGCGCCCAACATTCATTTTTTGTTATTTTCTGTAAAGTAGTTAAAAATTATTCACATTTCTCTTTGTGTTTTGAATTAGAAAACAGTGTGCAATGTTACCACTGCTGGAAATAAAAACCAGTGTAAAGATTTTGTGATTAACCCCTTAAGCTCCAAGGGTGGTTTGCACGTTATGGACCGGGCCAATTTTTACAATTCTGACCACTGTCCCTTTATGAGGTTATAACTCTGGAATGCTTCAACGGATCCTGATGATTCTGACATTGTTTTCTCGTGACATATTGTACTTTATGATAGTGGTAACAATTCTTCAATAAGACTTGCGTTTATTTGTGAAAAAAAAACAGAAATTTGGCAAAAATTTTGAAAATTTCGCAATTTTCCAACTTTGAATTTTTATGCCCTTAAATCACAGAGATATGTCACACAAAATACTTAATAAGCAACATTTCTCACATGTCTACTTTACATCAGCACAATTTTGGAACAAATTTTTTTTTTTGTTAGGGAGTTATAAGGGTTAAAAGTTGACCAGCAATTTCTCATTTTTACAACAACATTTTTTTTCAGGGACCACATCTCATTTGAAGTCATTTTGAGGGTCTATATGATAGAAAATAACCAAGTGTGACACCATTCTAAAAACTGCACCCCTCAAGGTGCTCGAAACCACATTCAAGAAGTTTATTAACCCTTCAGGTGTTTCACAGGAATTTTTGGAATGTTTAAATAAAAATGAACACTTAACTTTTGTTCACACAAAATTTACTTCAGCTCCAATTTGTTTTATTTTACCAAGGGTAACAGGAGAAACTGGATGCCAAAATTTGTTGTACAATTTGTCCTGAGTATGCTGATACCCCATATGTGGGGATAAACCACTGTTTGGGCGCATGGCAGAGCTCGGAAGGGAAGGAGCGCTATTTGACTTTTCAATGCAAAATTGACTGGAATTGAGATGGGACGCCATGTTGTGTTTGGAGAGCCCCTGATGTGCCTGAACATTGAAACCCCCGACAAGTGACACCATTTTGGAAAGTAAACCCCCTAAGGAACTTATCTAGATGTGTGGTGAACACTTTGACCCACCACGTGCTTCACAAAAGTTTATAATGCAGAGCCGTAAAAATAAAAAATCATATTTTTTCACAAAAATGATCTTTTCGCCCCCAATTTTTTATTTTCCCAAGAGTAAAAGAAGAAACTGGACCCCAAAAGTTGTTGTGCAATTTGTCCTGAGTACGCTGATACCTCATATGTGGGGGTAAACCACTGTTTGGGCGCATGACAGAGCTCGGAGGGGAAGGAGCATCGTTTGACTTTTCAATGCAAAATTGACTGGAATTGAGATGGGACGCCATGTTGCGTTTGGAGAGCCACTGATGTGCCTAAACATTGAAATCCCCCAAAAGTGACACAATTTTGGAACGTAGACCCCCTCATGAACTTATCTAGATGTGTTGTGAGAGCTTTGAACCCCCAAGTGTTTCAGTACAGTTTATAACGCAGAGCCGTGAAAATAAAAATTATTTTTTTTTCCCACAAAAATTATATTTTAGCCCCCAGTTTTGTATTTTCCCAAGGGTAACAGGAGAAATTGGACCCCAAAAGTTGTTTTCCAATTTATCCAGAGTACGCGGATACCCCATATGTGGGGGGAACCACCATTTGGGCGCATGGCAGAGCTCGGAAGGGAAGGAGCACCATTTGGAATGCAGACTTAGATGGAATGGTCTGCAGGCGTCACATTGCCACCCCCGGAAGAAGGCACCGTGCCGAAACGCGCGTTGGGGTTCGTGGCAGTGTGGTCTCCCCTTCAGGTAACATGACTGACTAAATTTTGGGTGATTTACCTTTTTGCTCATATCACCACTGGCCTTGCTGTGCATGTCTAGGTGCTATATATTGCACTGATGCTATTTAACCATTTATGCACCTATGCACTTTCTTAGGCTATGGTGTTACGGTATGTTGCATGATACAGTACATGTTATATCATCACAGTAGTCCTTGACATAGTAACTACCTGCTGATACCACACTGCCTCTGTTTGGTGATCATTGTCTTTTCCTGTTCTTCCCCCTTGTTTTTGACTGTTTTATTGCTGTCTTGGTATTTGTACTTTTATAACGCAGAGCCGTGAGAATAAAAAATCTTTTTTTTTCCAACAAAAATTATTTTTTAGCCCCCAGTTTTGTATTTTCCCAAGGGTAACAAGAGAAATTGGTCCCCAAAAGTTGTCCAATTTGTCCTGAGTACGCTGATACCCCATATGTTGGGGTAAACCCCTGTTTGGGCGCACGGGAGAGCTCGGAAGGGAAGGAGCACTGTTTTACTTTTTCAACGCAGAATTGGCTGGAATTGAGATCGGATGCCATGTCGCGTTTGGAGAGCCCCTGATGTGCCGAAACAGTGGAAACCCCCAATTCTAACTGAAACCTTAACCCTAGCCCCAACCCTAACCCTAGCCTCAACCCTATCCCTACCCCTAATCCTAGCCCTAACCCTAGCCCTATTGGGAAAATGGAAATAAATACATTTTTTTAATTTTATTATTTTTCCCAAACTAAGGGGGTGATGAAGGGGGGTTTGATTTACTATTTATAGCATTTTTTTAGCGGATTTTTATGATTGGCAGCCGTCACACACTAAAAGATGCCTTTTATTGCAAAAAATAGTTTTTGCATCTCCACATTTTGAGAGTTATAATTTTTCCATATTTTGGTCCACAGAGTCATGTGAGATCTTGTTTTTTTGCGGGATGAGTTGCCGTTTTTATTGGTAACATTTTCGGGCACGTGACTTTTTTGATCGCTTTTTATTCCAATTTTTGTGAGGCAGAATGACCAAAAACCAGCTATTCATGAATTTCTTTTTTTGGGGGGGGCGTTTATACCGTTCCACATTTGGTAAACTTGATAAAGCAGTTCTATTCTTTGGGCCAGTATGATTACAGCGATACCTCATTTATTTTTTTTTTGTTTTGGCGCTTTTATACGATAAAAACTATTTTATAGAAAAAATAATTATTTTTTCATCGTTTTATTCTGAGGACTATAACTTTTTTATTTTTTTGCTGATGATGCTGTATCGCGGCTCGTTATTTGCGGAACCAGATGACGTTTTCAGCGGTACCATGGTTATTTATATTTGTCTTTTTGATTGCGTGTTATTCCACTTTTTGTTCGGTGGTATGATAATAAAGCATTGTTTTTTGCCTCGGTTTTTTTTTTACCGCACTCACTGAAGGGGTTAACTAGTGGGACAGTTTTATAGGTGGGGTCGTTACGGACGTGGCAATATTAAATATGTGTACTTTTATTTTTTATTATTATTTAGATAAAGAAATGTATTTATGGGAACAATATTTTTTTTTCTTTATTTAGGATTTTTTTTTTTACTTTAGAACATTGCCCCAGGGGGGGGCATCATGTTATAGGGTCAGATCGCTGATCTGACACTTTGCAGAGCACTGTGTCAGGGCTGCAGGCTTACCAGCGCTTTCTCTGAGCAGGTGCTGGTAAGCCACCTCCCTGCAGGACCTGGATGTAGCCCCACGGACATTTTGGATCCGGGGCCTGCAGTGAGGAGACGCTTGGTAAAAAGTGAGCACATCGCCTTGTACCGAGGGTCTCAGGGAAGCATGCAGGGAGCCGCCGGGCCTCTGACCTTTTCGGCGCCTGCGCACTGCAGTACTTTGTCTGCCCTCAACAGGGCAGAGCAAAGTACGCCTGCGCCGGAGCCGTGGCTGAAGATCAGAAGAGGACGTCTTGTAATGAAGATGGGAGGTGCCGCAGCGGATCGGAGACGCCCATCCGACCTGACCAGCAGCGGGACCGCCCCTGGGTGAGTATAATATAACGTCTTTTTCTCCTCTTTCAGGTAACATCGGGGGCTTATCTACAGCATTACAGAATGCTGCAGATAAGCCCCTGATGCCGGTGGGCTTACCTCACCCGCGATTTTCGGGGCGACAGGTTCCCTTTAATTCAGGTATCTGCGAACATCCAAACGGTAATATGGAAGTGCAAGATCTGTAGACAGACGTTTATCAGATCTTCTTCTAACATAATCCATTCCTTTAGCATGTCCAGGCATGACTGGCCAGTGACAGTATCCTCAGCACAAAAAAAGAGGGACTATAGACTTTGCACCTGCTCATTGCACAGAACACGTTTACTTTGGGCAAATCCTTCTTGTGCACAACAAGGGCACATGTTCTTTCTGAGCCCCAACATCTAACTGACCTTCTACTGAGGTGAAAGGTTGTCTCATCGCTTAACACCAGCCTGTTAGCGAATTCACCTTCCTCCAACTGGACCTTTATGCAAAACTCACAGCGTTTCAGCTTATTAATGGGTTCCAGCTACATAAAAGTAATCTGTCACCCCCAGGACACATATGACCTAATAATATGGGCATACAGGTAACAGAAATGTTACACTAGTCTTACCTGTATGCCTCACATTAATGGTCTTGTTGCTGAAAAATGTTATATTCTGTCTTTATGTTAATGATTTCTTCCAGGTTCCAGGACATACGGTGCCAGGAAGAAATTCCTGCCTACTCTACTTATTGCAATACTAACCCTCTCCCAACAGCGTCAGTTACAGCCCCAGAATACTGGCCTTGCACTCTCTCAGAAACACATACCTCATCCTCCCTTCTGTGGGCAGTGCATTCAGAGATTGTCTGCACAGGCGCCAGTGACTTCCGCTCCGATAAGGTGCTCTCCCCACTTCCTTCCTGCATAGTCATCGCCATGTACATGTGGCACCCCAGGAGTTCGGGTACCACAGTAGTGCTGCCTTCCTCTCAGGGAGGGTAGTGCTATGCCTGGAGATAAGTGAGATTCCTTTGGCAGGTTATCACACATACACTACCTTCCAAATCCAGGCCAGGAGGGGGAGCTCAAAACCCTGTTTTAGGGCAGCTTCCCTGAATAAACATCCTGGTTTGGAGGAGGAGCTAGACAGTTGGTCCCAGGAGACCATTGAGTGCAGTTCAGTTTGTACAGAGAGTCTGTGAGTGAGGACAGACAGGAATGGGGCAGAGAGGAGATACTGGACTCAAGGCCGAGAATAGGCCTCCCAGGAGTCAGTGTGCAGAAATCGGGTACCGGGAATCCAAGACTTTTGTGGAAACTCTAAGACACAGAGCAGAACCGGAGGGCATAGGATTACACGGACATTGCCCATTTGCACCTATGGTACGGCAATACCCTGGATCCTGGAGTCACCGTACGGAGACCCCCAGAAAGGACGGATCAAGCTGCCTACCATACAGGTACCTGTCCCAGGACAAGGGAAACTACTAGGACCTTTTTTGGAGCACTTAGTGGCAGCAGGGACCACAGACACAGCAAGCGCAGAGTGAAAGGCCCCCAACCTGACCTGCCAAGGGGATTCCACTTGTATCTCGACTGCCTGGACTCCTAATGTACCTGTTGCCGGTGCCCTGGACTGTGGCCTACCATCTGCAGTAAACCAGGTAAAAACTTACAACTTGTCTCCTCCATTTATTCGGCGGCACATACCATCCACGCCTTACACCATAGGACCCCTGGGGTCACTTGTGGGAAGTGTAACACCCATGCTGCTGCAACATCCCCCAGGGGACCCCTTCAACGCAGCGTCGGTCTCACTACTGACCAAACAGCACAGGTGGCGTCACGACAGACTTTGGACATTTTCCCCTTTAACGTTAAGCCCCAGGGCCACGGACCGGGTCGCAGCCACCGTGACATCCCCCTTGAGACCGGACCCGGTACCAAGTACCCCACTGCCCTGGCTTGGCGACTCAACTTTGGCATCACAAACAGGATTTCGTGCCCTGGCATCGCCAGGTACTGTGTGCCAGAGACTGTGACAGTTTGCCGCCATAAACCACCATTGCCGGGTCGCGTGGAGCACAAGGGGAAGGAGAAGTAACTTCGTGGGCGGAGCTGGCGGAAAAGAGCACAAAGCAGGAGAAAAGGTGCCGCGCTGCCTGGAACGCAGGAAGTGAAGACACTGTACAGCGAAGCCAGAAGTGAGGGTGCCGCAAAGTGCTGGACGGAGCACCGTAGAAATCGCTGCAGACTCCGGAAAGGAGACCCGGCCTCTACTAGCAGGCCCCATAGTACCCTAATCGCCGCAGTGGACGAACCCGCAGGCTCAGTGATGCCCCCAGGCCCAGGGTGGACGCAGCCGCAGGCACTATACCGCTACCAGGTCCTGCAATGCTCGCAGCTCCAACAAGCCGGCTGCACGCCGCCACAGCTACAGCGCCCATAATGTCCCTGTCCATGCCATATATACCAGGAGCAGCTTGGCTTCCACAGTATTCTGGAGAGTCCCATACATTAAATGACTTTAAGGAATGGCTCTGCAGCCTATTTGAAGTTTATCCCCTGACAGAGCATCAGAAAATTAACATTTTAACTGGCCAACTATTTGGTGCGGCCTTAAGAGAGTAAAATCCTGGCCAGATGTGGAAAAAAGGACTGTGCAGCAGATCTTTGCTAAACTCAAGGTCACCTTTGACCTTGGTGCGGCCCTAAAAGAGTAAAATCCTGGCCAGATGTGGAAAAAAAGACTGTGCAGCAGATCTCTGCTAAACTCAATGTCACCTTTGACACCCGCACCGCTGCAGAGATAAAAATGAAGTTCTTCGGGTGTAAAGCAAAAAGCACAAGACAGCATACGGGACTATGCCCTTAATTTGCAAGAGGCACTTTGGGCTGTCAAACAGGTTGATCCTAGCAGCTTGCAGGATGGAGATAGACTCTTAAAAGAGCAGTTCGTTGAGAGACTCCTGTCCAGCACCAACAGGACTCAGCTACACATCCTGGCCTTGCAAAACCCTGATCTGGACTTTGCACAATTTAAGGACAGAGCCATCCGGGTGTTGCACGAACCTCCACTCAGCCGTGCAGTGCCTCTTAAGCGTCCAGCCCTCACGTACCAACAGGAGGTGGCATCATATACACAGGTCCCCGTTGAAGCTGATGCACAGGTCCTAGATGAAGATTCTTTTACAGGACTACGCCTCTGGGTACAAGAACTGACCAAAAGTGTTGCTGCATTAGCCCGGATTGTACAGTCTCTACAGTAATCCCCTAAGGAGAAGATCAAGCTGGCTTCCAGACCGGAGGACATCCCCTGGCGATGACAGAAGAGGATCCCGCCGACCAGAGGGAGAGACAACGACCGCTATCACCTTGATGGACAACCCACCGCTGCAACCAGGCAGGACATATTGCAAGGTACTGTCATTTAAACAAGCGACCCCTGGGGCAGAGGGTCATCCCCCAGGAATAGGACAAGCAGGCCCACACAACTGGCGAGCCAAGTGCGTCAGAGGACGACCAGTTCTCCAGATTGCATCCCGATTAACTCTTTGTTGTTACAACTATGCCTTACATTCTTTATAAGCGTTATTGGGCTGACACAGACATTACCCGTGGTCCAGATCGTGATTTAACCATAGTTGCCAGTAATGGTCAGCCTTTGCCACAGGTGGGATACAAAAAAGTCACCATTAAAGTGGGGCGGGTGGAATTAAAGGCCCAAGGAATGGTGATTGTTGATATTGACCGACGTGAATTTAACCCTATGATGACCATTGGTACTAATCAGAGGTGTAGCTAGGGTTTTGGTTCAGGGGAAACGAAGCTTCTGAGCGGGCCCCTAACCAGGTAACCTTGATTACAACTCGGTGACGCACCCTATAGTGGAGAACCTCAGCAGATGACCGCTCTATTACTGAAGATAATCTCTATATAAAGACTAACATTAATATTACCGCCATATGGTCAGTGGTAGATACCCGCCCTGCAGAACATATAAGAGATCACAGCACAGTTACAGATAATGACTTACCTCTGACGTTCTCTGATGGATTCGTTCACTTTTCCCGTCTTTTCCATCTGGCACAGACCGACATGACAACTTCTTCCAGCCAGTACTCATCTGCAGAGAATACAACAAAGACATGTTTCACTTCTCACATTTTAGCCCCATCACCATCTATTCCCAACCTGCACAAACTCCTCATCCTACTGATAACCCAATATTGAGCAACTGCTGGCGTATGTGTCCCTATTACTGCACCTGATACCCCGATACTGAGCCGCTGCTGCCGTATGTGTCCCTATTACTGCACCTGATACCCCGATACTGATCCTCTGCTGCCATATGTGACCCTTTACTGCACCTGCTGTGTAAATTCTAAAGCACCCCTCTATAATGTAGTAATACCGGGTGCAAGTGCCCTAGAAAACAAAGCCCATATTTTGCCCCTAGAAAGTAATACTGCCCTGTGTGCCCCTTTGATAGTCACAGTAACCCGAATTCCCCTATAATAAGTGCCCACTTTACATTTAATGTCTCGAGTCTCCCCCTGTACAGCTCCTCTATATACAGTATGATGCCCCCGCACTGTATAGTACCATCCACACAGTATGCTGACCCCTTAGTAGACTCCAAACTGTTTGATGGCTCCAACACTGTATGATGGCCCCTTCCCTGCAATCCCCACACTGTAGGATGGCGCAATAGATAACCTCCATATAGTATAATGTGCCAGATAGTCCTCAATATAGTACAATACAGTTCCCATATAGGCAGACCCTGTAGTATAAGACAGTACCCCTATAGGCAGACCCTGTATTAAGCAGCACCCCCCATAGGCAGACTCTGTAGTATAAGGCAGCACCCCCCCATAGGCAGACTCTGTAGTATAAGGCAGCACCCCCATAGGCAGATCCTGTAGTATAAGACAGCACCCCCCCATAGGCAGATCCTGTAGTGTATAAGGCAGCACCCCCCATTGGCAGATTCTGTAGTATAAGGCAACACCCCCATAGGCAGACCCTGTAGTATAAGGCAGCACTCCCCCATAGGCAGATCCTATAGTGTATAAGGCAGCACCCCCCATAGGCAGATCCTGTATTATAAGGCAGCACCCCCATAGGCAGATCCTGTAGTGTATAAGGCAGCACCCTCCATAGGCAGATCCTGAAGTATAAGGCAGCACCCCCTATAGGCAGACCCTGAAGTATAAGGCAGCACCCCCCTATAGGCAGACCCTGAAGTATAACGCAGCACTCCCCCATAGGCAGATCCTGTAGTGTATAAAGGTACCGTCACACTCAGCAACTTTGCAAAGAGAACGACAACAATCCGTGACGTTGCAGCTTCCTGGATAGCGATCTCATTGTGTTTGACACGCAGCAGCGATCTGGATCCCACTGTGCCATCGCTGGTCAGAGCTAGAAGTCTAGAACTTTATTTCGTCGCCAGGTCGGCGTGTATCGTCATGTTTGACATCAAAAGCAACGACGCCAGCAACGAGCATAGGGCCCCTGGATGTGTGTCGGATCGGTACACTCCGGCTGTTTGACATGGAGCTAACAACCAGCGAGAACGAGAAGTGAGTCGCCGATACGTCACTGGATCGCTCCTGCATCGTTCTGGAGTTGCTGTGTTTGACGTCTCTACAGCGACGTAAACAGCGATCTAGTTTAGGTCGGCTCATTGTCTATATCGCTGCAGCATCGCTGAGTGTGACGGTACCTTAAGGCAGCACCCCTCCACAGGCAGATCCTGTAGTATAAGGCAGTACCCCCCATATGCAGATCCTGTACTATAAGGCTGCACCACCCCATAGGCAGATCCTGTAGTGTATAAGGCAGCACCCCCCCCATAGGCATATCCTGTAGTGTATAAGGCAGCATCCCCCCACAGGCAGATCCTGTAGTATAAGGCAGTACCCCCCATAGGCAGATCCTGTAGTATAAGGCAGCATCCCCCCATAGGCAGATCCTGTATTATAAGGCAGCACCCCCCCATAGACAGACCCTGTAGTATAAGGATGCACCACCCCATAGGCAGATTCTGTAGTGTATAAGGCAGCACCCCCCATAGGCAGATCCTGTAGTGTCTAAGGCAGCCCCCATAAAGAAAAACACAATAAATACTCACCTCTCATCCTCCTTGTTCCAGCGGTGCTCCCGCTCTTGTCTTGACAGCCGGCGCCGGACATCATCGCACCCGCTGTCAGTGTCGGCCTCTGCGAAGTCAGACGCTGACAGGGGAATGATGGGAGGAGCGCAGCGCTACTGGTACTAATGTTATTGAAAATTGTCTTGCCAAGGTTATTGTCTAGTTACAACAGGTGGCTGAAACTGCTGGTTCCAGTGAGCAGAGAGTCCTGCAAAAAGAAATTGGAGCCCTGGTACAGAGACAGCAGGTAGAACTATCTGGTGGAGAAATTGGCAGTCACAGTGAGTGATCCGATCCCCATTGCAATACCCCCCAGGAGTGAAATGTTAATATGGTGTGGGGTAGCAATACTACCAGGCCCTGGTCGAACCTGTGTATTCACATAGTAGGCCCACAATCCTGACAGCCAGAGGGGTGGTTGAAGTCCGCAAGGGGAGGGTACCAGTACATGTTCTCAACTGTGGAGAGAAGCACGTTCACCTAACCAGATATGCCACACTCGCCAAACTGTTTACTGTTGATAACAATGTAAAACAGGCAACCGAACCCTTGGTCGTGTCCAATCAGGCGGAGGACAATGGCTCTGCAGGACAAATGGAAAATTGGTTTCAGAAATTACACGTGGGCACTGATTCTACACCTTCACACCAGAAACAAGGAGCTTACTGGGTGGTCCATGAGTATGAACGGGTATTCAGTAAACACCCACTAGATTTTGGGCAGGTCAAAGGGTTGTCCCAAGACAAGATGCGCAAATAGTTCTGGAAGCATACCACGATGGAGCAGGATATTTCGGATGGAAGTTGGAGATCCTGCTACGTGGAGGGTTTTACTGGATTGGCATGAGAAAAGCCATCAAAAAGCGGTGCTGAGAGTGTGGCCCATGTAACCTGTGCAGAAATGACTGTGACAGCCAGAGGGCTCCCTAACAGCCCATAGTCACCAAACAGCCACTTGAACTGGTGGCCTTAGACCACGTGAAGCTAACTCCAAGCCGGTCAGGCTATGTCTACGCTTTGACTATTGTGGACCATTACTCCAGATTTCTGGTAGTAGTACCTCTCAAGAACCAAACAGCAAAGACGGCAGCCAAAGCCTTCCAACAGCACTTCTGTAGACCACATGGATATCCTAAGAAGGTACTTACTGACCAAGGACCAGCCTTTGAAGCGGAAATGTTTCAAGAATTCTGCAACCTGTACGGATGCAAAAAGATCAGAACCACACAGTACCACCCGCAAACCAACGGAATGTGTGAAGAGATGAACCAAGTAGTGATTGACTTACTGAAGACCTTGCCTTTACATGAAAGAAACTTATGGCCAGAAAAGTTACCAGACTTGGTAGATTTGTATAACCACATTCCAGTGAATTCCACCAACTGCACTCCAGCATACCTGATGAGAGGAAGATCTAGCAAACTACCAGTTGATCTAGACATGGGAGTACTAACTCCAGAAAAGTACAACAAAAGTACCGCCAAGTACAAGAGTGCGTCGAAAGAAATCTATCACAGGCGAGACAAAAACAAGAGAGACTATAACCAACGTGCCCCTGCAATTCCCTTGTCACCAGGTGAACAAGTGCTAAAACGTAAAAGGAGAATGCACAAACTTGACGACCAGTGTGAAGCAGAACTGTATACTATCCTACCCTCAAACTTCGACAACACGAAAGTATGCCTTATAAGTAAACATGAAGGAGAAACTTCAACTGCAGTATCCAGAGATCATCTCAAAATATGCCCTGACAAACTGAGGAACAAAGAAAATCCAGGAACTACTCAAACCGTGGTAGAAGAAGAAAAAAGAATCCACACCGTTCTTGGAGATTTTCCCCAGTCTTGGACTTAAGTACATCAGGCCATAGTGATACCTGTTTTGACTTTTCCCCAGCAGGAAATACCAGAACAAAATGTGATTCCAGACCATCCTGAACCAGAGGAGACTTTATGCCAGCAGGTTCACACAGCAAATGTTACCCCAGCAGTGGAACCAGAGAATCCACCCTCTGCTATTGGTGAAACTGTCAGACCTATGGTGAATCTGAGAAGCCGCAGACAATTACCTAATTTACCTACACAGTGCAGGCTTACAAATAGTATATGCACCAGTGGGTACACATCAGCAAACATCTTAGACCAGGAATTACGTATACTCGTAGCACCAAGGGTCAAATCCCAGCCCGTTACAGGGACTGTCAATTGGTGTTACCTGTTTAAAATGTTTGCATGTATTCCGTTACAGGTTTTATAATGGACATTGAGGTAATGGACAGTGGATTACCCAAAAACTGTTTTTGTAAATAGTTTACCACCCTCAAGGTGCATCCAGGTTTTGCCGGCGTGGGTAGTGCCTTCTTTGTTTCAGCAGACCGAAGATAAAACCATCTGGCGTGGCGAATACAGAGTCTGGATATGCCTTGAAGCCCGCCCAAGCCTACGTTGGGGGTTTATGGCGGGTCCCTCGCATCAGTACTGCTATACTTATGAACATGGACATACTTATGAACAGGGAAATTATAAATTGTTTGCAACGGTCAAGAACCGTGCCTCCTGTAAGGAATGAAAAGTTATTAACCTGTTCTAATCTATTTCATATGTTTTGCAAAAATGTCTTTCTAACCTGTTGTTTATGTTTCCTTTCCCAGTCCAGGAGTACTGGACTTAATGGGGAAGGGGGGGGGGCGGGAATGTGGCACCCCAGGAGTTCGGGTACCACAGTAGTGCTGCCTTCCTCTCGGGGAGGGGTAGTGCTATGCCTGGAGACAAGCAAGATTCCCTTTGGCAGGTTATCACACATACACAACACCTTCCAAATCCAGGCTAGGAGCTCAAAACCCTGTTTTAGGGCAGCTTCCCTGAATAAAGATCCTGGTTTGGAGGAGCTAGACAGTTGGTCCCAGGAGACCAGTGAGTGCAGTTCATTTTGTACAGAGTCTGTGAGTGAGGACAGGAAGGGAGCAGAGAGGAGATACAGGACTCAAGGAGGCTGAGAATAGGCCTCCCAGGAGTCGGTGCGCAGAAACCGGGTACCGGGAACCTGAGGCTTTTGTGGAAACGCTAAGACACAGAGCAGAACCGGAGTGCATAGGATTACATGGACATTACCCATTTACACCTGTGGTACAGCAGCACCCTGGAGTCACCGTGCGGAGACCCCCAGAAAGGACGGCTCAAGCTGCCTACCATACTGGTACCTGTCCTAGGACGGGAAACTACTAGGACCTTGTTTGAAGCACTTAGTGGCAGCAGGGACCTCAGACACAGCAAGCGCAGAGTGGAAGGCCCCGAAACCTGACCTGCCAAGGGGATTCCACTTGTCTCTGGACTGCCTGGACTCCTAATGTACCTGTTGCCGGTGCCCTGGACTGTGGCCTACCAGGTAAAGACTTACAACTTGTCTCCTCTATTTATTCACCGGCACATACCATCCACGCCTTACACCATAGGACACCTGGGGACCCCGCTTCACCTGTGGGAAGTGTAACATCCATGCTGCCGCAACATCCCCCAGGGGACCACTTCACCACCGCATCTGTCCCACTACTGACCAAACAACACATGTGGCGTCATGACAGACTTTGAACATTTTCCCCTTTAAAGACCATTCCCCTTTAACCGGGTCGCAGCCACCGTGTCATCCCCCTTGAGACCGGACCCGGTACTGAGTACCCCACTGCCCTGGCTGGGCGACTCATACACATGGTTGCTATCGATGACTACGTAGGAAATGGGGAGAACATATTATCGGCACGAGCACACTGGAGGTCACAGTGACTCGCTGGCACCTGCGCAGAAGATCCCTGAATGCAGTGTCCATAGAAGGGAGGACGAGGTATGGATTTCTGAAGAAGTGCAGGACGCAGGCGTGGGATTCCGTGGCCGTAACTGATGTGCACGGGAGAGGGTAAATATTACAATGAAGATACCAGGCAGGGATGTCTTCAGGGCACCGCACGCCGCAAGCCTGGAAGAAATCATTAACATACAGATTATAACATTTCTCAGCAAGACCATTAATATGAGGCATACAGGTAGGACTAATGTAACATTTCTATTACCTGTATGCCCATATTAATAGGTCATATACGTTCAGAGGGTGTGTGACAGATTACTTTTAATACGTAATGTTATGGTTTATCGTGCAGACGTTTTCATAAGATATGACATATCTTGGTTTGTGGCACATGTTGGCCTGGTAGACTTTCTAGGACTACGCTCATACATTGCTTGAATCCAGTTCACAGTTTCTTCTGAAGACTTTGGGCCCGACCTTATCCCGTGAGATAAATACATAGTGGTTTTGAATTGCTTTGCCCAATGTAAAATGCAGTTTCCATGCAAAGCAAATTTCCCAAATTTATTGCGAAAGTTTCGTTCTACTGTCACTACAGACCCCATTTTTGCAAATTCCAACATGTAAACCGCTTTTAATGACGTCTTATGTCACACTATGTAAGCACAATTCCAGTGTGGTTCTTGAAGAATTGCACTGTTATTGGTCACTACAGGCAACTAAGCATGTTTTGTGTCATCAGTCAACGGCTATTTTCCACTACGGATGATTTCACTACAAGCCTTCACTTTTTTGTCATCCTTTTTGACTCACCTTTGTATATGTACATCTTGTACATCGTGATATGGAGCATGCTGGTGTAACCTGAGTATATTCTGTTTATAATTCTTTACGTACAGCTGGTATAAGCTCTACATCTGTATATAGTTATATGGAGCATGCTGGTATAATCTGGGCATCTCCTGTATATAATTATATATGTACAGCTGGTATAAGTTATACATCTTCTGTATATATTGATATGGAGCATGCTGGTATAACTTGGGCATCTTCTGTATATAATTATATATGTACAGCTGGTATAAGTTATACATCTGTATATAGTGATATGGAGCATGCTGGTATAACCTGGGTATATTCTGTATATAATTATACATGTACAGCTGGTATAAGTTATACATCTTCTGTATATATTGATATGGAGCATGCTGGTATAACTTGGGCATCTTCTGTATATAATTATATATGTACAGCTGGTATAAGTTATACATCTGTATATAGTGATATGGAGCATGCTGGTATAACCTGGGTATCTCCTGTATATAATTATATATGTACAGCTGGTATAAGTTATACATCTTCTGTATATAGTGATATGGAGCATGCTGGTATAACCTGGGTATATTCTGTATATAATTATATATGAACAGCTGGTATAAGTTATACATCTTCTGTATATAGTGATATGGGGCATACTGGTATACAAAAGGGCTGTGCAGATGAGGGAATAAACTGACAGGCTGTGCAGATGTGGGAATAAACAGAGGAGCTGTGCAGACTGGGGGATAAAATGAGGGGGTGTGGAGATGGGGGGAATAAACTGAGGGGCTGTGCAGAGGGGGGGGGGGGGGGGGGGGGTGGATAGAATGAGAGGCAGTGCAGGGGGCCATGAAATGAGGGGCTTTGAAGGGGGACAACAAAGTATTTGAGGAGCTGTGGTGACCATACTGTAGATGGGGTTGTGGAGGGCATTATACTGGGGGCTGTGGAGACCATCATACTGTTTGGGGTGTTTGTGGGCCATAATACTATTATACACCAAGAAAAAAAGACTAGGACGGCTGTGTGAAATTAACTTCTACTGGCCAAGTGGCATCCGAATGTGGAGAGCTGACATTCCTTATCCCATTTCCTAATACTATATGGGGTGTTGTGGGGACCATACTAAAAAAGGGGGCTGTATTGGACATCATACTATTTATGGGGGTCTGTGGTGGACATCATACTATGTATGGGGAGCTGTGGTTGTGACCATACTATATATTTGGGGGTTGTTGTGGATATATTGTATGGGGGGCTGTAGTGACTATCATTCTGTGTAGCGGGACAAAAAAAAATGTAGAAAAAAATCCAGCTCACCGCAGTGGAATCAATGGCCGTGCACGGAAAGAAGCTCGTGTTAGCAGCAAACGAGCAGTATCAAAGAAGGAAAGAGATCCAGCAACAGATCCATCGGTGAATAATTATTCAAAAACAAATATCTTTAATGTATAACATGGTTAAAATTATGGTATAAAACAATTGGTTTAGAAAAAAGGCAAGTAACTCAGGAAACTCATGGCCATGTGTAGGGGGACAGTGTGAGGAGTGGTTACAGTTGGAGAGGGCAACGTGGTGGGCAATAAGAGGGCATCGTGTGCAAAAGGGCACATAATGGATATAGAGTGGGGACAGTGTGAAATGGAGGCACAATATGGAGGTTTTAGCATGGTGGGGGGGGAGAGTGTGGAGATATCAAAAGTGTAATGCAAAATTAGATAGGGGACAGCCATGGTTCATAAGTATGGATGGTGTTGCTGTTATAGCCGATAATGATAGTGTGGAAGCCGTACACCATAGGAGGCTTATTTAGGGTCATAATATGGACAGATATTTCTATGCAGAGGGCATTGTAATAAAACTTATTTTTACGGGCACTGTGTCGAGATGTGATGCAAAAGACCGGAGAAGAGGGAGGTCTGCAGAGAACAGCTGTGGATGTGAAACTTCATCATGGCATCTAGACAAGATGGAGACTCCAGAGAAGATGTAATCTATAAAGAATCTTTCTTGTATGATCGGTGTTCTGATGATGGCTTTTAAAGGGACACTGTCACCTGAATTTGGAGGGAACAATCTTTAGCCATGGAGGCGGGGTTTTTGATTCACCCTTTCCTTACCCGCTGGCTGCAATATTGGATTGAAGTTCATTCTCTGTCCTCCGTAGTACATGCCTGCGCAAGGCAATCTTGTCTTGCGCAGGCGTGTACTATGGAGGACAGAGAATGAACTTCAATCCAATATTGCAGCCAGCAGGTAAGGAAAGGGTGAATCAAACACCCAAAAACCCCGCCTCCATGGCTGAAGATTGTTCCCTCCAAATTCAGGTGACAGTGTCCCTTTAACTCCCAGTATCTCCTTACCATTGTTAAGGATATACTGGGAGTTTAAGGTTCATGCGATAAAGAATTGTGCATGGGGCTGACTTGATATTACAATTGATTGTTGTACTAAGCTTGGTTCTTGTATTTAAGTATGAATGGTTTTGGTGATGTATTCATGTACTGAAGATGTTTCTGGTAATGGTGCAAGCTGTATTTGCAAAACCATCAGACTTATTCCTTTATTTATGAGGGTCTGTTTATTTTCCATTAAGATATTTGCCAAATATTGGGCACCTTAATTGAAACCAAAAGGGCCCCGAATATAGTTACGCTTTATTAGACTCCATAATTATGATTGGGTTCTACATTTAAAATCTGGGACGTCCGGGATAAATGTCGCTATTTTTTTTCTGTATTGTGTAAAAGGTCTGCAAAAATGATTGAAATTGCACTCCCTGTTAAGTTACATCCCTAAAGTATACTTTTTTTAAACTCTAGATAAAATGTAAAAAAACTTAACAATTCTAAAGGTACCGTCACATTTAGTGACGCTGCAGCGATCTAGACAACGATCCCGATCGCTGCAGCGTCGCTGGGTGGTCGCTGGAGAGCTGTCACACAGACAGCTCTCCAGCGACCAACTATGCGAAGTCCCCTGGTAACCAGGGTAAACATCGGGTTACTAAGCGCAGGGCCGCGCTTAGCAACCCGATGTTTACCCTGGTTACCAGTGTAAACGTAAAAAAACCAAACACTACATACTTACATTCCGGTGTCTGTCCTCCGGCGCTCTGCTTCTCTGCACTGTGTAAGCACCGGCCGGAAAGCACAGCGGTGACGTCACCGTTGTGCTCTGCTTTACGGCCGGCTGGTTGACAGTGCAGGGAAGCAGAGCGCCGGAGAACAGACACCGGAATGTAAGTATGTAGTGTTTGTTTTTTGTTTACGTTGGTAACCAGGGTAAACATCGGGTTACTAAGCGCGGCCCTGCGCTTAGTAACCCGATTTTTACCCTGGTTATCAGTGAAGACATCGCTGGATCGGCGTCACACACGCCGATCCAGCGATGTCAGCGGGAGATCCAGTGACGAAATAAAGTGCTGGACTTTCCTCAGCGACCAACGGGGGCCTGATCGTTGGTCGCTGTCACACATAACGATTTCCTTAACGATATCGTTGCTATGTCACAAAAAGCAACGATATAGTTAACGATATCGTTATGTGTGACGGTACCTTAAGGGAAGTGGTTATCAGAGTTTGCCATCTAATCCATTGGAGAAGAAGGGGGGTGCATTAGAGGTCCTGTTACCTTAAGGTACCTTTACACTAAACCACTTACCAACGATCACGACCAGCGATACGACCTGGCCATGATCGTTGGTAAGTCATTTTGTGGTCGCTGGGGAGCTGTCACACAGACAGCTCTCTCCAGCGACCAACGATCAGGGGAACGACTTCAGCATCGTTGAAACTGTCTTCAACGATGTCGAAGTCCCCGGGTAACCAGGGAAAATATGTGTTCACTTGTAACCAGGGTAAATATCTGGTTACTAAGCGCAGGGTCGCGCTTAGTAACCCGATATTTACCCTGGTTACCATTGTAAAAGTAAAAAAAAAAAAAAAAAAACACACTACATACTCACATTCTGATGTCTGTCACGTCCCCCGCCGTCAGCTTCCCGCACTGACTGTCAGCGCCGGCCGTAAAGCAGAGCACAGCGGTGACGTCACCGATGTGCTCTGCTTTACGGCCGGCGTTGACAGTCAGTGCAGGGAAGCTGACGGCGGGGGACGTGACAGACATCGGAATGTGAGTGAGTATGTGCTGTTTTTTTTTTTTTTTACTTTTACAATGGTAACCAGGGTAAATACCGGGTTACTAAGCGGGGCCCTGCGCTTAGTAACCAGATATTTACCCTGGTTACAAGTGAACACATCGCTGCATCGGCGTCACACACGCCAATCCAGCGATGACAGCGGGTGATCAGCGACCAAAAAAAGATCCTGATCATTCCCCAGCGACCAACGATCTCCCAGCAGGGGCCTGATCGTTGGTCGCTGTCACACATAACGAGATAGTTAGCGGGATCGTTGCTACGTCACAAAAAGCGTGACGTTGCAACGATATCGTTAACGAAATCGTTATGCGTGAAGGTACCTTTAGTCTCTGAGCCATTCCTTTGTTTTGGAGTGGGGGATGTGCCCATTGGCTTCATCTGCCTAGGGCACCTAATGACTTTGTCCCTGAACTGATTGGAACACACCAAAAAAAAAAAAAAAACAGAGAAAAAAAAAAAGACAAATTGCACATCATTTCACACAAAATCCCCAACATGGGCTGAACAAAACTGTTGTCACCTTTCCAAAACTGTGGGTAAACAACATTGTTTCAAGCATGTGATGCTTGTTGAAACTCACCTGTGGCAAGTAACAGGTGTTGGCAATATGAAAGGTACACCTGAAACCAGATAAAAAGGGGAGTGGTTGACTAAATCTTTGCATTGTGTGTGCCACACTAAGCATGGAGAGCAGAGAAGAGGCCTCTGGCACTAGGTGCCTTGACTGTGTGTGAAGATTACCAAAGGATTTTGGGTCCCAACGTAGTGCCAGAAAGCAGGGTTTGTGTTCTAGGTCATGGGTCTTCTAACAGGACAATGACCCCAAACATACTTCAAGAAGCACCCAGAAATGCATGGAAACAAAGCGCTAGAGTGTTCTGAAGTGAACAGCAATGGGTCCGGCTCTAAATTCCATTGAAAACCTGTGGATAGGTCTTAAAATTGCTGTTGGGAGAAGGCACCCTCTAAATATGAGAAACCTGGATCCAAATTTCCAGGTGAGAGGTGTAAGTTTGTTGATGGTTATAGGAAGCGATTGATTGCATTTATTTATTCCAAAGGGTGTGCAACCATAAAGTTCAGGGTGCCAACAATTTTGTCCGATCCCTTTTGGGCGTTTTGTGCGAAATTATGATCAATTTGCCTTTTTATATTTTGTTTTGTTCCAATAAACACAAAAGAAACAAGTGTATAAGAAAACATAAGTAATTGCTATAATTTTCTGAGAGAAACACTTCATTTTCTGGAAGATTTTTAAGGGTGCGAACACTTTTGACCAGGACTGTATAATTATATGTACAGCTGGTATAAGTTATACATCTTCTTATAGTGATATGGAGCCTTCTGGTATAACCTGGGCATCTCATGTATATAATTGTACATGTACACTGTGCTGCCTTGAGTATATAACATACATACTTGTACGGGCATCAGTGATATAGTAAGAAAAGCAATGAGTCGGCAGAGAACAGAATTACATTGCAGTTCTTTTCCTTGTTTATACAAGACCAACAATGCAATTATAGGAGCGGTGCTGCCACCGCGTGGTGAAGTCGGCATTGTGCCGGATCATTACACCTGCCAGACGGGTGTACATGTAAGATGACAAAGACGAGAGCAGAGGTTTCCTGGTTACATCTGTCAACTTCCAATTTGTGAGCTTCTTCATCCTGGCAGTGGGTGAGGCTTTTGGGCGCATTTTCAGCCCCCACACACTCGTCGCCATTTGTTCCCTCTCATCCATAAGACCCAGTGGTTTGTCTAGATACGGTAATTTACGCCATGTGAAAATACAGTCAGGCTATGTTCACACTGCGCATTTTTTCCCCTACGCTTTTGGAGTAGAAGAGTTAAAACCTTGAATTTTGATGGATGAGTTTCTGTTAAAAAAAAAAAAAAAAGAACTCGGCAAAAAACAAAAAAAAAAAACAACTTAAAATGAACACACCCTTATTTTAGTCTCAAACAAGACTCTGCAGCTGTGCTCCCATAACACTTCTTGGTAGCGCAATCTTAAATCCATCAAATTTTCTTTTCCAGACTCTTGCCAGAGCAAAATAGAGATAGGAAAACTTGGTTACTAAAAAAGCCAAATACACATCAGTAAGCAGTCCAGGGGACAAGGAAAGAAGTGTTGTCATGGGGACACAAGAACTTTAAGGAGGTTCTCCCATCTTTAAGATCCCCTCCCAATATGTAGTAGGTGTAATATTAGCAAATACCTCCAATTAGAAATGCAGTATAGTTCTTCTGATTTATATGTTGCTTACCTCATGTGCGGGGCATTGCAGCAGCTTAGATATCTATGGTTACAACCACTCATCGTGGCAGTTAGTGGTCGTAACCATGGATACCTAAGCTACTGCAATGCCATGCACATGGGGTAGCAACATAGCAAATCAGAAGAACTATACTACATTTCTAATTAGAGGTATTTTCTAATATTACACTTTTTACATATTGGGATAGGATCTTCGAGATGGGAATACCCCTTTAAACAAGTAAATCTAGTAGTTTTCTATCATAGACATGATATGCTACCTTCCAGCCCAAATTCCAGAAGAGTTCTGTTCCTGCCAATAGCTGGTCAATGAGGTGGAAAGTTACAAGGCAGGTAACTCCATTTTCTTCTTAGTGATTCGATAAAATGGCAAACAACCAAAACCCAGAATCGAAATCATGACGGGTAAAAGAAATAAGTAAAAAAAAAAAAAATAGACAAAGATCACAAATTATGAAACCAGCCTCTAATTTAACCATCTGTGTCCTGTGAGGTCGGCGCTACAAATCACAAGACGGCAACAAAGTATCTGCAGACTGTAAAGTAAAAGGCGATGCTCGGCCAGGTCACGGGGCCGTCGCTTGCTAAAACTTGTTTTATTCAGATAGAAAATAAACACCGCAGTGAGGTTAGCTTTCATCTTAGATACAGGATTTAAGGCAGTTTGTAGCTGTCCGCATGCTGAGGCCTTGCCGTCCCAAAGTCCCACGTGTGCTGCATGGGATGGGGGGGGAGACATGGAGACTGAAGCAGGGCTGAGGTCCTCGTACTTACTGGGTCGATATGTACAGGGGAGAGGTGGCAGCCATCAGGATGGGTGTCGGTATCCTGGGATTATTTTGAACACAAGGGATATTGTGGAGCTCTGTGAAGCCCGACAAGTGCAGAAAACGTGATGTCCTGGCATGGTGGTCCACCTGTGAGAAAAAGGGGCCGGGATTAATACAGAGATACGTCAGATCAGGACAGGAGCAGAATATTGATGAGACATCGCTCGTATCCCGAGCAGCAGCAGAAAACCCCTTTAAAAAGGGATAGCATTATCTCGACAGCCCCTTTCCATAAGCCTCATTAGGAATATGGACATTACAGGGGAGGGACATGTGCTGGAGACGCTAACCAACATTTACCCATATTGCCACATGTAATACCACATTTCCCCACTAGAGGCCGCTGCAACAAGGAAACAGTTGGTAACGGCAGCTTTGATCTGGCAAATATCAGCCGATTCCCTGAAGTTCTAGGACAGAGGAGACGAGACACTTACTATTTCTTATTCCGGGGTTTTAGCTCCTCTGCGGCGTTACGAAGGAAGATATAATTCTTCTTCTGTGGGTTGTAGAACTCGTGGCCCTAGAGGGAAAGTAGGGTTAGTGACCAAGACAGGTGGCTGCACTGGGCAGACAGTACATGATGGGAGTGCTCACCTTGGACCAATCGTAACTGGAGGAATAGGCAAAGATGTTCCCGTTGTGGTTGAAGCAGCAGGCAGAGATGGGCTGGTCCAGCTGTTCTGATGTTTTTAGTTTCGTCCTGGCATCTTTGTCCCAGAAGCTGAAGCGTCCGTCGGAGCCGACTGTGGCCAGAGTGCCGTGTACCGGGTGGAAGGCAATGCCGTTTACCTGACAGGTAAATGTTGACTATGACAGCGATCGGACTGGTTCTGTTCTGTACTGATGTCTCCAATCCTTCCCTCATACCCCAGGATGGAAAGTCTCAGGAACTTACCGCGTAGATGTCCTGCGGAGCCGCAGTGTTTGTCCCGTTGGATCGATGACATTTGAAGGTGAAGTTGTCTTTGGCCCTGTGAGAGGATGAGAGTTCTGTTACTATGTCGCTATAGCGCGGTCTGCGCAGTCCCCGGAGGTGGAGCACTTACGGATTAGGTGGGTTGATGTAATGGATGGCAACTCTGCCCTCAATGCTGCCCAGGGCGAAGCCAGTCGGCTTGTTCTGCTTATCTTTAAATATAGCGACACATCGGTGCTGGAGGAAGAGCAGAGGAGAAAACTCCAAATTGTGAGAATTAGCAGGGTATTAGCAAATTTACAAAAAATACAACATCCTGCGGTTTTCTAATGGATTTTATTTCAGAGAATGGAGGCTCATGTCTATGAAAATAAATCATAACAGCATATCAAAAGTTTGGGTGCCGAGACCCCCAACAGCTGGTGAAATCTTGGGGGAGAGCCCCTCTAGGCAATGTTCGGCTGTGCCGATTCTCATAATTATGTGGATACATACAAAGCTCTGCTCTCATCTCTGAGCTGAAGGGGCTCAACTGAGCCTTTCTGACCCTTCATCCAGCGATTAGCGATGGGGGGCTCAGCACTGGACCCTTAACTCCTTTCTGACATATGACGTACTATCCCGTCAAGGTGGGGTGGGCCTGTGTGACCACCGACGGGATAGTACGTCATATGCGATCGGCCACGCTCATGGGGGGAGCGTGGCCGATCGCAGCCGGGTGTCAGCTGACTATCGCAGCGGACATCCGGCACTATGTGCCAGGAGCGGTCACGGACCGCCCCCGGCACACTGCGATCAAACATGATCGGTGTTCCGGCGGTATAGGGAAGCATCGCGCAGGGAGGGGGCTCCCTACAGGCTTCCCTGAGACCCCCGGAGCAACGCGATGTGATCGTGTTGTTCCGAGGGTCTCCTACCTCTATGCAGCAGGCCCGGATCCAAAATGGCCGCCGGATCCGGGTCTTGCAATGAGGTGGCTTCACAGTGCCTGCTTAGAGCAGGCGCCAGGAAGTCTCCAGGAGTGCATGTCAGATCGCTGATCTGACACAGTGCACAGCAAAGTGTCAGATCAGCGATCTTACACTATAACATGATGCCCCCCCCCCCCCCCCCCCCCGGGTAATGTTATAGTATATATACGTGTGTGTGTGTGTGTGTGTGTGTGTGTGTGTGTGTGTGTGTGTGTGTGTGTGTATACACACACACACACACATATATATATATATATACACACACATTATATATATATATATATATATATATATATATATATATATATATATATATATATATATATATATATATATATATACACATACATACATATATGTAATATAACGCTGGGAGCGTCACTGTCCGAAGCCTTTATAGACTGCGCAGGCAGTCTTCGGCCTGTGACCTTCAGTTCAGAGGGCGCGATGACGCGCTTAATGCGCGCCGGCGCCGCCCTCTGACTGAACAGTCACAGCCAGGAGACCGGGAAGATGGCGGCGCGCAGCGCTGGAACGGGACAGACAGGTGAATATAGTAAGTGCTGGGGGGCCTGAGCTGGCGGCAATACCGGCACCTGACCCCCACAGCGCGCCGGTGTCCCCGCCTGCTCAGGCCCCCGGATGGTTGCAGCACATACCAGGATGGGGGCGCTGGATGGAGACGCAGGATGGTTGCAGCACCTTGCAGGATGGGGACGCAGGATGGTTGCAGAACATACCAGGATGGGGACGCAGGATGGGGACGCAGGATGGTTGCAGCACATACCAGGATGGGGACGCTGGATGGAGACGCAGGATGGTTGCAACACATACCAGGATGGGGACGCTGGATGGAGACGCAGGATGGTTGCAGCACATACCAGGATGGGGACGCAGGATGGGGACGCAGGATGGTTCCAGCACATACCAGGATGGGGACGCAGGATGGTTGCAGCACATACCAGGATGGGGACGCAGGATGGGGACGCAGGATGGTTGCAGCACATACCAGGATGGGGACGCAGGATGGGGACGCAGGATGGTTGCAGCACATACCAGGATGGGGACGCAGGATGGGTGCAGCACATGACAGGATGGGGACGCAGGATGGGTGCAGCACATACCAGGATGGGGACGCAGGATGGGTGCAGCACATACCAGGATGGGGACGCAGGATGGGGACGCAGGATGGGTGCAGCACGTGACAGGATGGGGAAGCAGGATGGGTGCAGCACATGACAGGATGGGGACGCAGGATGGGTGCAGCACATACCAGGATGGGGACGCAGGATGGAGACGCAGGATGGTTGCAGCACATACCAGGATGGGGACGCAGGATGGTTGCAGCACATACCAGGATGGGGACGCAGGATGGTTGCAGCACATACCAGGATGGGGACGCAGGATGGGTGCAGCACATGACAGGATGGGGACGCAGGATGGGGACGCAGGATGGGTGCAGCACATGACAGGATGGGGACGCAGGATGGGTGCAGCACGATGGAGCAGCACATACCAGGATGGAGACCATATACCAATATAAATGCTCGCCACCCGGGCGTAGAACGGGTTCAATAGCTTATATATATATATTTATATATATATTTTATTTGTTCCTATAAATACATTTCTTTATCTAAATAAAAAAATAAATAAAAGTACACATATTTAGTAATTTAGTATCGCCGCCTCCGTAACGGCCCCCAACCTATAAAGCTGTCCCGCTAGTTAACCCCTTCAGTGAACACCGTTAAAAAAAAAAAAAAACAGAGGCAAAAAAATGATTTATTATCATACCGCCAAACAAAAAGTGGAATAACACGCGATCAAAAAGACGGATATAAATAACCATGGTATCGCTGAAAACGTCATCTTGTCCCGCAAAAAACGAGCCGCCATACAGCATCATCGCTGTAATCGTACTGACCTGAAGAATAAAACGGTTTTATCCATTTTACCAAACGCGGAACGGTATAAACGCCTCCCCCAAAAGAAATTCATGAATAGCTGGTTTTTGGACATTCTGCCTCACAAAAATCGAAATAAAAAGCGATCAAAAAATGTCACGCGCCCGAAAATGTTACCAATAAAAACGTCAACTCGTCCAGCAAAAAACAAGACCTCACATGACTCTGTGGACCCAAATATGGAAAAATTATAGCTCTCAAAATGTGGTAACGCAAAAAAATATTTTTTGCAATAAAAAGCATCTTTCAGTGTGTGACGGCTGCCAATCATAAAAATCCGCTAAAAAACCCGCTATAAATAGTAAATCAAACCCCCCTTCATCACCCCCTTAGTTAGGGAAAAATTTAAAAAATGTATTTATTTCCATTTTCCCGTTAGGGCTAGGGTTAGGGTTGGGGCTAGGGTTAAGGCTACAGTTAGGGTTGGGGCTAAAGTTAGGGTTGGGGCTAAAGTTACAGTTAGGGTTTGGATTACATTTACGGTTGGGAATAGGGTTGGGATTAGGGTTAGGGGTGTGTCAAGGTTAGGGGTGTGGTTCAGGTTACCGTTGGGATTAGGGTTAGGGATGTGTTTGGATTAGGGTTTCAGTTATAATTTGGGGGTTTCCACTGTTTAGGCACATCTGGGGCTCTTCAAACGCGACATGGCGTCCGATCTCAATTCCAGCCAATTCTGCGTTGAAAAAGTAAAACAGTGTTCCTTCCCTTCTGAGCTCTCCCGTGCGCCCAAACAATGGTTTACTCCAACATATGGGGTATCAGCGTACTCAGGACACATTGGACAACAACTTTTGGGGTCCAATTTCTCCTGTTACCCTTGGGAAAATACAAAACTGGGGGCCAAAATATAATTTTTGTGGAAAAAAAAAGATTTTATTTTCACGGCTCTGCGTTATAAACTGTAGTGAAACACTTGGGGGTTCAAAGTTCTCACAACACATCTAGATAAGTTCCTTGGGGGGGGTCTAGTTTCCAAAATGGGGTCACTTGTGGGGGGTTTCTACTGTTTAGTTACATCAGGTGCTCTGCAAACGCAATGTGACGCCTGCAGACCAATCCATCTAAAGGTACCGTCACACTTAGCGACGCTGCAGCGATACCGACAACGATCCGGATCGCTGCAGCGTCGCTGTTTGGTCGCTGGAGAGCTGTCACACAGACCGCTCTCCAGCGACCAACGATGCCGGTAACCAGGGTAAACATCGGGTAACTAAGCGCAGGGCCGCGCTTAGTAACCCGATGTTTACCCTGGTTACCATCCTAAAAGTAAAAAAAAAAAAAACAGTACATACTTACCTACCGCTGTCTGTCCTCCAGCGCTGTGCTCTGCACTCCTCCTGTACTGTCTGTGTGAGCACAGCGGCCGGAAAGCAGAGCGGTGACGTCACCGCTCTGCTTTCCGGCTGACCGACGCTCACAGCCAGTACAGGAGGAGTGCAGAGCACAGCGCTGGAGGACAGACAGCGGTAGGTAAGTATGTACTGTTTGTTTTTTTTTTACTTTTAGGATGGTAACCAGGGTAAACATCGGGTTACTAAGCGCGGCCCTGCGCTTAGTTACCCGATGTTTACCCTGGTTACCAGTGAAGACATCGCTGAATCGGTGTCACACATGCCGATTCAGCGATGTCTGCGGGGAGTCCAGCGACCAAATAAAGTTCTGGACTTTCTTCCCCGACCAGCGACAGCACAGCAGGGGCCTGATCGCTGCTGCCTGTCACACTAGACGATATCGCTAGCGAGGACGCTGCAACGTCACGGATCGCTAGCGATATCGTCTAGTGTGACGGTACCTTAAGTCTGCATTCCAAATGATGCTACTTCCCTTCCGAGCTCTGCCATGCGCTCAAACGGTGGTTCCCCCCCACATATGGGGTATTAGCGTACTCAGGACACATTGGACAACAACCTTTGGGGTCCAATTTCTCCTGTTACCCTTGGAAAAATACAAAACTGGGGGCTAAAATATAATTTTTGTGGAAAAAAAGATTTTTTATTTTCACGGCTTTGTGTTATAAACTGTAGTGAAACACTTGGGGTTCAAAGCTCTCACAGCATCTAGAGGAGTTCCTTAGGGGGTCTACTTTCCAAAATGGTGTCACTTGTGGGGGGTTTCAATGTTCAGGCACATCAGTGGCTCTCTAAACGCAACATGGCGTCCCATCTCAATTTCAGTCAATTTTGTTTTGAAAAGTCAAATGGCGCTCCTTCCTTTACGAGCTCTGCCATGCATCTAAACAGTGGTGTACCCCCACATATGGGGTATCAGCGTACTTAGGACAAATTGTACAACAACTTTTGGGGTCCAATTTCTTCTTGTGACCTTGGGAAAATAAAAAATTGGGGGCGAAAAGATCATTTTTGTGAAAAAATATGACTATTTTTACGGCTCTGCATTATAAACTTCTGTGAAGCACTTGGTGGGTCAAAATGCTCACCACACACCTAGATAACTTCCTTAGGGAGTCTACTTTCCAAAATGGTGTCACTTGTGGGGGATTTCAATGTTTAGGCACATCAGGGGCTCTCCAAACGCAACATGGCGTCCCATCTCAATTCCAGTCAATTTTGCATTGAAAAGTCAAATGGCGCTCCTTCCCTTCCAAGCTCTCCCATGCGCCCAAACAGTGGTTTACCCCCACATATGGGGTATCGGTGTACTCAGGACAAATTGTGCAACAACTTTTGGGGTCCATTTTCTCCTGTTACCCTTGGTAAAATAAAAAACTGGAGCTGAAGTAAATTTTTTGTGAAAAAAAAGTTAAATGTTCATTTTTATTTAAACATTCCAAAAATTACTGTGAAACACCTGAAGGGTTAATAAACTTCTTGAATGTGGATTTGAGCACCTTGAGGGGTGCAGTTTTTAGAATGGTGTCACACTTGGTTATTTTCTATCATATAGACCCCTCAAAATGACTTCAAATGAGATGTGGTCCCTAAAAAAAAAAAAATAAAAAAAAAAATGGTGTTGTAAAAATGAGAAATTGCTGGTCAATTTTTAACCCTTATAACTCCCTAACAAAAAAAAAATTTGGGTTTCAAAATTGTGCTGATGTAAAGTAGACATGTGGGAAACACGGCTATTACATACCTGGTAATGTGTTTTTTCATGAGACATGACGGCACCACGAGAGAGGGGATCCGCCCATCAAGGACAGGAAACCTTCAAGATAAAAGGGGCGGCTCCTCTCTCCACATCAGTTGTTTTACAGAGTACGAGAGGAACTCCGCTGGTTAGTGTACACATAAATAATACATCCTATACGGTTCTATTCACCGATACCCCAGGGAGTGTATAATACAAATAATGCTAATAATGCACCCAACTAATGACGTGATCAAAAGGGTGGGAATATAAGGGTGCCGTCATGTCTCATGAAAAAACACATTACCAGGTATGTAATACCCGTGTTTTTCCATCATACATGACGGCACCACGAGAGAGTTACAGAGATTTGTATTCTCTTCTAGGGAGGGATCACTGCTTGTAACACTCTTCTCCCAAAAGTGAGATCAGAGGTAGCAGATAGGTCTAGTCTATAATGTTTAAAAAATGTAGACGGAGAGGACCAAGTGGCCGCCTTACAGATTTGGTCGATGGTAGCATCTGCTCTCTCCGCCCACGACGTCGCCATGGCCCTCGTGGAGTGGGCTTTCAGACCCTGTGGAACAACCCTGCCTGCACTACTATATGCTAGAATAATGGCCTCTCTCACCCATCTAGCTATAGTCTGTTTTGAGGCTTTAAGGCCTTTCCTTGACCCCTGGAACGAAACAAATAAAGCCCTCCGTTTCCTCCAGGATTTAGTCACCTCTAGATACTGTAGGATACATCTTCTAACGTCTAGGCAATGGAGTCTCTCCTCTTTTTTGTTACTGGGATTGGGACAGAAAGAGGGTAGGGTTATATCCTGAGCTCTATGGAATCTCAATACCACTTTGGGGAGATATGCCGGATCTAATTTTAATACAACCCTATCGTCCATAATTTGTGTGTAAGGGGGGTCAGCTGACAACGCGTGTAAATCCCCAACCCTACGGGCCGACGTAAGTGCCACTAACAAAGCTGTTTTTAATGTTAGTATTTTATCAGAAGTTGTATTTAACGGCTCAAAGGGGCTTTCCGTCAAGGCAGTTAACACTAGATTTAGATCCCATGGTGGAGGAGTAGGAGATGGGACAGAGTCAGCTCTACTACAGGCTCGGATAAACCTCACCACCCACCTATTGCTTGCCAGGTCACAGTTGAATAGGGCTGCTAAGGCTGAAATGTGTACTTTGAGGGTACTAACAGCTAACCCCAGATCTAAGCCCTTCTGCAGGAACTCCAGTATTGCCACTATCGGGACCTCCCCTTCCCGTATTGGCCCTGAGTTGGACAGGAATTTCTTCCATATCCTCCCATAGATCTTGGTCGTTACTGGTTTTCTGCTGCTGAGCAAGGTGGATATTAACCCAGCTGAGAACCCTTCTTTCTCTAGTAACGACCGCTCAAATGCCAGGCTGTCAAATGTAGCCCGGAGTTCTGCGGGTGGTTGAAGGGACCCTGAGTTAGAAGGTCCTGGTCTTCCGGGAGAACCCACGGGTCCGTCACTGACATCACTCTCAGCCAGTAAAACCACGGTCTTTTCGGCCAGAAGGGCGCTATCACAATCACTCTGGCCTTGTCTTCCCTGATCTTCCTCAGAACCACTGGGATTAGACATATCGGTGGGAAGGCATACAGGAGTCCAGATGTCCATTTTATGCTGAAGGCGTCTACTGCCAACGGCCTGTCTGTAGGGTTCAGGGAGCAGAATTTTGGACTTTCTTGTTGACTTTTGAGGCAAAGAGGTCCACCCTGGGTTTTCCCCACATGTGCACTATCCGTTGAAAAACGGACTTTTTTAGGGACCATTCCCCTTGCCTCAAGTGGTTCCTGCTTAGAAAGTCTGCCTTTATGTTGTCCACACCTCGGATATGCAGGGCCGATAATGACAGGAAGTGCTTTTCGGCTAGAGACATGAGTCTTGTGGTTATGTGCATCAGTGCCCGAGAGCGGGTGCCTCCCTGGTGGTTCACGTATGCGACCGCTGTTCGGTTGTCCGATAGGACTCTCACATGATGCCCTGCCAAGTGTGGAAGTAATCTCTCTAGCGCCCTTTCTATTGCTAGGAGCTCCCACTCGTTTGAGAATAGATCTTTCTCCTCGAGCCCAGTGGTCTTGGACCCATAGTGTGTCTGAGTGAGCTCCCCATCCCCATGGACTGGCGTCCGTTGTGATTACCATGGAGGCTGTGAATGTCCAGGGAACTCCTCTGGGGGATGACTATCTGTAACCACCATCTGAGAGATTGGAGCACAGAGAGTGGGAGAGTGAGCTTCTGCTCTAACTGTCCCTGAAGTTCTCGGTCGTTCTGCAGCACACACCATTGCAGTTCTCTTGCGTGGAACTGGGCCCATTTTACTGCCGGTATGCAGGAGGTTAGGGACCCCAACACCGACATGGCCCTTCTTAAAGGGAAGGTGCCATCAAAAAAAAATTTTTTTTCAGAAATTGTAAAAATGTAAAGAATTAAAGGGAACCTGTCACCCCGTTTTTTGAGATTGAGCTATAAATACTGTTAAATAGGGCCTGCGCTGTGTGTTCCTATAGTGTATGTAGTGTACCCCGATTCCCCATGTATGCTGAGAAATAACTTACCAAAGTCGCCGTTTTCGCCTGTCAATCAGGCTGGTCAGGTCGGGAGGGCGTGGTGACATCGCTGGTTCTTCCTCAGCTTTACGTTGGTGGCGTAGTGGTGAAGACACAGCGCGCGATCTGCGCTGTCATCCCTTTCGTCGGTGGGGGCGGCCATCTTCCTGGGGCCGCGCGTGCGCAGATCGAGTGCTCTGCTGCACGGGGCTTCAGGAAAATGGCCGCGGGATGCCGCGCGTGCGCATTAGAGATCGCGGCGGCCATTTTCCCAAAGCCGAGATGCAAACTCGGCTTTGGGAAAATGGCCGCCGCGATCTCTAATGCGCACGCGCGGCATCCCGCGGCCATTTTCCTGAAGCCCTGTGCAGCAGAGCACTCGATCTGCGCACGCGCGGCCCCAGGAAGATGGCCGCCCCCACCGACGAAAGGGATGACAGCGCAGATCGCGCGCTGCTTGTTCACCACTACGCCACTACGCCACCAACGTAAAGCTGAGGAAGAACCAGCGATGTCACCACGCCCTCCCGACCTGACCAGCCTGATTGACAGGCGAAAACGGCGACTTTGGTAAGTTATTTCTCAGCATACATGGGGAATCGGGGTACACTACATACACTATAGGAACACACAGCGCAGGCCCTATTTAACAGTATTTATAGCTCAATCTCAAAAAACGGGGTGACAGGTTCCCTTTAATGATTACATTTTCTTAAAAAATATTATCATTTGTTTATAATTTAGTAAAATATGAAAAATAATTTGAAAAGTTTTGGAATTTCCACTTTTCAACACTAGGGGGAGCAGCTGCTGAAATTTCAGAAAAACCTAGTGTACAAATAGCTCACATTACAGCACTGCAGTAATTATGGGCGGAGTCTGCTGACGTGTGTGATGTCTCCTCTCCTCCCCTTCTGGGTGTTTGCTAAGGGATTAGAGAGGATGATATTCAGGAACCCAGTGAGCAGCCATGTTGTTGGTGACTGCAGAGTATGGCTGCCGTCACACTAGCAGTATTTGGTCAGTATTTTACCTCAGTATTTGTAAGCCAAAACCAGGAGTGGAACAATTAGAGGAAAAGTATAATAGAAACATAAGCACCACTTCTGCATTTATCACCCACTCCTGGTTTTGGCTTACAAATACTGAGGTAAAATACTGACCAAATACTGATAGTGGACGGCAGCCTTAGGCTACTTTCACACTAGCGTTGTTGGCTGTACGTTGCAATGCGTCATTCAGGAGAAAAAACGCATCCTGCAAAGTTGTCTGCAGGATGCGTTTTTTCCCCATAGACTAACATTACCGACGCATTGCGACGTATTGCCACACGTCACAACTGTCGTGCGACGGTTGCGTCATGTTTTGGTGGACCGCCGCCACAAAAAAAGTTACATGTAACGTTTGTGCGTCGAGTCCACCATTTTCGACCGCGTATGCACGGCCGAAACTCCGCCCCCTCATGCCCAAACCTTACAATGGGGCAGCGGAAGCGTCGTAAGACTGCTTCTGCTGCCCACATCGGACATTTCTTTCACAGCATACGTCGGTACGACGCACTGCGAAAGGCTCGTACCGACGCTAGTGTGAAAGCAGCCTTATACTGACAAGTAGACAGTCACCGAGGATGGCAGGCAGCAAGGATTCTGGGAGATATGTGGTGGAGGGAGCAGGGTGACAGCAGCACAGAGTATTTCAGGAGAGCAGTGTGCTGGTCTATAGGGGCCCCCTGTTCCGTGTGCGGAGCAGCCAGGGATTGTACATAGAGCGCTGTCTTTTATACACATGGATGGGCAGTCTGCTTGTTTGCTCCACAGAAATCCAGGAAACATTTCTGCGGATTGATGGCCTGGTCAGATCCAGACTTTGCATGCAGACCCCATTCCCCTCCTCAGATCCTGTCTTCCCCATCCTGTCCTGGCAATATGTGAAAGCGAGGTGACAGGCGCAGTCTGGGGTGACGCTGGGAAGGAAATGTAGCCATATAGCAACAATAAAAATGAGACGCTTCTCTTCAGCTGCCTCACCAGCCTTCCCCTGACTGCACCTAACGAGGTCATGCTGGGTCCGCTTTCTGAAGATAATACTGCCATAGTGTTCTCACATAATACCGCCATATAGATCACACACAATACTATCAAATAGATCACACAATACTGTCATACAGTTCTCACATAATACCACCATATAGATCAAACATAATACCGCCAGTGTTCTCACATACCGCCATATAGATCACACAATACCGCCAGTGTTCTCACATACCGCCATATAGATCACACATAATACTGCCATAGTGTTCTCACATAATACCGCCATATAGATCACACACAATACTATCAAATAGATCACACAATACTGTCATAGTTCTCACATACCACCACCATATAGATCACACATAATACCGCCAGTGTGCTCACATACCGCCATATAGATCACACATAATACCGCCAGTGTTCTCACATACCGCCATATAGATCACACATAATACTGCCATAGTGTTCTCACATAATACCGCCATATAGATCACACATACCGCCAGTGTTTTCACATAATACCGCCATATAGATCACACATAATACTGCCAGTGTTCTCACATACCACCATATAGATCACACATAATACCACCATATAATTCTCACAATACTGATCAAGCATAATACCACCATACAGATCACATAATACCGTCATATAGATCTCACATAATGCCATAATACAGCATGACGCTCGCAGCTCCTGTTATCGCACGCATTGAGTTGTGTGTGCAATGGGGAAAGATATGCAGGGGGGAGAGGAGTGCATAGAAGTGGATTAGATACACGGTTCACCAGACAGTATCACACAGGAGAGGATTAGATACACAGCTCAGCAGTCAGTATTTCACAGGATTAGGCTATGTGCACACGTCAGGATTTTTTCCTGACATAATCCTGAGAATTCTGCCAGAAATCCGCGTGCTTTTTTAGGCTAGGTTCACACTAGCGTTGTGCCGCCCTGCGTCGGCGACGCAACGCGCGACGCACGTAAAAACGCGCGCAAACGCGCGCGTCGTTTTTGACGAAAATCGGACGCACAGAAAATGCTACAATGTAGCGTTTTCTTGCGTCCGACGCTAGCGTCGGAAACGACGCACGTGGCGAAAAACGCCACCAAAACAACGCACGCGTCCCCTATGTTAAACATAGGGGCGCGTCGCCGCTGCGTCGCCGGCGCAACAGCGACGCACATTGGCGGAACGCCAATGTGAACGTAGCCTTTGCGCGGATTTCTTGCGGAATTTGCGCGGTTTTTTTTGCGTTTTTTTATTTTTTTTTTATTTTCCGGAATGTCCTTTTTGATAGGAAATCCGCAAAAAGATAGAGCATGTCCGGATTTTTTGCGGTATGCGTTTTTTTTGCGGAAAAAAACGCTAACATCTGCACAAAAAATGCGGAATGCATTCTAAATGATAGGATGCATAATGTTAGCGTTTTTTTAGTGGATTTATAGCGTTTTTATGGCGAAATTCCGCAAAAAAAACCCGCTAAAAATCCGGACGTGTGCACATAGCCTTAGATACACAGGTCAGCACAGGATAGGATTAGATACACGGTTCACCAGACAGTATCACACAGGATAGGATTAGATACACGGCTCAGCAGACAGTATCCCACAGGAGAGGATTAGATACACGGCTCAGCAGACAGTATCACACAGGAGAGGATTAGATACACGGCTCAGCAGTCAGTATCACACAGGAGAGGATTAGATACACAGCTCAGCAGACAGTATCACACAGGAGGATTAGATACACAGGTCAGCACAGGATAGGATTAGATACACGGCTCAGCAGACAGTATCACACAGGATAGGATTAGATACATGGCTCAGCAGTCAGTATTCCACAGGAGGATTAGATACACGGCTCAGCACAGGATAGGATTAGATACACGGCTCAGCAGACAGTATTACACAGGAGAGGATTATATACACGGCTCAGCAGACAGTATCACACAGGAGGATTAGATACACAGGTCAGCACAGGATAGGATTAGATACATGGCTCACCAAACAGTATCACACAGGAGAGGATTAGATACACGGCTCAGCAGTCAGTATTCCACAGGAGGATTAGATACACGGCTCAGCACAGGATAGGATTAGATACACGGCTCAGCAGACAGTATTACACAGGAGAGGATTAGATACACGGCTCAGCAGTCAGTATTCCACAGGAGGATTAGATACACAGGTCAGCACAGGATAGGATTAGATACACGATTCACCAGACAGTATCACACAGGAGAGGATTAGATACACGGCTCAGCAGACAGTATCACACAGGAGGATTAGATACACAGGTCAGCACAGGATAGGATTAGATACATGGCTCACCAGACAGTATCACACAGGAGAGGATTAGATACACGGCTCAGCAGTCAGTATTCCACAGGAGGATTAGATACTCAGGTCAGCACAGGATAGGATTAGATACACGGTTCACAAGACAGTATCACACAGGATAGGATTAGATACACAGCTCAGCAGTCAGTATCACACAGGATAGGATTAGATACACAGCTCAGCAGTCATTATCACACAGGATAGGATTAGATACACGGCTCAGCAGACAGTATCACACAGGAGAGGATTAGATACACGGCTCAGCAGACAGTATGGGATTAGATACACGGCTCAGCACACAGCATAGGATTAGATACACGGCTCTGCAGACAGTATAGGATTAGATACACGGCTCAGCACACAGTATAGGATTAGATACACGGCTCAGCAGTCAGTATTCCACAGGAGGATTAGATACACGGCTCAGCACAGGATAGGATTAGATACACGGCTCAGCAGACAGTATTACACAGGAGAGGATTAGATACACGGCTCAGCAGTCAGTATTCCACAGGAGGATTAGATACACAGGTCAGCACAGGATAGGATTAGATACACGATTCACCAGACAGTATCACACAGGAGAGGATTAGATACACGGCTCAGCAGACAGTATCACACAGGAGGATTAGATACACAGGTCAGCACAGGATAGGATTAGATGCATGGCTCACCAGACAGTATCACACAGGAGAGGATTAGATACACGGCTCAGCAGTCAGTATTCCACAGGAGGATTAGATACTCAGGTCAGCACAGGATAGGATTAGATACACGGTTCACCAGACAGTATCACACAGGATAGGATTAGATACACAGCTCAGCAGTCAGTATCACACAGGATAGGATTAGATACACAGCTCAGCAGTCATTATCACACAGAATAGGATTAGATACACGGCTCAGCAGTCAGTATCACACAGGATAGGATTAGATACACGGCTCAGCAGACAGTATCACACAGGAGAGGATTAGATACACGGCTCAGCAGACAGTATAGGATTAGATACACGGCTCAGCACACAGTATAGGATTAGATACACGGCTCAGCAGACAGTATAGGATTAGATACACGGCTCAGCAGACAGTATCACACAGGAGAGGATTAGATACTTGGCTCAGCACAGTATAGTGATAGATGCAGGGTCTGATGTCCTGTGAGGAGCTATAGTGAGACAAGGTCGGAGCAGCACAGAGATTCTCCCCATCCCCCTCTGTTACCTCTCTGCAGCTCCTGATAAGAGAACATCAGACCGCAGCACTTCACCCTCTCTAGCGATTCTAGAGATTACAGGCAGCAGAGGACAGGGAACGGCCGCTGAGTGTGAGAGGAGACAGATGGAGCTACTCCTCCAACAGCACAGCTCAGTCACAGTGGAGCTCACAGTCAGGTACACTCCACTGTAGGCTGAAGCAAGATGGCGCCGATCTCCTGCCTCTGCTGTGATGTGGAGACCGCCCAGGGGGCGTGGCCACATCAGAGCAGAGAAGCTTATAATGGTAGCTATGGGGTCGCCTTCCGACTACAGATCTCTATGTCCAGGGCTGCCGTATGTGAAGACTGTAAGTGTCGTGCAGCTACACTTACAGTCCTGCAAATCAAAATGGCAGCGCCCAGTGGCAGAAAAAAAAAATGAATAAAAAAAAACAAAAAACAATAAATACTATGCACTTGAAAATAACTTATGAAAATAAGGAATTAAAGAGGTTTTTTTTTTTTTTTTTATACAATATTAAAACGCGGCACCTTCCCTTTAAGGTCATTTCCGGCTTTTTTAATGTGGCCATAATCATCTGTTTGATTTTTTCTTCTTTTTCTTCTGGGAGGCGGCACTCCTGTGCCACGGAGTCCACCGTTATCCCCAGGAAATTCTGGACCATTGCCGGCTCTAACTTGGACTTCTTGAGATTTAGTTGCCATCCCAGTGTCTGAAGAGTGTCCATCACTATCCTGACCTGCTCCTGACAGTGAGAAAAGTTCTTTCCCACTATCAGGAAGTCGTCCAAGTAGGGAATTATTAGAGTGTCCTTTTCCCTGAGATGTGCTGTGACCTCTGCAATCAGCTTCGTAAATACGCGTGGGGCGGTTGCTATCCCAAAGGGCAGAGCCCTGTACTGGAAGTGACGCAGCTGGGACCCCATCTGAACTGCCACTCTGAGGAACTGACGATCTTGTTGTCTGATTGGGACGTGATAATAAGCGTCCTTGAGGTCGAGGACGGACATGTAGCACTGGGGATAGAGAAGTTTCACCGCCGATTTTATGGTTTCCATCTTGAATGATGGTACTACAAGAAATTTGTTGAGGCCTTTTAGATTTATAATTGTCCTCCAAGAATTGTCTAGTTTTTTTATGAGAAAAAGAGGGGAATAAAATCTCTCCCTCCTTTCCTCTATAGGAACTTCTTCCAAGACGTGCTTGTCTAGGAGTGATGTTACTTCCCCCTCCAGACTGTCTTGTTTCTCTTGAGAGGACTGTACCGGGGTCTGCATATACCTTCTTGGAGGCCAGTGGTGAAACTTTATTCTTAGGCCTGATCCTACGATCTGCTGGATCCATATGCTGGAGGAGATCCTCTCCCAGGCTGGAAGAAAGTGAGAGAGCCTCCCACCTGAGAAGGACCGTCACTGTGAGGGTTTTTTGGTGTCTCTGGGGGACTTGCCGAAATAGAAGCCCTTTCCTCCCCTGGGTCGCTTGTCCAGGTTGCTTCTGTCTCGGTCCCTGTACTGCTGTCTTCGGAATCTTTGGCCTCTCCGAAAGGAGTGACGAAAGGGCTGAAACGGCTGTCTTGGAAAGTTCTTCTTTTTATCCCCGGCCTTCTCCAGTACCTCATCTAATGCTGGTCCGAACAGGAAGTTTCCCTCACAAGGCAAAGAACAAAGCTTCATTTTGGCCTGAGTGTCCCCTGGCCAGCATTTAAGCCATACGGCACGGCGTCCAGTGTTAGCTAACGCTGCTGATTTTGCTGCCAGCCTAGCAGAGTCTGCTGATGCTTCAGCCAGAAACATAGCCGCTGCCCTCATAGTTGGAAGTGACTCTAAAATAGCTTCCCTGGGAGCTTTTTGCTCCACCTGTTCCTCCAGGTTGTCTATCCAGATCTTAAGGGATCTGGCGACACAAGTGGCGGCGATAGCTGGCCTTAGTGCTCCCGCTGAGGCTTCCCAAGCTGTCTTCAGGGAACTGTCCACCTTCCTGTCCAGAGGTTCTTTTAGAGAACCTAGGTCCTCGAACGGCAGGGAGGATTTCCTGGCCACTTTTGAGACCGCCACATCGATTTTTGGGGCTCTGTCCCAAGATGAGGATGCTTCCTCTTCAAAGGGATACCTTCTTTTTAGGGAGGTAGTTATATCTGGGACCTTTTTTCTGGCTTTTGCCATTCCCTTTTGATCAGTTCTTGTATTTGATCGTTAACAGGGAATGATCTCCGTTTCTTCTTTTGTAGGCCACTGAACATGAGTTCTTGGGCTGTCTTTTTGGCCTTCTCCTCTACCAGCCCCATGGTAGAGCGAACAGCTTTAATAAGTTTATCTGTAGCCTCTGCTGGAAAGGTGTCTTCCTCCTCAGAGCTACTATCAGAAGAGCGGGCCATATCAGAATCCTGCTCTGACCCCGAGGAATCCCTTTGGGATGCTATAGAGGGGCTGGATCTGTCCCTAGATCTGGCATCTGTGTCAGGTGTCTGTAATGCTCTTATGGACTTAGAGATTTCGGACTGAATCAGAGATCTTAGGCTGTCCGTAAAGGAGGGTGTTTCCTCCGCCACAGTCTGGTTAATACAGTCCTGACACAGTCTTTTACCCCAAGATGACATTAAAGGTTTTTTACATAAGGGACATTCTCTATTTTTCGTCTTCGCCTTATACTTTTTGGGGACCTCCTATACTCCACCCCGCAATGTATGTAAGAAAAGAGGGGAGAGACGGAGATAAGAGAAGAGAAAAGAACAGACATTAGCGTGCTGGACTTTCTCGTAGTTCACTCACCACTCGGACGTTTTCAAAGTACGGGCACCGGATCCGGAGGTTGGCTGGTTTTCTCCGTGTCTCCCAATGAGACTAGGGACCCCTCCTTGTTACGCCGATCCGTCCGTATACTGTCCGAGCGGCTTTTGCTGCTGACATGGCGGGTCTGGCTCTTTTCGCTTGAGCGAGACCGCCTCTCCTGCACCTCCTGCTGTGGCATCAAATGCTCTGGCGAGAAACTCTCCATTATACACACCAGCACACAACAAGAGTAGTCACCTTCAACCTGATCTGGTTTTAGTGACACAGGGCAGCACTTCTAGCTCGTTTAAATAGATTCACTTTTTTTTTTTTTTTAATGAATCACCTGGTTGATCCTGCCTTTATTGGCTGCTCAGCACCAGGTGTATTTAATCCAATTAACTACCTGGCTGATCGTGCCTGCACCACCTCCGTGCATGTAATCAATCAAACACCTGGTTGATCCTGCATCTGCCACCGCTAGCGCATTGCTGCTGTATAAACAAAGCGTGCCCCTGGCACCACTTCCGGGGCGCGCTCTTAATCATTCACCTGGTTGATCCTGCCTCTGACCCAAGTGCCACCGCTGGGTTCTGCGCGCGCACCCTGCACTTACTTCCGGTGCGCGCTGCTCTGTCGCCCTCCAGCGTCCATGCACTCACCTTCCAGGCGCGCATCCGGCCCTTACTTCCGGTGCGCGTCGAAGATTCCTGCCCTTCTGCCCCAGTGCCCTGCACAAACGTTCCGAGCGCTGCTGCCCAGCGATGTGCGCACGCGCGGCCGCCTCCTGGAATCATGGCGCCGGCCAGGCAGGAAACTCTGCAGTGTCCCCTCCGTCCGACACGCCACGCTCACCTCCAGATCCATGCTGTCAGATACCGCTCCACACCTCTCCGCTTGTCTCAGGTACCGATCCAGGAAGGAAGGAGAGGGGGGAAGGGGAGGGGGTGGGCTGGGGGGACCATCTGCAGTGCTCAACAGGGATGGCATAAAACCTCCAAGGAGCCTTACCTAGCCTGGGCACCGATGTGTCTCACAGGCTGCATGGCCACCATAGTCAACAGGGAGGGAGCACCTTTGTGACCTCCGAGTACAATTGGCAGGTGGATTTTTTTATTTTTTTTGATAAAAGGGAGGGCCTCCGAGGCTCCAACTTCACCCGGGCATTCGCCTCGCGGGCTGTGGCCATGCTTCGCTCAGGGGGGGCATGGTATACATTGACCCCCGAGGCGACTACGGGTACCTGGTGACGGGTGCAGCAGACAGCGCCTGCCCAAATCCACCCGACCCAGATCCCGGCATCCTCTTCAATCTTCATCAGATGTCTTCCATCTTGAGGGTTCCCCGTCAAGGACAGGAAACCAACTGATGTGGAGAGAGGAGCCGCCCCTTTTATCTTGAAGGTTTCCCGTCCTTGATGGGCGGATCCCCTCTCTCGTGGTGTCGTCATGTATGATGGAAAAATGTTACTTATTAAGTATTTTGTGTGACATATCTATGTGATTTAATTGCATAAAAATTCAAAGTTGGAAAATTGCGAAATTTTCACAATTTTCGCCAAATTTTCGATTTTTTCACAAATAAATGCAGGTAATATCAAATAAATTTTACCACTATCATGAAGTACAATATATCACGAGAAAATGTCAGAATCACCGGGATCCGTTGAAGCGTTCCAGAGTTATAACCTCATAAATGGACAGTGGTCAGAATTGTAAAAATTGGCCCGGTCATTAACGTGCAAACCACTCTTGGGGGCAAAGGGGTTAAGGATGAAAACGGTTTTCAGGAATCGGAGGGACACTTACAAGCCTTATACCTGTAAATAGGACTAGGCGAGTACAGGTCACATACCTGGTGTTTTAATGGGGATTCGATCCTCCGGAACTCAGAGGGCTGGTTCTCTAGCTGGTAAACTATTAGACCTCTTTCTGCAGTGGCTACAACGGCCATAGGATAGACCTGAGGAGGAGAACATAAAAACGAGCATGTTTTGAGCGACAACGTGGTTTGTTTCTAACAGAAATCACATCCAGCAGATAAGATTGTGAGTATGAAGCAGATCTGGACACACTTACCACATCCGCACAGTAACAGCGCTCCGGGAGCTGCAGCATCATCAGTGGGTTCGGAGAACGTGTGTCCCAAAACTAGAGGAAGAGAAGAAAGACTCAAGACTTATCGGTGATAGAAGTATAACTGAGTGGTTTTCATCAGGGCTGTGGGGTCGAAGTCGTGGAGTTGGAGCCCATTTTTGTGGAGTTGGAGTCGGTATAAAATGGGCCGACTCCTAAAATATATTATAAATTGGGTACAGAAGTTCAATGCAGTTTGTGGGGAATATTTTTTCATAAGAATTTGGGAAAGTTATGAAATGTCCAATAAATGTCTGTCCTATTCCTTCCTAATCTAAGGTCTAGACTTTTAGCCGAGATGCATCTGTGCTGCAGTTTATGTTCATGATAAGTAGTGAAGCTCCTCCTCTACAGATAAGGGTGAAAAAATAAACAGGGAAGGAATGCTTACATTCATCTTGGGATCCAAGAAGTATCGTTTCTCCTTGCGGAGAGTGACATGATAAGCATGTCGAGGTGAGGAGACTTAAAGCCGCAATACTCCTCTGGGAAATATGCACATTGTCTCTTTAGAGAGGAAGAGGACTAGAACTCTAGTGCCACCTATTGGAAGTAGCAATCCTAACAGTCAATGTCGACCCTTTAATGCAGGGGTCCCCAACTCCAGTCCTCAAGGCCCACCAACAGGTCATGTTTTCAGGATTTCCTTTGCATTGCACAGGTGATGCAATTATTACCTGGGCAAGACTAAGGAAATCCTGAAAACATGACATGTTGGTGGGCCTTGAGGACTGGAGTTGGGGACCCCTGCTTTAATGAGCCTTGTCACATGACTTAGGATAATAGCCAAACCAAAATCTCAATTTGTAGACACTTTCGGGGTACTGCCCCTCGTCAGTGCAAAGTGGAGATCTGGTTTGGCTGATTGAGAGGCGTCTGACCGGGATCCAAGAAGTATCTCCCCCAGATACTGCGTGGGACACTCGATATATCTGACTACGACGGATCAGGGAGTATACTTTTGCTTTTTTATTTTATTTTTTATCACATAAGATCAAAGGCTTTGCTTTGGAATGGCAGAATAATAAAAAGATGGTCAAAACTGTGTGGTGTTTTATTTCATTAAAATACTTTTTTCTGCATGTGTGTGTTTATTTAACCTTTTAATTACTATAGGATTAGTAATGGATAGGTGTCTTATTGACGCGTCTCCATTAATAAGCCAGGTTAATGTCACCTGCATTACCCCCCCCCCCCCACCGCCACAGGGCAAAGGGCCAGAATTGGCGCATCTATATCAATGGCCACTTACCAGCCTGACAATACCAGCCCCCAGCTGTGAGCTTTAGCAAGGCTGGTTGTCAAAAAATAGGGGGGGACCCCACACCGTTTTTTAAAATTATTTAAATCATTTAAAAAAAAAAAAAAAAGCGTTAGGACCCCTCTATTCTTGATAACCAGCCTTGCTAAAGCTGACAGCAGGGGGTTGCAGCCCCCAGCTGTGAGTTTTGCCTGACTGGTTATTAAAATTAGGAGGGAACCCACGCTTTTTTTTTTTTTTTTTTATAGCGCAGGAGCGGCAGATGAAAACTTTCATCCGCTGCTCCTGCTCTCACTGTAATTAGCAGCTGTAGGTGTCAGATGATGTGATCAGTAGTCCCATCAGCTGACACCAGTGATCGGACGTAAGTTTATACCTCTGATCACAGCTAAGCGCTCCCCGCTCAGGATTTCCTCGACAATCAGAAGCGGTGTTTGCGGCGCTGTCATGCATATGACAGCATGTCAAACACTGTAATGTTAGACCCCCCCATTCAAGTGAATGGGGATCGGGTCCGCTCTGCTGGATGTCAGTCTGCATGGACGCCATCTAGATGTAGCAGAGCCGAGTGTGACGTCATAGCTGACTGTCCTTGACTTTTCTGCAGCAAATACGCTGCAAGAACAGTCAACCTTGCAGTGTTTTTTCACCATCCATTCAAGTCAATGGGTGGAAAACGCTGAAAGAAGTGACATGCCCTATGTAAAAAACAAACAAACAAAAAAAAAAAAACGCAGCCAAGCACAAAATACTGATCACACAAAAACCCAATGTGTGTGCATGAGATTTCTGAAATCTCATAGGCTTTGCTGATACTGTAAAAGCAGCTGAAAATTATCATTAAAAAAACGCAGCAAAAATGCCCTGTGTGAACTTACCCTAAAACTATAATCACAAATATTGTTCCACGTACAATAGAGACAACGGACTCCTGGGGTGTGAATTCTACCTTTAGAGTTTTGTCCCAGCTTCCGGTCATGATGCAGCTGTAGTTCGGAGCCTTTATCCAGTGAACAGTCTTTATCGGTGCGTCGTGCTGACAGGAGGAAATGATGGAGATTAGGTTAATGATTGGTACGTGTTGTACGCCATCTACGCACACACTATATGGAGGGGACATTACCTGGGCGATCTGTAAGGACTGGTTGCTGTTCAGATCCCACATTTTGGCGGTTTTATCACAAGATGCTGTGAACACTTTACTGCCGTCCTGAGGACACACAAGACACAAGAATGGCTCAGTAGTCACATTCTCGGAGCAGACATTGTACATAGTCTCATATTATAGTATAACCTAATAATGGGGATACACACATCACTCCAGCACACGTCCAGCACCGGTCCTGTGTGCATCTGCTGGGCTTTAGGGATGGTCTGACCATTGTCCTGCACTTCCCAGCAACGAACCTGTAAGAAGGAAGAGCGCTCTCACTAAAAGACATGTGAACCGTCAAATGAACCCAGCACACACACACCGCATTTTAAAAGGGTATTCTCAAGCTTGAGAGTGAACCTTGTACCGTGGCATAGGGAATAACTTTATGTTGATCACTAGGGCCCCCATCGATACTGAGAACCGGGGCTGTGAAAAGTACCTATGTATATAGCAATGGCGGGACTCATGTATTCATTACTCGCAGTGTGCTGACCACAGCGTGTGTGTATTAAGCTTGAAGTCTCAAGTGTCTGCTTATTTAACATGTAAAGTGAAGGAACAAAAGATACATTTAAACCAAATCAACATTTGGTGTCGCCTTTGCATCAATTCTTCTAGGTACACTTGCACAAAGTCAGCGATTTTGTAGGATTATAGTCAGGTGTACGAGAAACCAACAATACCAGACAGGTGATAATGATCATCATTTTCATATATAGGATGAACCAGTCATTAAACAACAACAGCTGTATAAGAGGATTAAAACTGGGTGAGGAACAGCAAAACATGATACAAATGTCATCACATTAAGATCAAACACCACGACAAGACTGAGCACAGTAAGAAGATGCAAGGTAGTTATACTTCATCAGCAACGCCTCTCCCAAGTAAAGATTTAAAAGAAGGCTGGGGTTTGAAGATGTGCTAATCTAGCTCTTTGGAAGAAGCACCAAGAAACGGGAAACACTGAGGATTGAAGACGCAAAAGTGCAGTAGATGAAAGACATCATGCTTGTGTCTCTTTCTAATTGAAATATGTCCAGCAGTGCCATCAACTCAGAACTGGCTGCAATCAGTTGGACCCAATAACTCACATCTACTGCTAGGACTAGAAGAATTTTGGCTAAAAACAAACAAAAACATATCTTGGATATGGAAACAAGAACAAGTGACTCAACTATTCAAAAACATAGAAACTGGGGTGTAAAATAATGGAAAAAGGTGCTCTGGACAGAGGAGTCAAAATGTGAAATAATTGGCTTTAACAGAAGGCAGCTTGTTCGCTGGAGAGCGGCACAGCAATGAGTGTCTGCAGGAACAGTGAAGCATGGTGGAGGGTCATGCAAGTTTGGGGCTGCAATTCAGCAAATGGAGTTTGCAATTTTGTCAGGAATAATGATGTCCTCAATGCTGAGAAATACAGGCACATACTTATTTTGGTCATTAAATATCATCAGGCAGGCGTCTGATTGGCTCCAAATTTATTCTGCAGCAAGGAAGTGAATGAAAAGGCCACTGATTGGTTGCAGGGCACACATGTCATAATATCACGTGAGCCTCAGTGCTGTCATCACTGGATTAGCGCTGACACTGGAGGGGAGTATAGGCTGCTGTTATTTTTAAAAGAGAGGGGGGATATGGTAATTGAGAAAAGGTTGCCAGAGTAGTGTAAAACCCTTTAAATAATTATTTGCAGCGTAAAGAATAAAGAGTCTTGATCTCAACATCATCCAGTCTGTCTGGGATTGCATGAAGAAACAGAAAGATTTGAACAAATGACATCCACAGAAGATCTGTGGTTAGTTCTCAAAACCAGGAAAGGAACAATCACAATCACCCACTCCTGGTTTTGGCTTACAGATACTGACCAAATACCGACCGTGGCCAAATGTTTGGAACAACCTCACTGCCGAGTTCCTCCAAAAACTGTGTGCAAGTATCTAGAAGAACTGATGAAAGCAAAGGTCGGTCACACCAAATATTGATGTGAGTTATATCTCTCTTTTATTTATTCACTTTCAAAATTTATAAAAATTAAACTATTAACACTTTTTGAAATCATTCTGTGTAGCATTCTTTTTTCCCCAAAACCTGACAAACTTTTGCACAGGATTGTAAATACCTTGTAGGCACAGATAAAGCACGGTCATAGTCTTGGGGGCAATTTCATGTCATTTATATTTGTAGGGGGGCTCATAGCTGTGGACCATTGTCCAAAGAGGCACTGGAGGGGAGAGAACATGAGACTGGAGAACTGATGGATATTCATGGAGAATCCTAGTCTTGCACATTGAATATCAAAGCCATGGAACATCACATTACCCCAAAAGTGAGTATCACACACCAGACTGCTGTCTACTGCCGGACTACAACTTCCAGCACACCCACGGAGGCATGTTGGGAGTTGTAGGCTTCCACCTATAATTTACCCATTACCTCAATTCTTGTGGGAGCACTTACATCATTTGCCCAGGAGCCAGCAATTAGGAAGTTCCCCGGTAACGTTGGGGGGCTGAAGGAAAGGCAGGCGATGCTGTCATCAGGGGGGGAGGTGACCTCTATGTCCTGGGGATGAGGAGAGCAGAGATTAGAAGCTGGAGCACATGTACAGGGACCAACTCCCCCAGAGCAGGGACAATGTCAAATATAGAGGAGGTAGGTCCAACTTCATGGTTTTAAAACCATATATTGGATTTGTTCATTTTAAATTCATGCTTTACATCCCACGCCGGGGACCCCAGAAGGTAACAGAGTCATAGGCCTCCTCATCTCTAGCCACGCTGATCTTTTTAGTCAGGTTCCAGCTTTTCTTTTTTTTACTTTCACTTATCTCCAGATTCCAAGAGCTGTAACTTTTTTAGATTATCCCCAACAGAGGCTTATAAGGGCTTGATTTCTGCTTTATGTTAAAAAACAATAAAAAATAACTATGGCTGCTTATAGGAGACGCTGGAGTGTTATCCATAGGTTTAAATGCTTTATTAGCAGTACATCAACACAATGGTCCAGTGCCGCCCCCGGCTGGCTTCTCCCCGTACTGCTCTACTTGATTAACAGGTATCTCCCTTATACACTCATAGAAGGGATCTGTCAATCACTACGAGCGGCGCTGGAAAAGCTGCCAGGAGCAGGACAGGACTTGTCTATCCGTAAGGTCCCCAACCAGCTCTGCAAACTATGTGCTGAAACTCTGGAGCGTTCCAGACAAAAAAAAAAAATAGCTGAGTGTAGAGAATGGCAGGGAGCATGGACGTGACCTGAGGAGTTATATTGGGTTTTCCTTAAATATTCAGGGTATATTCCGCAAGAAAATCGGGGAAAAAAAATAAAAAAATCTGTTCCCGATATAGTGCAAATCTCCCTGCAGAATCATTCCATAGTACATCCATTCCAGACGGAGCCCTCGTACCTACAACACCCCTCCGTGACTCCTGGCACACCCCACGGCGTCCCATCCGTAACCCCCCCGGTACACCTACGTACCTCCTGGTACACCCCACGGTGCACCTACGTACCTCCTGGTACACCCTCCGGCACTCCATCCGTACCACCCCCAATGCACCTACATACTCCCTGGTACACCCTCCGGCGCCCCATCCGTACCCCTCCAGTGCACTTGCGTACGTCCTGGCACACCCTCCGGTGCCCCATCCATAACCCCCCCCCCCCCGGTACACCTACGAACTTCCTGGTACACTCTCCTGCGCGCCATCCATACCACCCCCCATGCACCTACATACGCCCTGGTACATTCTCCGGAGCCCCATCTGTACCCCTCCAGTGCACCTACGTACGTCCTGGTACACCCTCCGACGCCCCATCCGTACCCCTCACACCTGTGCTCCAAAGTACGTCCTGGTACACCCTCCAGCACCCCATCCGTACCCCTCACACCCGTGCACCTATGTACTCCCTGGTACACCCTCCAGCGTCCTATCCGTACCCCCTACCCGGTGCACCTACGTACACCCTCCGGCGCTCCATCCGTACCCCTCACACCCGTACACCTATGTACGCCCTGGTACACCCTCCAGCACCCCATCCGTACCCCTCACACCCGTGCACCTATGTACTCCCTGGTACACCCTCCAGCGTCCTATCCGTACCCCCTACCCGGTGCACCTACGTACACCCTCCGGCGCTCCATCCGTACCCCTCACACCCGTACACCTATGTATGCCCTGGTACACCCTCCAGCACCCCATCCGTACCCCCCACCCGATGCACCAACGTACACCCTCCGGTGCCCCCTGAGTGACTCCTGGAACACTCTGCAGCACTTCCTCCATACCCCAGGCATCCCCGGGTACACCCTCCGACACCCCCTTCATGACTCCCGGCAAACACTACATACACCCCCCGATGCACCCTACATACGCCTCGGTATACCCTCCGTACCCACGATGCCCCTATGTGATTCCCAGTGCACCTTGCGGTGGCTCCCTCTCCGTACCCCCCGCGCACCCTACATACGCCCCAGGACACCCCCAGTCGCACCCTCCTGCCGCCCAGGCACAGCACCCACCTTCATAGGGTTGTGGTTATCAGTGGTCGTAGTGCCGAACATCCCCGCCCCTCCAGTCCCGAATCCCCCTGTAGAACTGAACAGGCTCATTGTGGTCCTGGAAGGTAAAAAGACACAAGAAAGGGTGAATGACATGAATGTGCACATCCCACATGTACGAGCCAATGGCGGAGACACTGGGGGAAGAAGCTGCAGAGGGAAATACCCGGGAGCACGTGAAGACTTGAGCTAGACCATCGCACATGTGGCGGAATTACACAGCCGCCTGTATTTCCGGTATTCCCCGGTCCTCACCCTGCTCTCTCCGGTTGTCAGACTCGGCCGGCAGTACCTCCCGCGCTCCACGCTTCCTAGGCGACCAGTGACGTCACGGCAGCGACGCTCAGCTCTTAGACAAGAGTAGCTCCGCCTGGTGGACTGAGTGAGGAAGTGCTAGAACGTCGCTCGTATTCACGTTGCAGCGCGCCACCTACCGCCCCCACGCTAGAACTGCTTGATGTCGTCAAAGGAATAGTGACAGCGTGCCACCTGCTGGAATAAGAAGGAATTGACACATGAATGAACGAGTGAATTAATGAGTAAGTGAATGTCAACTGCTGCTGGTTATCAGTAGATAATGACCAGGAATTAATCTTCTCGTTAAGATAATGTATTTATTCCAGCTATATGATATATTATAGAACGCTTCAGTGAAATGCTGGTATCAGCTTGTGCAAGATGAATCACCTGCCATTGAAAACTACTAAAGATGGAGAAGCGATCACATATCCGGATTGGTGTCGTCATAAACTGGGAGAATCCAGTATAGAGTGACAATCATCGCCTCATCTTATTGAAATCAATCTTTGAGTGACACTGCAGGCAAAAAATGATGAACTGATAAAATAGATCAGATAAGTGATTATCCTGTACGACTGCCATCACTGGTTCTCACTATCATATTCTATGGGGCTGTGCACAGATCTGATTTTTTTCCTCAGACTGAGTGATCCGTGGAAAAATCAGAGACATCCAATTTTGAGCCGAGTGCTGGATCAAAATATATGGGTCCGTGAAAAAAATCTGACCACACTAGTATCACATCCGAATGCGGTGCTGTCAGAAAGGAGAAGGTGGAGAAAAATGTTTTTGTTTTTTTTTATGTTCCACATCCGAGAAAAACTGATAACACTGATCAAAATAATCAGACGGATGTGGAGTCTGATGGGCCCTGGTGCACGATTTGGACTGGTCCCCCCATCCTGATTATATGTATATGTCCTCCATCCTGGTATATACATCCCTTATCTTGGGCCCCATCCTGGTATATATATCCCCCATTCTGGTAATATGTCCCCCGTTCTGATGCTGTTCTTTGATGTATAGAAAAACATAAATGATTATATTCACCAGTGGCGTACATAGAAGTCATGGGGCCTCTCAGCAAAAATACAATGCACTCACCATTGTCCTCCATATGGTATAATGCACCTCCCATAGTTCTCCATATAGTATAATACATCCCATAGTCTTCCATGCAGTATAATGCACAGCCCATAGTCCTCTGTATAGTATAATGCACCTCCCATAGTTCTCCATATAGTATAATACATCCCATAGTCTTCCATGCAGTATAATGCACAGCCCATAGTCCTCCATATAGTATAATGCACAGCCCATAGTTCTCCATATAGTATAATACATTCCATAGACTTCCACAGTATAATGCACAGCCCATAGTCCTCCATATAGTTAAATGCATCCCCATGGTCCTTCATACAGTATAATTCATACCCCATAGTCCTTCATATAGTAAAAATGCATGTCCCATAGTCCTCCATTTAGAATAATACGCCCTCCATAGTCCTCATATAGTTTAATGCACCCCATAGTCCTCCATATAGTATAATGCATCCCATAGTCCTCTATATAGCATAGTAGTATACTGCACTCCATAATCCCCCATATAGTGTAATGCACCCCCATAGTCCTCCATACAGTATAATGCATCCCTTAGTACTCCATATAGTATAATGCATCTCATAGTCCTCCATATAGTGTACTACATCCCATAGTCCTCTATATCGTATCATGCATCCTATAGTCCTCTGTATAGTATAATGCGCCCTCCATAGTCCTCAATATAGTATAATGCACCCCATAGTCCTCCATATAGTATAATGCATAACATAGTCCTCCATCTACTATATAATTGTCTAAGGGTCACTTCCGTCTTTCTGTCTGTCCTTCTGTCTGTCACGGATATTCATTGGTCGCGGCCTCTGTCTGTCATGGAAATCCAAGTCGCTGATTGGTCGCAGCAAAACAGCCATGACAAATCAGCGACGGGCACAGTCCGGCGGCAAAATGGCCGCTCCTTCCTCCCCGCAGTCAGTGCCCGCTCCATACTCCCCTCCAGTCAGCCCTCACACAGGGTTAATGGCAGCGTTAATGGACTGCGTTATGCCGCGGTGTAACACACTCCATTAACGCAGCTATTAACCCTGTGTGACCAACTTTTTACTATTGATGATGCCTTAAGCAGCATCAATAGTAAAAAGATCTAATGTTACAAATAATAATAATTAAAAAAAAAGGTTATTCTCTCCCTCCGACGTGCGCGCTGTCCTCGGCAGTGCAAGTGGCAGGTTCCGGTGGCAAAGATGCTATGCGAGAAGGACCTTCCATGACTTCACGGTCATGTGACCGTGACGTCATCACAGGTCCTGCGCTCATACCAATCCTGGGACCAGAAGCTGCCGCGTGCACCGCACACAGGCGCCAGGTCTTCAATTGGCCTTCGGAAGGTGAGTATATGTTTATTTTTTATTTTAAGTCTTTTTTAACCACACATATAGTGCCCACATTGCTATATACTACATGGGCTGTGTTACTGTACATACTGCGTGAGCTGCGTTATATACTACATGACTGCTATGTACTACGTGGGCAGTGTTATATACTATGTGGGCAGTATTATATACTGTGTGGGCTACGTTATATACTGCATGGCTGCTATATACTACGTGGCCAGTGTTATATACTATGTGGGCAATGTTATATACTGCGTGGGCTGTGTTATATACTGTTTGGGCTGTGTTATATACTGCGTGGCCACTGTTATATACTGCGTGGCCTGTATTAACGCATCGGGTATTCAAGAATATGTCGTGGCCTGTGCTATATACTATGTGGCTGCTATATGTGCAGCGCCCTAGAGCAGAGGTGTCAAACTGCATTCCTCAAGGGCCGCAAACAGGTCATGTTTTCAGGATTTCCTTGTATTGCACAAGGTGCTGGAATCATTCTGTGCAGGTGATTAAATTATCACCTGTGCAATACAAGGAAATCCTGAAAACATGACCTGTTTGCGGCCCTCGAGGAATGCAGTTTGACACCTCTGCCCTAGAGTCCTAGTTGTTGCAGTAATGTTATTCTTCCACCAGGGGGAGTGATATTACGTCTGATGGCACTAAAGGAGTTCACCCTGCCAGGTATCACAAACCATACACTACACTTCACACTCCAGTCCACCAGGGGGAGCAAAGGTTCTATCTACTAGGCCACTCCTCACATTAGGGTAAAACTGGTGGGTTGGATAGAAAGTGAGTCAGACGCTGCCTGGGCTTCACCCAGGGAGTTCCTGTCAGGCAGACAGCAGGAAAGGAGGAACACCACAAAGCTGCGGACAGAGGGCCCCAGACAGGGGTCGGATCCTGTCGGAAGCCTAGATAGAAATACACGGAGCTGCGCCTGCCCCACGTGCGGCAGCATCCTAAGAAAGGATACGAAGAGAATTGTATTGTAGAAAGTGAGACACAAAGTCATAGCACAATGAGAAGAAAACCAGAAGAAGTTCTGCCCTGAGAGAGGCTGCCTCCTTCTGAGGCGCGTAGCCGGTGGCCGGAACACCGAGGGAGTAATAGACTCTACGATTTTCTTCAGAGACCAGCAGAACAGTCAATTCCAAGTTGGCTTAATACCTAAGAAGACACGGTGGCAAATTGTGGGGGTCGGGACGTCTCTAGGGTCCCTATAAACAAGCCTCAGGCCATCAGTCATACGGGTTTGTCCTATCCACACCATCTGGGGGACAGAGAGGAAGAAATAACATCTAGAACATCTGCAACAGTTGTGAGGACCTTACCGAGTTGCTCAGCAGGGAGGTACTACAACAACCAGGCGCTAATAGGAAGGCTACTGAATTCCACCTGGATAAGGGGACTCTGGCTGTGCCTTCAGACCGGCCAGACTCTGCCTGCCCTGTGGTCTGGTGCCCTGGACTGTGGATGTTGAAACCTTAAGTAAAAGTAAAGAGACTGCAACCTTGTGTCCTCGTTATTCCCTGCGCCTTACAACATTCACCATCTACCAACTACACTATGGGAAGCCCTGGGGACACACTTCACCTGTGGGAAGGTATACCATCTAGCTGCCATAACATCACCCCAGCGGACCCCTAAGCAGCGTCGGTCACCCTGACCGAATACCACAGGTGGCGTCACTAACACTATCCCTTTAAAGACCTTGCCCATATATAAACTCTTTTACTGGATACCCCTGAGGGCCACGGACCGGGTCAGCCACCGTGACATCCCCCCGAACTGCAGGACCCGGTGCCGAGTACCCCATTGCCCTACACTGGGGGCGATCCATATACATACATATTCTAGAATACCTGAATCGGGTCACCATCTAGTATAGTATAATTCACTCTATAGTCCTCCATATAGTATAATACACAGCTCATATTCATCCATGTGGCATAATGCACAGTCCATAGTAATACATGTAGTATAATGTGCAGTGCCTCAGAGACCTGGTCGTTGCAGTAATGTCGCTCTGCCACTAAGGGGAGTGATGGTACGTCTGATGGCACTAAAGAAGTTCACCTGACCAGGTATCACCAGCGCACATTACACTTCACACTCCGGCCACTAGGGGGAGCAAAAGGCTTTATTTATTAGGCCACTCCTCACACTGGTAAAACTAGGGGTTGGATAGGAAGTTAGATCAGAAGCTGACTGGGTTTTGTCCAGGCAACATCCCGTGGCAGGGGGTGTTGCGGGGAAGAATCAGGGGAGTCCCTGTCAGGCGTGGGAACCTGGCAGGTACCTAGCAACAAGACAGAACGTTACAGAACCGCGCCTGCACTACCTTGCGGCGGTATCCTAAGAAAGGACACGAAGCGAAGGATATTGTGGACAGTGAGAAACGAGATCAAGCACAAAGGAGAGCCAGTAGGAGTCGTGCACGGAGAACGGCAACATCCTACTGAGGCGCGTAGCCGGTGCCCGGAACACCGAGGAAGTAACTGACTTTAGGCCTTACTTCAAATACCGCAGGACAGTTAATTATAGGTTGGCTGTCTACCTTACATCACCTAAGCAGACATAGGGCGCAACGCGTGGAGAGGGGCATCTCTAGGGTCCCGGAAGAGCTCCGAGCCTACCCGTCAAACGGGTGCGTCCTAGCCATAACATACCTGGGGGACGGAGAATAGAAAGAACTAGAAAGAACTGGAACGAACGAGAATAGAAGTTGTGAGGACTATCCCGAATGCTCAGCAAGGAAGCACTACAACACACAGGCGCTAGTGGTAGGCAACGATTTCCACCTGCAAAGGGAACTCTGGATGTGCCTTCGGACTGGCTGGTCTCAGACAGCCCTGTTAACTGTGCTCTGGATTGAGGATCCTGAAGTCATCAGTAAAGAGGTAAAGAGACTGCAACCCTGTGTCCTCGTTATTGTCTGCACCTCACACCATCACCATTACTGGGAAGCCCTGGGGACATACTTCACCTGTGGGAAGGTTTACCATCTAGCTGCCATCACAGCACCCCAGTGGACCCCAAGCAGTGTCGGTCACTCTGACCGAATACCACAGGTGGCGTCACAAAACCTTCACAGACTCGTATCACCTTTCATTGGACGCCCCTTAGCAAGGTCACGGACCGGGTCCAGCCATCGTGACATCCCAAAAACTGAGCCAGCAGAGGACCGGTACCGAGTAACCCGCGGCCCTGCGTCTGGGGGCGCTCTAACTTGGCGTCACGAACAGGATCGTACTTAAGCCTGAAGAATTGGGTCATGTGTGCCTTTGAACTGTGATTGAATTGTGCTTGAACCGTGATTTATTGCAAGGACTGTGTATTGCTAATTGCCGCAAGATTCCCGCCAAAACCGCCGCCATTATAGCGCCATGAGGAGCGCAGGAGAAGAAGAAGGGCATGGAGTTGTGGGCGTGAAAGAACTGAGAAGCGCGAAAAGCCATGACCGCCCAGTCTAAATATTTCTGTACCTTGAGGACGTGTCCGTCAGCGACCGAAATCCGCCTCCTGATTCTCAATGGAGGGCAAAGACAGAGAAAACGGAACCGCCCACGAAGGAGAGAGCGGGAAAGAGACCAGGAAGCGACCCACGTGGACGATGCCATGGCCAGTCGCCCAGACCCAGAATGCGGGGTTGAAGCAGAGGGCTCCCCCAGCTACCCAGACGAGCACAGCAGCCAGATCTCCACGGCTGGGACCGGTCTCCTGCAGGTTGAGATGGAGGACTTGATGGAGCAGCTCCTCCAGTTGCGGCTGGAGACCAAGGCCTCGTGCCAGGAGGCGCCGGCGGAGGACCCCCCGACATCGGTTCCTTTGCCACCACCGGAGCCAGCTGCGATGGAGGAAGCCGTACCAGCTGGTGAGTCCGCCGACCCCGTCCCACAGGCGGAGGACCTGTTAATAGGCCTCGTCGCAGCACCCCTTCTTCCTGGGACCCATACGCTCCAGCGCCTCCCGCACTGGGATTGGGCCACGGGCATGGAGCATTTTCTGAAGGCCCCGATCTCGCCGATCATCATGCCAGGCGAGGTCTATGCAGAGTGCACAGTGTGTCGCTGGGTGAACCCGGGATCCGACTTCATGGGGTTCCCCGGGGTGAAGACACAGGAAGGGGAGATGGTGGAGGCCCTCAGCTGGGAAGCATACCAGGCCCAGCTAGACCGACAGTGGGAGAAGACGGAGAGGGAGTACCAGGCCCAGCGAGAGGCCCACTACCAGCGGGACCTCGCGGTGAAGGACTGGGCCTGCAAAGATCGTACCACCCACCAGGCCCCGCGCAGGCAGGGCACCGTCGTGGACTTTAAGCTCCGTGGGGGATGGGGCTTTATCAAAGAGCCGGACCTGTATGCAGAGGTCTTTGTGAACCGGAGGGATGTGGAGTCCCATCTCAGAGACGGCCACCCGGACCGGGATCTCTACCCAGGGGACGAGGTCACCTACACCCGGCACTTTGAGGAAAGGGGGTGGTTCGCCCTGAACGTCCACAAGCATCGAGGCCCCGTGACATACCCAACTAAAGTGTCGGACAAGCCGTCCCCCGTAGCAAAGGCGCCCCCTTGTGACCGGACAACCACTGTCACCAAGACTACGGTGGTTACCCCAACGTGCACCGTCGTCAAGACCACCACCTGCACCGTGGATACCACTACCACAGTGGTAGCCGAAGGATCGGCCTCAGGGATGGTTAGTACCCAGGCCGTTTTGGGGTCCAGAACAATAGCCACCCAGACCCCTGCCTGGAGCAAAGGTGCTCCTGGGACCACACCTAGTGGCCATAGGTATCCGGGTGGATGGCCCCGCCCACTGCTGCCTGCGGAGCTACAGCCGCCAAAATCGCAGAAATAAACCTCGAAACCCCGATAAACTGTATATAGTTATTTAACTGTTTGATCTTCCTGCTGTTTGCTGCTAATACCCGTTTAGGGTTAACTCTTAAAGGGATCCCTTTGTTGACCCGGGATCCCTATTGTTTTGAGTTTTGTTATTTTTCTACTAAAGACTGCCAAATCATGGACGGTGAATGATTCACAAACTGTTTTGTACATAGTTCACACCTTATTAAAGGTGCCCCATACTGGTTTTACAAAGAAAGAAGGCTTTGTGAAGAGACTGTTTTTGAATACAGCACAGAAGGTCTTGCTTTCTAATGGACTTGCAGACAGAGAGAATCTGCACTACCTCAAAGAGACTTGCTTCCCTCTTAAAGGGAATGTTCACATGTTGCACTTAAGTATAATGTTGCCTTAGGAAAGTTAAAATTGTAATAATGTTGAGATTTAGGAACTGTTAATAATGTTACTAGAGATTGAGGACAGGAAAAGTTGAAAGCCGAATTTCCACATAGTGAACCCGTAGGGGTTAGAGAGTCCTCCTGAGAACCATAGGAAGATGGTTGGTTGCTGATAGAAAAACAATGACAGTAGGCCCAGCCAAGGAGCTAGGCGGTCCTGCATTTGTGAAGTTAGAAAAATAAAGAAAAAGTTGAGTTTGCATTAAAGTACTTTATAGTAAGCCTTTAGTGGGTTCAGCCTATACGCTCTTAAAGGAGAAGTTAAATTATTGTTCAGAATTTGCACTTAGTAGAATACCCGGCAGGGTACCAGAAGATATTTATAGTCAGAGTGTTATTTAAAATATTTAACCTTGTTTTTGTTTGTAACGTTTAAATGTCCTCACCTCCCATAAAGGGAAGCATTGTTATATTTACTTGTTTCAAGCATTTCAAAAATTTGCATGTCTTTCACTAAGGCTACTTTCACACTAGCGTCGGAATCTCCCCGTCGCAATGCGTCGGGGAGAGATTTCGACACTAGCGTTTAACGCATTGCACAACGGAGGCAGCGGATGCATTTCTCCGGCGCATCCGCTGCCCCATTGTAAGGTGCGGGGAGGTGGGGGCGGAGTTCCGGCCGCGCATGCGCGGTCGGTAAAAGCGGTCCCTCAGGAGCAAAAAACGTTACATGTAGCGTTTTTTGCTCCCGACGGTCCGCAGAAGCACGACGCATCCGTCGCACGACGGATGCGACGTGTGGCAATCCGTCGCAATGTGTCGTCAATACAAGTCTATGGGGAAAAAAACGCATCCTGCAAGCACTTTTGCAGGATGCGTTTTTTCTGCAAAACGACGCATTGCGGCGGATTGCAGTTAACGATAGTGTGAAAGTAGCCTTACATGTATTGTTGTTCTTCCCAGTCCAGGAGTACTGGATTTAACCGGGGAGGGGGGGGAGGGGAGGGGAGTGCAGCGCCCCAGAGACCTGGTCGTTGCAGTAATGTCGCTCTGCCACTAAGGGAAGTGATGGTACGTCTGATGGCACTAAAGGAGTTCACCTGACCAGGTATCACCAGCACACATTACACTTCACACTCCGGCCACTAGGGGGAGCAAAAGGTTTTATTTATTAGGCCACTCCTCACACTGGTAAAACTAGGGGTTGGATAGGAAGTTAGATCAGAAGCTGACTGGGTTTTGTCCAGGCAACATCTCGTGGCAGGGGGTGTTGCGGGGAAGATTCAGGGGGGTCCCTGTCAGGCGTGGGAACCTGGCAGGTACCTAGCGACAAGACAGAACGTTACGGAACCGCGCCTGCACTACCTTGCGGCGGTATCCTAAGAAAGGACACGAAGCAAAGGATATTGTGGACAGTGAAAAACGAGATCAAGCACAAAGGAGAGCCAGTAGGAGTCGTGCCCGGAGAACGGCAACATCCTACTAAGGCGCGTAGCCGGTGCCCGGAACACCGAGGAAGTAACTGACTTTAGGCCTTACTTCAAATACCGCAGGACAGTTAATTATAGGTTGGCTGTCTACCTTACATCATCTAAGCAGACATAGGTGGCAACGTGTGGAGAGGGGCATCTCTAGGGTCCCGGAAGAGCTCTGAGCCTACCCGTCAAACGGGTGCATCCTAGCCATAACATACCTGGGGGACGAAGAATAGAAAGAACTAGAAAGAACTGGAACGAACGAGAATAGAAGTTGTGAGGACTGTCCCGAATGCTCAGCAGGGAAGCACTACAACACACAGGCGCTAGTGGTAGGCAACAATTTCCACCTGCAAAGGGAACTCTGGATGTGCCTTCGGACCGGCCGATCTCAGACAGCCCTGTTAACTGTGCTCTGGATTGAGGATCCTGAAGTCATCAGTAAAGAGGTAAAGAGACTGCAACCCTGTGTCCTCGTTATTGTCTGCACCTCACACCATCACCATCCACCTTACTGGGAAGCCCTGGGGACATACTTCACCTGTGGGAAGGTTTACCATCTAGCTGCCATCACAGCACCCCAGTGGGCCCCAAGCAGCGTCGGTCACCCTGACCGAATACCACAGGTGGCGTCACAAAACCTTGACAGACTCGTATCACCTTTCATTGGATGCCCCTTAGCAGGGTCACGGACCGGGTCCAGCCACCGTGACATCCCAAGAACTGAGCCAGCAGAGGACCGGTACCGAGTAACCCGCGGCCCTGTGTCTGGGGGCGCTCCAAATGCACAGCCTATAGTCATCCATTTAATATAATTCACAGTCCATAGTCATCCATGTAGTATACTGCACTGCTTATAGTCATGCATGCAGTATAATGCACAGCCCATAATCATCCATGTAGTATAACACACAGCCCATAATTATCCATGAAGTATAAAGCACAGCCCTTAGTCATCCATGTAGTATAATGCACATCCCATAGTTATCCATGTAGTATAATGCACAGCCATAGTCATCCATGTAGTATAATGCACAGCCCATAGTCATCCATGTAGTATAATGCACAGCCCATAGTCATCCATGTAGTATAATGTACAGCCCTTAGTCATCAATGCAGTATAATGCACAGTACATAGTCATCTATATAACACACAGCCCACAGGTATCCATATAGTATAATGCACAGCCCATAGTCATCATATAATATAATGCACAGCCCACAGGTATCCATATAGTATTGTCAAGGTAAAAATATGTCTTTATACACTTTTGTACTTTTATATATTCTTATGCTGTGAAACAATAAGTTTTTCCCCTTTGCTTGCTAATGCAAATTTAACTGTATTTAAGATGGCTGCCAGTATTCACCTTTGCCCTACTTTTTGTTCTTGCCAAGAATCTACTTTCGTTTCTGAAGCTGAAGTATCGTCCCTGGAGAAATGGAAACTTAAAGTGACGTGGAGGAAGGAGGATCTATCATATGACGTCAGGCCAACCAGAGGGACTGAATACTAGATACATTGCTTAAACCCCGCCTAACCCTGCCCTCTGCACACCTTCCCCCAATGGACCATATAGTGTTGTGTATATGAAATAAAGAGTTCAGTTGCTGTGAGGTTACCACTACGTGTGGAAGCATAAGCAGACACTGAGTTTGAACCAGCATTGTGTCTGACTCATTCTTCACTCCGGTACCACTGCTTTTAATCTGATTTGGAATGACTGGTGGATGAAGGGTATTGTCGTGACGACCCCGACAATTTGGCGCAACCAACGTGGGGCGTGGCCCGAGATCCAAGACCCCCTGGACCCATGCCTGGACGTCCGTGGATGACACCCGTAGTGGCTGACCTCGAGGACTGATCACCCTCCAAACACGGTAAGTGGAGATCACATACTATGTATGTGTCACACTTGCTAGAGTTTCAGCCGTTATTGGTTAGTCTGTGGTCTCCTTGGGTCTGGGGAGTGACCGGTCGAGTGGTGAGACCGAGCGCGATCCCGTGCCACGCTTCGAACCAGCAACTGAGAGACGTCGCACTCTGCGCGTCCTCGTGTACACCACACCTCCTCCACCGGTCATTGTGCTCCATTCAACCACCCTACCCGTGACTATTGCCTAGTAGTGATAGAGTGAAAGACTGAAGAAGTTTGTGGATTGGGGGCGGCTTTGAGGAAGGGATAGGAGACGTAGCCTCTGTGATACTGCACGCACATACATCGGTAATTAAGACGTCCCAAGAGGGGGACCACCAGAAACACTTGCACACACTTGCACATATCGGTAATTAAGACGTCCCAAGAGGGGGACCACCAGAAACACTTGCACACACTTGCACATATCGGTAATTAAGACGTCCCAAGAGGGGGACCACCAGAAACACTTGCACACACTTGCACATATCGGTAATTAAGACGTCCCAAGAGGGGGACCACCAGAAACACAGTGGAGGGGTCTCACTAGGAGACAGCCTCCCAACGTTTAGAATATCGTGACAGGACAGACTGTAATCACTGGTGTTCAGGTTAGGGAAAAATATTGAGCGCGAGGCTCTTCATTCATAACACGTGGAGCGCGAGGCTCCGTGTTAGGACACAAGTGTTGCTGTCGCTGTCAGCAGCCTACTGCAGAAGGGCGTAGTATTCTGTGAGTCATGTTACATCTCTTAAAGAAGAAGTCCGTGCCCCACAGGTTAGATGAGGATGCTGTGGAAGTCAAGACAATAGTAGAGTCACGGGAGGGCAAGAAGGCAGTCAAGAATATTGAAAGATAAAGGACTGTTAGAACAAGTGCAAGCTCATTTGGGAGTTGCGCGAGGTTTAAAGAACAAGGAATGGAAAAAGGTTGATGGAGAGGAAAGATGAAAGGATGCAGAGCCCGTGTTTGGTTATAAAATACCTCAATCATTGGTTTTTCTAAGGTGTTTTGGTATATGAATTGTGTGAAGGTTTTGTAGAAATTAATTGAGTCTGAGAATTGCTGTATTCCGTTACTGTGGTTTTCCAAAACACCCCATGGGAGGGGGGAGTCAAATAGCTGCGTTGTTGTTTTTCTTCTTTTGTGTTGAGGAATGCTGTAAATTCTTATCTGTGTGTTTGTAGCCGATGGGAGGGGTGAACCCCTGCCCGAATTGTTTTTTTTGACTTCTCTTTGTGCTGCGGGCCAGAGAAAGGGGGGGCCAAAGTTTTCAGAAGAACTTAACCTATTCTGTATCAGCAGCTGCAGCGATCTTTACTCGCCCTCTAGTCCCCCTCACCCTCCCCCCCCCCCCCGCCACAGCTTCAAGGACACGGCACGCAGCTCGGTTCCTTATCAGTGGCCCAAGATACAGATTCCAGCTCCAGCCCCCTCCCTTACACAAATCCAGTCTTACGCTCCAATATCCATTTTAACCCTGTGTCTGGAAATCTCCCTTGCCATGTTAATTCTCAGACCAAGACAAGACAGATGGAATTGTAAACATTGCGGTCAGACAAACCCAGACTGGAGAAATACTTGTATAATCTGTGTTGCAACCCAACCTAAGTGAATTACACTGATTCCTGTCCAGATAAGATCACATGTAGTGATATAAGAAGCTGACACAGGATAGTGGGTAGTGGGGACATTCATTTTGGGAGTAAGCTGACAGTAATCCTTTTGGGAAGGAGCTGTAGACCAGCATGTCATGTCACCCCCAACCGGTCATCTAGTCACCCCCACCACCAGAGAACCAACCACATCAGGTGGTGTAAGACAGATACAGGAGTATTATCCCTGGAAGCCCTCTGACTAGCTAGCTACGCTAAAATAATTGGCTGACCCTGAGAACAAACCTTTCCCATTTTACAGACAAAGATAATATGATGGACGTATAAGTGCACCTGAGCAGACCTAGAGAGTTGGTGAGCCAAGATGATGGTCAGATGGTATTTATGTTATATAACCCCTATGTAGATGAGTATAATGAGATGTGTTATAAAAAATAAAAAAAAATAGGGGGGATAGTGTCTCTAACCCTGGCAGTTAGAATATCCTTATGTTATGCTGCTTCAGTATGTGGGTATTTTTTTTGTTTTTTGTTGTGTACACAGACAGAGCAGGAAGCCATTGTTGCCACTGTTAGTTTTCGCAAGTATCTGGCAGATCTGAACTGTCAGGTTTCGGCCTCGAAACTTCGGTTCTGCCTTGGTCAAGTGATATTTTTGGGTCACTGTCTCCTTCAGGGTGCCAGACACCTCACAGAAGAAAGAAAAATAGCCATCAGCTACAAAGGATGAGACTGAACTCCAACGTTTTCTTGGACTATGTACTTATTGTTCTCAGTGGATACCGGACGCATCCCGCATAATGCTACCTCTCTACAAAGCCCTGAAAGACTGTTCAAGATATGCTGATGATTTTGGCAGACTCCACACCGGATACGCTGTTACTATGGAAGACACTGTAGTGCACGCAGCTGCACTCCCTCCCTCACTGTCAGCACAAGAAGCAGAATGTCAGGATCTGTCTACTGCATGTGTTCTGGCCAAAGACAGGCGGGCTAATATACACGGACTCACAGTATGCATTTGGTATTGCTCATGATTTCGGAGCTCTATGGACCAATCGAGGATTTGTTACTACTGCCGGGACTCAGTGAAGAATGCTGAAGCTGTTAAAGCCCTCATGGACTCAATCGAATTACCTACCCAGGTGGCCATTATCAAAGTTAAGGAGCATGGTACTATGGAACAGGCCACAGACTGTTGGTAACGCATGTGCGGATATGCAAGCAAAAGCCGCTGCTCTTCTGCCCGTTGAACAGACCATACCAGCTATGGTGACCACACGCTCTCAGCGTAAACAGTTACAAGAAACACTGACTCTACAGGAACCTGATGATCTATGCCAGACTGAGGTTTTCTGTCGGACCCCGCGAGACCGCTTAATGACGATGCAGAGAATGTCTCCAAAGGAAGAAGTGAAGCAGTGGAAAGCTGATGGAGCACGTATGGACAATGGTCGCTGGAAAAAGGACCAACTTGTGTGTCTCCCTAAGCGGATGTACCCTGCTATTGCCACGTGGGCGCATGGGCCCACACATCGAGGTATCTGTCAGACCTGCAATCCCGGTCAACTTCAACGTGTACCCCCGAAGCACCTTGCTAAGCCCAACTATCTTTTCCAAAGGCTCCAGGTGGACCTCATCACGTTGCCTAAGTCTGGAAGGTATGAATATTGTCTGGTGGTTGTCGACATGTTCTCCAGAAGCATTCCCCGTTACCAACGTGACTGCAAAGATCACAGCAAAGAAACTGGTGATGGAAGTTATATGCAGATATGGTGTTCCAGAAGTTGCTGAAAGTGACCAAGGCCCGGACTTTTCTTCTCATGTGTGTCAGGAGGTTCTGACAATGCTTGGATCCACTGTAGCCCTCCATACTCCGTACCATTCACAATCCAGTGGGAAAGTTAAGAGGCTGAACGGCACACTGAAGGGACAATTGACCAAAATGATGCAGGAGACTACGGCTCCATGGCCAGGGCTCTTACATATTCGTACTACCCCTATTGCAAAATATGGCCTGCCCCCATAGGAGATATTGTTTGGTGCTAGGTTCTCAGTTGCAAATTTTCAGTCTCAGTAGTTGTCAGAGGAAACTGACCGTGCTGTTCAATATGTTATTCAGCTTAGTAAAAAATGTTGCTAACACCCATGTTTTAGTTTCTTTTTCCCTTCCAGATTCAGCAGAAACCGATATTGGTCATGGTCACAATTTGAAGCCTGGTGGTCTTATGGTCGTGAAAAGCTATGTCAGTAAAACTTGAAGGAAAGAGCACCTGGATCTACGCTTCACACTGCAAAAGAGACCGGACCAGCGCCTAGTCGCAGCAGTGATTAAAGAAAAATGTTGTTGTTGTTTTTGGTCCTAGGGCCAGGGGTCATCCTCGCCCCTACCTTTCCGGCCCCTATTGTAAATAAGAATTCCGGTGCCACTATTCTCTGGGTAAACCTAACGGCCCCGGTGAATATCTGGTGATTTGATTTCTGCGATGTAGTCAAGTGCCCCGAGACTCAGCGGGTGGTAGAGGGAATTGTCCAGTATTATATATGTGTTACCAGAGATAACAATTGTGCTGGGAAGATATTTTCATAATGTGTTTAATGGTGGATACTATGGGAATTTAGGCCATATAAAGCTCCAGGATATTAGCTTCAGACCAACCAAGGCCCCCGTTACCAGTACAGCTAAAACAGGCCCAGGTGAACGTTTGCAAAATATAGTTAATGAATTAATCCCCATTCCAGGTCTTAGTTGGCAAGAAGTTTTCTCCATAGAAACACAAACAGCCCCAAGGAAAAATTTATGGTTAGAATGGGTAAGATACAATGTACAAGTTCAGAATATCTCTGTAGGATGTATTGCTTGTGCTGCAGCGAATATATATCTATACACACATGCATTTTTTTTTTTTCCTGATAACAATACCACTGCCTGTGTTATGAATCTGTTGAAGGATTTAAAGCCCACTGATTGCTCAGATTATGTCCCACTAATTCATGAAGCACCTAAACTAAAGGTCCCAGGAGGGATAACCGTATTAGCTGATAATTATACCTGCTATAATTCCCACGACACTACAGGTACACCAGTAGGAGTCTTCGAGACAGGTTTCTGCAAAGAGAACAGTTCTCTAGATACTGATTTGCTAGCTAATCATGCACAGTATATGTACGATACTTATTGGTTATGTGGAGATGGTAAGCTCCATCCTAGGTTTGTCAATTTTATCTGTGATGCTTTCCAGGGTATAGTTGAGGAGTTGGGCCCTAACACTAGAATGACCCTCCAAAACTGACTAGCCCTTGATATGATCTTAGCTGAGAAAGGAGGAGTCTGTGGGATGGTGGGAGAGGAATGTTGTGCCTATACCCCTCAGAACTCTGGGGTAAATGGAAAGACCATGATAGCCCTTAAAAAGATAAATGGGTTAGAAGCAGAATTAAAATCTAATGCTGCAGTAGATATATCTTTCTTTTCCGGTTGGTTGGGTGGGCTCAAAGGATTCCTTCAACAAGCTTGTCTGGTACTGATTGCTCTTCTTGTAGTTGGATCGATAATCCCCTGTTGTGTTATTCCCCTGTATAAAAAGGTTATTACTAAGGCAACTCCGACTGGCACCTTCCTCAACCAAGAAGTAGACCCACCAGAGTGCGATGGCATTGATCCAGGGGAAATCCCCAAGTATGTCCATCTCAAGAAGTTAGTCAATACCCCTTACTCTCAGATGATGTAAAGAGATTTAGTTTAGGGACAGCGGGAGAACTCCATGTGAAGCTAATGAAGGGTTCAGCTGCCTGGAGGCCTCTCACAAGGGGAGAGCTTCTGAGGTGTCTGGATGAAGAAATCCACCTCCCCTTTCCCCATCACATGGACAGTCTCGAAGGATCTTTCTTTTTAGGGAAAAACTTAGTGTTTAGGGGGGATTGTCAAGGTAAAAATATATGTCTTTATACACTTTTGTACTTTTATATATTCTTATGCTGTGAAACAATAAGTTTTTCCCCTTTGCTTGCTAATGCAAATTTAACTGTATTTAAGATGGCTGCCAGTATTCACCTTTGCCCTACTTTTTGTTCTTGCCAAGAATCTACTTTCATTTCTGAAGCTGAAGTATCGTCCCTGGAGAAATGGAAACTTAAAGTGACGTGGAGGAAGGAGGATCTATCATATGACGTCAGGCCAACCAGAGGGACTGAATACTAGATACATTGCTTAAACCCCGCCTAACCCTGCCCTCTGCACACCTTCCCCCAATGGACCATATAGTGTTGTGTATATGAAATAAAGAGTTCAGTTGCTGTGAGGTTACCACTACGTGTGGAAGCATAAGCAGACACTGAGTTTGAACCAGCATTGTGTCTGACTCATTCTTCACTCCGGTACCACTGCTTTTAATCTGATTTGGAATGACTGGTGGATGAAGGGTATTGTCGTGACGACCCCGACAGTATAATGCACAGCCCATAGCTGAGAGGCATTTAATATCAGAGTATGCCTGCAAGATGGCTCCCAGGCAATTGCTGGGAGGCATGTTGTATAAAATGTTCCCTCCCCTATAGGAAGTCGCTGAAGCAACCGCATTTATTAGTGTGTAGTCTCTTCTACGTGTGAGTTGTTAAGTCCATTGGTCCTCGTTGTGAGGCCAGTGTCCTAAACTCGAACCCCTGGCCCTTGCATGGCCATTGTCCTGAACCCAAACCCCTGATCCTTGCACGGCCAGTCCTGAACCCGAACCCCTGATCCTTGAGTGGCCAGTCCTGAACTCAAAGTCCCTGGTCCTAGTGTGGCCAGTGATGAACCTCCCTCCCCGGGCTGTGTGCGACCAGTCCTGAACCCCAAGTCCCTGGTCCTAGGGCGGCCAGTGCCTAAACCTCGTCTGCCGTTCCCTGTTTAGCCCGTACCAGCACAGAGACACATGTGGCTCTGATTATGCCGTGTATCTGCTAAAACCAGTTTCCGAATCAGCCAGTCTGAACGTAGCCTTATTTCGAGTCAGCGAAGCTTAGCAGCTGCAGTTCTGGGGATTTTCCACAATCTGGAGTCCGAGTGAACACCAGGTAGTCGCTTATCTATGCCCCTTCCTAGGCAGGCCTGTTTCTGTGATACAGTGGGTTCACGAACGGCGTGCTCTACCTGTGGGCATAACAGTTTGCTTCAGCCATGGACGCCGCTGATCCCCAATCCTCCCTGTGCTAGGAGCTGTGTCAGCAGCTGAGTTACCAGCAAGAGCACCAGGAGAATTTTTTTTTTCAGGAGACTCTGGATACCCGATTGGAAGTCCTGACACTAGTCGTGCTGTAAGGTTCTAGCAGGAATGCAGGATGCAGTGATGAACAGGAGGCAGAGTAAGAGTTAACTATATATATATAGTACAGACCAAAAGTTTGGACACACCTTCTCATTTAAAGATTTTTCTGCATTTTCATGACTATGAAAATTGTACATTCACACTGAAGGCATCAAAACTATGAATTAACACATGTGGAATTATATACTTAACAAAAACGTGTGAAACAACTGAAATTATGTCTTATATTCTAGGTTCTTCAAAGTAGCCACCTTTTGCTTTGATGACTGCTTTGCACACTCTTGGCATTCTCTTTATGAGCTTCAAGAGGTAGTCAGGTTGTCAGCTAAAGCACGAACCCTACCAAAAGACAGTCACTTTGTTTCCAAGCAACTAGAGTTCCAGATTGGAGCATTGTATACGGAAAAGATCGCCTTTCATGTGCTGTCTGGTGTCCCCATAGGTCGTCCAGAGCTGAGAACTCAAGTGCCCGTTCTTGTCTGGAGTCCCTGTGTGGTGCTTCATTGGGGACAGTTCAGTCACAAGAGGTTTCTGGTCCCCACACGTCCAGGTCAGTCAGCAGTGTAGCCATCTTTTCCATCACGTCTGCTAGTCATCAACTTGCTGTGTACTGGCGTCTCTGATAAAAGGGAAGTGGACGCGATGTCCCCACACAATCCCGATTGTACCAATATTCTGCCCTCAGAAACCTCCCTGCCTCATCGATGTGTCATCTTAGAGACTAGGCTGAAGATGAACCCAGAGCACGAAGCTTCAGTTTCTAGGTGGTCTGGTGAAGAGAACGTCAAGGCGGTGGCATCTTCTAAGTCTCTGCAGTTCACCAACCAGGCAGAGGAACCCCAGTTGGTCCTTGAATCCTCTGGGGTAGTAGCTGATCTCAATGAATGGAGAGAAATTTCTGAACACCAAGTTACTGGTACTATGTCTGCTTTGTCCTAGGCTGAGGATGGCTTGATGGAGAGAAGCTTCCTAGTCATGAAGATGGTTAGAGATAACACTTTTCTTCTAGTGGACAGAAGTCTTGGTCCTGAAGAGAAGCTGTGGGAGTCTATGAAAAGATGTTGTCCTCCAACTTCTGTGCAGGGCTTAAAGGGAACCTGTCACCCCGAAAATCGCGGGTGAGGTAAGCCCACCGGCATCAGGGGCTTATCTGCAGCATTCTGTAATGCTGTAGATAAGCCCCCGATGTTACCTGAAAAAGGAGAAAAAGACATTATATTATACTCACCCAGGGGCGGTCCCGCTGCTGGTCAGGTCAGATGGGCGTCTCTGGTCCGCTGCGGCACCTCCCATCTTCATTACAAGACGTCCTCTTCTGATCTTCAGCTCCGGCGCAGGCGTACTTTGCTCTGCCCTGATGAGGGCAGACAAAGTACTGCAGTGCGCAGGCGCCGAGCCTCTGACCTTTCCGGCGCCTGCGCACTGCAGTACTATCCTCTGCCCTCAAGAGGGCAGAGCAAAGTACGCCTGCGCCAGAGCCGTGGCTGAAGATCAGAAGAGGACGTCTTGTAATGAAGATGGGAGGCGCCGCAGCGGACCAGAGACGCCCATCTGACCTGACCAGCAGCAGGACCGCCCCTGGGTAAGTATAATATAACGCCTTTTTCTCCTCTTTCAGGTAACATCGGGGGCTTATCTACAGCATTACAGAATGCTGCAGATAAGCCCCTGATGCCGGTGGGCTTACCTCACCCGCAATTTTCGGGGTGACAGGTTCCCTTTAAAGAAGAGGGGTTATAAGGGGGGTACTGTAATGCTGCTGCCAGCATCCCTGCATGGCTCCCCTTCCCCCACCATGCAGGGACACCGACATACTCACCAACCCTGGCCACACAGTGTGGTCCCTCGGTGGGCTCCCTGCTTCTTCCTTTAATGAGTGCATGCACTCCCCTGGTTTTAAAGGGGCAGTGTGCACATAGCAAAATACCTCCAGCCAATAGCTGTGAGGCATTTAGTATCAGAGTACAACTGCAAGATGGCATCAAGGCAATTGCTGGGAGGCATCTTGTACATACTGCTCCCTCAACTATAGGGAGTTGCTGAAGCAATAGCATCCATTAGTGTGTATTTTCTCCTACTAGTGAGTTGCTAGGTCCCTTGGTCTTTGCATGGCCAGTGTCTTGAACCCAAATCCCTGGTCCATGCATGGTCAGCCTCCTGAACTCGAACTCCTGGTCCTTACGTTGCCAGTCCTGAACCCGAAACCCTGGTTCTTGTGCGGCCAGTCCCGAACTCGAAGTCCCTGGTCCTCGTGTGACCAGTGCCTGAACCTCGTTTCCCAGTCTGTGTGCAACTAGTCCTGAACCCGAAGTCACTGTTTTCATTGCGGCCAGTGCCTCATCCACGTTCTCCGGACTGTGAGCGGCCGGTGTCAGAACTAGTATCCGAGACATGTGTTTCTGTGTGTGTGCCTTTGCATATTCCATGTATCTGGACTGCTAAATCCAGTCTCCGAATCAGCCCAGTCTGAGCGTAGCCCAAGTTCATGTCAGTTAACCAGGGGTCAGCAGCTGCAGTACCGGGAACTACCTAGGAGTGGTACCTGGCCACTATCTCCAGTCCAGTCTGTCTCCACCATCAGGAGCTCCAGTGAACACCATGTAGCTGCTTAACTACACTGCTTCCTAGGCAGGCCTGGCCCTGTGGCACAATGGGTCCACGAACCATGTGCACCACCGGCGAGCGTGACATAGTCATCCATATAATATAAAGCACAGACCCTAGTCAGAGGCTGGCTGACACTTTTCAGCCTGGGGGCAATCACAAGGCAGTGGCCCTCGAAGATAGATAAGGGAACTGAAAGGAGCTTACTACAGAGTTGTGGGAGCAGAAGAGAGCTTACTACAGAGATAAGGGAGCAGAACCGAGCTTATTACAAAGATAAGAGAGCAGGACAGTGCTTATGTGATGCCCCAGGGTCCTGGTCGTCACAGTGACATTGCTTTCCTCACGGGGAAAGTGATGTTACGCTTTGAAGTGATGAAAGATCTTCTTTATCAGGTAATCACAATGCACACAACATGTTCACACTCCAGGCCAGAAGGGGGAGCTTTAAACCTGGTTTAGGGTGAACCCCCCTATAAATACATTCTTATCTGGAGGGAAAGGAGTCAGTAAGTTCAGTTCAGTCTGAGACAGACAGAGGAAGAGTGCAGACCGACATAGAGTGTCAGAAGGTCTGAAGGGGCCCTGTAGTCTGAGGTACTACAGCCCCTGGAGAAAGAGAACAGAAAAGGAAAGAACATCATTCAGTGAGCGTGAAGGAGAGGGAGGCACAGGAGAGTGACAACAGGGGAGGACAGCTGCGAATGAGCTTTCTCCCTGTGAAGCGCAAATTACCGGTAGCCAGAACACCGAGGTTGTGAGGGACTCAAAGACTTACAGCAGAAACCGGCAGGATAGCTGAACTGCAAGTTACCTGTCCGCCTCAATACCCAGGATGCACAGTGACACCTAGAGCCTGGGTCATGATAGAGACCCTGTAAAAAGGTTTGCGTCACCTGTCAACCTGTCATACGGGTGTGTGTCCTAACCTATATGGGGGACAGAGAAGAACTGTGAGGACCCTGCCTGTACATGTGATCTGGTGCCCTGGACTGTGGCTGCCTGCTACCATTAGTAAACCACGCAAAGAGACTGCACCCCTGTGTCCTCTGTTCTTTACTGCACCGTTCACCATCTCCATCTGCACATGGGAGCCCTGGGGACCTATTTCACGTGTGGGAAGTTATACCATCTAGCTGCCATACCATCACCCCAGAGGACCCCATTAAGTAGCGTCGGTCCCTACTGACCAAACACCACAGGTGGCGTCACGAACAAACTTTATTCCTAAAATCCCTTTAAAGACTTTCCCTTTTACATGGGCGCCCAGGGCCACGGACTGGGTCACCGCCACTGTGACATCCCCCTGTGAGTACCAGATACGGTACCAAGTAACCCACGGCTCTGGCAGGCGACTCACTCACAGAGATATGGGAGCAGAACCGAGCTTACTAGAGTTATTGGGAGCAGAACAGAGCTTACTACAGAGATATGGGAGAAGAACTGAGCTTAGTACAGAGATATGGGAGCAGAACCAAGCTTACTAGAGAGATATGGGAGCAAAACAGAGCTTACTAGAGTGATAGGGGAGCAAAACCAAGCTTACTACAGGGATAAGAGAGTAGAACCAAGCTTACTGCAGAGATATCAGACAAGAACCAAGCTTACTACAGGGTTAAGGGAGCAGAACCAAGCTTACTAAAGAGACATAAGACCAGAACCGTGCTTGCCACAGTGATATCAGACCAGAACCAAGCTTACTACAGAAATAAGGGAGCAGAACCAAGCTTATTAGAGAGATATGGGAGCAGAACCGAGCTTATTAGAGAGATATGGGAGCAGAAAAGAGCTTACTACAGAGATATGAGAGCAGAATCTAGCTTACTACAAAGATATGGGAGCAAAATCGAGCTAACTACAAAGATATGAGAGCACAACCGAGCTTACTACAGAGATATGGGAGCAGAACCGAGCTTAGTACAGAGATATGGGAGCAGAAAAGAGCTTACTACAGAGATATGGGAGCAGAACCGAGCTTAGTACAGAGATATGGGAGCAGAAAAGAGCTTACTACAGAGATATGAGAGCAGAACCGAGCTTACTACAAAGATATGGGAGCAGAAAAGAGTTAACTACAGAGACATGAGAGCAGAACCGAGCTTACTACAAAGATATGGGAGCAGAACCGAGTTTACTACAAAGATATGGGAGCAGAACCGAGCTTACTACAGAGATATGGGAGCAGAACCGAGCTTACTACAGAGATATGGGAGCAGAACTGAGCTTACTACAGAGATAAGGGAGCAGAACAGAGCTTACTACAGAGATAAGGGAGCAGAACAGAGCTTACTACAAAGATATGGGAGCAGAACCGAGTTTACTACAGAGATAAGAGAGCAGAACTGAGCTTACTACAGAGATATCAGACCAGAACCAAGCATACTACAGAGATAAAGGAACAGAACCAAGCTTACTACAAAGATGTAAGACCAGAACCAAACTTACTACAGAAATAAGGGAGCCGAACCAAGCTTACCACAGAAATAATGGAGCAGAACCGAAGTTACTACAGAGATAAGGGAGCAGAACTGAGCATATTGCAGAGATAAGGGAGCAAAACTGAGCTTACTACAGAGATAGGGAAACAGAACAGAGCTTACTACGGAGATAAGGGAGCAGAACCAACCTTACTACAGAGATATAAGACCAGAACCAAGCTTATCACAGAGATATCAGACCAGAACCGAACTTACTACCTAATAAGGGAGCAGAACCAAGCTTATTAGAGAGATATGGGAGCAGAACCGAGCTTATTAGAGAGATATGGGAGCAGAAAAGAGCTTACTACAGAGATATGAGAGCAGAATCTAGCTTACTACAAAGATATGGGAGCAAAATCGAGCTAACTACAAAGATATGAGAGCACAACCGAGCTTACTACAGAGATATGGGAGCAGAACCGAGCTTAGTACAGAGATATGGGAGCAGAAAAGAGCTTACTACAGAGATATGGGAGCAGAACCGAGCTTAGTACAGAGATATGGGAGCAGAAAAGAGCTTACTACAGAGATATGAGAGCAGAACCGAGCTTACTACAAAGATATGGGAGCAGAAAAGAGTTAACTACAGAGACATGAGAGCAGAACCGAGCTTACTACAAAGATATGGGAGCAGAACCGAGTTTACTACAAAGATATGGGAGCAGAACCGAGCTTACTACAGAGATATGGGAGCAGAACCGAGCTTACTACAGAGATATGGGAGCAGAACTGAGCTTACTACAGAGATAAGGGAGCAGAACAGAGCTTACTACAGAGATAAGGGAGCAGAACAGAGCTTACTACAAAGATATGGGAGCAGAACCGAGTTTACTACAGAGATAAGAGAGCAGAACTGAGCTTACTACAGAGATATCAGACCAGAACCAAGCATACTACAGAGATAAAGGAACAGAACCAAGCTTACTACAAAGATGTAAGACCAGAACCAAACTTACTACAGAAATAAGGGAGCCGAACCAAGCTTACCACAGAAATAATGGAGCAGAACCGAAGTTACTACAGAGATAAGGGAGCAGAACTGAGCATATTGCAGAGATAAGGGAGCAAAACTGAGCTTACTACAGAGATAGGGAAACAGAACAGAGCTTACTACGGAGATAAGGGAGCAGAACCAACCTTACTACAGAGATATAAGACCAGAACCAAGCTTATCACAGAGATATCAGACCAGAACCGAACTTACTACCTAATAAGGGAGCAGAACCAAGCTTATTACTGAGATAAGTGAGTAGAACAGGGTTTACTAGAGATAAGGGAGCAGAACCGAGCTTACTACAGTGATAGGGGAACAGAACAGAACTTACTACAGAGCTAAGGGAGCAGAACCGAGCTTACTGCAGAGATAAGGGAGCAGAAACGAGCTTACTACAGAGATAAGGGAGCAGAACAGAGCTTACTAAGTCTACTACATAAATACGGGAACAATACAAAGCCTCCAGCATACATATGGTATCAGAATGCAGATTACTACATCAATACAGTACCAGAACCAACCTTACTGCTTAGATATGGTACCATACTTGAGCTTGCCTACAAACATACAACTCCAGAAACAAGGACATGTAAACACACAGTACGGCAGGGGCATTGCTAGGGTCCTAAAACATCAGGGTTCTAAGCCCCAAAGTGCATGTTTACCCATATGACCCCCCTATAGCCATTTATAATAGTATCTGTACATATATAATTACAGTATACCACTGTTGCTAGCCAACAACACATAATGCAAAGACCAATATTATCAAAATGACTACTATAAAAGACCAAAACAATACAGCTATACAATGTCCACTACCATCACCACTACACAGCGAATACATAATAATATGACCATTACCTCTACATAACAAAACACTATATACAAAGACCAATGACACCACCATACACCTTCTACTACATAATGTAGTTTTACTAAATTAAAAAAATAAAAAACACAACTAAAAAGAGCAATATTATCACCTTACAGTAACCGTATATTGGTAGATACCAGTCCTGCAGAACATACACGTGCGTACAGTACAGTTATATATAGTAACTTACACATGATGTTCTTTCTGATTCGGGTCGTCCACTTTTCCAGTCTTTTCCATCTAGCCCAGACCTAGACTATCACTTCTTCAGATTGTCTGCACAGATTACAACAAAAACACATTTCCAGACACGTCGCCATCTATTTCCAACCTACAAAAACTCCCCACTCTGCATGCACTTGCGGTGTGGAACACTGACCCCAATATTTTAAAAATTGTGCCATTATTAGGATTACTCCCTCCCAAAAAAATGAAATTGTCCCATAGAAAGTATTACTGCCCCCACTGTGCAAAGGCCTGTATTCCATATAATATCTCAAGTGCCCCCTTCCAGCAACAAATACCCTTGAATGTCCACTTAAAGTTAATAATGCCCCCCCAACAAAAATAAATAAATAATGGAACCTGAGTGCCCCTATCAAAACTAATATTGTCCCCATTTATAACAAATAATGTCCTCTGAGTGCCCACACAGCTCTGTATAGACAAAATGATGGTCCTACAGCCCCTAATACACAATATGATGGTTCCCAAAGCCCTTTATTATACATTGAGGACCCCAGAGCTCCTTATCTATAGTAAAATGGCTACATAGCCCCCTATATACAATATGATGTCCCCACTGCCCCATATATAGTATGATGTCTCCACTGCCCCTATATATACATATATACATACTGTATATACAGTGGGGCAAAAAAGTATTTAGTCAGTCAGCAATAGTGCAAGTTCCACCACTTAAAAAGATGAGAGGCGTCTGTAATTTACATCATAGGTAGACCTCAACTATGGGAGACAAACTGAGAAAAAAAAATCCAGAAAATCACATTGTCTGTATTTTTAACATTTTATTTGCATATTATGGTGGAAAATAAGTATTTGGTCAGAAACAAAATTTCATCTCAATAGTTTGTAATATATCCTTTGTTGGCAATGACAGAGGTGAAACGTTTTCTGTAAGTCTTCACAAGATTGCCACACACTGTTGTTGGTATGTTGGCCCATTCCTCCATGCAGATCTCCTCTAGAGCAGTGATGTTTTTGGCTTTTCGCTTGGCAACACGGACTTTCAACTCCCTCCAAAGGTTTTCTATAGGGTTGAGATCTGGAGACTGGCTAGGCCACTCCAGGACCTTGAAATGCTTCTTACGAAGCCACTCCTTCGTTGCCCTGGCGGTGTGCTTTGAATCATTGTCATGTTGAAAGACCCAGCCACGTTTCATCTTCAATGCCCTTGCTGATGGAAGGAGGTTTGCACTGAAAATCTCACGATACATGGCCCCATTCATTCTTTCATGTACCCGGATCAGTCGTCCCGGCCCCTTTGCAGAGAAACAGCCCCAAAGCATGATGTTTCCACCACCATGCTTTACAGTAGGTATGGTGTTTGATGGATGCAACTCAGTATTCTTTTTCCTCCAAACACGACAAGTTGTGTTTCTACCAAACAGTTCCAGTTTGGTTTCATCAGACCATAGGACATTCTCCCAAAACTCCTCTGGATCATCCAAATGCTCTCTAGCAAACTTCCGACGGGCCCGGACATGTACTGGCTTAAGCAGTGGGAAACGTCTGGCACTGCAGGATCTGAGTCCATGGTGGCGTAGTGTGTTACTTATGGTAGGCCTTGTTACATTGGTCCCAGCTCTCTGCAGTTCATTCACTAGGTCCCCCCGTGTGGTTCTGGGATTTTTGCTCACCGTTCTTGTGATCATTCTGATCTGGGTGGGATTTTGCGTGGAGCCCCAGATCGAGGGAGATTATCAGTGGTCTCGTATGTCTTCCATTTTCTAATTATTGCTCCCACTGTTGATTTCTTCACTCCAAGCTGGTTGGCTATTGCAGATTCAGTCTTCCCAGCCTGGTGCAGGGCTAGAATTTTGTTTCTGGTGTCCTTTGACAGCTCTTTGGTCTTCACCATAGTGGAGTTTGGAGTCAGACTGTTTGAGGGTGTGCACAGGTGTCTTTTTATACTGATAACAAGTTTAAACAGGTGCCATTACTACAGGTAATGAGTGGAGGAAAGAGGAGACTCTTAAAGAAGAAGTTACAGGTCTGTGAGAGCCAGAAATCTTGATTGTTTGTTTCTGACCAAATACTTATTTTCCACCATAATATGCAAATAAAATGTTAAAAAAACAGACAATGTGATTTTCTGGATTTTTTTTTCTCAGTTTGTCTCCCATAGTTGAGGTCTACCTATGATGTAAATTACAGACGCCTCTCATCTTTTTAAGTGGTGGAACTTGCACTATTGCTGACTGACTAAATACTTTTTTGCCCCACTGTATATATTATACATACTGTATATATATAGTATGATGGCCCCACTTCCATATATATATGTATATATATATATATATATATATTTATATATATACATATATAGTATACTAGCGAAAAAGGGAGCATAAACACCAAAAATTATAAAAATTATAAAGATTTTATTGATATACAAAATTCAAAGGAATATTAAACAAACAATAAACATATATGACAGAATATAAAAGATTCCAACATGTAGAGAGGAGGAAAACCAGCCGATACACTAAAAAGTAGGGCATAATGTGACCTGGGTAAGTGTAAAGAGTCCAACAAATAGCCCGTACTCCTATGGTGCATGTTTTTACTGTGGGCAGACTGGTCATTTTATCGGTGTCTGCCCAGCTCACGCCAAAATACCTGTACCACCTAAGAAGCCACGTCCCCCTGGTCGTGTGGAGGGAGCCGCCCAGGGAGTGTATGTTTCCTCCATATCTTCTCCTCAGTGTAACCTGTCAGCTGAAGCAGTGGTTGGCGGGGTAACTGAGTGTATACCGGTGCTTGTGGACAGTGGAGCAGGTGTCAATCTGGTGGATGCTCATTTTGTCCACACCCATGGCCTGAGGTGTAGAACACTAACTAAAACCCTAAGTGTCCAGGCCATTGACCCTGTACCACTCAGCCAGTTTGCATCTCGGCTTCAAGAAAATGGCCACCGCGATCTCCATCTGCGCACGCGCGGCATCCCGCGGTCATTTTCCTGAAGCCCCGTGCAGCAGAGCACTCCATCTGCGCACGCGCGGCCCCAGGAAGATGGCCGCCCCCACCGATGACAAGGGTAATAGCGCAGATCGCGCGCTGTTTCTTCACGTGCGCGCAGTGGATTCGGCACTTGGACATGTGCACACCACTACGCCACCAACGGAAAGCTGGGGAAGAAACAGCGATGTCACCACCCCCACCTGACCTGACCAGCCTGATTGACAGGCGAAAACGGCGACTTTGGTAATGTATTTCGCAGCATAGGTGGGGAATCAGGGTACACTACATACACTATTGTAACGCACAGCTCAGGCCCTATTTAACAGTATTTTTATCTCAATCTGAAAAAACGGGGTGACAGGTTCCCTTTAAAAGGACTGTTGGTTATAAAGGTCCTTTGGATACCAACCTTGCTGGAATAGGAGCTTGCTGAGTGCTGTTGTTCTACAGCTGAATACTTATTCGTGGTGCCTTACTCTGCTGTGCGGTGCATAGCAGCAGAGAAAGCTAAGTGTGGTGTTATTGTTTCTTTGTCCCTTTGTTGTTTGTAACTTTCCCAGTGTTGTGACAGAAAAATTACAGAAAAACGACTGGCACATCCAAACTAGTGTGAATAGGTGCATACCAGGAGCAGCTACCTCCATACACAATATGTTGTGTTGTATTAGTGCAGCGGTGGGACCAGTGCTCTCACCTGCCTGTTCCCTACATAGGGATTAGAGCAGGGCAAGTGAGGGACTAGGTATCCTGGTCGGCGACGGGTGGAAAGAACCCGTATAGGGACGGTAGCAAGATCAGGGCACAGCCTCAGGTGACTGCAGGAGGTGCCCATTCCCCGTTCATTACCGACAGGGCCCACCATTGTTAAAGTGTCCCTGGTGTACCCTTGTGTGTTTCGCCGCTTTGTGACCGACCACCTGCCAGGTCGTGTCACACCAGGACAGTCACATCGTGACACATATAGTATGAAGATCCCAGCTCTCTCTCTCTATATATTTTTTTATGATGACCCCTGTTCTCTCCAATAGAAAGTATGATGGATCCAGTTCTCCCCATATATATAGTATGATTGCCCCAGTTCTCCCCAGATATATAGTAGGATGGCCCAAGTTCTCCCATATATATAGTATGATGACCCCAGTTCTCCACAATAGAAAGTATGATGGACCCAGTTCTCCCCAGATATATAGTAGGATGGCCCAAGTTCTCCCATATATATAGTATGATGACCCCAGTTCTCCACAATAGAAAGTATGATGGACCCAGTTCTCTCCATATATATAGCATGATGGCCCCAGTTCCGTTCCGCCATATATATTATGATGGCCCTAGTTCCCCCCATATATGTAGTAGGATGCCCCAGTTTCCCTCCACATATATAGTATGATGGCCCCACAGTCAGTTCATATAAAAAATAACGAAGTTTATACTGACCTAATACAGATTCCCGTCACCACAGGGTAGCGACTAGATTGGAGTTGATTTTTTGAGCAATTTGCTGTGAACGGTCATCAGGCGGCCGACCCTGTACAGCTGCTGGGCGAGTGACCGGGGGGGAGGCATTTGCCTCCCTGCCTCGGCCCAGCCCACCCCTGGTATGTACTCCCCAGAACAAATTATTTATACAGGCACAGCCAAACCGTAAATATTATATGCACAGCTCCAGAGAAGTAGCTAGGGGTTCAGCTCATATGGGGGCGAAACTCGGGGGGGCACCATTTTTCATTTTCATTACCCAATCTTCTAAAATTCTGCGAAGCCTGAAACTCTCTCATCACAACCCTAAGATGGATTCCTTAAAATTGGGTCACATGTGAGGTGGTTCTGCCATGTTGATATCTCAGGAGTTCTGCTAATCTGACATGTTGTTGGCAATCTATTCCAGCTAAAGTTGCATTACAAACTTCAAAGCGATCACCTTCCATTCAGAGCCATGCCGTGTTCAAAATAAAACTGCATAACAATTGTGGAGTTCATTTTCTCCATTTGAATCTGAAAAATGATGGGGCTTAATCAATATTTTAAAGGAAGAAAATGTAATTTTTCATTTTTTTAATTGCACTTTTCTTTTATTCATGTGAAACACATCAAGGGTTAGTAAGCTTTCTAAATGCGATTTGGAATAATTTGCCGACAGAAAAATAAAAAAATGTGAAATTTCCTGAACATTTGGAAAATTATTCATTTTCATTTTTTTAATATTCAACAGAAAATATTTCAACGCAAATTTACTTGTGATTATAAAGTACAATATGTCACCTACACACTCCTGAAAAACAAACAAACTCATAATCACTTGGATAAGTTAGAGCATTAGAAAGTTATTAACACATAAAGTGACGAATCAGATTTGAAAAATTGGGCTGCGTCCTAATGTTCCCGAAAAAGCTGTGTCATTAAAGGGTTAAACTGTAATCTAACTGTAAAGAGCATTATTGGGAGCAATGAGGTGTGTACTGACTAAGGAGCTAATATTTATTACATTTCAAACCGCAAAACATGAAACTTTAACAACTAGAGTAAGTCTCCATGTTGGGGAGACACTGAGATCCATCAACACCCTCCGACCCTGCTTAGATCCATCCTCCATACTCCAGCTTGTTTGGTAGGTAAACATTAGTGAGAAATGTCGGGGAGAGAGACGTCAAAGCTTGGATTTCTGCTTTCATTTTCCTTGAAGTCATGATATCAAGCTGCAAAAATAAAAATTAAATTCAAAGGGAACCTGTCACCCCCACCCCCCCCCACAGACATTGTAACTAAAAGAGCCACCTTGTGCAGCACTAATGCTGCATTCTGACAAGGTGGCTCTTGTAGTTCTTGGTGCAGTAACTGCAGAAATAATCGATTTTGCAATTTGTCCAAAATACCTTGAAATAGTCCTGGGGCAGGTCTTTCCCCCCCTCAGGGTATGTGCACACGTTCAGGTTTTTTCGCGTTTTTTCGCGATAAAAATGCTATAAAAACTCATTAAAACGCATATATTATGCATCCTATCATTTAGAATGCATTCTGCATGTTTTGTGCACATGATGCGTTTTTTCCGCGAAAGAAACGTATCGCGGTAAAAAGCAGCATGTTCATTAATTTTGCGGATTTTCTGCGATTTTCCCGCTATTCTATGCATTTGGGGAAAAACGCACAAAAAACGCAAGAAAAACGAGTCAAAAACGCGAAAAAAACGCATGCGGATTTCTGGCAGAAATGTCCGGTTTTTGTCAGGAAAATTTCTGCAAGAAATCCTGACGTGTGCACATACCCTAATGCAGACGCAGCACCGCCGTCACTCATGCCCTCTTGGCGCCTGGCGCCGCCTCCTCAGCGTTGTTTTCAACTGTCCCGGCGCCTGAGCTGTTATGTTATCCCTTGGGCATGCGCAGTTAGCGCTGCCCGTCTTCTGACATCATTTGATGTCTTGCTGACTGAGCCTGTGCGGCCGCGCTGTCCGAGATCTCACCCCGCAGTGTCTTCTGATTTATTGACACTGCGAGGCGGGATCTCGGGCAGCGCGGCCGCATAGGCGCAGTCAGCAAGACATCAAATGATGCCAGAAGACGGGCAGCGCTAACTGCACATGCCCAAGGCATAACAGCGCAGGTGCCGGGACAGTTGAAAAGGAGGCGGCGCCAGGCGCCAAGAGGGCATGAGTGACGTCCGTGCTGCGTCTGCATTAGGGGGGGAAAGACCTGCCCCAGGACTATTTCAAGGTATTTTGGACAAATTGCAAAATTGATTATTTTTGCAGTTACAGCACCAAGAACTAAAAGAGGCACCTTGTCAGAATGCACCATTAGTGCTGCACAAGGTGGCTATTTTAGTTACAAATGCCTGTCGGGGGGGGTGACAGGTTTCCTTTAAGATAATTTTCACTATAAATCATCATTGCTCTGAATGTTATATTTGCTCCTCACGCACTTCTTGCTTCCATAGTGGCTGGCAGGAAAGGTACGGCCTCTTCTGTAAACTCAGCAGCTTCCTCTGGTCCAGTGCAGATAATGGAATCAGAGCTTCTGAAGGGACGTGCAACCTAAAACACGGTGGTCTCTCTGTAATGCTTCTCATTGATGCATTGTCAATACCATCATTACATACTTATCTACTTATTTCCCACCTCTCTATGTCGGATGGCAGCAGGCCGAGCCAAGCGATAGACGGGACTGTTAAATTATGAGCCTCGAATGACATTGACTAAAAGGAGGAAAAATAAATAAATCTCACGGTGATGAATACAGATCCTCCTAAGAAATGGGCACAAGAAGGGTTCTGCATGCCTGGAAGACGAGAAACAATGAGGCAGAATTCTTGCAGAATTTGCTATGACTGTCCCAGAAATCCAAAAGTTGAAATTTCTGCTACAAGTCTGCCACGTATGAATATACCTTTATATTGATGATGAGATATCCCCAAAAAGATGACCGGTTTGTAGGAAGCATGGTAGGAGTTATTCCCAGTACTATTGCCCCATATGCCCATTTCAATCATCCCAACAAGACCTTTCAATCTCCTCCTGTTTTGAGACCTACCACACATCTTACAAATGTTAGGGTTTTTTTTTTCAAATAATTTACATTTTCTGCATAGTGGGCGCCAGTAGTGTAATTTTATGGAACAAATAATGAAGAGCATATTTTCATCAGTAAATCACATTTTAACCAATTTCATAATTCATTCCAAGACTTGATCAATCACATGCCAAATTCTCGTCCCATGCCCACGTCTGTATACTCCAGAAATGTTTGTGAAAAAAGTCAGGTCATCTGACAATTCCAGGACTTGATCAATCACATACCAAACTACTAGTCAGACAAATTCTCATCCACATACCCACGTCTGTACACTCCAGAGTATGGACCCCACAATTGTTCTTGATAAAAATCAGGTCATCTGACCATTAATTCCAGGTCTTGATTAACTCACATACACATTTTTGACCATTATTCTTAGTTTGACTGTCTTTACGACCTTATCTTGCTACACAAAAATGTTGTTTTCATTTATATTACTTCTACAGTGCCTTACGAAAGTATTCGGCCCCCTGGAACTTTTCAACCTTTTCCCACATATCTTGCTTCAAACATAAATATGCCAAATGTAAATTTTTGGTGAAGAATCAACAACAAGTGGAACACAATTGTGAAGTTGAACGAAATTTATTGGTTATTTTAAATTTTTGTGGAAATTCAAAAACTGAAAAATATTATTCGACCCCTTTAACTTAATACTTTGTTACGCCACCTTTTGCTGCGATTACAGCTGAAAGTCGCTTGGGGTATGTCTCTATCAGTTTTGAAATTATTGCCCATTCTTCCTTGGCAAACACCTCAAGCTCAGTGAGGTTTGATGGAGATCGTTTGTGAACAGCAATTTTCAGCTCTTTCCACAGATTCTTGATTGGATTGAGGTCTGGACTTTGACGTGGCCATTCTAACACCTGGATACGTTTATTTGTGAACCATTCCATTGTAGATTTTGCTTTATGTTTGGGATCATTGTCTTATTGGAAGACAAATCTCCGTCCCAGTCTCAGGTCTTTTGCAGACTCCAGCAGGTTTTCTTCAAGAATTTTCCTGTATTTGGCACTATCCATCTTCCCATCAATTTTAACCATCTTCCCTGTCCTGCTGAGGAAAAGCAGGCCCAAACCACGATGCTGCCACCACCATGTTTGACAGTGGGGATGGTGTGTTCAGGGTGAGGAGCTTTGTTGCCTTCACACCAAACATATCGTTTGGCATTGTTGCCAAAAAGTTCGATTTTGGTTTCATCTGACCAGAGCACCTTCTTCCACATGTTTGGTGTGACTCCCAGGTGGCTTGTTGCAAACTTTAAACTACACTTTTTATGGATATCTTTGAGAAATGGCTTTCTTCTTGCCGCTCTTCCATAAAGGCCAGATTAGTGCAGTGTAAGACTGATAGTTGTCCTATGGACAGACTGTCCCACTTTAGCTGTAGATCTCTGCAGCTCATCCAGAGTGATCATGGGCCTCTTGGCTGCATCTTTGATCAGTCTTCTCCTTGTTTGAGATGAAAGTTAAGAGGGACAGCTGGGTCTTGGTAGATTTGCAGAGGTATGATACTCCTTGCATTTCAATATGATCGCTTGCACAGTGCTCCTTGGGATGTTAAAGTTTTGGAAATCATTTTGTATCCAAATCTGGCTTTAAACTTCTTCACAACAGTATCACGGAACTGCCTGTTGTGTTCCTTGGTCTTCATGATGCTCTCTGTGCTTCAAACAGAACCCTGAGACTATCACAGAGCAGGGAAAAATAAAAGAAAATAGCGGTCTGGAGGGAGCGCTGATGACAGAGGCCACCGGAGCACAGGTTGGTTTGATTTAAAATCTTTAATCACAATGCGTTTCAACAGCCAATCACTGTCTTCTTCAGGTGACAATAATTTTACTCATTTGACACCTGTAGAAGACAGCGATTGGCTGTTAAAACGCGTTGTGATTAAACATTTTAAATCCCCAACCTGTGCTCCGGTGTTCTGTCATCAGCACTCCCTCCAGACCACTATTTTCTTTTATTTTTCACTGCTTCTCCCTCCTAGAGGGACTGTGGCAGGAGCTGCAGCTGACAAGCCAACTTCTCCCTTGCTGCTCCAGGACCTTCCACCACGTGACCGGCAGGTCCTTGATCATGTTGGGCGCAATACTCCGAGTATCCTGCATGCCAGCATCTCTCCGGACTCAGCCATCTTTCTCCGCTCATCGCCTTCCGGACACCACTGTGCCGACGTCTTGGAGCTGACGTTCACCTGCCCACAGGACTAAGAACCCTCTAGAGCCACTCCACATTGTTATGCTTGTTCAGCATAACCGTCTATGGTGAGTAGGTCCGTGACCCTTCTATATCCTTTCCCCGGCTGATACTATTCATGTGCACTCCCCTCTCTTTTGTTTCTACAGTACATCACAGAGCAGGTGCATTTATACGGAGACTTGATTACACACAGGTGGATTATATTTATCAAGGCATTTAGGACAACATTGGATCATTCAGAAATCCACAAAGAACTTCTGGATTGAGTTTGATGCACTGAAAGTAAAGGGGCCGAATAATATTGCACGCCCCACTTTTCAGTTTTTGAATTTCCACAAAAATTTAAAATAACCAATAAATTTCGTTCAACTTCACAATTGTGTTCCACTTGTTTTTGATTCTTCACCAAAAATTTACATTTGATATATTTATGTTTGAAGCATGATATGTGGGAAAAGGTTGAAAAGTTCCAGGGGGCCGAATACTTTCGCAAGACACTGTATATTATTTATGTTGGTGATACCTGTATGATCATTTTATTGGGGGATCTCTAATAATGAGAAAGTTCTGTACTTATACACTATGGGCTTTACAGTATGGTTCTTGCTGATCCTCCTGTACCAGACAATACTTTACGGATTCTGTAGGGGATTGGTTGTTTTGTGCATATAGCCGTTCTGACCTTGTCGGGCACGTTCGCTTCATATAGGGATTGATGGAGCTAAACGGACATTGTACGACCAGTCTCTGTCATTCTAGCCCTGCTGGTGTTCTTTTATCTTTGGAACAAACTCAGCTTTGCCACATAGCTGGCTGCATTTTACTCCACATTTTGCCCTTCATTACAGTACAGTTTATTCTTCCTGCTACAATATACACAATTACGGGACAATTGTTTTGTTAGCAAAACCAAATTTTATAATCAGCCAATGTGTTTTAGGGACATGCCTCCCTCTGTGAGTAATAATTCCCGGAAGGCATTTTACCTTAGAGACCAAATGGTGTGCCATCTATTATTATGGACACAGCCATGTGTTTAGTACTCATATTGGTGGCATATTGGATCAAAGCATGATTGATCCACTATGCTCCAAATTTTGGTCATGCCCCAATCCACGCCCATTTACCATTTCTTTCTACCTTGACAGGAGGAGATGCCAGAGGGGCCCTGGTAGTGAGGGAAATTCAGCAGACGCCCGAGACTACATGGCGTAGACCCAAATACGGGACTGTCCACTGTATCTGGGACAGTTTGGACTAAGAAATGGATGTATGGATTCATGGGCCTTCAGTCCAGTGTGCAAGTAAGAGGGGCAGCTTGACGGGAGGCCTGCGAATCTCTAAATTTCCAGTGTCACCGTAGTTAATTAAAAGTCACCAGAGGTGACAGGATATCATTGGTGCCTCCTGTTTATCTCTAGTTGGGACCTTTAGATTTAATTTTTATTCCTTCATTCACAGTCGTAGCCACCAGAACTTTCTCATCTTTATTTAGCATCGCTATATGACATCTGACTTTTTTGTGTCTGTAAGGCTGTGTTCACATTTTGCAGAAATACTGTATTTTGTTTTCTGCAGATGTCCGCACCAAACTACACAATAACAATCTTCTTCCCCTTTTTTGACGCATTTTATGGTGCAGATGTGAAGCTGCATTTTTAATGTGTTTTTTTTTATAGTACAGAAAAGCTTTTATTCTTCACTTAAAAAAGTAACTGCAGCTCTTTACATGCATTTTGTTAAGGCTCCACATAGAAAACAAGCGAGAAAAAAAAAACACCAATATCGCACAGTTCAGCAGCGTCCTAAGAGCACAGGGGGCGCAGTTCTCTAGGTATAGTACAATGCCAACGATTTCACTTACTTCTTACATTACATGAGTGATATCTATCGTAAATTCTACAACAGGACAGAAACTGGACAGTATATTCCTCCATACAGTATTATGAGCACTACATAGTGCTCCATACCCCATATGATGCTCCATATATAGTGGGCCCCATATGATGCTCCATATATAATAGGCCCCATATGATACTCCATATATAATGGGACCCATATATGATGCTCCAGCGTATGATGGGCCCATATATGATTATCCAGTGTACAGCATATTGGGCCCCATATATGATGCTCCAGTGTATGAATGTCCCCATATATAACACTCCAGACATCAAGAAAACAAAAAAAAATGAAATACCTCTTGTCGCTGGCCATTGCTCTGCTCTGCATTCCTCAGCGTCGCCGTCTTCCAGCTCTCTGCACTGTGGCTGCTCAGGCAGAGGGCGTACAGTACTGACGTCATTGCGCCCTCCGACCTGAATGTCAAACTCAGAAGATGCGGAAGACACCGCAGCGGTGGAGCGGGGAGATGTAAGTAACACAAGTGACGGGGCCCTGAGTGTTGTGAATTCTGTGGCCAAGCTCCCTCCTGTGGTCGTGAGTGGTACTGCGGCTGGTTCTGTCTATAAGCTTCCTTTGGTGGATGAGAGTGGTACTGCGGCTTCTGAGTTTCCTTCCTCAGGTGATGAGGTTAAGTCGTTAGGTGCTGCTCTATTTAACTCCACCTGGTGCTTTGATCCTGGCCTCCAGTCAATGTTCTAGTATTGGTCTTGCTTCCTCCTGGATCGTTCCTGTGGCCTCTCTATCCTGCATAAGCTAAGTTCTGCTTGTGTTATTTTTGTTTGCTATATTTTCTGTCCAGCTTGCTATATTGGTTTTTCTTGCTTGCTGGAAGCTCTGAGACGCAGAGGGAGCACCTCCGTACCGTTAGTCGGTGCGGAGGGTCTTTTTGCCCCTCTGCGTGGTTGTTTGTAGGTTTTTGTGTTGACCGCAAAGCTATCTTTCCTATCCTCGGTCTATTCAGTAAGTCGGGCCTCACTTTGCTAAATCTATTTCATCTCTGTGTTTGTATTTCGTCTTTACTCCCAGTCATTATATGTGGGGGGCTGCCTTTTCCTTTGGGGAATTTCTCTGAGGCAAGGTAGGCTTATTTTTCTATCTTCAGGGCTAGTTAGTTTCTCAGGCTGTGCCGAGTTGCATAGGGAGCGTTAGGCGCAATCCACGGCTACCTCTAGTGTGGTGTGATAGGATTAGGGATTGCGGTCAGCAGAGTTTCCACGTCTCAGAGCTCGTCCTATGTTTTTGGTAAATGTCAGGTCACCTTGTGTGCTCTGAACTTCAAGGTCCATTGTGGTTCTGAATTACCTGTTCATAACAGTACTGGAGGCCCAAAGTACTAATGCTTCTCAATAGAGGGAAAAGAGAAGTTCTGAGACCATTTTTTTTTCTTTGCACTGTGTTCTGTCTTTCTTTTCCCCTTTACATCAGGGTGGTTCAGAACACAGGTGTGGACATGGACATTCAGGGTCTGTCCTCTTTGATGGATAATCTCACTATAAGAGTACAGAACATTCAAGATTTAGTGGTTCAGAATCCTATGTTAGAACCTAAAATTCCTATTCCTGAGTTATTTTCTGGAGATAGGGCTAAGTTTTTGAATTTTAAAAATAATTGTAAACTGTTTCTGGCTTTGAAACCCCGCTCCTCTGGTGACCCAGTTCAACAAGTTAAAATCATTATTTCTTTATTACGTGGCGACCCTCAAGACTGGGCATTTTCCCTTGCGCCAGGAGATCCTGCATTATGTAATATTGATGCGTTTTTTCTGGCGCTCGGATTGCTGTACGATGAACCTAATTCAGTGGATCAGGCAGAGAAAAATTTGCTGGCTCTGTGTCAGGGTCAGGATGAGATAGAGATTTATTGTCAGAAGTTTAGAAAGTGGTCCGTGCTCACTCAATGGAATGAATGTGCGCTGGCAGCTATTTTCAGAAAGGGTCTCTCTGAAGCCCTTAAGGATGTCATGGTGGGATTTCATATGCCTGCTGGTCTGAATGAGTCTATGTCTTTGGCCATTCAGATCGGTCGACGCTTGCGCGAGCGTAAATCTGTGCACCATTTGGCGGTATTATCTGAGCATAAACCTGAGCCTATGCAGTGCGATAGGACTTTGACCAGAGCTGAAAGGCAAGAACACAGACGTCAGAATGGGCTGTGCTTCTACTGTGGTGATTCCACTCATGCTATCTCCGATTGTCCTAAGCGCACTAATCGGTTCGCTAGGTCTGCCACCATTGGTACGGTACAGTCGAAATTTCTTTTGTCCGTTACTTTGATCTGCTCTTTGTCTTCCTATTCTGTCATGGCATTTGTGGATTCAGGCGCTGCCCTGAATTTGATGGACTTGGAGTTTGCTAGGCGCTGTGGGTTTATCTTGGAGCCCTTGCAGTGTCCTATTCCATTGAGAGGAATTGATGCTACGCCTTTGGCCAAGAATAATGCAAGTAAAGAAGCTGCGGAGACACCATCACGTGTTTCTCGACGCAAGCAGTGAATAGCCAGGCCTTTCCCCGGGAAGGAACAACCACGGGAAGGGCAGCATCCTATAAAGGAAAGCCACCTATGCCAAGCATGGTATCCATCCACAGACAGCTGTTTCGGGGTTTTTGCCCCTCATCAGTGTGGAGTAGGAATCTGGCTATTAGGAGCAGTGCCTAGTAAAAAGACTATAAAGGCACAGATGATTGGCCTCGGGGAGACCAAAACATCCAACACTGCGGAGACACCATCACGTGTTTCTCAACGCAGTGATTCCAGAACACTGCCCCCATCCCTTATGGGAAATATGCAAATGCAAGTAAAGAAGCTGCGGAGACACCATCACGTGTTTCTCGACGCAAGCAGTGAATAGCCAGGCCTTTCCCCGGGAAGGAACAACCACGGGAAGGGCAGCATCCTATAAAGGAAAGCCACCTATGCCAAGCATGGTATCCATCCACAGACAGCTGTTTCGGGGTTTTTGCCCCTCATCAGTGTGGAGTAGGAATCTGGCTATTAGGAGCAGTGCCTAGTAAAAAGACTATAAAGGCACAGATGATTGGCCTCGGGGAGACCAAAACATCCAACACTGCGGAGACACCATCACGTGTTTCTCAACGCAGTGATTCCAGAACACTGCCCCCATCCCTTATGGGAAATATGCAAATGCAAGTAAAGAAGCTGCGGAGACACCATCACATGTTTCTCGACGCAAGCAGTGAATAGCCAGGCCTTTCCCCGGGAAGGAACAACCACGGGAAGGGCAGCATCCTATAAAGGAAAGCCACCTATGCCAAGCATGGTATCCATCCACAGACAGCTGTTTCGGGGTTTTTGCCCCTCATCAGTGTGGAGTAGGAATCTGGCTATTAGGAGCAGTGCCTAGTAAAAAGACTATAAAGGCACAGATGATTGGCCTCGGGGAGACCAAAACATCCAACACTGCGGAGACACCATCACGTGTTTCTCAACGCAGTGATTCCAGAACACTGCCCCCATCCCTTATGGGAAATATGCAAATGCAAGTAAAGAAGCTGCGGAGACACCATCACGTGTTTCTCGACGCAAGCAGTGAATAGCCAGGCCTTTCCCCGGGAAGGAACAACCACGGGAAGGGCAGCATCCTATAAAGGAAAGCCACCTATGCCAAGCATGGTATCCATCCACAGACAGCTGTTTCGGGGTTTTTGCCCCTCATCAGTGTGGAGTAGGAATCTGGCTATTAGGAGCAGTGCCTAGTAAAAAGACTATAAAGGCACAGATGATTGGCCTCGGGGAGACCAAAACATCCAACACTGCGGAGACACCATCACGTGTTTCTCAACGCAGTGATTCCAGAACACTGCCCCCATCCCTTATGGGAAATATGCAAATGCAAGTAAAGAAGCTGCGGAGACACCATCACGTGTTTCTCGACGCAAGCAGTGAATAGCCAGGCCTTTCCCCGGGAAGGAACAACCACGGGAAGGGCAGCATCCTATAAAGGAAAGCCACCTATGCCAAGCATGGTATCCATCCACAGACAGCTGTTTCGGGGTTTTTGCCCCTCATCAGTGTGGAGTAGGAATCTGGCTATTAGGAGCAGTGCCTAGTAAAAAGACTATAAAGGCACAGATGATTGGCCTCGGGGAGACCAAAACATCCAACACTGCGGAGACACCATCACGTGTTTCTCAACGCAGTGATTCCAGAACACTGCCCCCATCCCTTATGGGAAATATGCAAATGCAAGTAAAGAAGCTGCGGAGACACCATCACGTGTTTCTCGACGCAAGCAGTGAATAGCCAGGCCTTTCCCCGGGAAGGAACAACCACGGGAAGGGCAGCATCCTATAAAGGAAAGCCACCTATGCCAAGCATGGTATCCATCCACAGACAGCTGTTTCGGGGTTTTTGCCCCTCATCAGTGTGGAGTAGGAATCTGGCTATTAGGAGCAGTGCCTAGTAAAAAGACTATAAAGGCACAGATGATTGGCCTCGGGGAGACCAAAACATCCAACACTGCGGAGACACCATCACGTGTTTCTCAACGCAGTGATTCCAGAACACTGCCCCCATCCCTTATGGGAAATATGCAAATGCAAGTAAAGAAGCTGCGGAGACACCATCACGTGTTTCTCGACGCAAGCAGTGAATAGCCAGGCCTTTCCCCGGGAAGGAACAACCACGGGAAGGGCAGCATCCTATAAAGGAAAGCCACCTATGCCAAGCATGGTATCCATCCACAGACAGCTGTTTCGGGGTTTTTGCCCCTCATCAGTGTGGAGTAGGAATCTGGCTATTAGGAGCAGTGCCTAGTAAAAAGACTATAAAGGCACAGATGATTGGCCTCGGGGAGACCAAAACATCCAACACTGCGGAGACACCATCACGTGTTTCTCAACGCAGTGATTCCAGAACACTGCCCCCATCCCTTATGGGAAATATGCAAATGCAAGTAAAGAAGCTGCGGAGACACCATCACGTGTTTCTCGACGCAAGCAGTGAATAGCCAGGCCTTTCCCCGGGAAGGAACAACCACGGGAAGGGCAGCATCCTATAAAGGAAAGCCACCTATGCCAAGCATGGTATCCATCCACAGACAGCTGTTTCGGGGTTTTTGCCCCTCATCAGTGTGGAGTAGGAATCTGGCTATTAGGAGCAGTGCCTAGTAAAAAGACTATAAAGGCACAGATGATTGGCCTCGGGGAGACCAAAACATCCAACACTGCGGAGACACCATCACGTGTTTCTCAACGCAGTGATTCCAGAACACTGCCCCCATCCCTTATGGGAAATATGCAAATGCAAGTAAAGAAGCTGCGGAGACACCATCACGTGTTTCTCGACGCAAGCAGTGAATAGCCAGGCCTTTCCCCGGGAAGGAACAACCACGGGAAGGGCAGCATCCTATAAAGGAAAGCCACCTATGCCAAGCATGGTATCCATCCACAGACAGCTGTTTCGGGGTTTTTGCCCCTCATCAGTGTGGAGTAGGAATCTGGCTATTAGGAGCAGTGCCTAGTAAAAAGACTATAAAGGCACAGATGATTGGCCTCGGGGAGACCAAAACATCCAACACTGCGGAGACACCATCACGTGTTTCTCAACGCAGTGATTCCAGAACACTGCCCCCATCCCTTATGGGAAATATGCAAATGCAAGTAAAGAAGCTGCGGAGACACCATCACGTGTTTCTCGACGCAAGCAGTGAATAGCCAGGCCTTTCCCCGGGAAGGAACAACCACGGGAAGGGCAGCATCCTATAAAGGAAAGCCACCTATGCCAAGCATGGTATCCATCCACAGACAGCTGTTTCGGGGTTTTTGCCCCTCATCAGTGTGGAGTAGGAATCTGGCTATTAGGAGCAGTGCCTAGTAAAAAGACTATAAAGGCACAGATGATTGGCCTCGGGGAGACCAAAACATCCAACACTGCGGAGACACCATCACGTGTTTCTCAACGCAGTGATTCCAGAACACTGCCCCCATCCCTTATGGGAAATATGCAAATGCAAGTAAAGAAGCTGCGGAGACACCATCACGTGTTTCTCGACGCAAGCAGTGAATAGCCAGGCCTTTCCCCGGGAAGGAACAACCACGGGAAGGGCAGCATCCTATAAAGGAAAGCCACCTATGCCAAGCATGGTATCCATCCACAGACAGCTGTTTCGGGGTTTTTGCCCCTCATCAGTGTGGAGTAGGAATCTGGCTATTAGGAGCAGTGCCTAGTAAAAAGACTATAAAGGCACAGATGATTGGCCTCGGGGAGACCAAAACATCCAACACTGCGGAGACACCATCACGTGTTTCTCAACGCAGTGATTCCAGAACACTGCCCCCATCCCTTATGGGAAATATGCAAATGCAAGTAAAGAAGCTGCGGAGACACCATCACGTGTTTCTCGACGCAAGCAGTGAATAGCCAGGCCTTTCCCCGGGAAGGAACAACCACGGGAAGGGCAGCATCCTATAAAGGAAAGCCACCTATGCCAAGCATGGTATCCATCCACAGACAGCTGTTTCGGGGTTTTTGCCCCTCATCAGTGTGGAGTAGGAATCTGGCTATTAGGAGCAGTGCCTAGTAAAAAGACTATAAAGGCACAGATGATTGGCCTCGGGGAGACCAAAACATCCAACACTGCGGAGACTCCATCACGTGTTTCTCAACGCAGTGATTCCAGAACACTGCCCCCATCCCTTATGGGAAATATGCAAATGCAAGTAAAGAAGCTGCGGAGACACCATCACGTGTTTCTCGACGCAAGCAGTGAATAGCCAGGCCTTTCCCCGGGAAGGAACAACCACGGGAAGGGCAGCATCCAATAAAGGAAAGCCACCTATGCCAAGCATGGTATCCATCCACAGACAGCTGTTTCGGGGTTTTTGCCCCTCATCAGTGTGGAGTAGGAATCTGGCTATTAGGAGCAGTGCCAAGAATAAGCCTCAGTATTGGACCCAGCTGACCATGTGCATGGCTCCTGCGCACCAGGAGGATATTCGCTTTCTGGTGTTGCATAATCTGCATGATGTGGTCGTGTTGGGGTTGCCATGGCTACAAGTCCATAACCCAGTATTAGATTGGAAATCAATGTCTGTGTCCAGCTGGGGTTGTCAGGGGGTACATGGTGATGTTCCATTTCTGTCTATCTCATCATCCACCCCTTCTGAGGTCCCAGAGTTCTTGTCTGATTACCGGGATGTATTCGATGAGCCCAAGTCCAATGCCCTACCTCCGCATAGGGATTGTGATTGTGCTATCGATTCGATTCCTGGTAGTAAGTTTCCTAAGGGTCGACTGTTTAATTTATCTGTACCTGAGCACGCCGCTATGCGGAGTTACGTGAAGGAGTCTTTGGAGAAGGGTCATATTCGCCCATCATCGTCGCCATTGGGAGCGGGTTTCTTTTTTGTGGCCAAGAAGGATGGTTCGCTGAGACCTTGTATTTATTACCGCCTTCTAAATAAAATTACGGTCAAATTTCAGTACCCCTTGCCGCTGCTGTCTGATTTGTTTGCTCGGATTAAGGGGGCTAGTTGGTTCACCAAGATAGATCTTCGTGGTGCGTATAATCTTGTGCGTATCAAATGGGGCGATGAATGGAAAACAGCATTTAATACGCCCGAAGGCCATTTTGAGTACCTGGTTATGCCATTCGGACTTTCTAATGCTCCATCAGTGTTTCAGTCCTTTATGCATGACATCTTCCGAGAGTACCTGGATAAATTCCTGATTGTATACTTGGATGATATTTTGGTCTTCTCGGATGATTGGGAGTCTCATGTGAAGCAGGTCAGATTGGTGTTCCAGGTCCTGCGTGCTAATTCTTTGTGAAGGGGTCAAAGTGTCTCTTTGGTGTTCAGAAGATTTCATTTTTGGGGTTCATTTTTTCTCCTTCTACTATCGAGATGGACCCTGTTAAAGTTCAGGCCATTTATGATTGGACTCAGCCAACATCTCTGAAGAGTCTGCAGAAGTTCCTGGGCTTTGCTAATTTTTATCGTCGCTTCATCGCTAATTTTTCTAGCATTGCTAAACCGTTGACTGATTTAACCAAGAAGGGTGCTGATGTGGTCAATTGGTCTTCTGCTGCTGTGGAAGCTTTTCAGGAGTTGAAGCGTCGTTTTTCTTCTGCCCCTGTGTTGTGCCAACCAGATGTTTCGCTTCCGTTCCAGGTCGAGGTTGATGCTTCCGAAATTGGAGCAGGGGCTGTTTTGTCGCAGAGAGGTTCTGATTGCTCGGTGATGAAACCATGCGCCTTCTTTTCCAGGAAATTTTCGCCTGCTGAGCGAAATTATGATGTTGGCAATCGAGAGTTGCTAGCCATGAAGTGGGCATTCGAGGAGTGGCGTCAGTGGCTTGAAGGAGCTAAGCATCGCGTGGTGGTCTTGACTGATCACAAAAACTTGACTTATCTCGAGTCTGCCAAACGGTTGAATCCTAGACAGGCTCGTTGGTCGCTGTTTTTCTCCCGTTTTGATTTTGTGGTTTCGTACCTTCCAGGCTCTAAGAATGTGAAGGCTGATGCCCTGTCAAGGAGTTTTGGAGCAGGGGCTGTTTTGTCACAAAGAAGTTCTGATGGCTCGGTGATGAAGCCATGTGCTTTCTTTTCTAGAAAGTTTTCGCCTGCTGAGCGTAACTATGATGTTGGTAATCGTGAGTTGTTGGCCATGAAGTGGGCATTCGAGGAGTGGCGTCATTGGCTGGAAGGAGCAAAGCATCGCGGGGTGGTCTTGACAGATCACAAGAATTTGACTTATCTTGAGTCTGCCAAACGGTTGAATCCGAGACAGGCTCGATGGTCGTTATTTTTCTCCCGTTTTGATTTTGTGGTTTCGTACCTTCCGGGCTCTAAAAATGTGAAGGCGGATGCCCTGTCTAGGAGTTTTGTGCCCGATTCTCCGGGTTTGTCTGAGCCGGCGGGTATTCTCAAAGAGGGGGTAATTTTGTCTGCCATCTCCCCTGATTTGCGGCGGGTGCTGCAAAAATTTCAGGCTAATAGACCTGACCGTTGCCCAGCGGAGAAACTGTTTGTCCCTGATAGGTGGACGAATAAAGTTATCTCTGAGATTCATTGTTCGGTGTTGGCTGGTCATCCTGGAATCTTTGGTACCAGAGAGTTGGTGGCTAGATCCTTTTGGTGGCCGTCTCTTTCGCGGGATGTGCGTTCTTTTGTGCAGTCCTGTGGGATTTGTGCTCGGGCTAAGCCCTGCTGTTCTCGTGCCAGTGGGTTGCTTTTGCCCTTGCCGGTCCCGAAGAGGCCTTGGACGCATATCTCTATGGATTTAATTTCGGATCTCCCCGTCTCTCAAAGAATGTCGGTCATTTGGGTGGTTTGTGATCGCTTCTCTAAGATGGTCCATTTGGTGCCCTTGTCTAAATTGCCTTCCTCCTCTGATTTGGTGCCATTGTTTTTTCAGCATGTGGTTCGTTTACATGGCATTCCAGAGAACATCGTTTCTGACAGAGGTTCCCAGTTTGTTTCGAGGTTTTGGCGAGCCTTTTGTGCTAGGATGGGCATTGATTTGTCTTTTTCCTCGGCTTTCCATCCTCAGACAAATGGCCAGACTGAACGAACCAATCAGACCTTGGAAACATATCTGAGATGTTTTGTTTCTGCTGATCAGGATGATTGGGTGTCCTTTTTGCCTTTGGCTGAGTTCGCCCTTAATAATCGGGCCAGTTCGGCTACTTTGGTTTCGCCGTTTTTCTGCAATTCTGGGTTCCACCCTCTTTTCTCTTCAGGGCAGGTTGAGTCTTCGGACTGTCCTGGTGTGGATACTGTGGTGGATAGGTTGCAGCAGATTTGGACTCATGTAGTGGACAATCTGACTTTGTCCCAGGAGAAGGCTCAACGTTTCGCTAACCGCAGGCGCTGTGTGGGTCCCCGACTTCGTGTTGGGGATTTGGTTTGGTTGTCATCTCGTTATATTCCTATGAAGGTTTCCTCCCCTAAATTTAAGCCTCGTTTCATTGGTCCATATAGGATTTCTGAGGTTCTTAATCCTGTGTCTTTTCGTTTGACTCTTCCGGCTTCTTTTTCCATCCATAACGTATTCCATAGGTCATTGTTGCGGAGATACGTGGCACCTGTGGTTCCATCTATTGATCCTGCTGCTCCGGTTTTGGTTGAAGGGGAATTGAAGTATATTGTGGAGAAGATTTTGGATTCTCGTGTTTCGAGACGGAAACTCCAGTATCTGGTTAAGTGGAAAGGTTATGGTCAGGAAGATAATTCCTGGGTCATTGCCTCTGATGTCCATGCTGCCGATCTGGTTCGTGCCTTTCATGTGGCTCATCCTGGTCGGCCTGGGGGCTCTGGTGAGGGTTCGGTGACCCCCTCCTCAAGGGGGGGGTACTGTTGTGAATTCTGTGGCCAAGCTCCCTCCTGTAGTCGTGAGTGGTACTGCGGCTGGTTCTGTCTATAAGCTTCCTTTGGTGGATGAGAGTGGTACTGCGGCTTCTGAGTTTCCTTCCTCAGGTGATGAGGTTAAGTCCTTAGGTGCTGCTCTATTTAACTCCACCTGGTGCTTTGATCCTGGCCTCCAGTCAATGTTCTAGTATTGGTCTTGCTTCCTCCTGGATCGTTCCTGTGGCCTCTCTATCCTGCATAAGCTAAGTTCTGCTTGTGTTATTTTTGTTTGCTATATTTTCTGTCCAGCTTGCTATATTGGTTTTTCTTGCTTGCTGGAAGCTCTGAGACGCAGAGGGAGCACCTCCGTACCGTTAGTCGGTGCGGAGGGTCTTTTTGCCCCTCTGCGTGGTTGTTTGTAGGTTTTTGTGTTGACCGCAAAGCTATCTTTCCTATCCTCGGTCTATTCAGTAAGTCGGGCCTCACTTTGCTAAATCTATTTCATCTCTGTGTTTGTATTTCGTCTTTACTCCCAGTCATTATATGTGGGGGGCTGCCTTTTCCTTTGGGGAATTTCTCTGAGGCAAGGTAGGCTTATTTTCTATCTTCAGGGCTAGTTAGTTTCTCAGGCTGTGCCGAGTTGCATAGGGAGCGTTAGGCGCAATCCACGGCTACCTCTAGTGTGGTGTGATAGGATTAGGGATTGCGGTCAGCAGAGTTTCCACGTCTCAGAGCTCGTCCTATGTTTTTGGCAAATGTCAGGTCACCTTGTGTGCTCTGAACTTCAAGGTCCATTGTGGTTCTGAATTACCTGTTCATAACACCTGAGCAAACGAATGGGTGGCCCACTCGTGAGCATTGACACTGGCACATGTGTAACACCTCAGGAATTCAGTTGTTACAGTGGTATTGCCCTCCTCACGGGGAGGGTGATGCCATGCCTGGAAGCGACAAGAATCCTTTTAACAGGTAACATGTACACACAACACTGTGATGACTCCAGGCGAGAAGGGGAAGCTCTAGACCTGGTTTGAGGGTAACTTCCCTATATATTCTGGCTGGAGGAGTTAGTGGTGAGTCTGTGAGGAGAGCTGGAGCCGAGAAGACATGCGGTTCTGCCGCTCCTCACAGGAGAGTCAGACAGTCTGTAAGAGACAGTGAGGGGAGAAGGAGAAAAGAGAGAGAAACTGGAGTGGAGCTATGAGTGGGCTCCCTCCAGGATCAAGCGCAAGAAACCGGATGTCGGAATTCTGAGGTTGTGGTGGTAACTGTATGCCCCACAGCAGAAACCAGCGGGCAGGAGATTTCAAGTCTCCTGGCCACCATTACACCCGAAGGCACAGCAGAAGATTAGAGCCTGAAGTCACCATGAGAAGGGACACCTGTAAAAAGGCTTGAGTTGCTTGCCATGCGGGTAGTGTGCACCTAAAAGGACAGAGCGAAAGAGAGGACCTTGTAAATGAGCTTCAGGCAAGGGACTGGAGTCAGCGCAGTAAAAAAGGCTTCCAACCCCACCTGGCTAGGGGAATTTCGAATTGCTTCCAGGCTGCCCAGATTCCAAAGACCACCTGTAACCTGTACCTGAACTGTATCAGTAAAAAGGTAAAGAGACTGCAACCTTGTGTCCCCTAGTTCTTTCCTGCACTCCACCATCAACCATCCCTTTTACCAGCTGCATCGGAAGCCCTGGGGACCAAGCTCTACCTGTGGGAAGCTATACCATCTAAGCTGCCAAACCATCTGCCCCAGAGGACCCCTTTAAGCAGCCACGGCCACCCCTGGCCGAAAACCACAGGTTGCGTCACGAACCTTACTACATTATACTTTATTCCCATTTCCATTATCCCCCTTTTACTGGACGCCTAGGGCCACGGACAGGGTCACTGCCACCGTGACCACCCCTTTAAGAACAGAACCGGCCTGGTACCGAATACCCCACGGTCCTAGCGGGCGCTCGAATTTTGGCATCACAAACAGAATGGACCGACCCAGCAAACTGGGTCTTGTGCGCCTAAAAGACTGTGCTTCATTGAGAGATCATTGAACTGTTAAATTGCCGCCATTACTGCAGCATGTGGCACGCAGGAGGAGAAGGGCGTGTTGTCGTGGGTGAAGCTTGGAGGAACGGCGCGAAAGCCATGGCCACCCCTCACCAATACTACTATGTGAGAGAAGTATGTCTGTCAATGAGAGAGGTCCGCCTCCTGGTCTGGGATGGCGGGAAGAAGAAGAGGAACCACCCACGAAGACAAGTGTGGTACAGTGAAACCGCGGTAAACCAGACTGACAAGGAAGAAACGGAGATCAACATGGCGGGGAGCGGAGGACAGGCACCGATGTATGAGGTGGAGCAGGAGGACTCCCCCAGCCGAACCTCGGATGATCCTTCCCAGCTACCAGTGTTGGACCCAGACCTCCTCAGTACGGAAGTGGAGGCAGCTGAAGGCAGTGACCAGATGGAAAGAGGCCTTCCTGGGGAATCTTAGCGGACGACCGCCAACAACCTCATCCAGCTTGGAGCAGGAGAGAAGGTCTGGCACCTTGCAGGAGAAGGTAAGGGGTGCGGCCCTGACCCCAGCGGCGGAAGACCCAGCGGCTAGGCCTGTATCACCTCCACCGCTATACACTACCGACCAGGGTTTTGGGTCCCTCGGTGAATTGACATTGTACACCGAGAGTATGCTGGCATCAAGTCCCGCTGCAACCCCTGCGCCAGACGACACCCTGGTAGGCCCCTTACTGATCCTGCTGACTCTGAGGCCCGAAGGAGTAAGTCATCGACTTCATTGGGACCAGGGGGACGGCAGCCTTGACCAGATGACAGCCTCACTAGTTCCGACCAGCGGGCCCCGGGTTAATTACATTAAACCCGTGGTGTTTGCGGGAGCACTGCAGACGGTGGGAGGAGCAGCAATCCCTGGCCCGGCAGGCAGCATACAAGGAGAGGTCTTCAAAAGAGAGGCTGGGGGTTTATTAAAGAAACGGGATGATAAATGAGATGTTTGTCAACCAGAGAGATATAGAGTACCACCTAATGGAAGGTCACTCTAATCGTGACCTTAACCCCGGTGATAAGGTAACTTACAGCGGCCACGTTGGCGACAAAGGCTGGTACGCTCTTGATTGCAAAAAGTGTGTTCCAGTGCAAAAGCAGCCAAAGTATACAGACCAGGCTGCAGCATCAGTTTCTGCAGGTGCAGCAGCAGGCCTGGCCAGGCCAGTTACAAAGTGTCACAAGTCCACCCAGACACCAGTGGTGGAACCAACCAATCTGACTTCGTATAACATACCCATTGAAAGGTATGATCCTGAATTTTCCCGACCAGGGAGTAGAAGCCACCAGAACTGCCCCGGAAGAGAAAGTAGAGAGTTAACTAATTGTTGCTGAGAGTTAAAATGACTGCTAAATAGTGTTGAGCGATACCGTCCGATACTTGAAAGTATCGGTATCGGATAGTATCGGCCGATACCCGAAAAATATCGGATATCGCCGATACCGATATCCGATACCAATACAAGTCAATGGGACATCAAGTATCGGAAGGTATTCTCATGGTTCCCAGGGTCTGAAGGAGAGGAAACTCTCCTTCAGGCCCTGGGATCCATAGGGATGTGTAAAATAAAGAATTAAAATAAAAAATATTGATATATTTACCTCTCCGGCGGCCCCTGAACTCAGAGCGGGTAACCGGCAGGCTTCTTTGTTCAAAATCAGCGCTTTTAGGACCTGAGAATCACGTCCCGGCTTCTGATTGGTCGCGGGCCGCCCATGTGACCGCCACGCGACCAATCACAAGCCGCGACGTCACCGCAAGCTATTAGCGCGCTCATTTTTGAAAAATGAGCGCGTTAATGACTTTCAAAGACGTAGCGGCTTGTGATTGGTCGCGGCCACGCGACCAATCACAAGCCGCGACGTCACCGCAAGCTATTAACGCGCTCATTTTTAAAAATGAGCGCGTTAATGGCTTTCAAAGACGTAGCGGCTTGTGATTGGTCGCGTGGCCGCGACCAATCACAAGCCGCGACGTCACCGCAAGCTATTAACGCGCTCATTTTTAAAAATGAGCGCGTTAATGGCTTTCAAAGACGTAGCGGCTTGTGATTGGTCGCGTGGCCGCGACCAATCACAAGCCGCGACGTCACCGCAAGCTATTAACGCGCTCATTTTTAAAAATGAGCGCGTTAATGACTTTCAAAGACGTAGCGGCTTGTGATTGGTCGCGTGGCCGCGGTGACGTCGCGGCTTGTGATTGGTCGCGTGGCGGTCACATGGGCGGCCCGCGACCAATCAGAAGCCGGGACGTGATTCTCAGGTCCTAAAAGCGCTGATTTTGAACAACGAAGCCTGCCGGTTACCCGCGGACTCACAAGGGGCCGCCGGAGAGGTAAATATATCAATATTTTTTATTTTAATTCTTTATTTTACACATCTCTATGTATCCGATACCGATACCCGATACCACAAAAGTATCGGATCTCGGTATCGGAATTCCGATACCGCAAGTATCGGCCGATACCCGATACTTGCGGTATCGGAATGCTCAACACTACTGCTAAAGTTTAAAAGTTTTAAAGTTGACAGAACTGCAGAATCATAAACTAGGCATGATAAAAACTGTTGGTGTAAATATTTAGCTCTTCTTAAGGTGCTTCCTTCTGGTTTACAAGTAACCATTGAAGATATTGTTATTGTTTGCACTAAAAGTTATTGCCTTAAGATGACCAAGAACAAAAACCTGTTTGGCGTAGCCGAAGAAGTGGTCCAGAGAGGAGACCAGTTATGCCTTGCAGCACGCCCAAGTCCTATGTTGGGGGTTTGGAACGGGTCCCCCATGCTACTGTTGTTGGTGTGAAAGACATCCCGGTGTGGGATCTCACAACTTGTTGAGACACTGGAATGCTGTTTGCACCTTTAAATGTTTGCACTACCTCATGTTGCCAGAGAAAGTTTATCCGAAAGGGAATTGTATGTTATATTTCAGACAGTTTTAATATATGGACAAGTAATATTTAGTTGCAGACAGTTCTAATTTTTGGTAAAGCTATTTTTCACCTTATATATAGTTATATGTAATTGTCATGATCCGTTCCAGGGTTTAATCCTGCCTGCCCTTTTTCTGGGCAGATCATGTCAAGGGTTAACTTTGCTCTGCCTCAGGCTGCCGACACACTAGCAGCATTTGGTCAGTATTTTACATCAGTATTTGTAAGCCAAAAGCAGGAGTGGGTAATAAATGCAGAAGTGGTGCATATGTTTCTGTTATACTTTTCCTCTAATTGTTCCACTCCTGGTTTTGGCTTACAATACTGATGTGAAATACTGACCAAATACTGCTAGTGTGACGGCAGCCTCATTCTGGGTTCAGGTTTGCTATTTAGCTCCTATGCATCCTGCTGGTAGAGTCAGCTATAGTTCTGCCTTTGGCGTGTGAACCTGACTCTCGTAGATCTTGATTTGTCCTGCTGTGATCCCTGACTTGCCCCGTGTCTGGTGACTCCCTCTGCCTCCCTTTCTCCCAGTGTTTCCCTGTTTGATTCTCTGGTTTCTGACTTGGCTTGTATTCGGACTCGCTTCTAACTTCTGACTTTGTCTTATCCGCTTCTTACCGTTGCTGAACCTCCTGGCTTGTTCCTGACCACGTGTACTGCTGATCCCTTTGGTACTTCTGCCTCATATTGTTTTTTGACTTGGATTGTCTGACCACTCTCTCGCACCTGTGCTGCTGTTCTGTGGTGTTTCTCTGTGTACGCAGTCTCACTTCCCTCTAAAGCTCCCTCTGGTGGAGGTTGCACTATGCTGCACTGCAGCAGCAAGGCATTATAGCTGACCTATACATTTAAAGGGATTTCTGCATTTTTTTCTTTCTGCTTTGATTGCTATGGATCCGCTCCATACCTTGGCAGATCAAATGGACAGTTTGACAGTGTTGATACAAGACCTGATTGTGGAACAGAGGGCCAGTTAAATTGTTGCAGACTGACTATAAGCACTCTATCACTGTTGATGTCTCATTGCACTCTCCTGAACCTATAGTCAAGCTCCCAGATACCTTCTCCCGGGAGAGAGAGAGATTCCATACTTTTAAGGAGAGTTGCAAGCTATTTTTTTCTCTTATCTCCAGAAGGTCGGGGTCTGAGAGTCAGCGGGTGCGGATCACCATTTCCTTACTGCGGGAGGGACCTCAGTCGTGGGCTTTCTCTTTACCTGCTTCTGCCCCTGAACATGTGTCTGTGGACAAATTTTTTGAGGTTTTGGGACTGATTTATGATGAACCAGACCAGATCAGGGTAGCAGAGGACATGATCATGGGTCTCTCTCAAAATGAACTCACTGCTGAACAGTATTGTTCCGAGTTTAGGCGGTCGTCTGTTGAGGTGTATTGGGGTGACTCTGCTCTGAGATGCCTGTTTGAGAGAGGACTTTCTGATCATCTTAAGGATGCGCTGGCCCTTCATACGCCACCCAGTTCCCTGGAGGAGGCCATGACCATTCGCATGGACCGGAGGTTATGGGAGAGAGGAATTATCCAGCGTGAGATTCCTGTATTGCCTGCCAACTTTGAGGTGATGTCATTCAAGGAGACTATGGAAGTTTGTGCCACCAACTTCAAGGAGAAAGAGAGAAAAAGACGACGTGTTGGGAAATTTATTTATTTTTCTCTGGTATGTACTGAATGTCTTCAACTTGCATAGAAACGGAATGTCTATCTTTACTGCCTTTTTTTTCCCTCAGGTATACACTGCTCTCCCTCACCTTTTGTTCCATAATGTATTTCACTTCTTTGGTGCCTTCCATGCATACCTCTGGATGGTCAGTCTAATCCCTCCCCCCCTTTCATGAGCTTTGTTTTACTCTGACCATGTGTTCTGGCCACACACCCTCACATGCTCTCAAAGCTGAGTTCTCTTAACAACACATATATTCAGATGTGGCAGTCTGCTCCAGACATAGTCTGCTAAATGCATCTTTTAACTTCCATCTTTTAAATTACATCTTTTTAATTACGTTGAATTAGACTGAATTGGATTGGAATTGACTGGAAGGTAACAGAATACCAAACCACTACAATGTTTCGGTTTCTCTTCTCTTTCACCCCCATACTACTTTCCATCTTACAATCTCCTGCAATCCCTCCACCTAGTAAAGAACTACTCATTTCTCCCTCAATACTCCCCAGCCATCTCAACTTCTCCTCAGAACTGTTCCTCCACATACAATCCTTTTTCTCGAGACACACACGGCCGCACCATGTTCTATCCTGCTCCCACCTTCTAACGCTCTGTCTGCTACTCCTCATCTCTGGTGATATATCCCCAAATCCCGATCCCCCTCAACACATCCCCACACTCATTTATAACCCCCTGCCATGATCCCCTCCACGCATTCCCAACCATGACAACCTCATACCCATTCATCCAGCCCCCACTCCCCCGGTCCCCCTACCTGGAGCACTATGGAAAGCACGCTCCATCTGCAACAAACTGCTGCAAAACAAACTTATTTCTCATCTCTCACATCATCCCTTTCTCACAACCCAAAACAGCTTTTCAACACTTTCAATTCTCTACTCCGTCCCCCTGCACTCCCTCCCCTCTCATTTCTGCTGAAGACTTTGCCTCTTTCTTTAAACAGAAGATCGATACAATCAGAGAAAGCCTTGTCCCACTGCCCCAATGCCCCTCTTGGCTGCTCAACCCTGTTCCTCCAAAACCAGCTTCTCCACCATGACAGGAGATCAGCTCTCCACCCTCCTGTCAATATTACACCTCACCACCTGCACGCTCGACCCGCTCCCGTCCACCTCATCCCTAACCTTACCATGGTCTTCATCCCAACCCTAACACACCTCTTCAACCTCTCACTCACAACAGGTGTCTTCCCCGCATCCTTCAAGCATGGAAAGATCACACCCATTCTCAAAAAGCCCTCCCTCGACCCATCCTCTGTGTCTAGCTATCGCCCAATATCTCTATCTCTTCTCCCTTATGCCTCCAAATAACTGGAACAACACATCCATCTTGAACTGTCCTCCCACCTCTCCTCCTGCTCCCTCTTTGACCGGTTACAATCTGGCTTCCGACCCCATCACTCAACTGAAACTGCCCTAACTAAAGTCACCAATGACCTACTAACTGCCAAGAGCAAGCGACACTACTATGTCCTCCTTCTATGCCTCTTGGCATCACAGACTTGGCCCTATCCTGGATCTCGTCATATCTGACAGACCGAATATTCAGTGTCTCCCTTCCCCACGCCACCTCCTCACTTCACCCCTTGTCTGTCGGTGTTCCTCAAGGCTCTGTTCTAGGATCCCTACTCTTCTCCATCTACACCTTTGGCCTGGGACAGCTCCTAGAATCCCACGGTATGCAGTACCATCTCTACGCCGATGACACGCAGATCTACCTATCCGGACCAGACCTCACCTCCTTACTCACCAAAATCCCACACTGTCTGTCTGCTATCTCAGCCTTCTTCTCCGCTCGCTTTCTAAAAGTGAACATGGACAAAACAGAATTCATCATCTTTCCCCCATCTCATTCTACCCCTCCACCAGACCTATCCATCAATGTCAATGGCTGCTCACTTTCCCCAGTCCCACATGCCCGGTGCCTCGGGGTGATCCTAGACTCTGCCCTCTTTTTCAAGCCACATATGCAAGCCCTTGCCTCCTCCTGCCATTTCAAACTCAAAAATATTTCCCGGATCCGCGCATTCCTTGACTGCGATACCACAAAAACACTAGTGCGTGCCCTTATCATCTCCCGCCTTGACTACTGCAACCTCCTACTCTCAGGCCTCCCCTCTAGCACTCTGGCACCACTCCAATCCATCCTACACTCTGCTGCCCAACTAATCTACCTGTCTCTCCGCTATTCCCCAGCCTCTCCCCTATGCCAAGCCCTTCACTGGCTTCCTATCACCCAGAGACTCCAGTTCAAAACCCTCCCAATGACATACAAAGAACCACAATCTTCTCCATACATCTGTGACATGGTCTCCCGGTACCTACCTTCTCTACTCCCCTCTCAACTTTTCTTCCCACAACCGCATCCAAGACTTCTCCCGTGCTTCCCCCATACTCTGGAACTCTCTAACCCAACATATCAGACTCTCGCCTACCATAGATACCTTCAAAAAGAACCTGAAGACTCGCCTCCTCTGACAAGCCTACAGCCTGCAGTGATCTTCAACCTACTGAACCGCCCCACAACCAGCTCTACCCTCTCCTAGTGTATCCTCACCCATCACCTGCAGACAGTGAACCCTCGTGGGCAGGATCCTCCCTCCTTATGTACCTGTATGCCTTTTTTTTTTTTGCTCATGTTTAATGTACTTGTCTATATTTGCCCCAATTCACATGTAAAGCGCCATGGCATAAATGGCGCTATATAAATGTATAATAATAATAAAAAATTATGTTTTGATTGTGGAGACCCGGGATATTGGAAGAAGGACTGCCCCTCTTGTCCATCGAGTAACAAGATGCCGAGTCTGGGTGATGGTCTAGGAGGTCATCCAGACTCTCAGGTGCCATTTTCATCATTTCAAAAAGTAGGTAGAACTGTGTTATGGAGGTGGTTTTTCATCCACTTCAGAGTGGAAAACTGTGGATCTTCCATGAACTTCATTGACTCTAGTCTGGTGTCCAAGTTAAAGTTAGGGACAGTTAGGCTAGAGACTCCCATCCATATCGATGCCATTGATAAGACACCGTTGGCTCAAGATGTCCTTAAGATTGTCTCTGAGGAGTTCCTCCTCAAGGTGGGTTACTTGCACCAGGAACGAATTTCATGTTATGTTATGAATAATCTTCCTGCGGGACTGGTGTTGGGGTTCCCATGGCTGCAGAGGCATAATCCTGTTATAGACTGGAGATCTCGTAATATTGTTAAATAGGGTCCAAATTGTTCCAATGGTTGTCTTTATGCTGTTTTTGTGTCTGCCATTAGTCCGGAGGGTATTCCGGAGTACCTAAAGGACTTTGGGGACGTGTTCTCCGAAAAAGAGGCTGAGGTCTTACCACGCCATCGTCCTTATGATTGTACCATTAATCTTATTCCGGGTTCTAAATTGCCCAAAGCCCGTTTGTTCAATCTTTCTGGTCCGGAATGTACTGCTATGAAAAACGATATCTCTGACAGTCAACGCAAAGGTCACATCCGTCCCTCTGCCTCACCTGTGGCCGCAGGATTCTTTTTTGTCCAGAAAAAAAAATGGTGGTTTACGCCCGTGCCTCGATTTCCGGGAATGAAATAAAATTACGGTGAGAAATACCTACCCTCTCCCACTCATTCCTGATCTCTAGAACCAAATGTCTGGGGCTAAGTGGTTTTCCAAACTCGATCTCAGGGGAGCATATAACCTTATCAGCATTCAGGAAAGGGAATGAGTGGAAAACGGCATTTCTCACCTCCGAGGGTCTGTTTGAAAATTTGGTCATGCCCTTCGGTCTCACGAACGCGCCTGCGATGTTTCAGAACTTCATGAATGATGTTTTTTCTGATTTTATCGGTTGCTTTATGGTTGTATACCTGGATGATATTCTTGTTTTCTCACATGACAAAGAATCCCACATTGGTCATTTACGTTCTGTTCTTCACAGGTTACAGGGAAATTCTCTGTTCGCTAAACCTGAGAAATGTTTGTTTTGTGTCTAGGAGCTTTCCTTTCCGGGGATCATCCTTTATGCCAATGGGTTTCAGATAGATCCCGGAAAGGTACAAGCCATTGTTGATTGGGTGCAACCCAGAGACCTCAAGGGGTTGCAGCGTTTTCTGGGTTTCGACAATTATCAAAAATTCATCAAGGGGTTTTCTCAGGTGGTCAAGTCACTCACCGATCTCACTCGTGGGGGGGCTGATCTCAAAATTTGCTCACCCATTGCAGTTGAAGCATTTGTTACTTTAGAGAAGTGTTTTATGTCTGCTCCTGTATTGGTTCAGCCCGATCCATCTGAACCATTTGTGGCGCACCAGGGTCCTGGTCATCACAGTAACATTGATTTCCTCATGGGGAGAGTGATGTTACGTTTGGAAGAATATCTTTTAACAGGTAATCACAATACACACAACAAGTTCACACTCCAGGCCACAAGGGGGAGCTTTTGATCCCATTTCTAGGTGACTCCCCTGCATATGCATATAAATTGTGGTTTGGAGGGAAAGATAGGCAGATAGAACCTGGAACCAGACTGCAGCAGTCTGAGGCAGGAAGAACGTATGAGGAGCCGTGCAGCCACGAGAAAATGCTGCAGCTCCTGGATAGAGATACAGAAGGAAAGGAGATCGTTCAGTGAAAGTGAAGAAGAGCGAGGCACAGGCGAGGACACCAGGGGGAGGACAGCAGCGAGCAGACTGTCTCCAAGGCAAAAGGCAGATAACCGGTAGCCGGAACACCGAGGTTGTAAGGGACTCTAAAACTTACATCAAAGACCAGCAGGACAGCTGAATTGCAAGTTACCTGTCCGCCACACACACCTGAAGACACAGTAACACATAGAGCCCGGGGCGTGATAGAGTCGCTGTAAAAAGGCTCGAGTTACCTGTCATACAGGTATTGTCCTATCCTATATGGGGGACAGAGAGAAGACATGTGAGGACCTTATCTGAAGCCATAGGCAGTATGGGAGTATAACACCACCGCGCTAGAGGAAGGCTTTCAACTTCACCTGGTAAAGGGGACTCTGGATTCGCTTCCAAGCCAGCTGGACTCTGCCTGCCCTGTGATCTGGTGCCCTGGACTGTGGCTGCCTGAAGTCTTCAGTAAACCAGGTAAAGAGACCTGTGTCCTCCTTCTTCACTGCACCATTCACCATCTTCCATCTACACACCGGGAGCCCTAGGGTTATACTTCACCTGTGGGAAGTTGTACCATCTAGCTGCCATAACATCACCCCAGAGGACCCCTTAAAGCAGCGTCGGTCCCCCACTGACCGAATACCACAGGTGTGGTCACGAACATAAACATTATTCATTATCCCTTTTACATGGGCGTCCAAGGCCACGGACTGGGTCGCCACTGTGACATCCCCCTGTGAACACCGGACCCGGTACCGGGCGCCCCACGGCCCTGGCGGGTGACTCACATACATTGTAGAGGTGGACGCATCAGAGGTGGGATTAGGGGCAATGTTGTTTCAGGGACCCGTTACTTTGACCAATTTAAGACCATGTGCCATTTTCTCCCGGAAGTTTTCTTCTGTAGAGAGGAACTATGACGTTGGTAACCTGGAGTTATTGGCCATAAAACTGGCTTTTGAAGAATGGAGGCATTTTTTGGAGGGGCGGTTCATCGGATCACAGTGATTACAGACCACAAGAACTTGTCTTATATTGAATCTGCCAAGCGATTAACTAGATGGTCACTTTTTTTTCTCGTTTTCATTTTTCAATCACTTTTCGGCCTGGTTCCAAGAATGTTAAGGCTGATGCCTTATTTCGCAGTTTTGATCCGATATCACCCCCAAACCTCCTTCCTCCATTCTTCAGCACAGGGTGGTTGTTGCGGGGGTACAGAATGCTGTAGATAAGCCCCCGATGCAAGTGGGCTTAGCTCACCTTCGATTTTGGGGGTGAGAGGTTCCCATTAATAACAGAATAATAATAATAATAATTTTTATTTATATAGCGCCAACATATTCCGCAGCGCTTTACAAATTATAGAGGGGACTTGTACAGACAATAGACATTACAGCATAACAGAAATCACAGTTCAAAACAGATACCAGGAGGAATGAGGGCCCTGCTCGCAAGCTTACAAACTATGGGGAAAAGGGGAGACACGAGAGGTGGATGGTAACAATTGCTTTAGTTATTCGGACCAGCTATAGTGTAAGGCTCAGGTGTTCATGTAAAGCTGCATGAACCAGTTACCTGCCTAAGTATGTAGCAGTACAGACACAGAGGGCTAATACTGCATAAAGTGTATGAGAACATGATGCGAGGAACCTTTTTTTTTTATTTATTTTTTTTATTATAAAATAGGCTACACAGGGATCGTGAGGTTAATGCATTGAGGCGGTAGGCCAGTCTGAACAAATGAGTTTTTAGGGCACGCTTAAAACTGTGGGGATTGGGGATTAATCGTATTAACCTAGGTAGTGCATTCCAAAGAATCGGCGCAGCACGTGTAAAGTCTTGGAGACGGGAGTGGGAGGTTCTGATTATTGAGGATGCTAACCTGAGGTCATTAGCGGAGCGGAGGGCACGGGTAGGGTGGTAGACTGATACCAGGGAGGAGATGTAGGGTGGTGCTGAGCCATGGAGTGCTTTGTGGATGAGGGTAGTAGTTTTGTACTGGATTCTGGAGTGGATGGGTAGCCAGTGTAATGACTGGCACAGGGTAGAGGCATCGGTGTAACGGTTGGTGAGGAATATGATCCTGGCTGCAGCATTCAGGACAGATTGGAGCGGGGAGAGTTTTGCAAGAGGGAGGCCGATTAGTAGAGAGTTACAATAGTCCAGACGAGAATGAATAAGTGAAACAGTCAGAGTTTTTGCAGAGTCGAAAGTAAGAAAAGGGCGAATTCTAGAAATGTTTTTGAGATGCAGGTAAGAAGAGCGAGCCAGTGATCGGATGTAGGGGGTGAATGAAAGGTCAGAATCAAGGATGACCCCAAGGCAGCGGGCATGTTGCTTTGGAGTAATGGTGGAACCGCATACGGAGATGGCAATGTCAGACAAAGGTAGGTTAGTAGAGGGAGAGAACACGAGGAGTTCAGTTTTTGACAGGTTTAGTTTCAGATAGAGGGAGGACATGATGTTAGAGACAGCGGTAAGACAATCACTGGTGTTTTCTAAAAAGGTCGGTGTGATATCAGGAGAAGAAGTGTATAATTGGGTGTCGTCAGCATAGAGATGGTACTGGAAACCAAATCTACTGATTGTTTGTCCAATAGGGGCAGTATACAACGAGAAGAGTAGGGGGCCTAGGACTGATCCTTGAGGAACCCCAACAGTAAGGGGAAGGTGAGAGGAGGAGGAACCAGCAAAACATACAGTGAAGGATCGGTCAGAGAGATAGGAGGAGAACCAGGAGAGAACGGTGTCCTTGAGGCCGATGGAGCGGAGCATAGTGAGGAGGAGCTGATGATCCACAGTGTCGAATGCTGCAGAGAGATCCAAGAGAATTAGCATGGAGTAGTGACCATTAGATTTAGCTGTTAGTAGGTCATTAGAGACTTTAGTGAGGGCAGTTTCAGTAGAGTGTAAAGAGCGGAAGCCAGATTGAAGAGGGTCGAGAAGAGAGTTATCTGAGAGAAACCATATGAAGTAACATATATAGCGGGAAGTTACCCAAGAAAGGTAACTTTATTTCAAGAATGCAGACCACAGGTCAAACAAAGCAACAACATCATGTATTTCAGTTGACAAGGTACATACTCAAGGAGGAAGAGTTAGGGGTACATTTCGTTCCAGCGAGCCCTTTTTTTGGAGTATTTAATGTGACAGTCATTGGCTATAGCAAATTTGTATTCGTATAATCTGTAGAAAGAGATTCCCTTTATTAAATGGGAAGCTTTGGCATTTTTTACCACTAAGAAGATGTGGATTATTATGGGCCTGAGAGCTGGGTTGAAGTCTTCCAGGTCTAGGGATAATAATGCCATCTGTGGAGAGAGATTGACATCTTTACCGATTATTTTCTTGATGAGAGTAGAGGTTTGAGCCCATAGGGTTTGAATTTTGAGGCACTTCTAGAAAACGTGGAGGAGGTTTCCGTAATGTCCACAGTTCCTCCAGCACAGAGGAGAGTGGTCTGAATTATATACAGTTAAGTCCATATATATTTGGACAGAGGCAATATTTTTCTAATTTTGGTTATATACATTACTACAATGAATTTTAAATAAAACAATTCAGATACAGTTGAAGTTCAGACTTTCAGCTTTCATTTGAGGGTATCCACATTAAAATTGGATGAAGGGTTTAAGAGTTTCAGCTCCTTAACATGTGCCACCCTGTTTTTAAAGGGACCAAAGTAATTGGACAGATCAAATAATTTCAAATAAAATGTTCATTTCTAGTACTTGCTGGAAAACTGTTGTGAATTCTGCTTTTGGGCTCCCTCCGGTGGTTGTAGGTGGTAATGCAGTTGTCTCAGGGCTGCAGTCATGGTCAGGTGTTTCTGCTGATTGCAATTCTGACTGGGTATTTAGGTTTGCAGGATTCATTAGTCCTTGCCAGTTGTCAATGGTTCTTGGGAGGTGTTGGACCTCTGTCTGGTTTCTCCTGCTTAGCTGCCAATTCAGCAAAGATAAGTGTCTGGTTTTTTTTCTATGGCACACATGCTGTGTGCTGGATTTTTTATTGTATTTCTGCTCTGTGTGTAGGATTCTCTGGAGTTGCAGATATACGTTCCACGTCTTTAGTTAGATGGAGGATTTTTTTGTATAATCTGCTGTGGATATTTTTGGAAGGGTTTTAATACTGACCGCACAGAACTCTGTCCTATCTGTTATGAACAGGTGATTCAGAACCACAATGGACCTAGTGGTTAAGAGCATACAAAGTGACCTGATAGTTACTAACATAGGACGAGCTCTGAGACGTGGGAACTCTGCTGACCGCAATCCCTAATCCTATCATACCATACTAGAGGTAGCCGTGGATTGCGCCTAACGCTCCCTATGCAACTCGGCACAGCCTGAGAAACTAGCTATCCCTGAAGACAGAAAAATAAGCCTACCTTGCCTCAGAGAAATTCCCCAAAGGAAAAGGCAGCCCCCCACATATATTGACTGTGAGTTAAGATGAAAATACAAACACAGAGATGAAATAGATTTTAGCAAAGTGAGGCCCGACTTACTGAATAGACCGAGGATAGGAAAGATAGCTTTGCGGTCAGCACAAAAACCTACAAACAACCACGCAGAGGGGGCAAAAAGACCCTCCGCACCGACTAACGGTACGGAGGTGCTCCCTCTGCGTCTCAGAGCTTCCAGCAAGCAAGAAAAACCAATATAGCAAGCTGGACAGAAAATATAGCAAACAAAAGTAACACAAGCAAAACTTAGCTTATGCAGGGCAGACAGGCCACAAGAACGATCCAGGAGAAAGCAAGACCAATACTGGAACATTGACTGGAGGCCAGGAACAAAGAACTAGCTGGAGTTAAATAGAGCAGCACCTAACGACTTAACCTCATCACCTGAGGAAGGAAACTCAGAAGCAGCAGCCCCACTCACATCCACCAGAGGAAGCTCATAGACAGAACCAGCCGAAGTACCACTCATGACCACAGGAGGGAGCTTGACCACAGAATTCACAACAGTACCCCCCCACCTTGAGGAGGGGTCACCGAACCCTCACCAGAGCCCCCAGGCCGACCAGGATGAGCCAAATGAAAGGCACGAACCAGATCGGCAGCATGAACATCAGCGGCAAAGACCCAGGAATTATCTTCCTGACCATAACCCTTCCACTTAACGAGGTACTGGAGTTTCCGTCTCGAAATACGAGAATCCAAAATCTTCTCCACTATATACTCCAACTCCCCCTCAACCAAAATCGGAGCAGGAGGATCAACGGATGGAACCACAGGTGCCACGTATCTCCGCAACAATGACCTATGGAATACGTTATGGATGGAAAAAGAAGCTGGAAGGGTCAAACGAAAAGACACAGGATTAAGAACCTCAGAAATCCTATACGGACCAATGAAACAAGGCTTAAACTTAGGAGAGGAAACTTTCATAGGAATATAACGAGATGACAACCAAACCAAATCCCCAACACGAAGTCGGGGACCCACACAGCGCCTGCGGTTAGCGAAACGTTGAGCCTTCTCCTGAGACAATGTCAAATTGTCCACCACATGAGTCCAAATCTGCTGCAACCTATCCACCACAGTATCCACACCAGGACAGTCAGAAGACTCAACCTACCCTGAAGAGAAACGAGGATGGAAACCAGAATTGCAGAAAAACGGCGAAACCAAAGTAGCTGAGCTGGCCCGATTATTAAGGGCGAACTCAGCCAAAGGCAAAAAGGACACCCAATCATCCTGATATCGGCAGAAACAAAACATCTCAAATATGTTTCCAAAGTCTGATTAGTTCGTTCGGTTTGGCCATTTGTCTGAGGATGGAAAGCCGAGGAAAAAGACAAATCAATGCCCATCCTAGCACAAAAGGCTCGCCAAAACCTCGAAACAAACTGGGAACCTCTGTCAGAAACGATGTTCTCCGGAATGCCATGTAAACGAACCACATGCTGGAAGAACAATGGCACCAAATCAGAGGAGGAAGGCAATTTAGACAAGGGTACCAAATGGACCATCTTAGAGAAGCGATCACAAACAACCCAAATGACCGACATTTTTTGAGAGACGGGGAGATCCGAAATAAAATCCATAGAGATATGTGTCCAGGGCCTCTTCGGGACTGGCAAGGGCAAAAGCAACCCACTGGCACGAGAACAGCAGGGCTTAGCCCGAGCACAAATCCCACAGGACTGCACAAACGAACGCACATCCCACGACAGAGACGGCCACCAAAAGGATCTAGCCACCAAATCTCTGGTACCAAAGATTCCAGGATGACCAGCCAACACCGAACAATGAACCTCAGAGATAACTCTACTCGTCCATTTATCAGGGACAAACAGTTTCTCCGCTGGGCAACGGTCAGGTCTATTAGCCTGAAATTTTTGCAGCACCCACCGCAAATCAGGGGAGATGGCAGACAAAATTACCCCCTCTTTGAGAATACCCGCCGGCTCAGACAAACCCGGAGAGTCGGCCACAAAACTCCTAGACAGGGCATCCGCCTTCACATTTTTAGAGCCCGGAAGGTACGAAACCACAAAGTCAAAACGGGAGAAAAACAGCGACCAACGAGCCTGTCTAGGATTCAACCGTTTGGCAGACTCGAGATAAGTCAAGTTCTTGTGATCAGTCAAGACCACCACGCGATGCTTAGCTCCTTCAAGCCAATGTCGCCACTCCTCGAATGCCCACTTCATGGCCAGCAACTCTCGATTGCCAACATCATAATTACGCTCAGCAGGCGAAAACTTCCTGGAAAAGAAGGCGCATGGTTTCATCACCGAGCCATCAGAACTTCTTTGCGACAAAACAGCCCCTGCTCCAATCTCAGAAGCATCAACCTCGACCTGGAACGGGAGCGAAACATCTGGTTGGCACAACACAGGGGCAGAAGAAAAACGACACTTCAACTCTTGAAAAGCTTCCACAGCAGCAGAAGACCAATTGACCACATCAGCACCCTTCTTGGTTAACTCAGTCAACGGTTTAGCAATACTAGAAAAATTATTGATGAAGCGACGATAAAAATTAGCAAAGCCCAGGAACTTTTGCAGACTCTTCAGAGATGTCGGCTGAGTCCAATCATAAATGGCCTGAACTTTAACAGGGTCCATCTTGATAGTAGAAGGGGAAAAAATGAACCCCAAAAATGAAACCTTCTGAACACCAAAGAGACACTTTGACCCCTTCACAAACAAAGAATTCGCACGCAGAACCTGGAACACCATTCTGACCTGCTTCACGTGAGACTCCCAATCATCCGAGAAGACCAAAATATCATCCAAGTATACAACCAGGAATTTATCCAGGTACTCTCGGAAGATGTCATGCATAAAGGACTGAAATACTGATGGAGCATTGGAAAGCCCGAATGGCATAACCAGGTACTCAAAATGGCCCTCGGGCGTATTAAATGCTGTTTTCCATTCATCGCCCTGTTTAATACGCACAAGATTATACGCACCACGAAGATCTATCTTGGTGAACCAACTAGCCCCCTTAATCCGAGCAAACAAATCAGACAGCAGCGGCAAGGGGTACTGAAATTTGACCGTGATTTTATTTAGAAGGCGGTAATCAATACAAGGTCTCAGCGAACCATCCTTCTTGGCCACAACAAAGAACCCTGCTCCCAATGGCGACGACGACGGCCGAATATGACCCTTCTCCAAGGATTCCTTTACGTAACTCCGCATAGCGGCGTGCTCAGGCACAGACAAATTAAACAGTCGACCCTTAGGAAACTTACTACCAGGAATCAAATCGATAGCACAATCACAATCCCTATGCGGAGGTAGGGCACTGGACTTGGGCTCATCAAATACATCCCGGTAATCTGACAAGAACTCTGGGACCTCAGAAGGGGTGGATGATGAAATAGACAGAAAAGAAACATCACCATGTACCCCCTGACAACCCCAGCTGGACACAGACATTGATTTCCAATCCAATACTGGGTTATGGACTTGTAGCCATGGCAACCCCAACACGACCACATCATGCAGATTATGCAACACCAAAAAGCGAATATCCTCCTGATGCGCAGGAGCCATGCACATGGTCAGCTGGGTCCAGTACTGAGGCTTATTCTTGGCCAAAGGCGTAACATCAATTCCTCTCAATGGAATAGGATACTGCAAGGGCTCCAAGAAAAACCCACAGCGCCTAGCATACTCCAAGTCCATCAAATTCAGGGCAGCGCCTGAATCCACAAATGCCATGACAGAATAGGATGACAAAGAGCAGATCAAAGTAACGGACAAAAGAAATTTCGAATGTACCGTACCAATGGTGGCAGACCTAGCGAACCGCTTAGTGCGCTTAGGACAATCGGAGATAGCATGAGTGGAATCACCACAGTAAAAACACAGCCCATTCTGACGTCTGTGTTCTTGCCGTTCAGCTCTGGTCAAAGTCCTATCGCACGGCATAGGCTCAGGTCCATGCTCAGATAATACCGCCAAATGGTGCACAGTTTTACGCTCACGCAAGCGTCGACCGATCTGAATGGCCAAAGACATAGACTCATTCAGACCAGCAGGCATAGGAAATCCCACCATGACATCCTTAAAGGGAACCTGTCACCCCGAAAATCCGGGGTGAGGTAAGCCCACCGGCATCAGGGGCAATCTACAGCGCGTAGGGGCTGGCAATCCTCACATCCACACCACGACTGATATGGGTAAGGTCCAGTCCTGTATACTGTCTGTGACAGCTATTCTTACATATGCAGGTAAAGAAGCTGCGGAGACACCATCACGTGTTTCTCGACGCAAGCAGTGAATAGCCAGGCCTTTCCCCGGGAAGGAAGAACCACGGGAAGGGCAGCATCCTATGAAGGAAAGCCACCTATGCCAAGCATGGTATCCATCCACAGACAGCTGTTTCGGGGTGTTTGCCCCTCATCAGTGTGGAGTAGGAATCTGGCTATTAGGAGCAGTGCCTAGTAAAAAGGCTATAAAGGCACAGATGATTGGCCTCGGGGAGACCAAAACATCCAACACTGCGGAGACACCATCACGTGTTTCTCAACGCAGTGATTCCAGAACACTGCCCCCATCCCTTATGGGAAATATGCAGATGCAGGTAAAGAAGCTGCGGAGACACCATCACGTGTTTCTCGACGCAAGCAGTGAATAGCCAGGCCTTTCCCCGGGAAGGAAGAACCACGGGAAGGGCAGCATCCTAGAAAGGAAAGCCACCTATGCCAAGCATGGTATCCATCCACAGACAGCTGTTTCGGGGTGTTTGCCCCTCATCAGTGTGGAGTAGGAATCTGGCTATTAGGAGCAGTGCCTAGTAAAAAGGCTATAAAAGGCACAGATGATTGGCCTCGGGGAGACCAAAACATCCAACACTGCGGAGACACCATCACGTGTTTCTCAACGCAGTGATTCCAGAACACTGCCCCCATCCCTTATGGGAAATATGCAGATGCAGGTAAAGAAGCTGCGGAGACACCATCACGTGTTTCTCGACGCAAGCAGTGAATAGCCAGGCCTTTCCCCGGGAAGGAAGAACCACGGGAAGGGCAGCATCCTATGAAGGAAAGCCACCTATGCCAAGCATGGTATCCATCCACAGACAGCTGTTTCGGGGTGTTTGCCCCTCATCAGTGTGGAGTAGGAATCTGGCTATTAGGAGCAGTGCCTAGTAAAAAGGCTATAAAGGCACAGATGATTGGCCTCGGGGAGACCAAAACATCCAACACTGCGGAGACACCATCACGTGTTTCTCAACGCAGTGATTCCAGAACACTGCCCCCATCCCTTATGGGAAATATGCAGATGCAGGTAAAGAAGCTGCGGAGACACCATCACGTGTTTCTCGACGCAAGCAGTGAATAGCCAGGCCTTTCCCCGGGAAGGAAGAACCACGGGAAGGGCAGCATCCTATGAAGGAAAGCCACCTATGCCAAGCATGGTATCCATCCACAGACAGCTGTTTCGGGGTGTTTGCCCCTCATCAGTGTGGAGTAGGAATCTGGCTATTAGGAGCAGTGCCTAGTAAAAAGGCTATAAAGGCACAGATGATTGGCCTCGGGGAGACCAAAACATCCAACACTGCGGAGACACCATCACGTGTTTCTCAACGCAGTGATTCCAGAACACTGCCCCCATCCCTTATGGGAAATATGCAGATGCAGGTAAAGAAGCTGCGGAGACACCATCACGTGTTTCTCGACGCAAGCAGTGAATAGCCAGGCCTTTCCCCGGGAAGGAAGAACCACGGGAAGGGCAGCATCCTATGAAGGAAAGCCACCTATGCCAAGCATGGTATCCATCCACAGACAGCTGTTTCGGGGTGTTTGCCCCTCATCAGTGTGGAGTAGGAATCTGGCTATTAGGAGCAGTGCCTAGTAAAAAGGCTATAAAGGCACAGATGATTGGCCTCGGGGAGACCAAAACATCCAACACTGCGGAGACACCATCACGTGTTTCTCAACGCAGTGATTCCAGAACACTGCCCCCATCCCTTATGGGAAATATGCAGATGCAGGTAAAGAAGCTGCGGAGACACCATCACGTGTTTCTCGACGCAAGCAGTGAATAGCCAGGCCTTTCCCCGGGAAGGAAGAACCACGGGAAGGGCAGCATCCTATGAAGGAAAGCCACCTATGCCAAGCATGGTATCCATCCACAGACAGCTGTTTCGGGGTGTTTGCCCCTCATCAGTGTGGAGTAGGAATCTGGCTATTAGGAGCAGTGCCTAGTAAAAAGGCTATAAAGGCACAGATGATTGGCCTCGGGGAGACCAAAACATCCAACACTGCGGAGACACCATCACGTGTTTCTCAACGCAGTGATTCCAGAACACTGCCCCCATCCCTTATGGGAAATATGCAGATGCAGGTAAAGAAGCTGCGGAGACACCATCACGTGTTTCTCGACGCAAGCAGTGAATAGCCAGGCCTTTCCCCGGGAAGGAAGAACCACGGGAAGGGCAGCATCCTATGAAGGAAAGCCACCTATGCCAAGCATGGTATCCATCCACAGACAGCTGTTTCGGGGTGTTTGCCCCTCATCAGTGTGGAGTAGGAATCTGGCTATTAGGAGCAGTGCCTAGTAAAAAGGCTATAAAGGCACAGATGATTGGCCTCGGGGAGACCAAAACATCCAACACTGCGGAGACACCATCACGTGTTTCTCAACGCAGTGATTCCAGAACACTGCCCCCATCCCTTATGGGAAATATGCAGATGCAGGTAAAGAAGCTGCGGAGACACCATCACGTGTTTCTCGACGCAAGCAGTGAATAGCCAGGCCTTTCCCCGGGAAGGAAGAACCACGGGAAGGGCAGCATCCTATGAAGGAAAGCCACCTATGCCAAGCATGGTATCCATCCACAGACAGCTGTTTCGGGGTGTTTGCCCCTCATCAGTGTGGAGTAGGAATCTGGCTATTAGGAGCAGTGCCTAGTAAAAAGGCTATAAAGGCACAGATGATTGGCCTCGGGGAGACCAAAACATCCAACACTGCGGAGACACCATCACGTGTTTCTCAACGCAGTGATTCCAGAACACTGCCCCCATCCCTTATGGGAAATATGCAGATGCAGGTAAAGAAGCTGCGGAGACACCATCACGTGTTTCTCGACGCAAGCAGTGAATAGCCAGGCCTTTCCCCGGGAAGGAAGAACCACGGGAAGGGCAGCATCCTATGAAGGAAAGCCACCTATGCCAAGCATGGTATCCATCCACAGACAGCTGTTTCGGGGTGTTTGCCCCTCATCAGTGTGGAGTAGGAATCTGGCTATTAGGAGCAGTGCCTAGTAAAAAGGCTATAAAGGCACAGATGATTGGCCTCGGGGAGACCAAAACATCCAACACTGCGGAGACACCATCACGTGTTTCTCAACGCAGTGATTCCAGAACACTGCCCCCATCCCTTATGGGAAATATGCAGATGCAGGTAAAGCAGCTGCGGAGACACCATCACGTGTTTCTCGACGCAAGCAGTGAATAGCCAGGCCTTTCCCCGGGAAGGAAGAACCACGGGAAGGGCAGCATCCTATGAAGGAAAGCCACCTATGCCAAGCATGGTATCCATCCACAGACAGCTGTTTCGGGGTGTTTGCCCCTCATCAGTGTGGAGTAGGAATCTGGCTATTAGGAGCAGTGCCTAGTAAAAAGGCTATAAAGGCACAGATGATTGGCCTCGGGGAGACCAAAACATCCAACACTGCGGAGACACCATCACGTGTTTCTCAACGCAGTGATTCCAGAACACTGCCCCCATCCCTTATGGGAAATATGCAGATGCAGGTAAAGAAGCTGCGGAGACACCATCACGTGTTTCTCGACGCAAGCAGTGAATAGCCAGGCCTTTCCCCGGGAAGGAAGAACCACGGGAAGGGCAGCATCCTATGAAGGAAAGCCACCTATGCCAAGCATGGTATCCATCCACAGACAGGCTTTCCTTCATAGGATGCTGCCCTTCCCGTGGTTCTTCCTTCCCGGGGAAAGGCCTGGCTATTCACTGCTTGCGTCGAGAAACACGTGATGGTGTCTCCGCAGCTTCTTTACCTGCATCTGCATATTTCCCATAAGGGATGGGGGCAGTGTTCTGGAATCACTGCGTTGAGAAACACGTGATGGTGTCTCCGCAGTGTTGGATGTTTTGGTCTCCCCGAGGCCAATCATCTGTGCCTTTATAGCCTTTTTACTAGGCACTGCTCCTAATAGCCAGATTCCTACTCCACACTGATGAGGGGCAAACACCCCGAAACAGCTGTCTGTGGATGGATACCATGCTTGGCATAGGTGGCTTTCCTTCATAGGATGCTGCCCTTCCCGTGGTTCTTCCTTCCCGGGGAAAGGCCTGGCTATTCACTGCTTGCGTCGAGAAACACGTGATGGTGTCTCCGCAGCTTCTTTACCTGCATCTGCATATTTCCCATAAGGGATGGGGGCAGTGTTCTGGAATCACTGCGTTGAGAAACACGTGATGGTGTCTCCGCAGTGTTGGATGTTTTGGTCTCCCCGAGGCCAATCATCTGTGCCTTTATAGCCTTTTTACTAGGCACTGCTCCTAATAGCCAGATTCCTACTCCACACTGATGAGGGGCAAACACCCCGAAACAGCTGTCTGTGGATGGATACCATGCTTGGCATAGGTGGCTTTCCTTCATAGGATGCTGCCCTTCCCGTGGTTCTTCCTTCCCGGGGAAAGGCCTGGCTATTCACTGCTTGCGTCGAGAAACACGTGATGGTGTCTCCGCAGCTTCTTTACCTGCATCTGCATATTTCCCATAAGGGATGGGGGCAGTGTTCTGGAATCACTGCGTTGAGAAACACGTGATGGTGTCTCCGCAGTGTTGGATGTTTTGGTCTCCCCGAGGCCAATCATCTGTGCCTTTATAGCCTTTTTACTAGGCACTGCTCCTAATAGCCAGATTCCTACTCCACACTGATGAGGGGCAAACACCCCGAAACAGCTGTCTGTGGATGGATACCATGCTTGGCATAGGTGGCTTTCCTTCATAGGATGCTGCCCTTCCCGTGGTTCTTCCTTCCCGGGGAAAGGCCTGGCTATTCACTGCTTGCGTCGAGAAACACGTGATGGTGTCTCCGCAGCTTCTTTACCTGCATCTGCATATTTCCCATAAGGGATGGGGGCAGTGTTCTGGAATCACTGCGTTGAGAAACACGTGATGGTGTCTCCGCAGTGTTGGATGTTTTGGTCTCCCCGAGGCCAATCATCTGTGCCTTTATAGCCTTTTTACTAGGCACTGCTCCTAATAGCCAGATTCCTACTCCACACTGATGAGGGGCAAACACCCCGAAACAGCTGTCTGTGGATGGATACCATGCTTGGCATAGGTGGCTTTCCTTCATAGGATGCTGCCCTTCCCGTGGTTCTTCCTTCCCGGGGAAAGGCCTGGCTATTCACTGCTTGCGTCGAGAAACACGTGATGGTGTCTCCGCAGCTTCTTTACCTGCATCTGCATATTTCCCATAAGGGATGGGGGCAGTGTTCTGGAATCACTGCGTTGAGAAACACGTGATGGTGTCTCCGCAGTGTTGGATGTTTTGGTCTCCCCGAGGCCAATCATCTGTGCCTTTATAGCCTTTTTACTAGGCACTGCTCCTAATAGCCAGATTCCTACTCCACACTGATGAGGGGCAAACACCCCGAAACAGCTGTCTGTGGATGGATACCATGCTTGGCATAGGTGGCTTTCCTTCATAGGATGCTGCCCTTCCCGTGGTTCTTCCTTCCCGGGGAAAGGCCTGGCTATTCACTGCTTGCGTCGAGAAACACGTGATGGTGTCTCCGCAGCTTCTTTACCTGCATCTGCATATTTCCCATAAGGGATGGGGGCAGTGTTCTGGAATCACTGCGTTGAGAAACACGTGATGGTGTCTCCGCAGTGTTGGATGTTTTGGTCTCCCCGAGGCCAATCATCTGTGCCTTTATAGCCTTTTTACTAGGCACTGCTCCTAATAGCCAGATTCCTACTCCACACTGATGAGGGGCAAACACCCAGAAACAGCTGTCTGTGGATGGATACCATGCTTGGCATAGGTGGCTTTCCTTCATAGGATGCTGCCCTTCCCGTGGTTCTTCCTTCCCGGGGAAAGGCCTGGCTATTCACTGCTTGCGTCGAGAAACACGTGATGGTGTCTCCGCAGCTTCTTTACCTGCATCTGCATATTTCCCATAAGGGATGGGGGCAGTGTTCTGGAATCACTGCGTTGAGAAACACGTGATGGTGTCTCCGCAGTGTTGGATGTTTTGGTCTCCCCGAGGCCAATCATCTGTGCCTTTATAGCTATTCTTACATAGGCTCCTAGTGAGACTGAATGAGTTTTTTTCACTTTTGATAGACTTGTCTTACGCTGTGAACCTTGGACCTTAAGTCGCACTAGCTTTTTGGTGTGGTATGTGATTGTTATCTGAACCCTTCACATAAGTAACCCTACATATACTATAGAATTTTACTTATTGCTCTGCTGATTGTATGTTACCATTTAATAAATATTTGAAATATTTTTCTATTTGGCAGCGTTTGGACTCCTTTTTTCTAATTATTTATGCTATTGTTGGGAGTTTTGTCTGTCCCTGATTGGACGTTTGTGGCTCTGATCTAATTAATTATATGCACTGCAGTACTTTGTCTGCCCTCAACAGGGCAGAGCAAAGTACGCCTGCGCCTGTGCCGTGGCTGAAGATCAGAAGAGGACATCATGGAAAGAAGATAGGAGGCGCCGCAGCGGACCGGAGACGCCCATCCGACCTGACCAGCAGCGGGACCGCCCCTGGGTGAGTATAATATAATGTCTTTTTCTCCCTTTTCAGGTTACATCGGGGGCTTATCTACAGCATTACAGAATGCTGCAGATAAGCCCCTGATGCCGGTGGGCTTACCTCACCCCGGATTTTTGGGGTGACAGGTTCCCTTTAAGGGCTTCAGAGAGACCTTTTTTGAAAATTGCTGCCAGCGCACATTCATTCCATTGAGTGAGCACAGACCACTTCCTAAACTTCTGACAATATATCTCTACCTCATCCTGACCCTGAGACAGAGCCAGCAAATTTTTCTCTGCCTGATCCACTGAATTAGGTTCATCATACAGCAATCCGAGCGCCAGAAAAAACGCATCAATATTACATAATGCAGGATCTCCTGGTGCAAGGGAAAATGCCCAGTCTTGAGGGTCGCCACGTAATAAAGAAATAATGATCTTAACTTGTTGAACTGGGTCACCAGAGGATCGGGGTTTCAAAGCCAGAAACAGTTTACAATTATTCTTAAAACTCAGAAACTTAGCTCTATCTCCAGAAAAGAAATCAGGAATAGGAATTCTTGGCTCTAACATAGAATTCTGAACCACAAAGTCTTGAATATTTTGTACTCTTGCAGTGAGATGATCCACACAAGAAGACAGATCTTTAATGTCCATCACTACACCTGTGTCCTGAACCACCCAAATGTCTAGGGGAAAAGAAAGACAAAACACAGTACAGAGAAAAAAAAATGGTCTCAGAAATTCTCTTTTCCCTCTATTGAGAAGCATTAGTACTTTGGGCCTCCAGTACTGATATGAACAGGTGATTCAGAACCACAATAGACCTAGTGGTTAAGAGCATACAAAGTGACCTGATAGTTACTAACATAGGACGAGCTCTGAGACGTGGGAACTCTGCTGACCGCAATCCCTAATCCTATCATACCACACTAGAGGTAGCCGTGGATTGCGCCTAACGCTCCCTATGCAACTCGACACAGCCTGAGAAACTAGCTAGCCCTGAAGACAGAAAAATAAGCCTACCTTGCCTCAGAGAAATTCCCCAAAGGAAAAGGCAGCCCCCCACATATAATGACTGTGAGTTAAGATGAAAATACAAACACAAAGATGAAATAGATTTTAGCAAAGTGAGGCCCGACTTACTGAATAGACCGAGGATAGGAAAGATAGCTTTGCGGTCAGCACAAAAACCTACAAACAACCACGCAGAGGGGGCAAAAAGACCCTCCGCACCGACTAACGGTACGGAGGTGCTCCCTCTGCGTCTCAGAGCTTCCAGCAAGCAAGAAAAACCAATATAGCAAGCTGGACAGAAAATATAGCAAACAAAAGTAACACAAGCAAAACTTAGCTTATGCAGGGCAGACAGGCCACAAGAACGATCCAGGAGAAAGCAAGACCAATACTGGAACATTGACTGGAGGCCAGGAACAAAGAACTAGGTGGAGTTAAATAGAGCAGCACCTAACGACTTAACCTCATCACCTGAGGAAGGAAACTCAGAAGCAGCAGCCCCACTCACATCCACCAGAGGAAGCTCATAGACAGAACCAGCCGAAGTACCACTCATGACCACAGGAGGGAGCTTGACCACAGAATTCACAACACCTATCCTTTCCTATTTTAGCTAGAGTGGCCTCTTTTGCTAAATCCTGTTTTCTGCCTACGTGTGTCTTTCCTCTCCTACTCACAGTCAATATTCGTGGGGGGCTGCCTATCCTTTGGGGTTCTGCTCTGCGGCAAGATAGTATTCCTATTTCCATCTATAGGGGTAATTAGTTCTACGGCTGTGACGAGGTGTCTAGGGTTTGTTAGGCACACCCCACGGCTACTTCTAGTTGCGGTGTCAGATCAGGATTTGCGGTCAGTATAGTTACCACCTACTCCAGTGAAAGTTATTCATGCGGCTCCAAGGTTACCGGATCATAACAGTACAACTGGCCAATAATGAGTTAAATGCATCTCAGAAGAAGGGAAGAAAGGTGTTGAGCAATTTTTTTTTCTGCTGTCTGCTTTGTCTTCTCTTCCCTCTTTATCTCTGGGGGGCTGAGGAGCCTTGTGCAAGCATGAATGTTCAGGAATTAGCTTCTCGTGTAGACAAGCTTGCTGCTAGGATACAGGGTATTTCTGATTATATTGTTCAAACTCCTGTTTTGGAGCCGAAGATTCCTACTCCCGATTTGTTTTTTGGTGACAGGTCCAAATATTTGAGTTTTAAAAACAACTGTAAACTGTTTTTTGCTCTGAGACCTCGATCCTCTGGTGATTCCATTCAGCGGGTTAATATCGTCATCTCCCTGCTGCATGGTGATCCACAGGATTGGGCATTTTCCATGGAGTCTGGGAATCCGGCATTGCTTAATGTAGACTCCTTTTTTCAGGCTTTAGGATTATTATATGATGAACCTAATTCTGTGGATCAAGCGGAGAAGACCTTGTTGGCCCTGTCTCAGGGTCAAGAGGTGGCAGAATTGTATTGTCAGAAATTTAGAAAATGGTCTATGTTGACTAAATGGAATGATGATGCTTCGGCTGCAATTTTCAGAAAGGGTCTTTCTGAATCCGTTAAAGATGTTATGGTGGGGTTTCCCATGCCTTTCGGTCTGAGTGATTCTATGTCTCTGGCCATTCAGATTGATCGGCGCCTGCGGGAGCGCAGAACTGTGCGCGTTGTGGCGTTGTCCTCAGTGCAGATTCCTGAGCCAATGCAGTGTGATAGGATTCTGTCTAGAACGGAACGACAAGGATTCAGACGTCAGAATAGGTTGTGTTATTATTGTGGCGACGCTTCTCATGTCATTTCAGTCTGCCCTAAGCGGACAAAGAGGATCGCTAGTTCATTTACCATCAGCACTGTACAACCTAAATTTCTGTTATCTGTGTCCTTGATCTGCTCATTGTCATCATTTTCTGTCATGGCGTTTGTGGATTCAGGCGCCGCCTTGAACTTAATGGACTTTGAGTTTGCCAGGCGTTGTGGTTTTCCCTTGCAGCCTTTACAGAACCCTATTCCTTTAAGGGGCATTGATGCTACACCCTTGGCTAAAAATAAGCCCCAGTTTTGGACACAGGTGACCATGCGCATGGCGCCAGCCCATCAGGAGGATTGTCGATTTCTGGTGTTGCATAATTTGCATGATGCTATCGTGCTGGGTTTTCCGTGGTTGCAGGTACATACAGGTTCTTCTCAAAAAATTAGCATATAGTGTTAAATTTCATTATTTACCATAATGTAATGATTACAATTAAACTTTCATATATTATAGATTCATTATCCACAAACTGAAATTTGTCAGGTCTTTTATTGTTTTAATACTGATGATTTTGGCATACAACTCCTGATAACCCAAAAAACCTGTCTCAATAAATTAGCATATCAAGAAAAGGTTCTCTAAACCAGTGATTTTCAACCAGTGTTCCGCGGCACACTAGTGTGCCGGGACACATGGTCGGGTGTGCCGCGGGGAACGGGAGTCAGCTGTTCTCTGTGCCGACTGTCAAGCTGACAGCCGGCACAGAGAAGCTGCAGCGCGCCGGCTCCTGAGATCAATTGTACTCGCAGACATTTACCAGCTGCGAGTACAATTGAGGCTCTGACCGCTGGGTCAGAGCGACGCCAGCAGCGTGATCAAGTCATGTGATCACGCTGCTGACGTCACTATCCGGCGCGCAGGAGACAGAAGAGACTTGGTGGTAAGTGCTCCTGTGCTGTGGAGCTGAAGACACCGAAGATTCAGCGTGGGGTGGGTTTATGGGGAATATTTATTCAGTGTTTGGGGGAGTCAGGATTTAATCAGTGTGTTGGGGGGGGGATTTATTCAGTGGGGGGGATTTATTTTGGGGGGGGATTTATTCAGTGTGTGGGGGTATTTATTAAGTGTGTGTGTGGGATTTATTTAGTTTGTGGGGGGATTTATTAAGTGTGGGGGGGATTTATTAAGTGTGTGGGGGGGATTTATTCAGTGTGTGTGGGGGGATTTATTCAGAGTGTGGGGGGGATTTATTAAGTGTGGGGGGATTTATTCAGTGTGTGTAGGGGATTTATTCAGTGTGTGGGGGGATTTATTCAGTGTGTGTGGGGGGATTTATTCAGTGTGTGTGGGGGGACTTATTCAGTGTGTGGGGGGATTTATTCAGTGTGGGGGGATTTATTCAGTGTGTGGGGGGGATTTATTCAGTGTGTGTGGGGGGATTTATTCAGTGTGTGGGGGGATTTATTCAGTGTGGGGGGATTTATTCAGTGTGTGGGGGGATTTATTAAGTGTGGGGGGGATTTATTAAGTGTGGGGGGGTTTATTCAGTGTGTGGGGGGATTTATTCAGTGTGTGTGGGGGGATTTATTCAGTGTGGGGGGGATTTATTAAGTGTGTGGGGGGATTTATTAAGTGTGTGGGGGGGATTTATTCAGTGTGTGTGGGGGGATTTATTCAGTGTGTGTGGGGGGGATTTATTCAGTGTGTGTGGGGGGATTTATTCAGTGTGTGTGGGGGGGATTTATTAAGTGTGTGGGGGGGATTTATTCAGTGTGTGGGGGGATTTATTCAGAGCGTGGGGGGGATTTATTCAGTGTGTGTGGGGGGATTTATTCAGTGTGTGGGGGGATTTATTAAGTGTGGGGGGTTTAGTCAGTGTGTGGGGGGGAATTATTCAGTGTGTGTGGGGGGATTTATTAAGTGTGTGGGGGGGATTTATTAAGTGTGGGGGGGATTTATTAAGTGTGGGGGGGATTTATTAAGTGTGGGGGGGTTTATTAACTGTGGGGGGGGGTTTATTAAGTGTGGGGGGTTTATTCAGTGTGTGGGGGGGATTTATTCAGTGTGTGGGGGGATTTATTAAGTGTGTGGGGGGATTTATTCAGTGTGTGTGTGTGGGGATTTATTCAGTGTGTGTGGGGGGGGATTTATTCAGTGTGTGTGGGGGGGATTTATTCAGTGTGTGTGGGGGGGATTTATTCAGTGTGTGTGGGGGGGATTTATTCAGTGTGTGGGGGGGATTTATTCAGTGTGTGTGGGGGGGATTTATTCAGTGTGTGTGGGGGGGATTTATTAATGTGTGTGTGGGGGATTTATTCAGTGTGTGGGGGAGATTTATTCAGTGTGTTTGGGGGGATTTATTCAGTATGTTTGGGGGGGATTTATTCAGTGTGTGGGATTTATTCAGTGTGTACGTGGGGGGGGGCTGGAATTTATTTAGCATGTGTGGGGCAGGGTGCATTTATTCTGTGGAAGGGGATGGATTTATTCTATCGGAAGGGGAGTGGATATATTCTGTGGGGGTGAGTGGGGAGATGGGGGTGGACACAGTAGCGAGGGGAAAAATGTGTGCTGACACAGTATTGGGAGCAACGGTGATGGGATGTGTGAGGACAGTATGGGGAGTCGGGGGAATGTGTGAGGAGGAAATATGGAGAGAGCAAAGGGGTATGTTAGCAGGGGGGGGATGTACAGGAGAAGGCTATTAGAAATGTGTGCAGACAGTATGGGGGGATGAAAGTGTGAGTGGACACATAATAGATACTGAGTAGTGTGAGGGTAACAGCCAGGAGGAGACAGTATGCCAAGTAGGAGGAGTGTAATGAAGGGGCACAGTAGAGAGACTGGGCTCTCTATGAGGGACACAGTATGAGAAGGCAGTGTGAAGTATGGAAAAGAGAGAGAGGGTAGTGTGGATGGCATGTACCATAAGAGGGACAGTGAGGGTCATATTATGTGCTGGGAATAAAGTGAGGGGCAATTATTTACTCAGGGGCTCAGCCTAGGGCAGATATTGTTATTCCGGAGCATTATAATAACACTGCTATCTTTAAGGGTGTTGTGTCGGGATGTGCTGCAGAAGACAGGAGAAGATGGAAGTCTGCAGAAACGAGCTCTGCCGGTGGATGAGAAGAGTCATCATGGCATCTGGACAAGGTGAAGATGAACAGAAAGAGGCGACTCCACAAACGACGTCATCTATCAGGTACCTGGATGTAAATGTGTTTTTTTTTTATACTAATTCTCATATTTTTATTTATGTTAGGAACATTAAAGGGGATGTCCAAGGTTGTGATGAGTCTGCAGTCATACTATGTGACTGCAGACTTCTGAATTCTCACAGTGCACACTGCTATCATAATTCTCTGATGTTGGTGATTTACATACATGCGGTCACGTACTGACTAGACATGTGTGGCCTCATTCAATGAAAATGAATTGACTGAGGCCGGACACGTCTAGTTAGAATGTGGCCAGAAGTATCCAAATCACATACTTGTGCTGTCATGACCGTCCACTCTGGCCACCGGCAAGGGAGAATCCTAAAAGTGTGCAGTGCTTGCGCTGTGAGAATTCAGAAGCCTGCAGTCACATAGAATGACTGCAGACTTTCATCTCAAACCTGGACGCACCATTTTGTGCCATTTTGGTTGGTGGTGTGCCCCGGGATTTTTTAAGTATAAAAAGTGTGCCGCGGCTCAAAAAAGGTTGAAAATCACTGCTCTAAACGACCTATTACCCTAATCTTCTGAATCAACTAATTAACTCTAAACACATGCAAAAGATACCTGAGGCTTTTATAAACTCCCTGCCTGGTTCATTACTCAAAACCCCCATCAAGGGTAAGACTAGCGACCTGACAGATGTCAAGAAGGCCATCATTGACACCCTCAAGCAAGAGGGTAAGACCCAGAAAGAAATTTCTCAACAAATAGGCTGTTCCCAGAGTGCTGTATCAAGGCACCTCAATGGTAAGTCTGTTGGAAGGAAACAATGTGGCAGAAAACGCTGTACAACGAGGAGACCGGACCCTGAGGAAGATTGTGGAGAAGGACCGATTCCAGACCTTGGGGAACCTGAGGAAGCAGTGGACTGAGTCTGGTGTGGAAACATCCAGAGCCACCGTGCACAGGCGTGTGCAGGAAATGGGCTACAGGTGCCGCATTCCCCAGGTAAAGCCACTTTTGAACCATAAACAGCGGCAGAGGCGCCTGACCTGGGCTACAGAGAAGCAGCACTGGACTGTTGCTAAGTGGTCCCAAGTACTTTTTTCTGATGAAAGCAAATTTTGCATGTCATTCGGAAATCAAGGTGCCAGAGTCTGGAGGAAGACTGGGGAGAAGGAAATGCCAAAATGCCTGAAGTCCAGTGTCAAGTACCCACAGTCAGTGATGGTGTGGATTGCCATGTCAGCTGCTGGTGTTGGTCCACTGTGTTTCATCAAGGGCAGGGTCAATGCAGCTAGCTATCAGGAGATTTTGGAGCACTTCATGCTTCCATCGGCTGAAATGCTTTATGGAGATGAAGATTTCATTTTTCAGCACGACCTGGCACCTGCTCACAGTGCCAAAACCACTGGTAAATGGTTTACTGACCATGGTATTACTGTGCTCAATTGGCCTGCCAACTCTCCTGACCTGAACCCCATAGAGAATCTGTGGGATATTGTGAAGAGAAAGTTGAGAGACGCAAGACCCAACACTCTGGATGAGCTTAAGGCCGCTATTGAAGCATCCTGGGCCTCCATAACATCTCAGCAGTGTCACAGGCTGATTGCCTCCATGCCACGCCGCATTGAAGCAGTCATTTCTGCCAAAGGATTCCCGACCAAGTATTGAGTGCATAACTGAACATTATTATTTGATGGTTTTTTTGTTTGTTATTAAAAAACACTTTTATTTGATTGGATGGGTGAAATATGCTAATTTATTGAGACAGTTTTTTTGGGTTATCAGGAGTTGTATGCCAAAATCATCAGTATTAAAACAATAAAAGACCTGACAAATTTCAGTTGGTGGATAATGAATCTATAATATATGAAAGTTTAATTGTAATCATTACATTATGGTAAATAATGAAATTTAACACTATATGCTAATTTTTTGAGAAGGACCTGTAATCCTCTGTTGGATTGGAAGTCTATGTCTGTGACTAGTTGGGGTTGTCAGGGGGTTCATAATGATGTTCCTTTGATGTTAATCTCCTCTTCTTCCTCTTCTGAAATTCCAGAGTTTTTGTCTGATTTTCAGGATGTATTCGATGAGCCCAAGTCCAGTTTCCTTCCACCGCACAGGGACTGCGATTGTGCAATTGACTTGATTCCAGGCTGTAAGTTTCCTAAGGGTCGACTTTTCAACCTGTCTGTGCCTGAACATACTGCCATGCGGAGCTATATTAAGGAGTCTTTGGAGAAAGGGCATATTCGGCCATCTTCTTCACCGTTGGGAGTGGGATTCTTTTTTGTTGCTTAAAAGGATGGCTCCTTGAGACCCTGTATTGATTATCGCCTCTTGAATAAGATCACGGTCAAGTTTCAATACCCTTTACCTTTGCTTACCGATTTATTTGCTAGGATTAAGGGAGCTAGTTGGTTTACGAAGATTGACCTTCGGGGGGCATATAATCTTGTTTGTATTAAGCAGGGTGATGAATGGAAAACTGCGTTTAACACGCCCGAAGGCCATTTTGAATACCTTGTGATGCCATTCGGGCTCACTAATGCTCCATCTGTTTTTCAGTCCTTCATGCATGATATTTTCCGGACTTATATTGATAAGCTCTTGATTGTATATTTGGACGATATTTTGATTTTTTCCGATGATTGGGAGTCTCATGTGGAACAGGTCAGGATGGTATTTCAGATCCTTCGTGACAATGCCCTGTTTGTGAAAGGGTCTAAGTGTCTCTTTGGGGTGCAGAAAGTTTCTTTTTTGGGCTTCATTTTTTCTCCCTCTTCTATAGAGATGGATCCGGTTAAGGTTCAGGCCATTCATGATTGGATTCAACCCACATCCGTGAAGAGCCTTCAGAAATTTTTGGGTTTTGCAAATTTTTATCGCCGTTTCATTGCTAATTTTTCCAGCGTGGTTAAACCCTTGACCGATTTGACGAAGAAAGGCGCTGATGTGGCGAATTGGTCCTCTGCGGCTGTCTCTGCCTTTCAGGAGCTTAAACGTCATTTTACTTCTGCTCCGGTGTTGCGCCAACCGGATGTATCTCTTCCATTTCAGGTTGAGGTTGACGCTTCTGAGATTGGGGCAGGGGTCGTTTTGTCCCAGAGGGATCCTGTTGGTTCCTTAATGAAACCGTGTGCCTTCTTTTCCCGTAAGTTTTCGCCTGCTGAATGCAATTATGATGTCGGCAATCGGGAGTTGTTGGCTATGAAGTGGGCGTTTGAGGAGTGGCGACATTGGCTTGAGGGAGCTAAGCATCGTATTGTGGTCTTGACCGATCATAAGAATTTGATTTACCTCGAGTCTGCCAAACAGCTGAATGCTAGACAGGCTCGATGGTCCTTGTTTTTTTTCCCGTTTTGATTTTGTGGTCTCGTACCTTCCGGGTTCTAAGAACATTAAGGCTGATGCCCTCTCTAGGAGTTTTTTGCCTGATTCTCCTGAGGTCTTGGAACCGGTCGGGGAGTTGGAATATGTTGTTGAGAAGATTTTGGATTCCCGTTTTTCGAGGCGGAGGCTTCAGTACCTTGTCAAATGGAAGGGTTATGGCCAAGAGGATAATTCTTGGGTTTTTGCCTCTGATGTCCATGCCGCTGATTTGGTTCGTGCCTTTCGTCTGGCTAGTCCTGATCGGCCTGGGAGCTCTGGTGAGGGTTCGGTGACCCCTCCTCAAGGGGGGGTGGGGGGAACTGTTGTGAATTCTGATTTTGGGCTCCCTCCAGTGGTTGTAGGTGGTAATGCAGTTGTCCCAGGGCTGCAGTCATGGTCAGGTGTTTCTGCTGATTGCAATTCTGACTGGGGTATTTAGGTTTGCAGGATTCATTAGTCCTTGCCAGTTGTCAATGGTTCTTGGGAGGTGTTGGACCTCTGTCTGGTTTCTCCTGCTTAGCTGCCAATTCAGCAAAGATAAGTGTCTGTTTTTTTTTTCTATGGCACACATGCTGTGTGCTGGATTTTTGATTGTATTTCTGCTCTGTGTGTAGGATTCTCTGGAGTTGCAGATATACATTCCACGTCTTTAGTTAGATGGAGGAATTGATTGTATAATCTGCTGTGGATATTTTTGGAAGGGTTTTAATACTGACCGCACAGAACTCGGTCCTATCCTTTCCTATTTTAGCTAGAGTGGCCTCTTTTGCTAAATCCTGTTTTCTGCCTATGTGTGTCTTTCCTCTCCTACTCACAGTCAATATTCGTAGGGGGCTGCCTATCCTTTGGGGTTCTGCTCTGAGGCAAGATAGTATTCCTATTTCCATCTATAGGGGTATTTAGTTCTCCGGCTGTGACGAGGTGTCTAGGGTTTGTTAGGCACACCCCACGGCTACTTCTAGTTGCAGTGTCAGATCAGGATTTGCGGTCAGTATAGTTACCACCTACTCCAGTGAAAGTTATTCATGCGGCTCCAAGGTCACCGGATCATAACAGAAAACCCTTTGTTGGCAATGACTGCCTGAAGTCTTAAACTCATGGACATCACCAGATGCTGTGTTTCCTCCTTTTTGATGCTCTGCCAGGCCTTCACTGCGGTGGTTTTCAGTTGCTGTTTGTTTGTGGGCCTTTTTGTCTGAAGTTTAGTCTTTAACAAGTGAAATGCTTGCTCATTTGGGTTGAGATCAAGTTACTGACTTGGCCACTCAAGAATATTCCACTTCTTTGCTTTAATAAACTCCTGGGTTGCTTTGGCTTTATGTTTTGGGTCATTGTCCATCTGTAGTATGAAACGACGACCAATCAGTTTGGCTGCATTTGGCTGGATCTGAGCACACAGTATGGCTCTGAATACCTCAGAATTCATTCGGCTGCTTCTGTCCTGTGTCACATCATCAATAAACACTAGTGAACCAGTGCCACTGGCAGCCATGCATGCCCAAGCCATCACACTGCCTCCGCCGTGTTTTACAGATGATGTGGTATGCTTTGGATCATGAGCTGTACCACACCTTCACCATACTTTTCTCTTTCCATCATTCTGGTTGTTACGCTCACGCCCTGACTGGTGGGCATGAGCTCAGGGGGTTTGTGGTCCCACTGTACCACAAACCAGACTACCCTGGAAGGGGCGTGACTATGACAGCTGCCTGGGTTTTCACTGGAGCCTCTGATGGTGAGGTCAGGCTTATGCAGCAGGCAGCTGCCAAGTGCAATTCCGGGGTGGTGTCTGGCTGTGGCTGCTGATCCCACTTGGGAGACAGGAACACTAGGATTGGTGCGGGCATCAGGCAGGACTTGCAGGTGAGCACGGATGAGATTCAGATGAGTAGGCTGGCACAGCTGAGACACAGAGCTGGCAGAGAATACAGAGCTGGCAGGCACGGCAAAAAACACAGGGCTGGCAGGAACACGGCAGAGAACACAGGGCTGGCAGAAACACGGCAGACAACACAGGGCTGGCAGGAACACGGCAGAGAACACAAGACTGGGAGGGACGGCAGGAACACAGGACTGGCAGGAACGGTGTATGAAGGTGTGGTGTATGAAGGAACAGGTAGGGATCTGTTCACACAGGAGGTGCAGGTATGGATATGTAGTATGAATGAACAGTTCACACAGGAGGTGCAGGAAAGGAAATAAGCCAGAAGGAAAGGAGAATGAAGGAACAGGTTGGGACCTGTTCACACAGGAAGAGAACCGCAAGGCTGCAGACAGGAGCGGTATAGCAGCAAGAGATAGCACAGCAATAAAAGCTAAGTAGAGCAGAACCACAAGGAATATGGAGAGGAGCTGCAGCAAAAGATTTCTGCAGCGGCAAAGCAGAGCAGAACCGCAAGGAATGCGGAGAGGAGCTGCAGCAAGGGATTACTGCAGCCACAGAAGCTAAGCAGAGCAGAGCCACAAGGAATGTGGAGAGGAGCTGCAGCAAGAGATTACTGCAGCCGCAGGAGCTAAGCAGAGCAGAGCCACAAGGAATGTGGAGAGTAGCTGCAGCAAGAGATTACTGCAGAAGCTTAAGCAGAGTAGAACCGCAAGGAATGCGGAGAGGAGCTGCAGCAAGAGATTTCTGCAGCAGCAGAGTAGAACAGAGCAGAACCGCAGGAGTGCGGAGCAGAGGTAAAGCCACAAAGCTACAGAGCAGGCAGAGCCGCAAGAGTGCGGAGCAAAAGCAGACTGAGAACACAAGGAAAGACACAGCAGGGAAGGAAGCCACAGACAGGGAGACCGAGATAAGACTAAGTACAGAAAAGGCAATGGAACAAGACACAAGGACAAAGACACAGGGACCAAGATATTCTGCCTCCTGGAGGGCAGACAACAAGATCAAGGCAAGGCAAGGATAAAAGCCTCCAGAGAGGGAGTAACACAGAGCAAGGCCTGGCAAACTCAGAAGCTAAACACAAACTGAGCTAACACATTGCACAGGCCCAGTCCACTGGGTGGAGCTGCACTAAATACTGGAGGCCTCTTGGTAATTGGTCAGGAACAGATTAGACAGGTGCACCTGATTTCTATAAGAACCAGAAAGTTCAGGCGCCGCCCCCCTATGCACACAGCCAGGAAGCATGCAGAGAGCAGAGACACAGAATAGGGAGCTGGCATGAAACAGAAACCACATCATGGCCTGGAGCAGTGGGTAAGATAGTGTGAGAGATGAGAGGCCATGCCGTGATGCCAGCAGAGTTGTTACACTGGTAGAAGTTGATCTTGGTTTCATCTGTCCAAAGAATGTTCTTCCAGAACTGTGCTGGCTTTTTTAGATTTTTTTTTTAGCAAAGTCCAGTCTAGCCTTTTCTTGATGCTTATGAGTGGCTTTGTCAGATCTTTTAGAACTCCTAAAGTGAACCCGCAGAACCACAACAATGAATCTCCCAAGGGTGAGCTGGCCTGGTGGACCACCCCCAATACAGGGAGTGTTAGGGGCAGGCCCGAGGGAGACTATTGCTGCAGAAGCTGATACCCAGGGACAGGAAGTAGGAATGGAAAAGACGCAGAACTGGCTATAATGGAGACACAGGACAGACTGGCAATGACTGAGACTAAGAATAGGCAGGATATGGCGGACGCCCAGGGCAAACTGGATATGGCGGAGACACAGGACAGACTGGAAATGACTGAGACACAAAATGGGCAGGATATGGCGGACGCCCAGGACAGACTGGATATGGCGGAAACATAGGACAGGCAGGGTATGGCGGAAACACGGGACAGGCAGGGTATGGCGGAAACACAGGACAGGCAGGGTATGCCGGAGGCAGAGGACAGGCAGGGTATGGTGGAGACACAGGACAGGCAGGGTATGGCGGAGACACAGGACAGGCAGGGTATGGCAGAGACACGGGACAGGCAGGGTATGGCGGACGCACAGGACAGAGCAAGGCACAGAAGGACCTGGGTCAAATGAGGACAAATGACAATCAGGCATGGAGCAAAGGAAGGAGTTACTTTAAATAGACTGAGTGCTGCAGAACTTCAGGGTCAAGATCCTCCAGAATCATAGAATGGAGGAACGGAGCGTCTGCAGACCAGAGAGAGGAAGTGCGCGTGTGCAGTGAGAGGCGCACACCCGATGAGAGTCAGGGACCGGCGGCGAGTCAGGAGAAGAGACTGGAAGGCGCGCACACACCGCTGGAGCGCACCGGGACGGGTAAGTATGTCGGCGCGCAGAGTGAGCGGCAGGCGCGGCGACAGGAGCGGTGGCAGGTGGCGCCGTGACAGGCTTGTACCGTGCAGTGAACCCTCTGTATTTACTTTCATGCAGTCTTCTCTTTATGGTAGATTTGGATATTGATACGCCTACTGTTATGACCTGGTGGTTAGGAGCACCCGGAATGACCTGATAGTTAAACCTCATACAGGACGAGCTCTGGGATGTGGGAGCTCTGCTGACCGCAAGCCCTAATCCTATCACACACACTAGAAATAGCCGTGGAGCGCTCCTGACCAGACCTAGGCACCTCGTCACAGCCTAAGAACTATCTAGCCCTAGAGATAGAAAATAAAGCCTACCTTGCCTCAGAGAAATTCCCCAAAGGTAAAGGAAGCCCCCCACATATATTGACTGTGAGTAAAGATGAAAGTCACAAACGCAGAAATAAAACAGGTTTCAACAAAGGGAGGCCAGACTTACTAAATAGAAAGAGGATAGGAAAGGTAACTTTGCGATCAGCACAAAAACCTACAAAAGACCACGCAGAGTGTGCAAAAAGGACCTCCGCACCGACTCACGGTGCGGAGGGGCCACTCTGCATCCCAGAGCTTCCAGCTAGCAAGACAAAATCATGATAACCAGCTGGACAAGAAAACAATGAACAAATAATGACTATCAGGAACTTAGCTTCTGCAGGAGAAGGCAGGTCACCAGAAAGATCCAGGAGCGAACTGAACCAATGCAAAAACATTGACAGCTGGCATGGAGTAACGATCTGAGAGGAGTTAAATAGAGCAGCCAGCCAAAGGATAAACCACGTCACCTGTGTAAGGAACCTCAGAAGCAGCAGCCTCACTCATAGCCACCAGAGGGAGCCCATAGACAGAACTCGCCGAAGTACCATTCACGACCACAGGAGGGAGCTCGACAACAGAATTCACAACAGTACCCCCCCACCTTGAGGAGGGGTCACCGAACCCTCACCAGAGCCCCTAGGCCGATCAAGATGAGCCAAATGAAAGGCACGAACAAGATCGGCAGCATGAACATCAGAGGCAAAAACCCAGGAATTATCTTCCTGACCATAACCCTTCCACTTGACCAAGTACTGGAGTTTCCGTCTCGAAACACGAGAATCCAAAATCTTCTCCACCACATACTCCAACTCCCCCTCGACCAACACCGGGGCAGGAGGATCAACGGAGGGAACCATAGGCGCCACGTATCTCCGCAACAACGACCTATGGAACACATTATGGATGGCAAAAGAAGCTGGAAGGTCCAAACGAAATGACACAGGATTAAGAACTTCAGAAATCTTATATGGCCCAATGAAAAGAGGCTTAAACTTAGGAGAGGAAACCTTCATAGGAACGTGACGAGATGACAACCAAACCAAATCCCCAACACGAAGTCGGGGACCAACACAACGCCGGCGGTTAGCGAAACGTTGAGCCTTCTCCTGGGACAACGTCAAATTGTCCACCACATGAGTCCAAATCTGCTGCAACCTGTCCACCACCGCATCCACTCCAGGACAGTCCGAAGGCTCAACCTGCCCTGAAGAAAAACGAGGATGGAAACCAGAATTACAGAAAAAAGGAGAAACTAAAGTAGCCGAGCTGGCCCGATTATTAAGGGCGAACTCAGCCAAAGGCAAGAAGGACACCCAATCATCCTGATCAGCAGAAACAAAGCATCTCAGATATGTCTCCAAAGTCTGATTAGTTCGTTCGGTTTGGCCATTAGTCTGAGGATGGAAAGCCGAAGAAAAAGACAAATCAATGCCCATCTTAGCGCAAAAGGACCGCCAAAACCTCGAAACAAACTGGGAACCTCTGTCCGAGACGATGTTCTCTGGAATGCCATGCAAACGAACCACATGCTGGAAAAACAAAGGCACCAAATCAGAGGAGGAAGGCAATTTAGATAAGGGTACCAAATGGACCATCTTAGAGAAGCGATCACAAACCACCCAAATGACCGACATCTTTTGAGAAACAGGGAGATCAGAAATAAAATCCATGGAAATATGCGTCCAGGGCCTCTTCGGGATCGGCAAGGGCAAAAGCAACCCACTGGCACGAGAACAGCAGGGCTTAGCCTGAGCACAAGTCCCACAGGACTGCACAAAAGAACACACATCCCGTGACAAAGAAGGCCACCAAAAGGATCTAGCCACCAAATCTCTGGTACCAAAGATTCCAGGATGACCAGCCAACACTGGACAATGAATCTCAGAGATAACTCTACTAGTCCATCTATCAGGGACAAACAGTTTCTCCATAGGACAACGGTCAGGTCTATCAGCCTGAAACTTTTGCAGCACACGCCGCAAATCAGGGAAAATGGCAGACAAAATTACCCCTTCTTTAAGAATACCCGCCGGCTCCGGAACACCCGGAGAGTCAGGCACAAAACTCCTCGACAGGGCATCAGCCTTCACATTCTTAGATCCCGGAAGGTATGAAACCACAAAATCAAAACGGGAGAAAAAGAGCGACCATCGAGCCTGTCTAGGATTCAACCGTTTGGCAGACTCGAGATAAGTCAAATTCTTGTGATCCGTCAAGACCACCACGCGATGTTTAGCTCCTTCAAGCCAATGTCGCCACTCCTCAAATGCCCACTTCATGGCCAACAACTCCCGATTGCCCACATCATAATTGCGCTCAGCAGGCGAGAATTTTCTAGAAAGGAAGGTACAGGGTTTCATCACCGAGCCATCAGAACTTCTTTGCGACACAACAGCCCCTGCTCCAATCTCAGAAGCATCAACCTCAACCTGAAAAGGGAGCGAAACATCTGGCTGGCACAACACAGGGGCAGAAGCAAAACGACGCTTCAACTCCTGAAAAGCCTCTACAGCCGCAGAGGACCAATTGACCACATCAGCACCTTTCTTGGTCAAATCAGTCAACGGTTTAGCAATACTGGAAAAATTAGCGATGAAGCGACGATAAAAATTAGCAAAGCCCAGGAATTTCTGCAAGCTCTTCGCAGATGACGGCTGAGTCCAATCGTAAATGGCCTGAACTTTAACAGGGTCCATCTCGATAGTAGAAGGGGAAAAAATGAAACCCAAAAATGAAACCTTCTGAACTCCAAAGAGACACTTTGACCCCTTCACAAACAAGGAATTTGCACGAAGGACATGGAACACCATTCTGACCTGCTTCACATGAGACTCCCAATCATCCGAAAAGACCAAAATGTCATCCAAATATACAATCATGAATCTATCCAGGTACTCTCGGAAGATGTCATGCATAAAGGACTGAAACACAGATGGAGCATTAGAAAGCCCGAATGGCATAACCAGGTACTCAAAATGGCCCTCGGGCGTATTAAATGCCGTTTTCCATTCATCACCCTGTTTAATTCGCACAAGATTATACGCACCACGAAGATCTATCTTGGTGAGCCAACTAGCCCCCTTAATCCGAGCAAATAAATCAGACAGCAGCGGCAAAGGATACTGAAATTTGACTGTGATTTTATTAAGAAGGCGGTAATCAATACAAGGTCTCAAAGAACCATCCTTCTTGGCCACAAAAAAGAACCCTGCTCCCAATGGTGACGACGACGGACGAATATGACCCTTCTCCAAGGATTCCTTTATATAACTCCGCATAGCGGCGTGCTCTGGCACAGATAAATTAAACAGACGGCCCTTAGGAAACTTACTACCAGGAATCAAATTAATAGCACAGTCGCAATCCCTATGAGGAGGTAGGGCACCAGATTTGGGCTCTTCAAATACATCCCGGTAATCTGATAAGAACTCAGGGACTTCAGAAGGAGTGGAAGGCAAAATTGACAGCAATGGAACATCACCATGTACCCCCTGACAACCCCAGCTGGACACAGACATAGATTTCCAATCCAACACTGGATTATGGACCTGTAGCCATGGCAACCCCAAAACGACCACATCATGCAGATTATGCAACACCAAAAAGCGAATATCCTCCTGATGTGCAGGAGCCATGCACATGGTCAATTGAGTCCAGTACTGAGGCTTATTCTTGGCCAAAGGCGTAGCATCAATTCCTCTCAATGGAATAGGATACTGCAAGGGCTCCAAGAAAAAACCACAGCGCCTGGCAAACTCCAAGTCCATCAAATTCAGGGCAGCGCCTGAATCCACAAATGCCATTACAGAATAGGACGACAGAGAGCAAATCAGAGTAACGGACAAAAGAAATTTAGACTGTACCGTACCAATGATGGCAGACCTAGCGAACCGCTTAGTGCGCTTTGGACAATCGGAGATAGCATGAGTGAATTCACCACAGTAAAAACACAGCCCATTCCGACGTCTGTGTTCTTGCCGTTCAGCTCTGGTCAAAGTCCTATCACACTGCATAGGCTCAGGCCTATGCTCAGAGAATACCGCCAGATGGTGCACAGCTTTGCGCTCACGCATGCGCCGATCGATCTGAATGGCCAAAGACATAGACTCATTCAGACCAGCAGGCATGGGAAATCCCACCATGACATCCTTAAGGGCTTCAGAAAGACCCTTTCTGAAAATTGCCGCCAGGGCACATTCATTCCACTGAGTAAGCACAGACCACTTTCTAAACTTCTGACAGTACACCTCCGCTTCATCCTGACCCTGTCACAAAGCCAGCAAGATTTTCTCTGCCTGATCCACTGAATTTGGTTCATCATAAAGCAATCCAAGCGCCAGAAAAAACGCATCAACATTACGCAATGCAGGATCTCCTGGCGCAAGGGAAAATGCCCAGTCTTGAGGGTCACCACGCAACATAGAAATAATGATTTTTACCTGTTGAACGGGGTCACCAGAGGAGCAGGGTTTCAAAGCTAGAAACAGTTTACAATTATTTTTGAAATTCAAGAACCTAGATCTATCCCCAGAAAATAAGTCAGGAATAGGAATTCTAGGCTCTAACATAGGATTCTGAACCACAAAATCTTGAATGTTTTGTACCCTTGCAGTGAGATGATCCACACAAGAGGACAGACCTTGAATGTCCATATCTACACCTGTGTCCTGAACCACCCAAAGGTCTAGGGGAAAAGAAAGACAAAACACAGTGCAAAGAAAAAAAAATGGTCTCAGAAGTTCTCTTATCCCTCTATTGAGATGCATTAATACTTCGGGCCAGCTGTACTGTTATGACCTGGTGGTTAGGAGCACCCGGAATGACCTGATAGTTAAACCTCATACAGGACGAGCTCTGGGATGTGGGAGCTCTGCTGACCGCAAGCCCTAATCCTATCACACACACTAGAAATAGCCGTGGAGCGCTCCTGACCAGACCTAGGCGCCTCGTCACAGCCTAAGAACTATCTAGCCCTAGAGATAGAAAATAAAGCCTACCTTGCCTCAGAGAAATTCCCCAAAGGTAAAGGAAGCCCCCCACATATATTGACTGTGAGTAAAGATGAAAGTCACAAACGCAGAAATGAAACAGGTTTCAGCAAAGGGAGGCCAGACTTACTAAATAGAAAGAGGATAGGAAAGGTAACTTTGCGATCAGCACAAAAACCTACAAAAGACCACACAGAGTGTGCAAAAAGGACCTCCGCACCGACTCACGGTGCGGAGGGGCCACTCTGCATCCCAGAGCTTCCAGCTAGCAAGACAAAATCATGATAACCAGCTGGACAAGAAAACAGTGAACAAATAATGACTATCAGGAACTTAGCTTCTGCAGGAGAAGGCAGGTCACCAGAAAGATCCAGGAGTGAACTGAACCAATGCAAAAACATTGACAGCTGGCATGGAGTAACGATCTGAGAGGAGTTAAATAGAGCAGCCAGCCAAAGGATAAACCACGTCACCTGTGTAAGGAACCTCACTCATAGCCACCAGAGGGAGCCCATAGACAGAACTCGCCGAAGTACCATTCACGACCACAGGAGGGAGCTCGACAACAGAATTCACAACAGCCTACCTCCTGGAGACAAGTATTCAAGAATAACCCGGCACTCGAAAATTGTAAAAAGTAACAATTACAGTTTATTATTATCCAGACATAGAACCAGTTTGTTTGTTGAACGTTTTCGGACCCAGATGGACCTTCTTAAGAACAGTTCAATTTATCTGGAATGGAAGGATAATGCGCATGGCGCTTCCCCTCAGCGACCTAGCACGCCACCAGCGCTGCAACTTCACCATGTGCTGACCTCCGGATCTCTGTAGCGCGGCTGTGCACTAAACACCCCAGATGTACACATTGCAGTTAGTGTGGTGATAGCCATTACATTGTCAGTGAGATCCCCCTACTGGCCATACGCATTATCCTTCCATTCCAGATAAATTGAACTGTTCTGAAGAAGGTCCATCTGGGACCGAAAATGTTCAACAAACAAACTGGCTCTATGTCTGGATAATAATAAACTGTAATTGTTACTTTTTAAAATTTTTGAGTGCCGGGTTATTCTTGAATACTTGTGACTGAGGGTTGGATACCCTACTCGAGCACCAAAACTCATATCCTCACAGAGTGCGGTGTTTATCTACTTTTATACCTCCTGGAGAGTGTTGTTCACTTGGTTGGCTGTGAAGAAGTTTCTCTTCACCATGGAGATTATTCTGCGATCATCCACCACAGTTGTCTTCCGTGGGTGCCCAGGTCTTTTTGCATTGATAAGTTCACCAGTGCTTTCTTTCTTTCTCAGGATCTACCAAACTGTAGATTTTGCCACTCCTAATATTGTAGCAATTTCTTGGATGGGTTTTTTCTATTTTCGCAGCTTAAGGATGGCTTGTTTCACCTGCATGGAGAGCTCTTTTGACTGCATGTTTGCTTCACAGCAAAACCTTCCAAATGCAAGCATGACACCTCAAATCAACTCCAGGCCTTTTATCTGCTTAATTGAAAATGACATAACGAAGGGATTGCCCACACCTGTCCATGAAATAGCCATGGAGTCAATTGTCCAATTACTTTTGGTCCCTTTAAAAACAGGGTGGCACATGTTAAGGAGCTGAAACTCCTAAACCCTTCACCCAATTTTAATGTGGATACCCTCAAATGAAAGCTGAAAGTCTGAACTTCAACTGCATCTGAATTGTTTTGTTTAAAATTCATTGTGGTAATGTCTATAACCAAAATTAGAAAAATGTTGTCTCTGTCCAAATATATATGTACTTAACTGTATGTGCTAGTCTAGCAGGTGTGTAGTACCATCTGGATAAGAGTTTGAAGTGTGTTTCTTGAAGTGTCATTGAAATGTTCGGTGTGTATGTGTATGATAACGCATCCTCCCACTTTCAAGTTGGTGACGTGTATCATTTCTAAGCTCGAGAGGTCAAAATTACACACCGGTATGGGGACATACTGACACATGCCATCTCTTCACTGTCTGGGTCAAATATATACCACACAAAATGCTCCTTGGCCTTTTGTTAGTAGACTTAGGACTACAATAAGGGACTTTCCCCCTATTTTAATGATGGAAGATGAATAAGGTCATTACATGAGAAAATTGATAGTTTCCATAGTGTTATGATCTTAATCATGCTATGAAATATTTTCTTCTTTACTCACCACTGATCCGTATTTGTAGATACACATAATCTCTATCCCTATATTAAAAAAAAATATGTAAATGTAATTGTTACCACAGAAAGATCTCATTAGCCTTACGCTGACTATGACAGGCATAAATATAATCACAAGATGGCTGAATGGTGGAAAAGTCAGGAGTAACGGCACCTAAGGCAAAGAAAATAAGTCACAGTGCATAGATGTTTGTGTATGACTGAGCTTAAGCCTTTTTGGTTTCCTTCATTTGTATGTTATGGTTTCTGTCATAAAAACCAAGATGCAGTGCCGAATTTGTCACATGATGACACCTGCTGTGACTGATAAACCATATTGAGTTATACTGGGGTCTGGTGAGGAAAAATAAAGTGGTATGTAGCACTACTCTTTCTGTAAAAAATGATGGTAACAATTTTACTGTGTTGTAATGAAAAAAATGTAAAATCCATAACAACATCTCCATAGAAGGGACATATCACATATGGGATTAATTATAACTGAGGAAGTGAAAAAGATCTGAGACTTCAAACTCCATTGAAGTAGGACCTCCTGCCATGAACAGGTAATTACAACAGAGCATTTGCTGAGAACCAGCCATCAAGTCTAGGATTCATACAGAGGCAGTGATGTACACTTCCTGAAGCAAGAGCTTAGACTGTTCAAATGAATTATCTCAGACACTCTGTAGCCAGTGGTCAGTGATAAATATTGGGGTTTGCATCTATCAGATATTTATGGGTCATGTATTTTTGGCATTATGGCGAAGTGATGAACATAACGCATTCACTCACATCACCGTAAAGCTGGCCTAACACCTCTAACATAATATTGGAAGATGCATGATGCTATCCATGCCATGCTTCATCTCTTTAGAAAGGTAGAAACGTGATAAGAAACATGCCAACAATATCTCCCACCTTGGACCTCCAGTGCCGAAAATATCCTTAAAGTTGGGGATCTCATAATCTTCTAAAGACTTAGCACATCCCATGACCAGCCCCCATATGAGCTCACCAAGGGGAGGTATGTTCGTGCAATCTTGTTCTAATAAAATCAATGTTTGGGATTTTGTCATTTTTCAGTTCTGGAAGTCACAGTACTCCGTGGTTCTGTCCGTTGCTCTAAGGAGTTCCGCTAAGGAGTCCTTCCCTCCGCTAAGCTCTGAACCATTTCTGTGACACAGACTTAGTACTTTTATTTTGTTATCCCTTTTACTTTATGTGACTGTATGTACTGTATTGTTTTGTTCCCATTTTGTAACATCTGTCACGCTGGTGGGTATGGACCCATTGCATCATGGACCAGCATAACTAAGCGACTATCTTGTTCTTCATTAGGGCCCCTGATGTTGTTGCTAGACTTGAGCCGCAGGTAGTCACCAGGTACCACTCCAGAACAGACCCCGGAACTGCAACAACTGACCACAAGGAGACAGGTATGAAGGTATGGACTCCAAGTAGCTGGTAGGGCAAGAACAGGATCACTGCCAGAATTGATATTGGAGCTGGTTCAGGTGGAGTGGATTCATTACTGTAGGACAGGCACAGGGTTCAGACAGAACCGATTAGCAGGTTCAGACAAAATGGACTCAGGGTTTAGATACGGGTTAAGGCAGCATGGACTCAGAGTACAGGTTCGGGCAGGACAGACTCGGGGCTCAGGTACGGGTTCAGACAGGTTCAAGACTGACTAACGTTGCTCAGGCACCTCCCTGAGGTGAAGGTGCTTTAAATACTTAATGCCTCCCAGCTATTGGCTGGGGACACATCAGAAGTGCATGTGCTACCCATTTATTTAAGAACCGGGGAGCGCATACACGCCCTAAGCGAGATGACAGGAGACCTGCGTGGCCATGGAACACAGGAAGTGTGGGGAGAGCCAGAGCAGGGAAGGTGGCTGGGCAGTAGGGGCAGTGAGTATGTTGTCGTCCATGCCAATGGGCAGGGGAAGCAGCATGCAGGGACGCAGGTGTAACAACATCTTTGTATATTTTTTAGAAACACTGTCTACTTTTCTGGATTAAATATATAAAATTGAATAGCTCCGTTCCTCTTGCTCTATAAACTGCACCCCTGAAGCCATAATCTACCTGTAACAGGTGTCCATTCGGCCTGTATAAATGATTGGTGGTGGGATCTATTTTTTTGTGGGTAATTGAGAAGCTTGGCGTTGACCGTATCGGAGTATACATATATTCCATGTGTTGGAATCGGATGATATTTATATACCATACGTTCACTGTAAGCACCCTAATATCCGACCTAGTAGTGACAGCAGTCGCTGACTCGTCAATCAATCGTCAGACAATTGCGTAAATTGTCTTGGCTGTTCCCCTGATATACTGTAATTATTTACTTTGTAAAAATCATACCATGAGGATCGGCATCAACCAAAGTGAATATAGGGATCTGAAAAGTGTTCCACAACTTTCGTACGAAGAGCCTGGTGTTTAGATCCGGCACTCCTTTCCCCTAAGAAGAGAAAATAACATTGAACAGGTTTCTTACTGCCTTTGGAGGGCGATCATACTAACAGTGGTGCACTCTTACCGTAATAAGAATACAAGGGCCACACTTTCCACAAAAGTCGTCATCAAGAAGCCTTTGAAATGTTGCATCTTTTTCTATAATAAGGACGAAGCGAGCGGAGGTTCTCAAATCTTATATGTTAAAGAGTAAATATATGGATACAGTAATATTTTTTTCTCATGCACTGAAAGAGGTTGTCCACTACTTTATCATCAATGTCTGATTGGTTCGGTTGCGACACCCAACACCACAGCAGATCAGCTGTTCCAAGTTTTGGGGGCGGCGGGCAGAAATACTAAATTGTGACGCTGTCATGTCTTTTGATAATGGCGGCAGCAGGGTACTGTACAAATGCATCCTATTGATTTGAACAGGAGGCGGATGTGCAGTAAACTGCAGTGGCCACTATCAGAAGACTGAACAGCTCCGCAGTTGAGCATTTCTGGCTGGAGGCTGCCGACATAGAGAACAGCTGATCAACCGGGGTGCTGGGTGTACGACCCCGATCGGTCACACATCGATGATCTAGCCTTAGGATAGGTCATCTATGATAAAGTAGAGGACAACTTCTTTAATAGTTAATTTGCCAATTTCTGCATTATCTTGGTGAAAGATGCTAGTTGAAAACCTCTCAGATGGCCATTAGTGTGCTCATGGGGGAATGGAATACCACAAAACTTAAAACAAAGCCGCTAAGTCAATTATAGAGCATCAAAACATTAAAAAAAAGTTTTGCCATGTGATTAGTCACAAAGTCAGAAGTTTTGACTTGAGGGGAATTTGGGTCTTGAGACCCCCAAGGATCGCTGAAATGAGTCTATATATTGCTCAATTATAAGCTGTATGCTTCAGTCCCTTTGTTTTACTGATCATTGGGTCATTTAGAACCTGTCCCCTACTAGTCAAAACTTCTCACATGGCTATAAGATATAAAAAGTTTATATAAAAGCTACATTTTCGCTCTTCCATTGTTTTCCTCCCTTTGTGTCTCTGTAAATGTTAGGGTATGTGCTGCACACTTGCGGATTTTGCTGTGGATCCGCAGTAGATTGGCCGCTGCGGATTCACAGCAGTTTTCCATGAGTTTACAGCACCATGTAAACCTATAGAAAACAAAATCCGCAGTGCACATGCTGCGGAAAAACCCGCACAGAAACATAGCATTGTTTATTCCGCAGCATGTCAATTCTTTGTGCGGATTTCGCAGCGTTTTACACCTGCTCCATAATAGGAATCCGAAGGTGTAAAACCGCAGGTGGAATCCGCACAAAATCCGCAAAAAAAATTGCGGTAATTCCGCAGGAAATCCGCAGTGCGGTTTACCTGCAGATTTACCAAAATCTGTCTGGAAAAATCCGCAGAGTAATCCGCAGCGTGTGCACATACCCTTAGTCTTCACTGCAGGTTGGCTATGTTGAGACAACCAGAAAGATGGCAATGAACACTTATCTGTCCCTCTTAGGGCTCAAGCAGACATCTATGCAACACGGTCCAAGTGTAAGGAGGTGAAGCACAAAAAGAGTCTGGGGGCGGTTAGAGACTTAGAGACTGGAACAGGAAGAAAGCCGGGCAGAGAGCGAGAAAGGCACGTGCGCAAGGGACAGAGGAGCGTGAGCAGCGGTCAGAGCAGGGCGCAGCTGCGCACCGAGAGAGAGAGAGCTCCCGGTCAGAGGACAAATACAGGGATATTGCCCAGAAAGATTGCAGCTTGTGAGTACATGAAAGCGGACTCTGCTGTGACTGGAGAGGGGCGCTTTGAGACCCGTGCAGAGACATTGGCCCGTGCAGAGACTGTGATCCCCTGGTACCCACGGTATCAGTACAGAGACTGTGATCCCTGGTACCCACGGTGTCAGTGCAGATCCCTTGATTCCTGTTGAGAGACTTAATAGACTGACCATCGTTTTCCCGGGATAGGCTGTGCTGTAAAAGCTAAAGACTCAGAGCCTGTGCATATCACATTAACTCCCGAAACCCCAGGCAGCGGGCTCCTAGAGACCACTCAGCCCACGGACAACAGAGGGACGACAAGTGCCGCTGTTTCTCGGCGCCTACATTGGAGAAGATGACCCTTCAAGCAAGTCCTCATCAGACTGATAAGTGTTCTTTTTCTTAAGAAACCCTGCTTAATTCTGTTACACTGTTTGACTCCCATACTTTTGCACTGTTTATTGCTAGTTATATCCCACTGCTTCCTCCCTGTGAGGAGAACCTGATTCCTGTTATTAAACCCCTCAACTGTTGGTCTGTCTGTTCTGTGGTGACATACTCAGTACCTGCATTCTATTACACAAGCATAGACCGCTAGGCATGGACTGGCCTCGTGAATCCCATCCTGAGTGTAGCAGCTACATATATTTCTATGAGACTGCTACACTTTGGTCAGGACACCCACGGCCAGTCTGTGCATTGTGTTCCACATTCTGACAGTGTTTCACGGACATCTGCATCAGCCCTTATATAAAGAGAAGCTTCATCATTACTTCAGTCTATAGGAAACTGCTAGAATAGGTCTTGCTATTCGTGTTCAGTGTTTCATTTTCCCATTTGTAGCATAAAGGATACTTGTGACTCCTTCCACATTTGATGGCACCAGGACTCCCTATAATGCCAAGGAGGTGTGTTAGTTTTTCATAATAGAAGACAAATACTGGGAATATGAAGAGTTTTTATTCTAAAGTCCAACAACTCTGGCCTCATACCCCTCCCAGAGGATTAAAGAGGTTATCTTATGTTCATGTTCCCCCTAGCTTCCTGATAGCCAGGTTAGGGGGGTGGCAAAGTGCTCCTGATGACTGACAGTTCTGACTAGCGGTATGGTTGGGCATCTGGGATGCTACAAACTGGAGCAGCTCTGCCTCTGCAGCATGGGAGAAACATGGGCACTAAAGTTGGACAGATCCAGCGATCCAGCCAGCTTCAGTGTAGTGCTTGCAAGCTTTATTGGAAAGAGCTTGTAAGCATTACGCTCCTTGTCTAGCAGACCGTCCAACTCTGATAGACTGCAGAGTTTGCCAGTAACCTAGGCAATGAGAATTAAACTATAACATTAAAAATTGCTTTGTTCCTGAGAGCAAAAAATATTTTTTAATAAGAGGTAAATTGCAAAGTTTCATGCTTTAACAAGCACTTTATTATTTTACCGATTTAAGAAGTTGAGACAATCCCTCAAATGACTAACTTTGAAGCTCTTAGCGCTCTGCTACTGAAAGCAATGACTGTATGAAGTCCTTACAGAGGTGTTAAAGCTGCAGTCCACTTTGGTCCCGTCTTGCTCTATGTATAGCAGGTTGCCAGCCACACAGCCCTTCGATGTGGAAAGCTGTGATACAAATCAATACTGACATTTAATAACAACTTTTGATGTTTCTTAAAATCAATAATAAATTAATAGAAATGAAGTAGAGCGTATCTGAGAACATACAATGTGTAAGCTTCTTCTCGGGATCTTCAGCATGCAGGAGATATCGGTCACTATATTGTCCACAGTAGTCTGGCTGCCATAAAGCTGAACGTTTTCATAAAAAATGTCCCTGGCAGAAATAAATAAAAACTAAAATAAATGATCTAAGCATTAGGTGGTCCGGGGGTGACTGCAACCTTTGTTCCCTCCCCAATGCCAGTGATGAACAAACATACATCTATGCAAGTCGTGAACCTACCTCTTGGTGGCGTATGTGTCGGTGTGCACAAGTTTGTAGATCACAGACAAGATTTTCATGGTCAGGGCTGAGGTTAGAGAAATAATTCGATTATTGATACATGTGAATATAGTGCGTCTGGTGGCATTGCTAATTTATTGTATATGTAAAGGGGTGTTATGCAAAATAATCCACCCAAAAGAGTGGCGTAACTAGAGTCCTATGAGCCCCATTGCAAAATTTGGACCTGGGCCCTCATCTGCAGATGGGTCAGATATATAGGTCCTATAAGGGTATGTTCACACGTTCAGGATTTCCATCCTTTTTTTTTCAGGACTGTTTTTTTAAAAAACTGCAGCTCTTGGCAGAAAACGCAGGTCCTTTTTTTGGTCCTTTTTTGATGCGTTTTTTGATGCGTTTTTTGATCCTTTTTTTTTTATGCAGTTTTCTAACCCTAACCCTAACCCTAACCCTACCCCTAACCCTATTCTAACCTTAGTGAAAAAAAAAAAAATTCTTAATTTTTTTTATTGTCCCTACCAATGGGGGTGACAAAGTGGGGGGGGTGTCATTTACTATTTTTTTATTTTGATCACTGAGATAGGTTATATCTCAGTGATCAAAATGCACTTTGGAGCGAATCTGCCGGCCGGCAGATTCGGCGGGCGCACTGCGCATGCGCCCGCCATTTTGCAAGATGGCGGCGCCCAGGGAGAAGACGGCCGGACGGACACCGGGACGCCGGGTAAGTATAAGGGGGGGAGATTAGGGCACGGGGGGGGGGCATCGGAGCACTGGGGGGGGCATCGGAGTAAAAAACGCACTGTGTGAACATGGCCTAAAGATATATATATCCACGGCGGTCTGTTCTTTGGGTACCCAACAGTAACTGATGTTAGATACAATAATATCAGTTTAGCTTCATGTAAAGTATGACATTGGCATTTAAAAGTCTTCAATATGGCAGCTGTCACTTCTGATGGCCACTGACACCCTGTTTGACACAATTCCAGTGTGCCAACTGGTTGCCATGGCCTTCTGAATGACCCTATGTTTGTCATGTGAGCTATCCTATGGATTTCAGCCTTGGCTTCAAAGGAGAATGTCTATTTCACAATCTAATGGAATACTAATGAATAGTGATGAGCGAGCATGCATAGATAAGGTGTTATCTGAGCATGCTCGAGTACGAATAGTGTCTTTGGCGTGCTCAAATAATAAGTTTGAGTCCCAGTGGCTGCTGGCTGCATGTCTCACGGCTGTTCAACAGCCACAACACATGCAGGGACATGCAGCCACGGTGACTCGAACTTATTATTTGAGCACGCCGAAGACACTATTAGCACTCGAGCATGCTCGGATAACACCTTATCCAAGAGCGCTCGCTCATCACTACTAATGAATTGAAGTGTATTGCAGGTTCAAGTCCTCTAAGGGAACTAATTAAAAATGAAAAAATATATATTTTAAAGTATATAAACAATTTTAAATTACCCCTTTTCACCAAACGTAAAAAATAAAATAAATTTGGTAATTCTATATGTGTAATTGCTTGATGTAATAAAATCTAGAAATATTTATTCCATACTCTGAAATGGGAAGAAAATGATTAAAACACCAGAACTGCCCTTTTTCAGTAACAGCAATATCCTACAAAATGCAATAAAAAGCGATCAAAATGTCACGTATCCAAAAATGGTATCAATAAAAATGGCGACACAAACAAAAATATTTAATACATTTCCCAATTTTTTTTAGTACACAGCAAAATGTAAATAAAAATAAAATAAAAATTTGCTATTGCCAAGAAAAATTGAAATGCCAGAATTGCCCCTTTTTGGTTGCAGCAATTCCCCCCCCCCCCCCTCAAAAATAAAATATAAAGTTATCAAAAAGTTGTTTTGCACCCAAACTTATCAATAAAAATGTCAGAAATTGGTGACAAACCATACATTTTAAAATTTTGCAAACTTCAATTATTTTTTCAATCACTGAAATAAAGAATATAACTATGTAAGTTTTGGTTCCGCAAAATCATACTGAACTAGAAAATCATGTTAGGCTGGTTTCACATTTGCGGGGTTTTTTTGGCGTTTTTGCGGTACAAAAAGGAAAAAAAGGCTTGCGTTTTTCCCCCTATATTTAACATTAAAAACGCATGCGTTTTTTGCATGCGTTTTGACGCGTTTTTGCAACACATGCGTTTTTACTCTGCATGCGTTGTGTTGCAGAAATGCAACATGTAGTAATTTTTGCGGCGTTTTTTTGGCCGCAAAAAAACGCATGCGTTTTTTCGCGGCAAAAAAACCTATTGATGTCTATGTAAACGCATGCGTTTTTAAGCACATGCGTTTGTTTGCGTTAAAAACGCATGCGTTTTTATAAAAAACAAACAAACAGAAAACACTGATATGCCACCCCCCACCATAAAGGTGATAAAGGGATCCTAACCCCAACCCTAACCCTAAAGGGATCCTAACCCTATCCCTAACCCTAATCCTTTTAGGGTTAGGGTTAGGATCCCTTTAGGCTTAGGGTTAGGGGTAGGGTTAGGGTTAAGATCCCTTTAGGGTTAGGGTTAGGGGTAGGGTTAGGTTTAGGATCCCGTTAGGGTTATGATCCCTACTTGAAGAAAAGGATCACAGTTCCAGCTCCTTAAAACGATTAGTTTATTAAGTTCAAAATATAAAATCCAAATATCCAAAGTGAGTAAACTCCCAACGGTTGGTGCTAAGATAGCGAAGACTGACTGGCAACGCGTTTCGATCACATTGATCTTTATCCGAGGTGGCTCGGATAAAGATCAATGTGATCGAAACGCGTTGCCAGTCAGTCTTCGCTATCTTAGCACCAACCGTTGGGAGTTTACTCACTTTGGATATTTGGATTTTATATTTTGAACTTAATAAACTAATCGTTTTAAGGAGCTGGAACTGTGATCCTTTTCTTCAAGTATGAACATTTCGCCTGTCTGCAGCGGAGTTCCGTGCACCTGCGGTGATTACTGGTGAGCTGGTTACATACCCCTTCTCTATATGATCCCTACCCCTAACCCTACCCCTAACTATTTCTGTTTATAATGGGTTTTTTACTTTATTTTGATGATTGGCAGCTGTCACACATATCTCAGCATGCGTTTAAAAAATGCAAACGCATGAAAAAACGCATGTAAACGCGTCAAAACGCAGTTTTTTTCACCACATGCAAAAACGCATGCGTCAAAAAAACGCAGCGTTTGCACGCGTTTACATGCGTTTTTTCACCATGCGTTTTTTTTTTAAAACGCATGCGTTTTGAAACGCAAGTGTGAAACCAGCCTTACGGGTCATTTTTACTGTATAATGAACGCAATAAAAATAAAACCCTATAAACAATTGCCAAATAGTGTATTTTTCACTATTTCACTGCACTGGATTTTTTCCCCGCTCTCCAGTAAATTATATATGGTAAAATTATTATAGATGACATTCAAATCTACATCTTGGTCCTAAAAAAAAACAAGCCCTGATATGGTAATGGGGATAGAAAAAAAAAGATGGCTTTTGGAAATAGGAGAAAAAACAAATTTTGGCGTTTTGATTTTTTATCATTACGCCGTTTCACGATCGGATTATTTTTCTTTTTATATTTTGATAGTTTGGGCTTTTCTGAACTCGGTAAGACCAAATATGTGCATTTTATTATTGTTTTATGTGATTTGAACTTTTATATTATTAAAAAATATTTTTAAAAACTTTTTTTTTTAAACTTTTCACTTGCTTCAATAGTCTCCTTAGGAGACTTGAATCTGTGATCTTCTGATTTTCAGCCCTGCTATGTGTAGCAGAATTGATCATCTACTATGAATGCCAGCCACAGCAAAGACAACCACAGGGATCTCTTGCAGACCTTGGGTTGTCATGCCAACCCATCGGCCCCCCGTGATCATGTGACGGGGCGTCGATGGGCAGAGCTAGTGACGTGTATTCGGTTTACGTGTGTTAAACATGCAGACTCAGCATCATAGGTCGTGAAGGGGTTAAATTGTAAACGTCATTTCTAGAGAACTTGCAGCAGAATGTCTGTGCCTTCTTCTACCTCCTCCACCGAATCTTAAAAACACCAAGTATCACCTCCTATCTCAGTAATAGGAAAGTCTGGCTTCATTGAATACTGATTTCATCCCTGAATTGAGTGGGAATGATCAGTCCATTAGAACAATGAAGCAGATTTATCTGATAAGATATATTACAAGGTTACTTATTTTCATTTGCACTGTTAATTTATGAAATAAAAATTAAAATGACAGTTTCAGTTTAATATGTGCTAATAATAAGCTTAATAAAACATGTCCTTAGGATCTTACCAAACCGCTGAGCAGACTTTGGACAGTCACTTCTGACTTTTCGAGTTGTGCAATTTTTAGCCATTTGCAATCCAACCAATTCCGTAAACCTGGACAAGAACAGTTGGACATGTGTCTATGAAAATGTCAGAACCAGACATTAGCTAACCGCTACACGCAACCCCGATCCAGGTCAGTGCACTCTGCGTGTAACGATCCTTTATCTCTAGTCAGGACACATGGTAACTGCGATTTCATCATTTTGCATTTTTTGCACTTATGTTTTCTTAGACTTACTCAATGTTGTTCCAGTTTGATCTGTTTTCCACTGTGAGAGCAGGGGCTTCATCTTTAGAAAGGCTCTCCAAAACCTCTTGGACGATCTTATCAATTGCAGCAACAACCTGAGAGCTGACAAGAGAGAAAAATGACAGATATGTATAGTGCTGGAGGGCGATAGTCGTGGGCGAGCTGTTGCTCTAGATCGTCCTGGCACTTTACCGGAAATGTATGCCCCCCATCAAGTGTGCAGTTGTGTGTGAAGTGCGTTGCACTCATTTGAAGGCTTTAGACCTCAGCTGTCTTCAAGTATTGGGATTCAGGAGGTGCCGCACATGAATCAGGGGACACTCGTTTTATGACAAAGAAGTGTACTCAACAGTCGTCGTACGTCATATTGCAACTCGTAGTGAGTCGTCCACCAGGACCGTGGGGTACTCGGTATCGGGTCCTGCGTTCACAGGGGGATGTCACGGTGGCTGCGACCTGGTCTGTGGCCCTGGGAGCCCATGTAAAGGGTTAAAGGGAATAAAGTTTATGTTCGTGATGCCACCTGTGGTATTCGGTCAGTGGGGACTGACGCTGCTTTAAAGGGGTCCTCTGGGGTGATGTTATGGCAGCTAGATGGTATGACTTCCCACAGGTGAAGTATATCCCCAGGGCTCCCGGTGTGTAGATGGTAGATGGTGAATGGCGCAGTAAAGAACGGGGACACAAGGCTGCAGTCTCTTTACCTTGTTTACTGAAGTCTTCGGGCAGCCACAGTCCAGTGCACCGGATCACAGGGCAGGCAGGGTCCTGCCGGCTTGGAAGCAAGTTAGTAGTTCCCTTATCCAGGTGGAAATCAAAGACTTCCTCTAGCACCATAGTGGTGTAGTTCCTTACTGCCTATGGCTTCACATAAGGTCCTCACAGATGTTATCTCTCTTTCTCTGTTCGTTGGTTAGTATAGGACATAACCAGTATGACTGGTGACTTGAGGCAGTTTATAGGGACTCTAGCATGCCCCAGCCTCTAAGGGTGTCACCGTGCCTCCTGAGTATTAGGTCGGACAGGTAACTTGGAGTACAGCTGTCCTGCCAGTCTTTGATGTAAGTCATAGAGGTCCTTACAACCTCGGTGTTCTGGCTACCGGTCTCTGCGCCACAGAAGGAGGCAGCCTGCACGGGGCTGGTATCCCCTGATATCCTCTCCTGTGCTTTCCTCTCCTGCACGTTCACTGCAATCAATTCGGCTTTCTGAATGTCTCTTTCCGGGAACTGCTGCACGGCGGCTATACAGCTTCGTAAACCCTCTTCTGCCTCAGACTGATCCAGTCTGCCTCCTGACAAGCACTGACTGGACTGGACCCTCCTGGAACTGACTGACTTTTCCTACAGACTTATATATATATATATATATATATATATATATATATATATAAATAGGATCAAAAGCTCTCCCTGGTGGCCTGGAGTGTGAATGTGTTGCATGATTGTGGTACCTGGTTACAGTTATCCCTTCTTGCCTTCAAGCGTAACATCACTCTCCCCGTGAGGAAAGCAATACTACTGTGACGACCAGGACCCTGGCGCACCCCCCCTTTCCACCCCCATTAAATCCAGTACTCCCGGGCTGGGAAAAGAAGACCAACAATACAGATTAGCAAAAAGACATACAATTTTTGGTATGCTATAAACTTATAAAACAAGTTAATATAATATAAACTAAAGTTCCCTTACATAGTAGGCCTACTTTTAAGAATAGAACAAGTTAATAGAACAGTATAATAATTAACTAACTATGAAAAGCTATTATGAACGACCATTACCCTCAAAGGGTATACTATCTTTAACAAACATTTTATCTTTATTCTCCTCTTGAGTGCACAACTTTCAATCAACCCCCACGGGCTCACTATATCTTATTAATTTTATTCAAAGGTGCATCACCATACATTTTCACTACTTTCTGCACACAACACTATCTAACTTCAAGTCTCAATTTTATTTTTATTCACTATATTAACTCTTTAAAATATTAACTAGCTAGCATATAAAGTACAATTTTAACTAACTTTGGATATTAGTTCAGCAAAGTGCAACAAATCAACATTCATGTCTTTCAATACTGAGTAGTGCAATTAATTCTCAAGTCAATAATTAACTTTATAACAGCAGAAACGAAGCGAGGGACCCGTCATTAACACCCAACGTTGGACTTGGGCGGGCTACAAGGTGTGTATCCAGACCTGGAATCCTGCAGCGCCAAACAGGTTTTTCTTCAGGTCTCTGGAAAACAAAGCAACTTTCACAGCAATGTTAGAGCAGTGTTTTTAAAACTTCTTTGTAAAACCAGTAGGAAGCACCTTTAAGAAGGTGCAAATTATTTACAATGGAAAGTTTGTGAGCCATTCACCGTCCATGACTCGAGTGTCTTTAAGCAAAATGCTACTTTTGTAAACAGAGGATCTCTTTAAATGTGGGACCCCTTTAAGTATAAACCTGGTGGGAGTCTGAGTGCCCACGAATTTTCGCTCAATGACAGTTCGTGTACATCTTGAGCACAGGATGACGGGTGCTCTGTGGGAAATGGATGCTGATGTCACCTTGCCAGGTGAAAGCGTTGGTAGGCAACGTGGAGCCACTGGTGGTGATGGCTCAAGGTCATGAGCTGGGGATTCCTGAAGCTTTGGTACACATCTGTGCACATGTAGGGCATACTACCCTTTGTCTCCCCAGTGTCTGGTATAAGTGACACAGTCACCGGGGTAGAGGTCCCTGTCTGGGTGTCCCTCTATTAGGTGAGCCTCCACATCCCGTCTGGTAACAAATACCTCCGGGTACAAGTCAGGTTCCTTGATAAACCCCCATCCAGCTTTGAGGCGGAATGTCACCATGGTACCTTGCCTCCGCGGGCCCCTGTCCACATAGCTTCCCTTCCTGGCCCGGGCCTTAGCCTGCAGGTCTTTCTCCTTTGTGGCTTGGCATCCGAGGTCCTGCTCCATTTGTTCCTGCTCTTGCTGGAGCGCCTGCTGCTGATGATACTCATCCTGGCTTATGATTTCTACCTGCTCCCCTTCCGCCTGGGCCTCCCCGGGGAACCCAATCAGATCAGTACTGGTACGCTTCCACTGTTAGGTTATCCATTGTCCCTGGATTTCTAGGGTCTTCTTTGTCAGCTGCAGCAGGGCGTCAGGGGTCCTTAAAGTCTTCCAGGGTCGTTCCCACTCTAAGAGGTTACACACCCGGCCGGGTGGTGGTGGTGGGGGAGCGTCTATGGGCACTAGTAGGGGTTCCTAGGCTACCGGGCAGGGTTGGTGTTCCTACCTGCCACCGCGTCTCTGGTGCCGGTACCTTCCGCTGCAGGCTTGGGCTCCTGGGGTCGGCTGTACTGCTGCTCGCTGATGCTTGCAGCTGCGCGATACCAAGACCGCCGGAGCTGACAGCATAGCTCATCCACCTCTACGCTGAGAACCTCTGGGTCCATCGGCGACGATGGGGTCCTCTGCTCCTCTAATTGGTCGAAATAGCTGCGGGCTTCCTCTCCCTCCTCCGGGTGACCTCCGCTCACCATCTTGCCAACCAGGTCTGCTTCGGCGTCTCCCTGTTCTGGGCGGTCTCTTCTCCTCCCCCCTCCATCCCAGACTAGGAGGCGGATCTCTTTGGTTGATGGGCATATCTGTTGTGAATTCTGCTCTTGGGTTCCCTCCAGTGGTTGTAGCTGGGAATGTAGTTGTCTCCGAGTCACAGTCCTGGCCAGGTGTATCTGCTAATTGCAGTTCTGACTGGGATATTTAAGTGTGCAGGATTCATTAGCCCTTGCCAGTTGTCAATGTTTCTTTGTAAGTGTTGGATCTCTGCCTGGCCTCTCCTGCTTATCTGCCAGTTCAGCAAAGATAAGTGTCTGTTTCTTTTTCTGAAGCACACACGCTGTGTGCTTATTTTCAGTGCTGATCTTTTGTTTCTATTTGTCCAGCTTGGACTGTGTCAGTTGTTTTTCTCAGTCTGGTTGGATTCTCTGGAGTTGCAGATATACTCTCCACATCTTTAGTTAGGTGGTGGAGTTTTGTATTTTCTGCTGTGGATATTTTTGTAGTATTTTTATGCTGACCGCTTAGTATCCTGTCCTGTCCTTTTCTATTTAGCTAGAAGTGGCCTCCTTTGCTAAGCCTGTTTTCTGCCTGCGTGTGTCTTTTCCTCTCCAACTCACAGTCATTATTTGTGGGGGGCTGCCTATCCTTTGGGGGTCTACTCTGAGGCAAGATAGTTTTCCTATTTCCATCTTTAGGGGTATTTAGTCCTCCGGCTGTGTCGAGGTGTCTAGGTTTTGTTAGGCACACCCCACGGCTACTTCTAGTTGCGGTGATAAGATCAGGGTTTGTGGTCAGTATAGTTACCACTTACTCCAGTGAAGGTTTTCATGCTGCTCCAAGGCCACCTAATCATAACAGTACAACTGGCCAACAATGAGTTAAATGCATCTCAGAAGAAGGGAGGAAAGGTCTTGAGCCATTTTTTTTTCTTCAGTCTACTTTGTCTTCTCCTCCCTCTTAATCTCTGGGTGGCTGAAGAGCCTTGTGCTAGCATGAATGTTCAGGAATTAGCTTCTCGTGTAGACCAGCTTGCTGCTAGGGTACAGGGTATTTCTGATTACGTTGTTCAGACTCCGGCTTTAGAACCGAAGATTCCTACTCCTGATTTGTTTTTTGGTGACAGGTCCAAATTTTTGAGTTTTAAAAACAACTGTAAACTGTTTTTTGCATTGAAACCTCGATCCTCCAGTGATTCCATTCAACAAGTTAAAATCATCATCTCCCTGCTGCGTGGTGATCCACAGGATTGGGCATTTTCCCTGGAATCTGGGAATCCTGCTTTGCTTAATGTAGACTCCTTCTTTCAGGCATTAGGATTACTGTATGATGAACCTAATTCGGTGGATCAAGCGGAGATGACCTTGTTGGCCCTGTCTCAGGGGCAAGAGGCGGCTGAATTGTATTGTCAGAAATTCAGAAAATGGTCTGTGTTGACTAAATGGAATAATGATGCTTTGGCGGCAATTTTCAGAAAGGGTCTTTCTGAATCCGTTAAAGATGTTATGGTGGGGTTTCCCACACCCTCCAATCTGAGTGATTCTATGTCTCTGGCCATTCTGATTGACCGGCGCTTGCGGGAGCGCAGAACTGTGCGCGCTATGGCGTTATCCTCAGAGCAAATTCCTGAGCCTATGCAGTGTGATAGGTTTCAGACGTCTCAATAGGTTGTGTTATTATTGTGGCGACGCTTCCCATGTCATTTCTGTCTGCCCTAAGCGGACAAAGAGGATCGCCAGTTCATTTACCATCAGTACTGTACAACCTAAATTTCTGTTATCTGTGTCCTTGATCTGTTCATTGTCATCATTTTCTGTCATGGCGTTTGTGGATTCAGGCGCCGCCTTGAACTTAATGGACTTTGACTTTGCTAGGCGTTGTGGTTTTCCCTTGCAGCCTTTGCAGAACCCTATTCCTTTAAGGGGCATTGATGCTACACCCTTGGCTAAAAATAAGCCCCAGTTTTGGACACAGGTGACCATGCGCATGGCGCCAGCCCATCAGGAAGATTGTCGATTTCTGGTGTTGCATAATTTGCATGATGCTATTGTGCTGGGTTTTCCGTGGTTGCAGGTACATAATCCTGTTTTGGATTGGAAGTCCATGTCTGTGACTAGTTGGGGTTGTCAGGGGGTTCATAATGATGTTCCTCTGATGTCTATCGCCCCTTCTTCCTCTTCTGAAATTCCGAAGTTTTTGTCTGATTTTCAGGATGTATTCGATGAGCCCAAGTCCAGTTTCCTTCCACCGCACAGGGACTGCGATTGTGCTATTGACTTGATTCCAGGCTGTAAGTTTCCTAAGGGCCGACTTTTCAACCTGTCTGTACCTGAACATGCCGCCATGCGGAGCTATATTAAAGAGTCTTTGGAGAAAGGGCATATTCGGCCATCTTCTTCACCATTGGGAGCGGGGTTCTTTTTTGTTGCTAAAAAAGATGGTTCCTTAAGACCCTGTATTGATTATCGCCTCTTGAATAAGATTACGGTCAAGTTTCAATACCCGTTACCTTTGCTTTCCGATTTGTTTGCTAGGATTAAGGGAGCTAGTTGGTTTACTAAGATTGACCTTCGGGGGGCTTATAATCTTGTTCGAGAATATTGTATCCGACAGAGGTTCCCAGTTTGTTTCTAGGTTTTGGCGGGCCTTTTGTGCCAAGCTGGGCATTGATTTGTCTTTTTCTTCAGCATTTCATCCTCAGACAAACGGCCAGACCGAGCGAACTAATCAGACTTTGGAGACTTATTTGAGATGCTTTGTGTCTGCTGATCAGGATGATTGGGTGGCTTTTTTGCCATTGGCCGAGTTTGCCCTTAATAATCGGGCTAGTTCGGCTACTTTGGTTTCGCCTTTCTTTTGTAATTTTCGTTTTCATACTCGTTTTTCTTCTGGGCAGGTTGAGCCTTCTGACTGTCCTGGTGTGGATTCTGTGGTTGACAGGTTGCAGCAGATTTGGGCTCATGACATGTGATGGACAATTTGGTGTTGTCTCAGGAGGAGGCTCAACGTTTTGCTAACCGTCGTCGGTGTGTTGGTTCCCGGCTTCGGGTTGGGGATCTGGTTTGGTTGTCTTCCCGTCATGTTCCTATGAAGGTCCCTTCTCCTAAGTTTAAGCCTCGGTTTATTGGTCCTTATAGGATTTCTGAAATTATTAATCCGGTGTCTTTTCGACTGGCGCTTCCGGCCTCTTTTGCTATCCATAATGTCTTCCATAGATCTTTGTTGCGGAAATATGTGGAGCCCGTGGTTCCCTCTGTTGATCCTCCGGCCCCTGTGTTGGTTGATGGGGAGTTGGAATATGTTGTTGAGAAGATTTTGGATTCCCATTTTTCGAGGCGGAGGCTTCAGTACCTTGTCAAATGGAAGGGTTATGGCCAGGAGGATAATTCTTGGGTTTTTGCCTCTGATGTCCATACTGCTGATTTGGTCCGTGCCTTTCATCTGGCTCATCCTGATCGTCCTGGAGGTCCTGGAGAGGGTTCGGTGACCCCTCCTCAAGGCACACCCTACGGCTACTTCTAGTTGCGGTGATAAGATCAGGGTTTGCGGTCAGTATAGTTACCACTTACTCCAGTGAAGGTTTTCATGCTGCTCCAAGGTCACCTAATCATAACACATATCTTTCTGACATAGTAGTATCTGTGAGGGGCAGCTACTACTTTCGCACCGTTTTTCCAAGCTCCACCCATGACAACATGCTCCACTCCTCCTGCACGCCACATGGTGCTGTAATGGCGGCGGTTTTGGTGGCAATTTCACAGCACACAGTCTTTCATTAAAGCACAGTTCAGGCACAGTGTTTTAGGCGCACAGGACCCAATTTGCTGGGTCAGTCCATCCTGTTCGTGACGCCAAGATCAGTCGTCCGTCAGGGCCGTGGGGTACTCTGTACCGGGTCCTGCGTTCACAGGGGGATGTCACGTTGGCTGCGACCCGGTTCGTGGCCCTGGGCACCCACGTAAAAGGGGAAAGGTCTTTAAAGGGAATAAAGTTTATGTTCGTGATGCCACCTGTGGCATTCGGTCAGTGAGGACTGACGCTGCTTTAAAGGGGTCCTCTGGGGAAATGTTATGGCAGCTAGATGGTATGACTTCCCACAGGTGAAGTATATCCCCAGGGCTCCCAGTGTGTAGATGGTAGATGGTGACTGGCGCAGTAAAGAACAAGGACACAAGATTGCAGTCTCTTTACTTTGTTTACCGAAGTCACAGCCACAGTTCAGGGCACCGGATCACAGGGCAGGCAGGGTCTGGCCGGCTTGGAAGCAAGTAAGGAGTCCCTTTATCCAGGTGGAAATCAAGGCCTTCCACTAGCGCCGTGGTGGTGTAGTTCCTTACTGCCTATGGCATCACATAAGATCCTCACAGATGTTATCTCTCTCTCTCTCTGTCCCCCGGTTAGGATAGGACATAACTCGTATGACTGGACTTGAGGCGGTTTATAGGGACTCTAGCATGCCCCAGCCTCTATGGGTGTCACTGTGCCTCCTGAGTATTAGGTCGGACAGGTAACTTGGAGTTCAGCTGTCCTGCCAGTCTCTAATGTAAGTCATAGAGGTCCTTACAACCTCGGTGTTCCAGCTACCAGTCTCTGCGCCTCAGAAGGAGGCAGGCTGCTCGGGGCTGGTCTCCCCTGATATCCTCTCCTGTGCTTTGCTCTCCTGCATGTTCACTGCAATCAATTCGACTTTCTGAATGTCTCTTTCCGGGAACTGCTGCACTGCAGCTATATAGCTCCGTAAACCCTCTTCTGCCTCAGACTGATCCAGTCTGCCTCCTGACGAGCACTGACAAGGTTTACCAGCCTCCTCCATAGACTTAACATCACTAGAGGGGCTTTTTGGAAACTACTGGAAGATTCAGCCCATGATGTTGAATGAAGTATATTTTGCTGTTATCTGCGCATCTATGATTAGTAATCTTGTCGGTCCCTCACGTCTGAGATATTGAGGTTCATGTATGTTTGTATTATGTAGTTCATTTATTTTGTATTTAATAAAAGATTGTTTTAATATTATGAGAATTTGTGCTTTCTGTGTTACTGCTCTTGTGAGCTATAAGTGATACGGACGGGCATAGATGTATAGCTATAGCACATATATATATATATATATATAATATATATATTGGATCATTGAGTCGATTTAAACGCATAGGTAGTACCTATGATTGATACAGGGAAAATTAGGAGTGTACAGGTTAAATTAGTAAGTTTTATTATACAAATTATCATAAAAACATCACAAAAAAAGGGTGAACAGAGTGCATTAAAGACAAACAAACAGACAATGGCCAGCCTACAAAATGTAAACAAGCATATCAGCAAAATGCCAGCCCAGAGTTCTATATGTAGGTTAAGCCAAATGGCAATAAATATAGAGTTAGAGGAAGCATTGCTTACTACAAGTGCAGGGAGCTAAGGCAGGCCAAAGGTGCCGGATGGCAGGAACCAAACGTGCATTTCGCATGACAGATATCGCTTTCTCCCCTTTCGGCTCCCCAGTCCAAATACACCTTGGCGATGGGCAGCGCCGGTTCGATACCTCCAATCCTGGAGATGGCATGGGTTTTCCCAGGTACTAAATCCTGTGGGGACAGCAGCTCAGGCAGCACAAGAGTCATCTCAATGCCAGTGTCCAGTAGCCCCATGGCCATAGTCTGGCCTATGGTGATGGGCTGAAGGTTGTCAAGAGACCTTTCACCACTCCCATCCTCACACAATACAGTGGACAGCTTCTGGAATGGGGATGGGCCCTTTCTGGCGCTGGGGGCACATGGCTTTGAAGTGTCCTAACTCTCTGCAGAGCTTACATAGTCAGAGTTCCACCACCGTGGTGGAGAGGGAAGCATGGGTAAGTGGCTCCTTGGGCTTGGGGCAGGGACAGCAGACACCGTGATCTTCTTACTACCTCTCCACCCAGCAGATTTCTTGGCCTCTGTAGTCCTGTTGTTTGAGTACTCGTTGGCAAGTGTTGCTGTTGCAGAGGCCCCTTTGGCTTCTGGTCATGGAGATACTGCTGGAGGCAGTTCCACAAAAACTGCTCAGTCGCGATGAGCTCCTTCAGCTGCTGGATGGTGGTAAGCTCTATTCTCATGGACCATTGGTCGCATTCTCTCTGTAGAGCTGTTTGCAGGACCCCTCTGCATACGCCGATGCTTCTTCTGGTACGTCTCAAGGGTCAAATTGTACTGCTGGACAAGAGCCTGTTGATGTTCTCATGGCTCAGGGTGGTCTCTCTGGCCAGGTAACCAAAGATTTCCTGGGCCTTACTCCTGAGATGAGGGATTAAGAACCGGACCCATTGGTCCTCAGGCAGATGGTACTATGGCAAGTTTTTTCAAATGCCAGCAAAAAGTGTCCAAGTCCCCACCTTTGTCCAAGGAGAAGTCCTCCGCCTGTAGCTTCAGGACCCGGATCTCAGGGGACTCACAACTGATTGAGTTCTACAGCTGGAGCAAGAGTTGGCGCTAAAGCATTTGTTGCTGGTGCTCGTGCTACCACTGATGTTTGCGACGTTTTTCTGCTGATGCTGCCTCGCGAAGTTCTGCTGCTTCTGCTGTCTCACAATGTTCTGCTGCTGTTATGAGGGTTTTCTTCCTTGAGTCAGGCCAACACAGCTTGCAGGAGCTTGCAGGAGTGTGTCCAAGCTTGCCTGGCTGTGGGGATGGGCATGTGGTGAGCAGCCCGCGGAGCTGACCGTCGGTGACTGGCTCCTTGGGGACCATGGGCTGGACTCACCCTCTGCTTGTGCAACATTTTCTTCCACCTCATCCCCCCATCATCCATAGCATTGGCCATCTCCCTGGCTCTGCCCCTGGCCATCCTTGCAATCTTTGGTCACTGACACAGAGCTGCAACCTGATGCACCCACTCACCTTACAGTATTTGCACTCAGACTGTCTAGTGCGGAGCGGATCTTAAGACCCCAGCAGTAAAAGCTACTGCTGGTAATCTTTAGTGTCTGGAAGTGTCGTTCACACACTCACACACTATTTTCTCGATGCCACCACTTGTGATGATCCTGCCTGAAGTCACTATGACATCAGACAGATCACATAATGTGGTCTCCCCACTTTGACCAACGTGACATTCTACAAGTAAGGTCAGCTTGGTACACTTTTATACAGATTCCCATTGTCCACACGGGCCAAGGGAAACACGGGGAGTGAGAGACACAACACACGCTCACAACGCTGGCAGGCCGAGAGCCCCCTTTCACTAGCACCAGTGAAACAGACTGCTGGCAGCCCAGGAGGACTGCCACCAGTTCCTCATTAGATAGAATCCCGGTTAAAGGGATTATATGGGGCCAGAAACCAGCCCCGGTATCATGGAAAGTTAGGGTACCGTCACACAGTGGCATTTTGATCGCTACGACGGTACGATCCGTGACGCTCCAGCATCGCTCCAATATCGCTCCAGCGTCGTAGACTGCTGTCACACTTTGCAATGTACGACGCTGGAGCGATAATTTCATGACGTATGTGCGATGTAGAAGCCGTTGGTTACTATGCGCACATCGTATACAATATCGTGCACACCTTTGTTACACCATGCGATCATGCCGCCACAGCGGGACACTAGACGACGAAAGAAAGTTTCAAACGATCTGCTACGACGTACGATTCTCAGCGGGGTCCCTGATCGCAGGAGCGTGTCAGACACAGCGAGATCGTAAGTATATCGCTGGAACGTCACGAATCGTGCCGTCGTAGCGATCAAAATGCCACTGTGTGACGGTACCCTTAAACCGAGAAACATTCTTGTGGATCGAGATAAAAGAGCAGCTTAAGGTTAAATAATATATTTAATCGCCTTAGGGCACACTAGACAATACACTATATACATGATGCTTACTCATATACAATGGTGAGATATGCAAATACAGATAATGGTAGGACAAAAGATATAAGCACAATATATGGGTGAGTTACCAGTAGATGAAAGGCCTGGCTTTTGACACCATCAGACTAGGTCGGGCCCCTGCTGTGTGTTAAGACCACACACAGCTTTGCTATCTGGTTTCCACTAGCTGTTCTACATATGTACTTAGCCCTGGATGCAAGAATGGTTTGAGACCCAAGCGGGCGCATGCCATGTATCTTCAGAAATATACACGATGTACAGCTAGGACGTATAGTATCTCTATAACTCCTTATGGAATTATGGTTCCGGAATGTTTTAGGTTTCTGCAGCTTCAGCAGGACTCTACATGGCAAGCAGACCTTTGTCCTGCTGGGAGCTGGTCAATTTGTGAGATGTGTCACTTGTAGCCTTTGAGGCTTGGTGCCAGCTTTTTCCTTGAGGCTTTAAGAATTTGGGCTTCCTGCTGAGCCCGGTTTCCTATCAGTGCTGGATAAAGGAAGGGGTTTTATATTCCCAAGCAAAATAAGATACAAATGATTGGCCTGAAATTATATCTCCAGTATTCTTTACACCATTATCTTTTCAACTTCAGTTTTTTTACAGATGTTTGCATCAAGAATTTGTTGAAATTTCATTGAATCCATTCTTCCCTCTACCCATGAAATTTTCCTCATGCCATTGGCTGTAACACAACCCCAAAGCATGATTGACCCACCCCCATGTTTAATAGTTATCGAGATTTTTTTCCTGAAATTCTCTGCCCTTTTTTCTCCACACATACCTCTGATTATTGTGGCCAAAGAGTTTTATTTTAACCTTATCTGTCCACAGGACTTGTTTCCAAAATGCATCAGGCTTGTTTAGATGTTCTTTCACGTACTTCTGATGCTGAATTTTATAATGAGGATGCAGAAGAGGTTTTCTACTGATGACTATTCCATGAAAGCCATATTTCTGCAGGTTTCTCTGAAAAGTAGAACAATGTACCACAACTGCAGACAGAGTCTTCTAAATCTTTCTGACGATCTTTTACAGTTAAGTGGGGGTTCTGATTTGCCTTTCTAGCAACCCTACGAGTAGATCTCAATGACGTTTTGACCTCCACTGTTCCTGTTAACCTCAGCCTCCTCTAATCTTGTATCAAGGTAGCCATGGGTTCTTCTAAGCAGCTGCCAGCACTCTGAAAATGAAAATGATGGCAGCCACAAAGCAGGAGAAGGCTATAAGAAGATAGCAAAGCGTTTTCAAGTTGCCCTTTCCTCAATTTGAAATGAAATTTAAAAATGGAAACAAGTCCTATGGACCGATCAGGTTAAAATAAAACTCTTTGGCCACAATGGTCAAAGGTATGTGTGGAGAAAAAAGGGCACAGAATTTACGGAAAAGAACATCCCGCCAACCATTAAGAATGTGGGTAGATCAATCATACTTTAGGGTTGTGCTGCAGCCAATGGCACGGGAACATTTCACGGGTAGAGGAAAGAATGGATTCAATGAAATTTCAGCAAATTCTTGATGGGAACATAACAACAGCTGAAAAAAAGCTGAAGTTGAAAAGAGGATGTGTTATCTTTAACTTTAGCCCTTTTAGAGATCATTTCATCTTCAACTTTCATTTCAAATTTTGCATCATATGGTTTTACAGGTTTCTTAGTTTCTCTGCACATTCAACTTTTATATAGTCTGTGGCTATAAATCAGCTGAAAGGAGCTCAGCAAGAGACAAATGAAAAAATTAATACATCTTAAAGATGGCCATACACCTTAAAAAGTTCTTTCAGTTAACAGATTTTCTGATTCTCCCCATAAAAGTCCAAGCTTAATTTCACCAAGTGTGCAAATGACCTCAATGAGATGGAAATATGCTGGTGCCAGACACCTCTGTCCCTGGTTGCTTGTCTTCTATAAGAACAAAGCGTCTCGCGAGTTGAAATCCAATATGCCCGATCCTTCATTCCCCTCGACACCAGATGTCAGGGGAGACCTGGATCACACTTATACTCATAAAATTGTTGGCCAGTAATGCTGAAAAAGTCAGGCTCAGACAAAGATAATCTAGTCTGCATGTACAGTCCTTAACCCACATGCTGCAGTCTCTTAGCGTCACAGTTGCAGTAGTTTCTAATACCTTCTCATATTGTATTGTATTCTCATACCTTGTAATAGGTTCTTGCTTTATCTCTTTTACTTCTGGATTTTGTCTTTCACTTCTCTGTATGGCCCTCAGCAAGGATGCCAGGTGCTCATCTACGCATTGGAAAAACTCAGGACTTTGTACAAAAGCCATGAGGAAACCTGCAGAGAAAAAAAACACAAAGAAAATGATAAAATATCACAAGAACCCAGGTCATTCTCTGTACATACAGTATGGCTCAATGAATGTCCACGTATTCCTCATCAGTTTGCAGTAGGGCTGAATTGTGATTTTTCTCTCTGGAGTTCGGTTTGCTGGTTTCATGGTTACATTCTAAAGAGTGGAGGGCTATAAATTGATGCTGTTGCATTGTCCTAAAATACAATGTTCATATTTTACTGACAAAAAAAATTATAATTGTTGCTATGATAGTTTTACTAATTAAACACTAGAGGGGGCTACAGGCATAAGGATCAAATCATAAACCCTTCTTTTATAGATCTGCTACTATGCCAGCTTCAAACAATGTATAATCTACAGAGAAGGGGCAATAGCTACAAGCATTTTACTTCTTGTGGAGAAGGGTATCAGGGTGGTACAGTGCTGTTTAACAATTGACACTGCATTCTTAATTCATCTTTGTCGCCTTGTCTTCAGGATCGCGACTCTCCTCTGCTCGCCAAGGAGCGGTTCGCTCCTGAACACGGAAAATTCGGACCAGCAACATGGTTGATCCAATGGAATTGTGCGCTCTCCAATGCTGCTAGCAGAGGTGGCTTTGCCCCTTGACTGTCAGAGGAGCGCAAACCCAATGAATCTGGTCAGAGCAAGCGATCCGGCCAATTTCAGGGAAGTGCTTGCAAACAGTACACCAAAAAGTTTGTAACCGCGTGCTCCTTGCCTAGCTGATAGACTGCAGAAGTGGCCAATAACCTGAGCTTCGAGCAGTAAACTAAAGAATAAAAAGAATATCTTGTTCTTGAAATTATTAATAAGTAAATTGCAAAGTTCCTTGTTACAATTTTACTTGTTTATGATTATGAGAATACCCATTTAAGAATATCTCTGATAATTTGTAGTATTTTCAGTGTTAAAAACTAATAAAAAACTTGGCTCCAGTAGTTATCTCCTGCAGGAGCTGCTCACCGACACCCTACAAGACTGTCTGACCCCCTCCATGGATATATACAGTACAGACCAAAAGTTTGGACACATGTGGAATTATATACTTAACAAAAAAAGTGAGAAACAACTGAAATTATGTCTTATATTCTAGGTTCTTCAAAGTAGCCACCTTTTGCTTTGATGACTGCTTTGCACACGCTTGGCATTCTCTTGATGAGCTTCAAGAGGTAGTCACTGGGAATGGTTTTCACTTCACAGGTGTGCCCTGTCAGGTTTAATAAGTGGGATTTCTTGCCTTATAAATGGAGTTGGGACCATCAGATGTGTTGTGCAGAAGTCTGGTGGATACACAGCTGATAGTCCTACTGAATAGACTGTTAGAATTTGTATTATGGCAAGAAAAAAGTAAAGAAAAACGAGTGTCCATCATTACTTTAAGAAATGAAGGTCAGTCAGTCCAAAAAATTGGGAAAACTTTGAAAGTGTCCCCAAGTGCAGGTGCAAAAACCATCAAGCGCTACAAAGAAACTGGCTCACATGAGGACCGCCCCAGGTTTATCCGAGTGGCCTCAGAAATCGCAGGTTAACAGCAGCTCAGATTAGAGACCAGGTCAATGCCACAGAGAGTTCTAGCAGCATCTCTACAGCAACTGTTAAGAGCAGACTTTGTGCAGCAGGCCTTCATGGTAAAATAGCTGCTAGGAAACCACTGCTATGGACAGGCAACAAGCAAAAGAGACTTGTTTGGGATAAAGAACATAAGGAATGGACATTAGACCAGTGGAAATCTGTGCTTTGGTCTGATGAGTCAAAATTTGAGATCTTTGGTTCCAACCACCGTGTCTTTGTGCGACGCAGAAAAGGTGAACGATTGGACTTTAAATGCCTGGTTCCCACCGTGAAGCATGGAGGAAGAGGTGTGATGGTGTGGGGGTGCTTTGCTGGTGACACTGTTGGGGATTTATTCATAATTGAAGGCCTACAGAACCAGCATGGCTACCACAGCATCTTGCAGTGGCATGCTATTCCATCTGGTTTGCGTTTAGTTGGACCATCATTTATTTTTCAACGGGACAACAACCCCAAACACACCTCCAGGCTGTGTAAGGGCTATCTGACCAAGAAGGAGAGTGATGGGGTGCTACGCCAGATGACCTGGCCTCCACAGTCACCAGACCTGAACCCAATCAAGATGGTTTGGAGTGAGCTGGACCGCAGAGTGAAGGCAAAAGGGCTAACAAGTGCTAAGCATCTCTGGGAACTCCTTCAAGATTGTTGGAAGACCATTCCTGGTGACTACCTCTTGAAGCTCATCAAGAGAATGCCAAGAGTGTGCAAAGCAGTCATCAAAGCAAAAGGTGGCTACTTTGAAGAACCTAGAATATAAGACATAATTTCAGTTGTTTCACACTTTTTTGTTAAGTATATAATTCCACATGTGTTAATTCATAGTTTTGATGCCTTCAGTGTGAATGTACAATTTTCATAGTTATGAAAATACAGAAAAATCTTTAAATGAGAAGGCGTGTCCAAACTTTTGCTCTGTACTGTATGTACACACTGACTCCACCAGCAGAATAGTGAGTGCAGCTCTGGAGTATAATACAGGTTGTTACTCAGGATCAGTAGAAGAGGATAAGTAATGTAATGTATGTACACAGTGATTCCACCAGCAGAATAGTGAGTGCAGCTCTGGGGTATAATACAGGATGTAATTCAGGATCAGTACAGGATAAGTAATATAATGTATGTACACAGTGACTCGACCAGCAGAATAGTGAATGCAGCTCTGGGGTATAATACAGGATGTAAATCAGGATCAGTGCAGAATAAGTAATGTATGTACACAGTGACAACACCAGCAGAATAGTGAGTGCAGCTCTAGTGTATAATACAGGATGTATCTCAGGATCAGTACAGGATAAGTAATGGATGTACACAGGGACTCCACTAGCAGAATAGTGAGTGCAGCTCTAAAGTATAATGCAGGATGTAACTCAGGATCAGAACAGGATAAGTAATTTTAATATATGTACACAGTGACTCCACCAGCAGAATACTGAGTGCAGCTCTAGAGTATAATACAGGATGTATTTCAGGATCAGTACAGGATGAGTAATGTATGTGCACCATGGCTATACCAGCAGAATAGTGAGTGAAGCTCCGGAGTATAAAACAGGATGTAACTCCGGATACTGGATAAGTAACATAATATATGTACTCAGAGACTATAAGAAAAAAATATTGAGTCCAGGTCTGGAGTACAAGATGATTTATTTAGTAATTACATAACTGTTTATGGTAATTCTATGTACATAAAGAATAAATTAAAGTTTTCAGATGAGTTTAGGCTTCAATGTTAAGATTTATACTTTCCAGTATCCTATAAAAGTAGTTAATACTCATAAATATGGGTCTATGTATTAGGCAGAAATATGCCATTTCTGTACCTGCAGATCAGACGCGCTGGCTGCCGTCCGTTGTTCGCAAAGTCAGAAAAGATTCTTTTTCTTTCCTACTATGTCTGTAAAATCCATTATCCTTAGCTCACATGGTCTCTAAATCACCCTATATAAGAAATGATCCATAGACAAGGGCTCATCTCACACAGAGAGACATCTCTGCTCCATTTACAGACTGCAATCAGTTACACGAGGAAGCAAGCTGCCGTCTGTGCAAACATTATTATATACGTTATGTACACAGTAACGTGTCTGATCTGCCATAAATCTCCCAGCACTGACACCAATCTGGAGATGTAACCTTCATTGAACTCCCATGTAATGCGGGCTCACACGCTTGGCTTACTTGTACCCTCTGTACAATCAGTATTTTGTATACACAGGATATACAGTACAGACCAAAAGTTTGGACACACCCTCTCATTTAAAGGGACACTGTCACCCCCCAGCCATTATAAACTAAAAGAGCCACCTTGTGCAGCAGTAATGCTGCATTCTAACAAGGTGGCTCTTTTAGTTTTTGCTTCTGTTATTCCCTCAATAAAGCATTTTATAATTTTCCCCAAATACCTATCTTTAGACCTGGAGGCAGGTCTGAAGCCCCCTCTTTGAAGTGCCCAACTGCCGTCAGTCATCTCTTCTGTGGCGCTGGTCACCGCCCCCTCAGCGCTGTTTTCGTCTGAAATCCGGCGCGCGCGCTGTGCGTGCCTGCCAGGGGCAGGCGCATTGAGTATTGACCGTCATAGCTCAGATGCCGGGTTCCTGACGGCCCTGTGCGACCACCCTGTTGCTGAATCCCCGCCCCGCACTGTGTTATGCATTATGCACAGTGCGGGGCTAGGATTCCTGGGCATGCGCACTGCGTGTGTCAGTCACTCACCCAGGTACCCCCGCTGACACACGCAGTGCGCATGCCCAGGAATCCCAGCCCCGCACTGTGCATAATGCATAACACACTGCGGGGCAGGGATTCCCAAGGTGGGTGGCTGCACTGCCCGCACAGGCGCAGTCTGCAAGCCTGGCTGGGACGTCAGACGGCCAGAGCTTACTGCGCCTGCACAACACTGTAGTACACAGCACAGGTGCCGGTTTTGAAGCGAAAACAGCGCGAAGGGGGCAGCGCCAAAAGCCCCTGAAGATTTGAGTGATGGCAGAGTAGCGGTTCAAGCTGGGGAGTGAGGACCCGCCTCCCTGGATAAAGACAGGTATTTTGGATAAGTTTCAAAATGCTTTATTTTGGGAATAGATGAACCAAAAACTAAAAGAGCCACCTTGTTAGAATGCAGCAATCCTGCTGCACAAGGTGGCTCTTTTAGTTTAGAACGGCTGGAGGGGGTGACAGTGGCCCTTTAAAGATTTTTCTGTATTTTCATGAATATGAAAATTGTACATTCACACTGAAGGCATCAAAACTATGAATTAACACATGTGGAATTATATACTTAACAAAAAAGTGGGAAACAACTGAAAATATGTCTTATATTCTAGGTTCTTCAAAGTAGCCACCTTATGATTTGATGACTGCTTTGCACACTCTTGGTATTCTCTTGATGAGCTTCAAGAGGTAGTCACCGGGAATGGTCTTCCAACAATCTTGAAGGAGTTCCCAGAGATGCTTAGCACTTGTTGGTCCTTTTGCCTTCACTCTGCGGTCCAGCTCACCCCAAACCATCTCGATTGGGTTCAGGTCTGGTGACTGTGGAGGCCAGGTCATCTGGCGTAGCACCCCATCACTCTCCTTCTTGGTCAAATAGCCCTTACACAGCCTGGAGGTGTGTTTGAGGTCATTGTCCTGTTGAAAAATAAATGATGGTCCAACTAAATGCAAACGGGATGTAATAGCATGCCGCTGCAAGATGCTGTGGTGGCCATGCTGGTTCAGTATGCCTTCAATTTTGAATAAATCCCCCAACAGTGTCACCAGCAAAGCACCCCCACACCATCACACCTCCTCCTCTATGCTTCACGGTGGGAACCAGGCATGTAGAGACCATCCGTTCACCTTTTCTGCGTCGCACAAAGACACGGTGGTTGGAACCAAAGATCTCAAATTTGGACTCATCAGACCAAAGCACAGATTTCCACTGGTCTAATGTCCATTCCTTGTGTTCTTTAGCCCAAACAAGTATCTTCTGCTTGTTGCCTGTCCTTAGCAGTGGTTTCGTAGCAGCTATTTTACCATGAAGGCCTGCTGCACAAAATACAGAAAAATCTTTAAATGAGAAGGTGTGTCCAAACTTCTGGTCTGTACTGTACATCCCATGTTGCATCCTGTATTATGCTGAAGGTACTCTTTATTCTCACCAGGGTCTGTATGATCATCTGATACTAGTACAACTACCAGTCCTGTGGTACAGAAGTCGTGTATGACACAAGGAATTATTCCCATGTTGCATCCTGTATTATGCTGAAGGTACTCTTTATTCTCACCAGGGTCTGTATGATCATCTGATACTAGTACAACTACCAGTCCTGTGGTACAGAAGTGGTGTATGACACAAGGAATTATTTTTTTAGTGTTTCTGCATCATGTAAAGCCCCATGGAGAACAACATTAGACGTAGCACAGCACATCAGATTTGCACAAATTGTTCCTTAAAAACAAATGCACATAAGAAAGTTCCAGTGAAGTGAATAATATATCCATTTGAAGGTTCACATTGTAGCTGACATTCTGTATTATATAACTTTGCTACCCTTCAGGTGAAAAAAATAATATCTTGTGTTCAGTGTATAATAAATTGTAGCAAAAGCGTCTGACATGCTGTTCACAACTTGTACGGTATATCTGCCAAAAAGCACTTTACCATTAGGAGCTAGGGTTGTCTTGGCTTGGTTAAATCTCTCTTTTCTGGCTGGTAATCCTCTCTGGGCTCGTTAATGGACAGAATAAATAAAGACACTGCGCGCCATTGATAAATGTTTGTCTAATCTCTTTAGGATGAATGTGGTCAAATTCCATTAGCATTACAAGGCTGTGCGGGTTTTATGTGCAGAATTGTGTTTTAATGGAAAAGGAAGAAAAATAACAGCAAAACAGGGCTTCTATCAGAGACTTTACCTGGAGAAAAGTTTACCTGCCAAATAAGAGGCCCCCTAGGCATGGAGTACAGTATACCTGGATACAGTGGATCGCCCCCACATAAGGGCAATGGGGTACTCTGTACCGGGTCCTTCAGTTCCCTCAGCGAGGATGTCACGGTGGCCCAACCCGGCCGTGGCCCTATGAGGGGCGCCCAATAAAAGGGTAGAGTTTGTAGATAACGGTTATGTTTGTGATGCCACCTGTGGTATTCGGTCAGGGTGACCGACGCTGCTTAGGGGTCCGCTGGGGTGATGGAATAGCAGCTAGATGGTATACCTTCCCACAGGTGAAGTATATCCCCAGGGCTTCCCAGAAGTGTAGATGTTGATGCTGGTCACCGCCCCCTCAGCGCAGTTTTCGTCTGAAATCTGTTGCGTGCGCTGTGCGTGCCTGCCAGGATAAGGCGCATTGAGTATTGGCCGTCATAGCTCAGATGCCGGGTTCCTGACGGCGCCTGTGCGGGCAGTGCGGCCACCCTGTTGCTGAATCCCCGCCCCGCACTGTGTTATGCATTATGCACAGTGCGGGGATAGGATTCCTGGGCATGCGCACTGCGTGTGTCAGCCACTCACCCAGGTCCCCCCGCTGACACACGCAGTGCGCATGCCCAGGAATCCCAGCCCCGCACTGTGCATAATGCATAACACACTGCGGGATTTTTTCTCGCAGGCTTGCAAAATGGACATATCATGGATCCATCGGCTCAAATATTCTTAAAAACATATACAGTCTACTGTATATATATGTGTCTCACTGGCATTATATATATATATATATATATATACACACACACACATACATACATATACAGTCATGGCCAAAAGTATTGACACCCCTGCAATTCTGTCAGATAATACTCATTTTCTTCCTGAAAATGATTGCAAACACAAATTCTTTGGTATTATTATCTTCATTTAATTTGTATTAAATGAAAAAACACAAAAGAGAATGAAGCAAAAAGCAAAACATTGATCATTTCACACAAAACTCCAAAAAATGGACCAGACAAAAGTATTGGCACCCTCAGCCTAATACTTGGTTGCACAACCTTTAGCCAAAATAACCGCGACCAACCGCTTCCGGAAACCATCAATGAGTTTCTTACAATGCTCTGCTGGAATTTTAGACCATTCTTCTTTGGCAAACTGCTCCAGATCCCTGATATTTGAAGGGTGCCTTCTCCAAACTGCCATTTTTAGATCTCTCCACAGGTGTTCTATGGGATTCAGGTCTGGACTCGTTGCTGGCGACCTTAGAAATCTCCAGTGCTTTTTCTCAAACCATTTTCTAGTGCTTTTTGAAGTGTGTTTTGGGTCATTGTCCTGCTGGAAGACCCATGACCTCTGAGGGAGACCCGGCTTTCTCACACTGGGCCCTACATTATGCTGCAAAATTTGTTGGTAGTCTTCAGACTTCATAATTCCATGCACACGGTCAAGCAGTCCAGTGCCAGAGGCAGCAAAGCAACCCCAAAACATCAGGGAACCTCCGCCATGTTTAACTGTAGGGACCGTGTTCTTTTCTTTGAATGCCTCTTTTTTTCTCCTGTAAACTCTATGTTGATGCCTTTGCCCAAAAAGCTCCACTTTTGTCTCATCTGACCAGAGAACATTCTTCCAAAACATTTTAGGCTTTTTCAGGTAAGCTTTGGCAAACTCCAGCCTGGCTTTTTTTTGTCTCGGGGTAAGAAGTGGGGTCTTCCTGTGTCTCCTACCATACAGTCCCTTTTCATTCAGACGCCGACGATTAGTACGGGTTGACACTGTTGTACCCTCGGACTGCAGGGCAGCTTGAACTTGTTTGGATGTTAGTCGAGGTTCTTTATCCAACATCCGCACAATCTTGCGTTGAAATCTCTTGTCAATTTTTCTTTTCCGTCCACATCTAGGAAGGTTAGCCACAGTGCCATGGGCTTTAAACTTCTTGATGACACTGCGCATTGTAGACACATGAACATTCAGGTCTTTGGAGATGGACTTGTAGCCTTGAGATTGCTCATGCTTCCTCACAATTTGGTTTCTCAAGTCCTCAGACAGTTCTTTGGTCTTCTTTCTTTTCTCCATGCTCAATGTGGTACACACAAGGACACAGGACAGCGGTTGAGTCAACTTTAATCCATGTCAACTGGCTGCAAGTGTGATTTAGTTATTGCCAGCACCTGTTAGGTGCCACAGGTAAGTTACAGGTGCTATTAATTACACAAATTAGAGAAGCATCACATGATTTTTTGAACAGTGCCAATACTTTTGACCACCCCCTTTTTTATGTTTGGTGTGGAATTATATCCAATTTGGCTTTAGGACAATTATTTTTGTGTTTTTTCATTTAAGACAAATTAAATGAAGATAATAATACCAAATAATTTGTGTTTGCAATCATTTTCAGGAAGAAAATGAGTATTATCTGACAGAATTGCAGGGGTGTCAGTGCAGCGCCCCAGAGACCTGGTTGTTGCAGTATGGCCCCAAGGCGAGTAGCGGTACGTCCGATGGCACTAAAGAGTTCTCCTGACCAGGTATCACCAGAACACATTACACTTCACACTCCGGACACTAGGGGGAGAAAAAGGCTTTATTTATTGGGCCACTCCTCACACTGGTAAAACTAGGGGCTGGGGAGGAAGTTAGTCAGAAGCTGACTGGGTTGGAACCAGGCAACATCCCGTGGCAGGGGGTGTTGCGGGGAGAAGACACAGGGGGGTCACAGTCAGGCGTGGGAACCTGGCAGGTGCCTAGCGACAGAACAGAACGTGACGGAACCGCGCCTGCACACCTTGCGGCGGTATCCTAAGGAAGAGACAGGAGGGGAAGAATATTGTGGAACAGTGTAAACGAGATCAGCACAAAGGAGAGCCAGTAAGAGTCGTGCCGAGAGAGGAAGGCAACATCTTACTGAGGCGCGTAGTTGGTGGCCGGATCACCGTAGCAGTAACTGACTTCAGGCCTTACTTCAAATTCCGCTGGACAGTTGATTATAGGTTGGCTGTCTACCTTTTACACCTATGAAGACATAGGGGGCAACATTGGGAGAGGGGCGTCTCTAGGGTCCCGGAAGACCTCCAAGCCTTCCCGTCAAACGGGTGGCGTCCTAGCCATACTTTATCTGGGGGACGTTAAAAACTAGCAACATCTGGAAAAAAAGAATGAGAGAGAGAGAGGGAGCTGTAGAGAACGAACAGAAAGAGAACAGCAGTTGTGAGGACTATTCCGAATGCTCAGCAGGGTAGGACTACAACACACAGGCGCTATTGGTAGGCAACGATTTCCATCTGCGAGGGAAACTCTGGATGTGCCCATCGGACCGGCCGGTCTCTGATAGCCCGGTTGAACGTGCTCTGGACTGAGTGTACTGAAGCCTTCAGTAAAAGGTAAAGAGACTGCAACCCTGTGTCCTCGTTATTGCCTGCACCTCACACCATCACCATCCACCTTATTGGGAAGCCCTGGGAACATACTTCACCTGTGGGAAGGTACACCATCCAGCTGCCATTCCATCACCCCAGCGGACCCCACAGCAGCGTCAGTCGCCCTGACCGAACACCACAGGTGGCGTCACGAACCCCTGACAGACTGTCCTACCACTTTCATTGGACGCCCCTTAGCAGGGTCACGACCGGGTCCAGCCACCGTGACAACCGCAGAACTAAAGGAGAAGGGACTTGTGGCCTTGTGTCTGGGGGCGCTCCATCAATACTTTTGGCCATGGCTGTATATACCTATTCTATGTGTACACATTTATTCTACCTATTCTATTCTAACCTGTCAGTGTGATTTTACTGTACACCGCGCTGAATTATATCATCCGAGTGCTGTGCGTTATAAGCGGACCCCAGCAATGGAGGAGATGGAGAAATTCATTTGTCCGCCTCCTCCGCCGCTGTGCTCCGATCCTCCCTGTGCGAGAGAATCGGAGCACAGACGCATGACACTCGGCTCCTGCTCTGCTGCGAGCAGGAGCCGAGTGTCATTAGCATATCGCATCCGATGATCTCGCAGTGTGACGCCGGCCTTAGACTAAGTTCCCACTGTAATTATTTGGTGCATTTTTTTGCTGCTTATGTCTGTACACCATACATGCAGCATATTACAGTAACAGGTACAGTATGGGATTTATATAAATCTCATGACCACTGTGCATTATTTTTTTTGGGCGGCGTGATTTTGAAACTTGACAATCTCTCTTGCAGTAAACATGAATTTTATTTGCAGATTTTGCCCATAGCTTTGAATAAGATTGGGAAAAATTGCAGATAAAAATTGCATGTGCAGTTTTATCTCATTTCTGCAGTGTAAAAGCCTTAAAAACACATGTGATCTGCACATGACTTTGTCAAGTTTTATTAAAGGGCCACTGTCACCCCCTCCAGCCGTTATAAACTAAAAGTGCCACCTTGTGCAGCAGTAATGCCGCATTCTAAAAAGTTGGCTCTTTTAGTTTTGTGTTCAGGTATTACTAAAATAAAGCGCTTTGAAACTTTTCAAAAATACCTATCTTTGTCCACGGTGGCGGGTCCTCAATCCCCAGCTTGTACGGTACTCTGCCGTCACTCACATCTTCAGGGGCTTTTGGCGCCGCCCCCTCCGCGCTGTTTTCTCTTCAAAACCGGCGCCTGCACTGTGTAAAACTTTGTGGGGCAGGCGCAGTAAGCTCTGGCCGTCTCGCGTCCCAGCCAGGCTTGCAGACTGCGCCTGTGCTGGCAGTGCGGCCACCCACTTCGGGAATCCCTGCCCCGCACTGTGTTATGCATTATGCACAGTGTAAGGCTAGGATTCCTGGGCATGCGCACTGCGTGTGTCAGACTGTCATCCAGGTCCCCCGCCTTACAGCCTCTGTCTATTCAGCTGATCGTCCCAGCCATTGCTATGAGGAGGAGGCACGATCAGCTGAACAGACAGAGGATAATAATATATATATATATATATACATATATATATATATATATATATATTTATTTATTTTTTAAATCAGACATCCGAGTGTGGATTTTTCTTTTCATGAGCCCATAGATTTGTATTGCTGATTTTGATCTGACACTTAAATAAAAATTGAACTTCTGCTGAAAAAAATGGACATGTGCACAACCCTACAGAATAGGATAGGTATGAGCGCTATCTTTGAAAACCACAAATTGCATGAGAAAATCGGCCGTGGGCACGAGCCCTTAGGCTGCCGTCACACTATCAGTATTTGGTCAGTATTTTACATCAGTATTTGTAGCCAAAACCAGGAGTGAGAGATAAATACAGAAGTGGTGGATATGTTTCTATTATACTTTTCCTCTAATTGTTCCACTCCTGGTTTTGGCTTACAAATACTGAGGTAAAATACTGACCAAATACTGCTAGTGTGATGGCAGCCTTATACAAAGTATCGGTGCATATTAAATGTTGCAGACTTCTGGGACAGGTGAAAGATTTGTGCAGCTGATTTTCCGATTCTTTCTTTTTGCAGAGTGATACAAAGTTCTGTACAAGGTCCTGCAGCAATGACTTGCACAGCTTTCCTACTGAAAGAAATCTGTCCGTTTTCTCACCATACTTGCATCTTTACGGAAAGGACTCATTTCTCCCTTCTCCAGATAATATATATAATATATATACTCAATCCTCGCGAACTTGCCTCCTTAGCTCAGTGTTCTAAAAACTATTGGCCGTTTTGTTGAAATGACTTGCGCTAGATTAATTCACCCACTCGGGCTTCTGTTTCTTAAACTGCCCTCGGCCTCTGACCTCTTTAATTTCTAATTGGCCTTTTGCTTTTATTTCAGAGGCAAGCAGTTACTCTGCAAGATCCGGGGGTAATCTTTCCCATCTGAAAAGCAAATGCAGCAATTACCAATTCGACATGCACGTTATAAGTGATGCAGACTTCCTTTGTGGGGTTGAACATTTCACTTTCTACTTGTAATGTAACATTGTGTTGCAGTAAAAAAAAAGAAAAAGATGGGTAACACTCCCTGTTCGGTAAGAATAAATTTGCAGCATGAGTTGTCTGTACCTGGACGTGAGCAAAGACTGGCTGAAAGTTTCCATTCGGCTCTTATTTGGGGTTCGCTGAAGACGGTGTATAGAGTTTTAGGACAGTATATAGCAGCAAGGACCAGAAGTCAGTGCAGGAGCCGACACAAACAGGAGAAGGCCCTTGTGCAAGAACAGTATATGGGCCCTGTGCAGTCCACTAGCTCCTCATAATGCACAATTCACCTGCTTTGGAGATGGTAGTGGCCCCCGTACCTCTTGGGAAGTCCGCCCCTGAGTCACTGTCTCCAAGAACCTAAGTGCTATAGGTGATAGAATATATTCAGTGGCGTAACTTGGTGCCCGATGGCCCAATGCAAAATCTCCAACAGGGTCCTTAACTTTCACGGCTGTGAAATACTAATCTTCTAATATGGGCCAATAGGACCCCTTAGGGTCTGGGTGCACCTATTATAGTTACACCCCTGAACATACAGTATTACTAGGTGGGAGAACATACTGTAATGGAGGCTCACAGTCCTAGAGATGTTGAAAGTAAGGGTAAGTGCCCACGATCAGGAATTGCTGCAGGTTTGACGCTGCGTATTTATGCATCATCAAACCCGCAGTGGCCAGATGTTACAGTATAGTGGATAGGATTCCTAGAAATCCCATGTTCACTATGCGTGCATAGTCGCCTGCTGATCAACGGCGGATACTGACACGTGGCACGTCTTTCAAGACCGCAGCGCATCTATTTCTCTTCCGCAAACTAGAGTCTCCGCAACAGACATTTAATTAATAGAATGTATTGAATGCAGTAAATCCATGCGATTCAGTGAACACATGGGGATTTACCTGCGTTCAAAAGAAGCTAGCATTTTGGATGCAGCAAACATAGTCTCTCACTGTGTATGGAAGTCCTATCGAAGAATTATGGAAGAACCAGCACAGTTAACGGAGGTGCTGTCATTGGCATTTTTTATGGAAGGGCTTTAGTGCATAGTTGATAGAAATGATGTGATTGGCAATGTTTACTGCAGTGAACAGCTAAAGTGGGTGTTCCGATGGCCATTACTTCAAAGTGCAGACTGTCATCTTGACGTATAGAACTTGTCCCCATATTATTCAATTGTGAGGGAGCGCCAAGGCCGTAGACGTGGCTGAGAATATCTGTCTCCCGTCACATGAAAACAATGTCCCCTTTTTAGTGTACCTTCAGCTACATCATCTGCACCGTCAGGGTCCAATCTGAGCGGCCGAAGTTCTGCTGCTGGTGTTGTTGCTCAAATAGAGACAGAGTTCACGTTCAGCTTAATTAAACTTTACTGGTTTCTTCTCTCAGCACATCCATGTCTTTAGTAGCATCAACATTAGCTTCTACACAGCATATGTCCTTCGCTTTCCCTGTGCTTTTCAATGTGTTCCCGGGACATCCCATCCCACTCGGTATCGCAGCATCCTCCCTGTCCAGCCTGACTACCTTTAGGAATTCCCTTGTCTGTTTCGCAACAGATATAAGGGCATCAGCCCAAGTAGCTAGCTGCCACAATTTTAAAGCAACCTGCGGTACTGTCCTGCTGTGACTTTTACTGTAGCTCCTGCTCTCACTACTGTTGTCACTGCTTCTTGGACTGCTGCTGTCACTGCTTCTTGCACTGCTGCGGTCACTGCTTCTTGCACTGCTGCACTTCTGGCCCACTGACCCTGGACGGCTGGGCTCTTAGCTTGTTAATGTTGCGGGTCCCACTGTGTTGCCCTGGGCTCTAGAGCCCTACGGGACTGCCTGGGCTCTCTGAGCCTCCTGGCCTGTCTAAGCTCCCAGGCTACACACCCTCAATACAGGAAATTCTCACTATTAGTGATGAGCGAATATACTCAATACTCGAGATTTCTCGAGCATGCTCGGGGGTCCTCTGAGTATTTTTTCTTGCCGCAGCTGAATGATTTACATCTGTTAGCCAGCATAAGTACATGTGGGGTTTGCCTAGCAACCAGGCAACCCCCACATGTACTTAGCCGAGCAAATAGCTGTAAATCATTCAGCTGAGACGATGAAAACTAAATCTCCGAGCACTAGAAAAATACTCGGAGGACACCCGAGCATGCTCCGGAAATCACGATTAACGAGTATATAGGAGGCGCCCTCTGCTGGTTGTCCTCATATGAACTCGAGCCTGGGAGCTTTCTAGGAAAGTTCCCACGATCTAGGAACAACCAGAAGAGGGCGCCTCACCGCAAATGAAGGTAAATATAGGTCATTGACCTACTTTACCTTCATTCCCCGGGGTTTTGCAGCCACGAACAACGTTGCATTAGCAAAGCTCGTGGCTGCAAAATATTTTAACCCCTTCAGATGGATTTACATCGTTGGACTTTACAGATCTGCGGAAGGTAAGGATATTGTTGGTTTATTATGTTATTTTTGTTACAGAACGAGGGTCTTCAGTGATTGGATTGGGCGTTGAATAAAATATTACAACAACCTTTGTTTTTATTTCATTAAAATAATTTTTAATAATGTGTTTGTGTATTTTTTTAACCCTTTACTAGTATTGGATTAATAATGGATAGGTGTCATAATTGACGCCTCTCCATTATTAATTTGGCTTAATATCACCTTACAATAGCAAGGTGACATTAACCCTTCATTACCCCATATCCCACCGCTACACGGGAATGGGAAGAGAGTGGCCAAGTGCCAGAATACGCGCATCTTCCAGATGTGCCTTTTCTGGGGTGGCTGGGGGCAGGTGTTTTTAGCCAGGGGGGGGCCAATAACCGTGGACCCTCTCCAGGCTATTAATATCTGCCCTCAGTCACTGGCTTTACTACTCTGGCGGAGAAAATTGCGCGGGAGCCCACGCCAATTTTTTCCGCCATTTAACCCTTTAATTTAGTAGATAGAACGGACAAATTTTGCATATACACACTACTAACATTAGTAGTGTGAAATATGCAAAAAAAGGGGGATATGACATGGTTTACTGTATGTAAACCATGTCTCATATCATGTCGGGTTTAGGAAGGAGAGAGCAAAAGCCGGTAATTGAATTACCGGCTTTAAAGCTATCTCGCGCTGGAAGAAATATTAATATATATATATATATATATATATATGTGTCTACTGACATATATATACAGTATATATATATATATATTTTTTTTTGTGACACATGGATCCCTTCTATAGCAGTATGTTGGTTTTGCAAGCCTGCGAGAAAAACACGCAGTACGGATGCCATACGGATTACATACGGAGGATGCCATGCGCAAAAAACGCTGACACACCCTGCCTACGGAGGAGCTACGGACCACTATTTTGGGGACTTTTCAGCGTATTACGGCCGTAATATACGGACCGTATTGTTTTACGCTGTGTGTGACGCCGGCCTTATCCGAGTCTCGCACAAGTGAGAAGGAGCCCTTAGGCCAGGATCACACATGCGAGAAATACGGCCGAGTCTCGCATGTTAATACCCGGCATTGCCGCTGTCACTTAGGAGCGGAGCGTGCAGCTGCAGGTATTGCTATGCGGCTGCACACTCCGCTCCTGAGTGACAGCGGCAATGCCGGGTATTAACATGCGAGACTAGGCCGTATTTCTCGCATGTGTGATCCCGGCCTGACTGTTCCTGAGTTCCTATATCTAATCTCAATGTGCCATAATACCCCCCTCTAGTGGCTAACCCTATTACTACGCTTTCCCTATATTCAATATACAAATGGTAGCATGAAGAACATAACAGTTACAAAACACAACAGTAGGTATATACACATTGAACATACAGCATTTAGTACCAGCTTTAACCGGGTCATGCTTAAAGGGGTGGGGGCATACACTAGTTTTGTAACCCCTTAGACAATGAGGCTGTGCACGTCTGATTTTTTTCCTTGGAGCGAGTGATTAAAGAAAAAAAAACGCAGCATGCACTATTTGCCCACGATAATCGGATTTCACTCGGTCATTCAAGTCTATGGATCTGTGGAAAACATTGGACTGCACTCAGATGACATCAGAGAGCAGTCCGATTTTCAGGGAGAGACTAAATGGAGAAGGTGGAGAAACTTTTTTTCCCTCTACCTCTGAAAAAACTTAGATCACACTCTGATCAAAATTGGACCGATTTAATCGAATGAGAGAAAAATGGTATTATCCTGGCTTAAAAGAAATTCTGCCCTCGACGTTGGAGTGACGTTCCTCTTTAATAGAATAATCATGACTGCAGAATATCTCTTTTTGTCATTTTCGGCATGGTCCTTTAATCAGTGTAAACTGCTGTGTGATAACAGAGGGGAAGAATTCCTCTAGACAACATAAAAGCAGCCACAATCAGCAGGGTCATGTTGAACCCGTTCCATGGCCTAATGGGGGCTGCAGCCTGTATCAGGAAGGGCTTCTGCTCGCCTGGTCTGTTTGCAGCACCCCGCGGTACAGTATCTGGGATTCCAGGCTACATTTACTAAATGAGAGGAGGACACAGCTGGTTTGTGTTTGAGGCTGGATGGTAACATATAATAAAGAGGTAATAGGAGCTGAAAATAAAATGCTGTCATCTGTTGTTTTTTTTTCTCTCTCTGACTGGAAAGTCAAGTGTTTGGCTGCCAGACAAAAATGATCAAAAGCTTGTTCCCTCTTAACTAAAAATGACTAAATCGGACTGTTTTCTCCTTCACAGGGCAGGGAACATGGAGACACTACACAACAACTATGCTAAGGAGCTCAACAAACACATCCCATACAGCATATCCAGGAGATCATGACATTGGTATTGTTCGATAGCTCCGTCGGATCCTCCCATCTTCAGGCCCCCTCCCAAGTACCCAAATAAACCCCAATAAAGACAGGATTCAAAACTTGGATAATAATTGGCCACAGTGGCCCTTTATTATAAACATACAAACAATAACGGTAAAGTAACGTGGGGAGGTCCTTGAAGCTCCAAACTGGTGGTAAAACATAATATATAGAGTGGACAGAAAAACCAGACCATAATTTACTCCCAGCCGCAACGACCTGGCTCGAGAGCACCAAAATACCCCGAAGGGCTACCATTGTCCACCTAACACCTGGGAATCCGGCCCACCGTTGCCAAGACCCCCCAAACCACCAGACCCGAAACCAACTTTACACCAACTGAAGAATCCGTATCCCGACGGATCCCCCAGGCCAATTTAGTACCAACTCCAAGGACCCCTCCCACCGCCACAACGAGAGGTACTTGAACACCTCAAGTACCCGAGGCCCCCCCAAACTTGACCGCTATGGCCCTTTCAATACCGCTCTGCAAACCGAGAGCCCACAAATCGATGCCCACAGCATTCAGATGAACACCATCTCTGTTATGCGAGGCAATTCAGTATCACAATGAACATGGAGGTCAGAGCACATACAGTGATCTGACAATAACCCAAAATAATAGAACGAGCTCTGAGACGTGGGAACTCTGCAGACCGCAATCCCTGATCCTCTCCAAACACAACTAGAGGCAGCCGTGGATTGCGCCTAACGCTACCTATGCAACTCGGCACAGCCTGAGAAACTAACTAGCCTGAAGATAGAAAAAATAAGCCTACCTTGCCTCAGAGAAATACCCCAAAGGAAAAGGCAGCCCCCCACATATAATGACTGTGAGTAAGATGAAAAGACAAACGTAGGGATGAAATAGATTCAGAAAAAGTGAGGCCCGATATTCTAGACAGAACGAGGATAGGAAAGATAACTTTGCGGTCTACACAAAACCCTAAAGAAAACCACGCAAAGGGGCAAAAAGACCCTCCGTACCGAACTAACAGCACGGAGGTACACCCTTTGCGTCCCAGAGCTTCCAGCAAAACAAATAGACAAGCTGGACAGAAAAAATAGCAACAAATAGCAAAGAAGCACTTAGCTATGCAGAGCAGCAGGCCACAGGAATGATCCAGAGAAACACAAGTCCAACACTGGAACATTGACAGGAAGCAAGAATCAAAGCATTAGGTGGGGTTAAGTAGAGAAGCACCTAACGACCTCACCAGATCACCTGAGGAAGGAAACTCAGAAGCAGCAGTACCAGTTTCCTCCACAAACGGAAGCTCCCAGAGAGAATCAGCCGAAGTACCACTTGTGACCACAGGAGGGAGCTCCGCCACAGAATTCACAACAGTACCCCCCCCTTGAGGAGGGGTCACCGAACCCTCACCAGAGCCCCCAGGCCGACCAGGATGAGCCACATGAAAGGCACGAACAAGATCGGGAGCATGGACATCAGAGGCAAAAACCCAGGAATTATCCTCCTGAGCATAACCCTTCCATTTAACCAGATACTGGAGTTTCCGTCTTGAAACACGAGAATCCAAAATCTTCTCCACAATATACTCCAATTCCCCCTCCACCAAAACCGGGGCAGGAGGGTCAACAGATGGAACCATAGGTGCCACGTATCTCCGCAATAATGACCTATGGAAGACGTTATGTATGAAAAAAGAATCTGGGAGGGTCAGACGAAAAGACACAGGATTAATAACCTCAGAAATCCTATAAGGACCAATGAAATGAGGTTTAAACTTCGGAGAGGAAACCTTCATAGGAATATGACGAGAAGATAACCAAACCAGATCCCCAACACGAAGTCGGGGACCCACACGGCGTCTGCGATTAGCGAAACGTTGAGCCTTCTCCTGGGACAAGGTCAAATTGTCCACTACATGAGTCCAAATCTGCTGCAACTTGTCCACCACAGTATCCACACCAGGACAGTCCGAAGACTCAACCTGTCCTGAAGAGAAACGAGGATGGAACCCAGAATTGCAGAAAAATGGCGAAACCAAGGTAGCCGAGCTGGCCCGATTATTAAGGGCGAACTCAGCCAAAGGCAAAAAGGACACCCAGTCATCCTGATCGGCAGAAACAAAGCATCTCAGATAGGTTTCCAAGGTCTGATTGGTTCGTTCGGTCTGGCCATTAGTCTGAGGATGAAAAGCCGAGGAAAAAGACAAGTCAATGCCCATCCTACCACAAAAGGCTCGCCAAAACCTCGAAACAAACTGGGAACCTCTGTCAGAAACGATATTCTCTGGAATGCCATGCAAACGAACCACATGCTGGAAGAACAATGGCACCAAATCAGAAGAGGAAGGCAACTTGGACAAGGGTACCAGATGGACCATCTTAGAAAAGCGATCACAGACCACCCAAATGACTGACATCTTTTGAGAGACGGGAAGATCTGAAATAAAATCCATAGAGATATGTGTCCAAGGTCTCTTAGGGACCGGCAAGGGCAAAAGCAACCCACTGGCACGAGAACAGCAGGGCTTAGCCCGAGCACAAATCCCACAGGACTGCACAAAAGAACGCACATCCCGCGACAGAGACGGCCACCAAAAGGATCTAGCCACTAACTCTCTGGTACCAAAGATTCCAGGATGACCAGCCAACACCGAACAATGAACCTCAGAGATCACTTTATTTGTCCACCTATCCGGGACAAACAGTTTCTCCGCTGGACAACGATCAGGTTTATTAGCCTGAAATTTTTGCAGCACCCGCCGCAAATCAGGGGAGATGGCAGACACAATTACTCCTTCCTTGAGGATACCCGCCGGCTCAGATAAACCCGGAGAGTCGGGCACATAACTCCTAGACAGAGCATCCGCCTTCACATTTTTAGAGCCCGGAAGGTACGAAATTACAAAGTCAAAACGGGCGAAAAACAGCGACCAACGAGCCTGTCTAGGATTCAAACGCTTAGCAGACTCGAGATAAGTCAGGTTCTTATGATCAGTCAATACCACCACGCGATGCTTAGCTCCTTCAAGCCAATGACGCCACTCCTCGAATGCCCACTTCATGGCCAGCAACTCTCGGTTGCCCACATCATAATTCCGCTCAGCAGGCGAAAACTTCCTGGAAAAAAAAGCGCATGGTTTCATCACTGAACAATCAGAACCTCTCTGCGACAAAACAGCCCCTGCTCCAATCTCAGAAGCATCAACCTCGACCTGGAACGGAAGAGAAACATCAGGTTGACACAACACAGGGGCAGAAGAAAAACGACGCTTCAACTCTTGAAAAGCTTCCACAGCAGCAGAAGACCAATTGACCAAATCAGCACCCTTCTTGGTCAAATCGGTCAATGGTTTGGCAATACTAGAAAAATTGCAGATGAAGCGACGATAAAAATTAGCAAAGCCCAGGAACTTTTGCAGACTTTTCAGAGATGTCGGCTGAGTCCAATCATGGATGGCTTGGACCTTAACAGGATCGATCTCGATAGTAGAAGGGGAAAAGATGAACCCCAAAAATGAAACCTTCTGCACACCAAAGAGACACTTTGATCCCTTCACAAACAAAGAGTTAGCACGCAGGACCTGAAAAACCGTTCTGACCTGTTTCACATGAGACTCCCAATCATCCGAGAAGATCAAAATGTCATCCAAGTACACAATCAGGAATTTATCCAGGTACTCTCGGAAGATGTCATGCATAAAGGACTGAAACACTGATGGAGCATTGGCAAGTCCGAATGGCATCACTAGATACTCAAAATGACCCTCGGGCGTATCAAATGCAGTTTTCCATTCATCGCCTCTCTTAATACGCACAAGATTATACGCACCACGAAGATCTATCTTGGTGAACCAACTAGCCCCCTTAATCCGAGCAAACAAACCAGGTAACAAAGGCGAGGGGTACTGAAATTTAACAGTGATCTTATTAAGAAGGCGATAATCTATACAAGGTCTCAGCGAACCATCCTTTTTGGCTACAAAAAAGAACCCTGCTCCTAATGGCGACGATGACGGGCGAATATGCCCCTTCTCCAGGGACTCCTTCACATAACTGCGCATAGCGGTGTGCTCAGGCACGGATAAATTAAACAGTCGACCTTTTGGGAATTTACCACCAGGAATCAAATTGATAGCACAATCACAATCCCTATGCGGAGGTAGGGCATCGGACTTGGGCTCATCAAATACATCCCGGTAATCAGACAAGAACTCTGGAACCTCAGAAGGAGTGGATGACGAAATTGACAAAAATGGAACATCACCATGTACCCCCTGACAACCCCAGCTGGACACCGACATGGATTTCCAATCCAATACTGGATTATGGGCTTGTAGCCATGGCAACCCCAACACGACCACATCATGCAGATTATGCAACACCAGAAAGCGAATATCCTCCTGATGTGCAGGAGCCATGCACATGGTCAGCTGGGTCCAGTATTGAGGCTTATTCTTGGCCAAAGGCGTAGCATCAATACCTCTCAATGGAATAGGACACTGCAAGGGCTCCAAGAAAAACCCACAACGCTTAGCATATTCCAAGTCCATCAAATTCAGAGCAGCGCCTGAATCCACAAACGCCATGACAGAATATGATGACAAAGAGCAGATCAAGGTAACGGACAGAAGAAATTTTGACTGTACCGTACCAATGGTGGCAGACCTAGCGAACCGCTTAGTGCGCTTAGGACAATCAGAGATGGCATGAGTGGAATCACCACAGTAGAAACACAGCCCATTCAGACGTCTGTGTTCTTGCCGTTCAACTCTGGTCAAAGTCCTATCGAACTGCATAGGCTTAGGTTTAAGCTCAGGTAATACCGCCAAATGGTGCACAGATTTACGCTCACGCAAGCGTCGACCGATCTGAATAGCCAAAGACATAGACTCATTCAAACCAGCAGGCATAGGAAATCCCACCATGACATCCTTAAGGGCTTCAGAGAGACCCTTTCTGAACATAGCTGCCAGCGCAGATTCATTCCATTGAGTGAGCACTGACCATTTTCTAAATTTCTGGCAATATACCTCTATCTCATCCTGACCCTGACAAAGAACCAGCAAATTCTTTTCTGCCTGATCCACTGAATTAGGCTCATCGTACAGCAATCCGAGCGCCAGGAAAAACGCATTGATATTACTCAATGCAGGATCTCCTGGCGCAAGAGAAAATGCCCAGTCCTGAGGGTCGCCGCGCAAAAAAGAAATAATAATCAAAACCTGTTGAACTGGATCACCAGAGGAACGAGGTTTCAAGGCCAGAAATAACTTACAATTATTTTTGAAACTCAGAAACTTAGTTCTATCTCCAAAAAACAAATCAGGAATAGGAATTCTTGGTTCTAACATAGATTTCTGATCAATAGTGTCTTGAATCATTTGTACTCTTGCCGAGAGCTGATCCACAAATGAAGACAGACTTCTAATGTCCATCGCTACACCTGTGTACTGAACCACCCAAATGTCTAGGGGAAAAAAAAGACAAAACACAAAGCCAAGAAAAAAAAATGGTCTCAGAACTTCTTTTTTCCCTCTATTGAGAATCATTAGTACTTTTGGCTTCCTGTACTGTTATGCGAGGCAATTCAGTATCACAATGAACATGGAGGTCAGAGCACATACAGTGATCTGACAATAACCCAAAATAATAGAGCAAGCTCTGAGATGTGGGAACTCTGCAGACCGCAATCCCTGATCCTCTCCAAACACAACTAGAGGCAGCCGTGGATTGCGCCTAACGCTACCTATGCAACTCGGCACAGCCTGAGAAACTAACTAGCCTGAAGATAGAAAAAATAAGCCTACCTTGCCTCAGAGAAATACCCCAAAGGAAAAGGCAGCCCCCCACATATAATGACTGTGAGTAAGATGAAAAGACAAACGTAGGGATGAAATAGATTCAGAAAAAGTGAGGCCCGATATTCTAGACAGAACGAGGATAGGAAAGATAACTTTGCGGTCTACACAAAACCCTAAAGAAAACCACGCAAAGGGGCAAAAAGACCCTCCGTACCGAACTAACGGCACGGAGGTACAACCTTTGCGTCCCAGAGCTTCCAGCAAAACAAATAGACAAGCTGGACAGAAAAAATAGCAACAAATAGCAAAGAAGCACTTAGCTATGCAGAGCAGCAGGCCACAGGAATGATCCAGAGAAACACAAGTCCAACACTGGAACATTGACAGGAAGCATGAATCAAAGCATTAGGTGGGGTTAAGTAGAGAAGCACCTAACGACCTCACCAGATCACCTGAGGAAGGAAACTCAGAGGCAGCAGTACCAGTTTCCTCCACAAACGGAAGCTCCCAGAGAGAATCAGCCGAAGTACCACTTGTGACCACAGGAGGGAGCTCCGCCACAGAATTCACAACACATCTCACAGGAGAAATTCATCTCCCCCTTTTTCCAATTCAAAATGACGAATGAACAGACCCCCGTTTCTAACGACAAAACTAGATATAGCCCGATTAACCTTAATTCTGGCTTTATCAATCCTTTCCACAGATCTGGCGTGTCGCCAGCACCTCCTCGGGACGATATCAGACCACACAACTAACAAATCCCGGAAGGACACCCACAGTCTCAGCAGATCGTGTTTTATATCCCGGATCAATTCCCGGCAAGGGCGAACCCCCAAATCGTTGCCCCCCACGTGAAGAACTAAAATGTCAGGAGTTCTGTCCAACCCAATACCCTTATGCACTTCCTGCATAACGCCACTCCAACACAAACCCCTGAAACCCATCCACCTGATCACGGCCACGTCCCTTGAAAACCCGAGCTGACGTCCGTCCCGCCGAACATCCGCTCGCCTTGCGCCCCAATAGACGAATGAGTGGCCGACGATCCAAACCAACATGGGGGTTCGACCTAAAAAATACAAACAACTTAAAATCCAAAACAATGACACGACAAAATACAGGTGTACGATCAAAACAAACACAAGGCCTTCATGGTCTAACATAGCTCTTGTAACGCCCAGACTCCCATCTCCCTATCCTCTGAACCACTTCAGGGGCCAAACCCCCCAGAGCGGCTTCAGTCGCGGCCCCAATACGAAAGGAGTGCGACGCAAAACGAGAAGCGTCCAACCCCAACTCCGACAAAGCTTTCCGAAAAACGGCAATAAATTGAAATTTGGAAAAAAAGGAACCATCCTCGTGGCACAACAAAGGACCATCCAAAACCGGCCGCAGGCTAGCAAACGCCTGAAAACAACGAACCGGGCACATGAGCGAACCATTGACCGAGCCCAACTCCACCCGTTTTCCTTTTCCCGCCTGGTCAGTCTTAGACCGACGTATCCAGAAATGTAAACGACTCCCAATAAGCACCACATCCTTGGCCCAGAGCCCCCCTCGCCTAAACGTAGTGGGAGACACCAACTCCCCAACCCTCAAGGCCCCAAAAAACGCCAGGGAAAAGGCCAAACAAAAGAGAGCTATCTCAAAATTAGATAAACAAATATCCCTCAAACGCATGCCCACCTGCTCTAACATACCAAAGGAGACTGGGCGCCGAAGATCACCTCGCCCCGCCTTTCTACGAAAACCTTTTATCGCCTGCCGTACCAAAAACAACTTCGTCAGATCCTGCAATCCTCGAAGCTGAAAACCGAAAGCCAAAGCCGCCCGAACTCTATCCACCTTTGAAGCCGACCACCCTTCCTCCGCACCGCGTCTTAACCACAACAACAAAGCGCCTAGCTGATCCTCACCCCCATTAGTAGCCCCGCAGAACGACATCCAAGATTCCCAATCACACCATACCGACCGATATGCCGACCACGTGCTGGGCGCCAAAGACTCGCGAATCAAAGGTCCTGCAGCCCGGATACCACATTCCAAAGCTCCTGCGGGCAGTCCAGACCCGTCTCCTCCGCTTTGGGGGCCAGTGACCGAAACCGTTCCCACTGAAATCGAGACAAAGAGTCAGCCACAGAATTCTCCACTCCAGGTACATGAGACGCCGTAATGTACACATTGATTGACATGCAGAACAACACCAACTGACGGAGAACCCTGATCACCGGAGGAGAAGAGGCCGTCAAACCGTTTATGACACAGACAACCGCCATATTGTCGCAATTAAAACGAACCCTCCGATTGCGCAAATCTTCCTTCCACAAGTAGACGGCAACCAGGATAGGAAAGATTTCCAACAAAGTGACGTTCTTCACCAACCCGGATGCGAACCACTCATCCGGCCACCTAGTGGCGCACCACCTGCCACCAAAAAAGGCGCCAAAACCAACACCGCCTGAAGCGTCAGTAAACAAGTCCAAATCAGCGTTACCGACTACGTCCTCCATCAACAATGAACGGCCATTGTACCGTGCCAAAAAACTGTCCCACACCTCCAAATCAGCCTTATGCTCGCTAGACAAGCGAACAAAGTGATGCGGGGCCTTAACCCCCGCCGTGGCACCGGCCAGCCTCCTTGAAAAAACCCTCCCCATCGGGATGATCCTGCAGGCAAAATTCAATTTGCCAAGGAGGGACTGAACCTCCCGCAACGGCAACTTCTTTAAGCGACGCGCCCGAGCCACTTCATTTCTCAATCCAACCACCTTCTCTTCAGGCAACCGAAATTCCCAGTTAACGGAATCAATCATAATGCCCAGGAACGAAAGACTCGTGCAAGGCCCCTCGGTTTTTTTCGGCGCCAGGGGGACACCAAAACGTTCCGCTATCCATAACACCGTCCTCAAGACAATGTCACAACTTCCGGACTGACTCGGCCCGATGCACAAAAAGTCATCCAAATAGTGAATGACCGAATCCAGACCTGACACCTCCCGAACGACCCACTCGAGAAAAGAACTAAAAGCCTCAAAGTATGCACAAGACAACGAGCAACCCATCGGCAAACATCTGTCCACGTAAAATCCACCGTTCCAATAACAACCCAACAGCCGCACACTGTCCGGATGGACGGGCAATAAACGAAAAGCTGACTCAATATCAGTCTTAGCTAACAGCGCGCCCCTCCCGCAACTACGCACCCAGCGTGCAGCCTCGTCAAAAGACGTATAAACCACGGAGCAAAGCTCCGGGTCAATCCCGTCGTTCACGGACCTCCCTTTGGGGTAAGACAAATGCTGAATCAACCTGAACTTGTTTTGTTCCTTCTTCGGCACCACACCCAATGGTGAAACTATCAAATCATCTAGCGGCGGAACAGGAAAAGGACCGGACATTCTTCCCAACGAAACCTCCTTATGCAACTTATCCGATACCACCGCCGCGTGCAACTCAGCCGATCTCAAGTTCTTCAAAACCCAAGGGATACCGAAAGTAGGAGCAGGTATACGAAAACCATCCCTGAAACCCAGCAACAACAACTCCACTTTTTCCCTATCCGGAAACCTACTTAGATAGGGGACCATCGCGTCCAGCTTCACTGGCGTCTCCCCCTTTTGAATTACCCTCTGGCTTTCCTTTCTTCTTGAAGCACTTGGCGGCTCCATGGGAAGAACCGCTGCAGTGCGAGCACACGTGCTTAAATTTACAAGTAGCTCCGAATTTGCACTGGCCGTCATTAAACTGCCAGCACAAACCGTGCTTCTGACCTCCCGATTGTCCGGACTGACCCCCCGACCCTGAAAAACTTCCCTGCGATGCGGAGTGGCCGGCGGTCCCGGCCCCGCCTTGAAAGGAATAGCCGAATTTCATCGGCGCCATAACCCGCAGCCACAAACCGATGTCCTTCTGATCCCAGCGAATCGAAGGACAGACCGCCTTCCTCTGTCTAAACTGCTCGTCATACCGGAGCCAAGCTTGGCCCCCGTATGCCCTATGCGCCTCGCCTATCGAGTCCATGTAACAAAACAATGCGGAACAGTTTTCAGGAGCCTTCTCGCCAACCACGCTTGCCAAAATCGCAAATGCTTGCAGCCAATTCACGAACGTCTGAGGAATAAGACGCCATCTGCGCTTCTCCTCATCCTCCTTCTTACTGTCCTCCTTCTTGCTCTTGTCTAAATTAAATTTCTCCAAAGGAAGGAGCGAGAAGATCTCCACATACTCATCCTTCCAAATCTTCTCCCTCACTTCCTTTTTCAAATGAGCCCCCAGCGGCCCCTCGAAACAAACATAAACCTCACCCCGCGCTTTATCATCTAAGCGAATACCGCCCTCCTTCTCCTTCTCCGTCTGTACTGACATGGAAACGGGCTCCGACGACCTACTTGGCGCCGCTAAGCCCCCTAAAGACCCTCCAAGACCTAACTCCGATGCACCCACCCATGCCGCCAACGGTGACGGCACCGACCTAGCGCCCCCCAAACGTGACAGCAACTCCCGAACACTACCCAATAACTCCCCTACCCCGTCACTCCCACACTCCGGCCGAACCCTCGGACGCTCCCCCGCGGCCCCACCCCCTTGACTAACCCCAACTAACGGGGAAAACGATAATACTGGCGACAAAACAGACACAGAATTATCCTCACCAAGCTGCAAGGGAGCTGGCCGCAGTCGTCCCGCTCATCCAGCTGACGTCCGCCGCCGATCTTCTATGTGGCACGTCCGGAATCAGAGGCCCGGCCTGTGATGATGCCCCGTCCTGGCCTGTTGTCGATAGTCCCGATGCGGCCCTGCCTGGAGGCACCTGGGGCCCACCGCTGTAGCTGGCGGCAGCCGGCCCTCTGCCGGGACTCCTTCCATATCCAGCTGACCGCGTAGGGGAAGGTCCGGGGTCCCTGGTTGGGCACGGCAGTACCGCAAGTCCGGCGGCACTGCCTGCCGCTGCAGCCACAGGAGCTCTCCCCCATTGTCCGGCGGCAGGCGGCCCTCTGCCGGGACTCCTACCATAACCCGCTGACCGCGTAGGGGAAGGTCCGGGATCCCTGGTTGGGCACGGCAGTACTGCAAGTCCGGCGGCGCTGCCTGCCGCTGCAGCCGCAGGAGCTCTCCCACGTTGTCCGGGACGAGACGGTGAAGCAGGCCGCCGGGCAGCGCCATTACTGTGGCGCCCCGCTGTGACGTCAGCGGAAGTAGAAGAAGATCCGGAGCGTGGAGGCCCCGCCCCCCGCAGCGATGGAGGAGAAGGCCTATCCACCGCCGCAGGCCCCAACGCGGCAGATGGATTCCTCCCGGACCGGGCCCTGCTTGGACGCTTGCTGGCAGGAGCTCGGTCCGGAGGGTCCCTGGAGGGGCTCCGACGCCGTCGCTGAGGCTGGGGTACGTCGGGGGAAAAACGCTCCGGTGGCCTGACTCGCCGGGAGCGCCGCACGCCTGCCGACGCCGCCGGGACATCCCCGCTGCCTCCGCCCAGAATGCCGGTCACCTGGGCTTCCAGCCAGCCAGGAGGCTGGTTCGCGGCCGCCGCACGCAGCATCTGCAGCACCTGTTCAACGGCCGACATGGTAGGTCCTCACTATTGGCCTCCAGAGCGGGAACTGGCCAACCCCACCCCCTACCTAGCCCTATAAACCCCCCTAATGCATACTATCCCCCTCCCCTAAATATGTTCCCACCCCTTCTATCCTCCCTCTCCAAAACCCCTGTCATGACGGCCTGCACGTACGCCGTCTGGGGGGAGGGGACGGCTCGCTCCGGCCTGCTCTTTCACCTGTGCTCGAGAGTGCGGACACATCTGAGAACAACCACTTCCCTTTCCAAGGCTGATCAACCAGAACATTAAAACCAAATCTACAATATTGTGTCGGTCCCTCAAACTCTTAAAAAAGCTCTAACCAATCTGACTTCACAATAATCCTAGGAGGTCTCCTGTGGTTTATGGCACCAAGATTTTAGCAGCAGATCCTGTCCTGTGACTTGTAGACCCATGGATCAGACTGAAAGTGCGGCTAGTGGGAAAAAATAAACTTAATTCCTCTTGGAAGCCCTTTAAGAAGAATCTGTCACCATGTTTTAGCTGTGTAATCTGAGAGCAGTTCAATGAAAGAGCAGAGACCCTGATTACAGGGATGTGTCACTTACTGGGCTGTGTTTTGCTGTTTCAACACAATCAGTGTTTTATTAGCCAGAGATTATCACTAGAGAACAACTGACCTCATACCTCCTTGTCCAGCCACGGCAGCAGGACTCATTAGCAGCTCTCTGTCACTATACAATGTGCACAAAAAGCTGCCAATCAGTGGAGTGGGCGGGGCTATACACAGCTCAACAATTGAGCTCTGCTAGATCTGCAGCAGTGAAAACTGTGATTTTATCATAACCGCTGCACACAGTAAGTGATACATTGCTGGAATCAGGCGCTCTGTTACTACTTCATGCTGCTGTCAGATTACATAGCAAAAACCTGCAGACAGATTCCCTTTGAGTTTGCCAATTGTTTCTGCTTCCAAAATATAATCTTCAAGAACTGATTGTTAACTTTCTGCCAAAAGAATGATGACTGAAAATGCTATGAGGTCAATGTTAATCACTTATCCTGTCAGTCAATATATTCTTATACATAGGGGGCAGTATTATAGTATTTATATTCTTGTACATGGGGCAGTATTATAGTAGTTATATTCTTGTACACAGGGGGCAGTATTATTGTTGTTACAGTGCCTTGCGAAAGTATTCGGAACTTTTCAACCTTTTCCCACATACCATGCTTCAAACATAAAGCTAACAAATGTAAATTTTTAGTGAAGAATCAACAACAAGTGGAACACAATTGTGAAGTTGAACAAAATGTATTGGTTATTTTACATTTTTGTGGAAATTCAAAAACTGAAAAGTGGGGCGTGCAATATTATTCGGCCCCCTTACTTTCAGTGCAGCAAACTCACTCCAGAAGTTCATTGTGGATCTCTGAATGATCCAATGTTGTCCTAAATGCCTAATGATGATGAATATGCTAACGAGAGGGAAACAAAAACAAAAAAATGAGATCTAAGAGCTAGCCTTCTATAAATGTAGACATACTTTGGGGATGCATTCGTGCAGGGCTGCATTCGTGCACTATTATTCGTGTACATTTATTCAAGGTACTTTTTCTAAGTGCTGGCAGATATAACATGGCAGATAGACAGGGCAGGAGACAGGTAAGACAATCTAAATCTATTCCCTGTTCATTTGGCACAGAACAAATACTCACCATATGTATTTGTATAGTCTATATCCTGGCTGCCGCATTCACTCACATTCACCGCCCTTGCATAAACTCTTTACACTCCATCCATATCGGCCCCTCTGTCCTTCCCTCTCCTATGTATAGCACTCATGCTCTGTTCACATTGCTTAACAGCGCAGATCCATTCAGTCCCACCATCCAACACAAGAGACGCTCTCACAAGTCACTTACCCATCTGCTCACTCTTTCTATCCTCCTCCTACTTGCTGGAGACATCTCTCCCAACCCCGGCCCCCCATGTTATAGCCAGTCAAACCTCCCAACTGCTACACTCAGAAACCCTTCTAACCTTATTAATATTCCATGCATGCCTTCTGTCTTTTTCAATTGTGCCCTTTGGAATTCTCGCTCTGTGTGTAATAAACTTTCCTTCATCCATAACTTTTTCCTTTCTAATTCTCTTAATCTCTTGGCTCTTACTGAAACCTGGATCCAGCAAGCAGACACCACCGCTGCTGCTGCTCTTTCATATGGTGGACTACACTTTTCTCATACCCCAAGATCAGACAACAGAGCAGGTGGAGGCATTGGTCTGCTCCTTTCACCTAAATGTACCTTCCAAATTATCCCCCAAGTACCCTCACTTGTCTTCCCTTCCTTTGAGGTCCATGCTGTCAGACTCTACATCCCCTTCTCTGTTGTGAATTCTGCTTTTGGGCTCCCTCTGTTGGTTGTAGGTGGTAATGCAGTTGTCCATGGGCTGCAGTCCTGGACAGGTGTATCTGCTGATTGCAATTCTGACTGGGGTATTTAGGTTTGCACATCTCATTAGTCCTTGCCAGTTGTTAATGTTTCTTGGGAAGTGTTGGACCTCTTTCTGGCTTCTCCTGCTTAGCTGCCAATTCAGCAAAGATAAGTGTCTGTTTCTTTTTCTATGGCACACAAGGTGTGTGCTTGTTTTTTGATTGTATTTCTGCTCTGAGTGTATGATTCTCTGGAGTTGCATATATACGTTCCACGTCTTTAGTTAGATGGAGGAATTTTTTGTATAATCTGCTGTGGATATTTTTGGAAGGGTTTTAAAACTGACCGCACAGTACTCTGTCCTATCCTTTCCTATTTTTAGCTAGAATTGCCTCTTGTGCTAAATCCTGTTTTCTGCCTGTGTGTGTCTTTCCTCTCCTACTCACAGCCAATATTTGTGGGGGGTTGCCTATCCTTTGGGGTTCTGCTCTGAGGCAAGGTAGAATTCCTATTTCCATCTATAGGGGTATTTAGTCCTCCAGCTGTGACGAGGTGTCTAGGGTTTGTTAGGTACACCCCACGGCTACTTCTAGTTGCGGTGTTAAGATCAGGATTTGCGGTCAGTATAGTTACCACCTACTCCAGTGAAAGTTGCTGCTCCAAGGTCACCGGATCATAACACTTCTCCATGTGAGTGGTGGTGGTGTATCGTCCTCCCGGCCCCTCTCATCAGTTCCTGGATCACTTTGCAACCTGGCTTCCATACTTTCTCTCCTGTGACACCCCCACCCTCATCATGGGTGATTTCAACATCCCCATTGCTTCTCCCCTCTCCCCATCTGCTTCTCACCTTTTATCTCTAACCTCCTCTTTCGGCCTCTCGCAGCATACTAACTCTCCAACACATGAAGATGGAAACTCCCTCGACCTAGTCTTCTCTCGGCTTTGCTCAGTGAATGATTTCACAAACTCCCCTCTCCCACTCTCTGACCACAACCTTCTTTCATTCTCTATCAAGAACTGCCATCCCGCTCAGGTCACCCCCACTTTCCACACTTATAGAAACATACAGGCCATTAACACCCAGAAACTTATGAAGAACTTGCAGTCATGATTGGCCCCTATCTCCGCCATCTCATGTCCTGATTCTGCTCTGAAGCATTACAATGAAACCCTGCAAAGTGCCCTGGATGACGATGCACCTCCTATACATAAAACAACTCAGCACCGACGGCGGCAACCATGGCACACGCTGCAAACACGTTTCCTACAGCGGTGTTCCAGGTGCGCCGAACGTCTGTGGAGAAAATCTAATCTACCCGAAGATTTCATCCATTATAAGTTCATGCTAAAAACATACAACTCTGCCCTTCACCTCTCCAAACAAACCTATTTCAACACTCTCATCACCTCACTGTCCAATATCCCTAAACGTCTCTTTGACACTTTCCAGTCCCTACTCAACCCAAGATTGCAGGCCCCAACCACGGATCTCCGCGCTGACGATCTGGCCAATTGCTTCAAAGAAAAAAATTGACCACATTCGACAGGAAATCATCTCCCAATCTCTTCATACCATGTCCTCCCTCCCCCACTGCATCTAGTTCACTCTCTGACTTTGAACCAGTTACAGAAGAAGTAATCAGGCTCCTTGCATCTTCTCGCCCAACCACTTGCTCCAGTGACCCCATTCCGTCACATCTCCTCCAGTCCCTTTCCCCGGCTGTCACCTCTCACATAACAAAAATATTCAACCTTTCTCTCACTTCCGGTATTTTTCCTTCCTCATTTAAGCATGCCATCATACATCCATTACTTAAAAAACCATCCCTCGATCAAAACTGTGCCGCTAATTATAGACCTGTCTCTAATCTTCCCTTCATCTCTAAACTCCTTGAACGCCTGGTCCACTCCCGTCTTACCCGCTATCTCTCAGATAACTCTCTTCTTGACCCTCTTCAATCTGGCTTCCGCTCTTTACACTCTACTGAAACTGCCCTCACTAAAGTCTCTAATGACCTACTAACAGCTAAATCTAATGGTCACTACTCCATGCTAATTCTCTTGGATCTCTCCGCAGCATTCGACACTGTGGATCATCAGCTCCTCCTCACTATGCTCCGCTCCATCGGCCTCAAGGACACCGTTCTCTCCTGGTTCTCCTCCTATCTCTCTGACCGCTGTTTCACTGTATCTTTTGCTGGTTCCTCCTCCTCTCACCTTCCCCTTACTGTTGGGGTTCCTCAAGGATCAGTCCTAGGCCCCCTCCTTTTCTCTTTGTATACTGCCACTATTGGACAATCAGTAGATTTGGTTTCCAGTACCATCTCTATGCTGATGACACCCAATTCTACACTTCTTGTCCTGTTATCACACCGACCATTTTAGTAAACACCAGTGATTGTCTTACCGCTGTCTCTAACATCATGTCCTCCCTCTATCAGAAACTGAACCTGTCAAAAACTGAACTCCTCGTGTTTTCTCCCTCTATTAACCTACCTTTGCCTGACATTGCCATCTCCGTGTGCGGGTCCATCATTACTCCAAAGAAACATGCCCGCTGCCTTGGGGTCATACTTGATTCCGAGGTTTCATTCACCCCCCACATCCGATCACTGGCTTGCTCTTCTTATCTGCATCTCAAAAACATTTCTAGAATTCGCCCTTTTCTTACTTTCGACTCTGCAAAAACTTACTGTTTCACTTATTCATTCTCGTTTGGACTATAGTAACTCTCTACTAATTGGCCTCCCTCTTACCAAACTTTCCCCTCTCCAATCTGTCCTGAATGCTGCAGCCAGGATCATATTCCTCACCAACCGTTACAACAATGCCTCTACCTTATGCCAGTCATTACACTGGTTACCCATCCACTCAAGAATCCAGTACAAAACTACTACCCTCATCCACAAAGCACTCCATGGCTCAGCACAACCCTACATCTCCTCCCTGGTCTCAGTCTACCACCCTATCCGTGCCCTCCACTCCGCTAATGACCTCAGGTTAGCATCCTCAATAATCAGAACCTCCCATTCCCGTCTCCAAGACTTTACACGTGCTGCGCTGATTCTTTGGAATGCACTACCTAGGTTAATACGATTAATCCCAAATCCCCACAGTTTTAAGCGTGCCCTAAAAACTCATTTGTTCAGATTGGCCTACCACCTCAACGCATTAACCTAACTATCCCTGTGTGGCCCATTCAAAAAAGCAAAAACATAATCAGGTTCCTCGCAACATGTTGTCATACAGTTTATGCAGTTATTAGCCCTCTGTGTCTGTACTGCTACATACTTAGGCAGTTAACTGGTTCATGCAGCTTTGCATGAACCCCTGAGCCTTACACTATGGCTGGTCCGAACAACTAAAGCAATTGTTATCATCCACCTCTCGTGTCTCCCATTTTCCTCATAGTTTGTAACCTCACTCCTCTTGGTATCTATTTTGAACTGTGATTTCTGTTATGCTGTAATGTCTATTGTCTGTATAAGTCCTCTCTATAATTTGTAAAGCGCTGCGGAATATGTTGGTGCTATATAAATAAAATTATTATTATTTATTATTAAATATAATCCACCTGTGTGTAATCAAGTTTCCGTATAAATGCACCTGCTCTGTGATAGTCTCAGGGTTCTGTTTGAAGCACAGAGAGCATCATGAAGACCAAGGAACACAACAGGCAGGTCCGTGATACTGTGGTGGAGAAGTTTAAAGCCGGATTTGGATACAAAATGATTTACAAAACTTTAAACATCCCAAGGAGCACTGTGCAAGCGATCATATTGAAATGGAAGGAGTATCATACTACTGCAAATCTACCAAGACCCGGCCGTCCCTCTAAACTTTCATCTCAGACAAGGAGAAGACTGATCAAAGATGCAGCCAAGAGGCCCATGATCACTCTGGATGAACTGCAGAGATCTACAGCTGAGGTAGGACAGTCTGTCCATGGGACGACAATCAGTCGTACACTGCACAAATCAGGCTTTTATGGAAGAGTGGCAAGAAGAAAGCCATTTCTCAAAGATATGCATAAAATGTATTGTTTAAAGTTTGCAACAAGCCACCTGGGAGACACAACAAACATGTGGAAGAAGGTGCTCAGGTCAGATGAAACCAAAATCGAACTTTTTGGTAACAATGCCAAACGATATGTTTGGCATAAAGGCAACACAGCTCATCACCCTGAACACACCATCCCCACTATCAAACATGGTGGTGGCAGCATCATGGTTTGGGCCTGCTTTTCTTCAGCAGGTACAGGGAAAATGGTTAAACTTGATGGGAAGATGGATGGAGCCAAATACAGGACCATTCTTGAAGAAAACTTGTTGGAGTCTGCAAAAGACCTGAGACTGGAACGGAGATTTGTCTTCCAACAAGACAATGATCCCAAACATAAAGCAAAATCTACAATGGAATGGCTCACAAATAAACGCATCCAGGCGTTAGAATGGCCAAGTTAAAGTCCAGACCTCAATCCAATCGAGAATCTGTGGAAAGAGCTGAAAACTGCTGTTCACAAACGATCTCCATCAAACCTCACTGAGCTCGAGCTGCTTGCCCAGGAAGAATGGGCAAGAATTTTAGTCTCTCGATGTACAAAACTGATAGAGACATACTCCAAGGGACTTGCAGCTGTAATCGCAGCAAAAGGTGGCGCAACAAAGTATTAAGTTAAAGGGGCTGAATAATATTGCACGCCCCACTTTTCAGTTTTTGAATTTCCACAAAAATTTAAAACAAACAATAAATTTTGTTCAACTTCACAGTTGTGTTCCACTTGTTGTTGATTCTTCACCAAAAATTTACATTTGGTATCTTTATGTTCGAAGCATAATATGTGGAAAAAGGTTGAAAAGTTCAAGGGAGCCGAATACTTTCGCAAGGCACTATATATTCTTGTACATAGGAGGCAGTATTATAGTAGTTATATTATTGTATATGGGGGGTAGTATTATAGTAGTTATATTCTTGTACACAGGGGCAGTATTATCGTAGTTATATTCTTGTACATAGGGAGCAATATTATAGTGGTTATATTCTTATACATAGGGGGCAGTATTATAGTAGTTATATTCTTGTACATAGGTGGCAGTATTACAGTAGTTATATTCTTGTACATAGGGGGCAGTATTATAGTAGTTATGCTCTTGTACATAGGGGCAGTATTATAGTAGTTGTATCCTTGAACATAGATAGCAGTATTATAGTAGTCATATTTTTGTACATAGGGGACAGTATTATAGTAGCTATATTCTTGTACATAGGAGCAGTACTATAGTGGTTATATTCTTGTACAGAGGGGCAGTATTATAGTAGTTATATTCTTGTACATAGGGGGCAGTATAATAGTAGTTATTATAGTAGTTATGTTCTTGTACATAGGGGCAGTATTATAGTAGTTATATCCTTGAACATAGAGGGCAGTATTATAGTAGTCATATTTTTGTACATAGGGGACAGTATTATAGTAGCTATATTCTTGTACATAGGAGCAGTATTATAGTGGTTATATTCTTCTACGTAGGGGCAGTATTATAGTAGTTATATTCTTGTACATAGGGGACAGTATTGTAGTACTTATATTCTTGTACATAGGGGATAGTATTATAGTTACAATTGTGCTCAAAAGTTTACATACCTCGGCAGAATTTTTGCTTTCTTGGCCGGGGGTAGCTGAGACCCCAGAGATCATGATTCGGGTCGGTTTTTACCGAGCCCGGTGTTGCGATCACTGTTATTAGCGGTGTAACAAAAAGTTCAATTTTCCATTTAATTTCTCTCTCCTCTGATGTGATCGCACATCAGAGGAGAGAGAAATAGGGTCCCCCGATCCATTGATCATCCCCCCTGATACCTCTGGAGTCCCTGCCATCCTCCCGGGATGTCCCCTGTTGTGAATTCTGTTGTCGGGCTCCCTCCTGTGGTCATGAATGGTACTTCGGCTGGTTTTGTCCATGGACTTCCTCTGGTGGGTGTTTCTGAGTTTCCTTCCACAGGTGACGAGGTTAATTCGTTAGCTGCTGCTCTATTTAACTCCTTAGATCTTTGCTCCATGCCACCTGTCAATGTTCCAGTATTGGTCTAGTTCTCTCCTGGATCGTTCTTGTGACCTGTCTTCCCAGCAGAAGCTAAGTTCCAGCTTGTATTTCTTTGGTTTGCTATTTTTCTGTCCAGCTTGCTATTTTTATTGTTGTCTTGCTTGCTGGAAGCTCAGGGACGCAGAGGGAGCGCCTCCGCACTGTGAGTCGGTGCGGAGAGTCTTTTTGCGCCTTCTGCGTGGTCTTTTTGTAGGTTTTTGTGCTGACCGCAAAGTAACCTTTCCTATCCTCGGTCTGTTCAGTAAGTCGGGCCTCACTTTGCTAAATCTATTTCATCTCTATGCTTGTATTTTCATCTTTACTCACAGTCATTATATGTGGGGGGCTGCCTTTTCCTTTGGGGAATTTCTCTGAGGCAAGGTAGGCTTTATTTTTCTATCTTCAGGGCTAGCTAGTTCCTTAGGCTGTGCCGAGTTGCATAGGAAGCGTTAGGCGCAATCCACGGCTATTTCTAGTGTGTTTGATAGGATTAGGGATTGCCGTCAGCAGAGTTCCAACGTCCCAGAGCTCGTCCTTATTATCAGAAACTATCAGGTCATTCCTTGTGCTCTTAACCACTAGGTCCATTGTTGTCCTGACCACTAGGTCATAACAGTACAGGTGGCCCAAAGTACTAATGCATCTCAATAGAGGGATAAGAGAAGTTCTGAGACCATTTTTTTTTCTTTGCAGTGTTTTTTGTCTCTCCTTTCCCCTTTACCTCTGGGTGGTTCAGGACACTGGTGTAAACATGGACAGTCAAGGTCTGTCCTCTTGGATGGATAATCTCACTACAAGGGTACAAAACATTCAAGATTTTGTGGTTCAGAATCCGATGTCAGAGCCTAGGATTCCAATTCCTGATTTGTTTTTTGGTGATAGATCTAAGTTCTTGAATTTCAAAAATAATTGTAAATTGTTTCTTGCCTTGAAACCTCGCTCCTCAGGTGACCCTGTTCAACAAGTAAAGATCATTATTTCTTTGTTACGTGGTGACCCTCAAGACTGGGCATTTTCCCTTGCGCCAGGAGATCCGGCATTGCGTGATGTTGATGCGTTTTTCCTGGCGCTTGGATTGCTTTATGACGAACCTAATTCAGTGGATCAGGCAGAGAAAATCTTGCTGGCTCTGTGTCAGAGTCAGGATGAAGCGGAGATATATTGTCAGAAGTTTAGAAAGTGGTCTGTGCTCACTCAGTGGAATGAATGTGCCCTGGCAGCAATCTTCAGAAAGGGTCTCTCTGAAGCCCTTAAGGATGTCATGGTGGGGATCCCCATGCATGCTGGTCTGAATGAGTCTATGTCTTTGGCCATTCAGATCGATCGACGCTTGCGTGAGCGTAAAGCTGTGCACCATTTGGCGGTACTATCTGAGCATGGGCCTGAGCCTATGCAATGTGATAGGACTTTGACCAGAGCTGAACGGCAAGAACACAGACGTCGGAATGGGCTATGTTTTTACTGTGGTGATTCCACTCATGCTATCTCCGATTGTCCTAAGTGCACTAGGCGGTTCGCTAGGTCTGCCACCATTGGTACGGTACAGTCTACATTTCTATTGTCTGTTACTCGGATTTGCTCTTTGTCATCCTATTCTGTTATGGCATTTGTGGATTCAGGCGCTGCCCTGAATTTGATGGACTTGGAGTATGCTAGGCGCTGTGGTTTTTTCTTGGAGCCCTTGCAGTATCCTATTCCATTGAGAGGAATTGATGCTACGCCTTTGGCCAAGAATAAGCCTCAGTACTGGACCCAATTGACCATGTGCATGGCTCCTGCACATCAGGAGGATATCCGCTTTCTGGTGTTGCATAGTCTGCATGATGTGGTCGTTTTGGGGTTGCCATGGCTACAGGTTCATAATCCAGTATTGGACTGGAAATCTATGTCTGTGTCCAGCTGGGGTTGCCAGGGGGTACATGGTGATGTTCCATTTTTGTCTATTTCGTCTTCCACACTGAAGTTCCAGAGTTTTTGTCGGATTATCGGGATGTATTTGATGAGCCCAAAGCCAGTGCCCTACCTCCTCATAGGGATTGCGATTGTGCAATTAATTTGATTCCTGGTAGTAAGTTTCCTAAGGGCCGATTGTTCAATTTATCTGTGCCAGGACACGCCGCTATGCGGAGTTATATAAAGGAATCCTTGGAGAAAGGCCATATTCGCCCGTCGTCATCACCGTTAGGAGCAGGGTTCTTTTTTGTGGCCAAGAATGATGGTTCTTTGAGACCTTGTATTGATTACCGCCTTCTTAATAAAATTACAGTCAAATTTCAGTATCCTTTGCCGTTGCTGTCTGATTTGTTTGCTCGTATTAAAGGGGCTAGTTGTTTCACCAAGATAGATCTTCGAGGGGCGTATAATCTTTTGCGTATTAAACAAGGCGATGAATGGAAAACAGCATTTAATATGCCCGAGGGCCATTTTGAGTACCTGGTTATGCCATTCGGGCTTTCCAATGCTCCATCAGTATTTCAGTCCTTTATGCATGACATCTTCCGAGAGTACCTGGATAAATTCCTGATTGTGTATTTGGATGATATTTTGGTCTTTTCGGATGATTGGGAGTCTCATGTGAAGCAGGTCAGAATGGTGTTCCAGGTCCTTCATGCGAATTCCTTGTTTGTGAAGGGGTCAAAGTGTCTCTTTGGAGTTCAGAAGGTTTCATTTTTGGGGTTCATTTTTTCCCCTTCTACTATCGAGATGGACCCTGTTAAAGTCCAGGCCATTTACGATTGGACTCAGCCGACATCTGTGAAGAGCCTGCAAAAGTTCCTGGGCTTTGCTAATTTTTATCGGCGCTTCATCGCTAATTTTTCTACTGTTGCTAAACCGTTGACTGATTTGACCAAGAAGGGAGCTGATGTGGTCAATTGGTCTTCTGCAGCTGTGGAGGCTTTTCAGGAGTTGAAGCGTCGTTTTTCTTCTGCCCCTGTGTTGTGCCAGCCAGATGTTTCGCTTCCGTTTCAGGTTGAGGTTGATGCTTCTGAGATTGGAGCAGGGGCTGTTTTGTCGCAAAGAAGTTCTGATGGCTCGGTGATGAAGCCATGTGCTTTCTTTTCTAGAAAGTTTTCGCCTGCTGTGCGTAACTATGATGTTGGTAATCGTGAGTTGTTGGCCATGAAGTGGGCATTCGAGGAGTGGCGTCATTGGCTGGAAGGAGCCAAGCATCGCGGGGTGGTCTTGACAGATCACAAGAATTTGACTCATCTTGAGTCTGCCAAACGGTTGAATCCGAGACAGGCTCGATGGTCGTTATTTTTCTCCCGTTTTGATTTTGTGGTTTCGTACCTTCCGGGCTCTAAGAATGTGAAGGCTGATGCCCTGTCAAGGAGTTTTGTGCCTGACTCTCCGGGTGTTACTGAGCCGGCGGGTATTCTCAAAGAGGGGGTAATTTTGTCTGCCATCTCCCCTGATTTGCGGCGGGTGCTGCAAAAATTTCAGGCTGATAGACCTGACCGTTGCCCAGCGGAGAAACTGTTTGTCCCTGATAGATGGACTAGTAGAGTTATCTCTGAGATTCATTGTTCGGTGTTGGCTGGGCATCCTGGAATCTTTGGTACCAGAGATTTGGTGGCTAGATCCTTCTGGTGGCCGTCTTTGTCACGGGATGTGCGTTCTTTTGTGCAGTCCTGTGGGACTTATGCTCAGGCTAAGCCCTGCTGTTCTCGTGCCAGTGGGTTGCTTTTGCCCTTGCCGGTCCCGAAGAGGCCCTGGACGCATATTTCTATGGATTTTATTTCGGATCTCCCTGTCTCTCAAAAGATGTCGGTCATTTGGATGGTTTGTGATCGCTTTTCTAAGATGGTCCATTTGGTACCTTTGTCTAAATTGCCTTCCTCCTCTGATTTGGTGCCATTATTTTTCCAGCATGTGGTTCGTTTACATGGTATCCCGGAAGACATCGTTTCTGACAGAGGTTCCCAGTTTGTTTCGAGGTTTTGGCGATCCTTTTGTGCTAGGATGGGCATTGATTTGTCTTTTTCCTCGGCTTTCCATCCTCAGACAAATGGCCAAACCGAACGTACTAATCAAACTTTGGAAATATATCTGAGATGCTTTGTTTCTGCTGATCAGGATGATTGGGTGTCCTTTTTGCCGTTGGCTGAGTTCGCCCTTAATAATCGGGCCAGCTCGGCTACTTTGGTTTCGCCGTTTTTCTGCAATTCTGGTTTCCATCCTCGTTTCTCTTCAGGGCAGGTTGAGTCTTCGGACTGTCCTGGTGTGGATACTGTGGTGGATAGGTTGCAGCAGATTTGGACTCATGTGGTGGACAATTTGACATTGTCCCAGGAGAAGGCTCAACATTTCGCTAACCGCCGGCGCTGTGTGGGTCCCCGACTTCGTGTTGGGGATTTGGTTTGATTGTCGTCTCGTTATGTTCCTATGAAGGTTTCCTCCCCTAAGTTTAAGCCTCGTTTCATTGGTCCGTATAAGATTTCTGAGGTTATCAATCCTGTGTCATTTCGTTTGGCCCTTCCTGCTTCTTTTGCCATCCATAATGTGTTCCATAGGTCGTTATTGCGGATATACGTGGCGCCTGTGGTTCCATCCGTTGATCCTCCTGCCCCGGTGTTGGTTGAGGGGGAGTTGGAGTATGTGGTGGAGAAGAGTTTGGATTCTCGTGTTTCGAGACGGAAACTTCAGTACCTGGTCAAGTGGAAGGGTTATGGTCAGGAAGATAATTCCTGGGTTTTTGCCTCTGATGTACATGCTGCCGATCTGGTTCGTGCCTTTCATTTGGCTCATCCTGGTCGGCCTGGGGGCTCTGGTGAGGGTTCGGTGACCCCTCCTCAAGGGGGGGGTACTGTTGTGAATTCTGTTGTCGGGCTCCCTCCTGTGGTCATGAATGGTACTTCGGCTGGTTCTGTGCATGGACTTCCTCTGGTGGGTGTTTCTGAATTTCCTTCCACAGGTGACGAGGTTAATTCGTTAGCTGCTGCTCTATTTAACTCCACTTAGATCTTTGCTCCATGCTACCAGTCAATGTTACAGTATTGGTCTAGTTCTCTCCTGGATCGTTCTTGTGACCTGTCTTCCCAGCAGAAGCTAAGTTCCAGCTTGTATTTCTTTGGTTTGCTATTTTTCTGTCCAGCTTGCTATTTTTATTGTTGTCTTGCTTGCTGGAAGCTCAGGGACGCAGAGGGAGCGCCTCCGCACCGTGAGTCGGTGCGGAGGGTCTTTTTGCGCCCTCTGCGTGGTCTTTTTGTAGGTTTTTGTGCTGACCGCAAAGTAACCTTTCCTATCCTCGGTCTGTTCAGTAAGTTGGGCCTCACTTTGCTAAATCTATTTCATCTCTATGTTTGTATTTTCATCTTTACTCACAGTCATTATATGTGGGGGGCTGCCTTTTCCTTTGGGGAATATCTCTGAGGCAAGGTAGGCTTTATTTTTTCTATCTTCAGGGCTAGCTAGTTCCTTAGGCTGTGCCGAGTTGCATAGGAAGCGTTAGGCGCAATCCACGGCTATTTCTAGTGTGTTTGATAGGATTAGGGATTGCGGTCAGCAGAGTTCCCACGTCCCAGAGCTCGTCCTTATTATCAGAAACTATCAGGTCATTCCTTGTGCTCTTAACCACTAGGTCCATTGTTGTCCTGACCACTCGGTCATAACAGTCCCCCGGGCCGCCAGCGTCTTCTTCCGAGAGAAAATGGCGGTTATGGTTAGGGTTGGGATTAGGGTTAGGGGTGTGTTGGGGTTAGGGTTGTAGTTAGGGTTATGGATAGGGTTTGGATTAGGGATAGGGGTGTGTTGGGGTTAGGGTTTGGATTAGGGATAGGGGTGTGTTGGGGTTAGGGTTGGGATTAGGGTTGGGGAGTGGTGGGGTTAGGTTTGTGGTAGGGGTTAGGGGTGTGTTGAGTTAGGTTTGTGGTTAGGGTTAGGGGTGTGTTGGGGTTAGAGTTGTGGTTAAGATTATGGTTAGGGTTGGGATTAGGGATTTGTTAGGGCTAGGTTTGTGGTGAGGATTATGGTTAGGGTTGGGATTAGGGTTAGTGGTGTGTTGTGGTTAGGGTTGTGCTTAGGGTTATGGTTAGGGTTGGGATTAGGGTTAGGGATGTGTTGGGGATAGGGTTGGAGTTAGAATTGGGGGGTTTCCACTGTTTAGGGACATCAGGGGGTCTCCAAATACGACATGACGCCACCATTGGTTCCAGCCAATTTTGCATTCAAAAAGTCAAGGGGTGCTCCCTCCCTTCTGAGTCTTGCCATGCACCCAAACAGTGGTTTACCCCCACATATGGGGAATCAACATACTCAGGACAAATTGCACAACAACTTTTGGGGTCTAATTTCTCCTGTTATCCTTGGGAAAATAAAAATTTGGGGGAGAAAAGATCATGTGAAAAAAAATGATTTTTTATTTTCACGGCTCTACGTTATAAACTTATGTGAAGCACTTGGGGGTTCAAAGCGCTCACCACACATCTAGATAAGTTCCTTTGGGGGTCTAGTTGCCAAAATGGGGTCACTTGTGGGGGATTTTCACTGTTTAAGCACATCAGGGGCTCTCCAAACGCGACATGGGGTCCGATCTCAATTCCTGTCAATTCTGCATTGAAAAAGTCAAACGGCGCTCCTTCCCTTCCAAGCCCAAACAGTGGTTTACCCCCACATATGGGGTATCAGCGTATTCAGGAGAAATTGCACAACAACTTTTGTGGTTCATTTGCTCTTTTTACACTTGTGAAAATAAAAAAAATTGATTCTGAAATAAAATGTTTGGAAAAAAAGTTAAATGTTCATTGTTTCCTTCCACATTGCTTCAGTTCCTGTGAAGCATGTAAAGGGTTAATAAACTTCTTGAATGTGGTTTTGAGCACAATGAGGAGTGCAGTTTTTAGAATGGTGTCACTTTCGGGTATTTTCTGTCATGTACACCACATAAACTGACTTTAAATGTGATGTGGTCCCTAAAAAAAATTGGTATTGTAAAAATGAGAAATCGTTGGTCAACTTTTAACCCTTATAACTTTCTAATAAAAAAAATTGTTTCCAAAATTGTGCTGATGTAAAGTAGACATGTGGGAAATGTTACTTATTAAGTATTTTGTGTGACATAGCTCTCTGATTTAAGGGCATAACATTTCTATGTTTGAAAATTGCTAAATTTTCGCCATATTTCCATTTTTTTCATAAACACAAGTCATATCAAAGAAATTTTACCACTAACATGAAGTACAATATGTCATGAAAAAGCATTCTCATATCAGTGTGATCTGTTGAAGCTTTCCAGAGTTATAACCACATAAAGTGACAGTGGTCAGAATTGTAAAAATTCACCTGGTCATTAAGTACCAAATTGGCTCTGTCTCTAAGTGGTCAATACCATATATTGCCCCCACTAACATCAATGACAGCTTGAAATCTTTTGTGGTAGTTGTGGATAAGGTTCTTTATTTTCTCAGATAGTAAAGCTGCCCACTTTTCTTGACAAAAAGCCTCCAGTTCCTGTAAATTTCTGGGCTGTCTAGCATGAACTGCGCGCTTGAGATCTCCCCAGAGTGGTTCAATGATATTAAGGTCGGGAGACTAATATGGCCACTCCAGAACCTTCACTTTGTTCTGCTGTAGCCAATGACAGATATACTTGACCTTGTGTTTTGGATCATTGTCATGTTGGAACATTCAAGTACGTCCCGTGTGCAGCTTCTGGGCTGATGAGTGCAAATTTGCCTCCAGATTTGCTGATAACATGCGGCATTCATCTTTCCTTCAACTTTGACCAAGTTTCCTTTGCCTTTGTAGCTCACACATCCACAAAACATCAGTGATCCACCTCCGTGCTTTACAGTAGGAATGGTGTTCCTTTCATCATAAGACTTGTTGACCTCTCTCCAAATGTAACTTTTATAGTTGTGGCCAAAAAGTTCAATTTTGGTCTCATCACTCCAAACTACCTTGTTCCAGAAGTTTAGAGTTTTGTCTCTGTGCTGTTTTGCATATAGTAGGACAAATACTTTGTGCATTTGCGCAGTATTGGCTTTCTTCTGACGACTCGACCATGCAGCCCATTTTTCTTCAAGTGCCTCCTTATTGTGCATCTTGAAACAGCCACAACTCTAGTTTTCATAAAGTCCTATTTTAGCTGATGTTATTTGTGGGTTTTTCTTTGCATCCCGAACAATTTTCCTGGCAGTAGTGGACAAAATTTTTGTTGCTCTACCTGACCATAGTTTTGTTTTTAGAGAGTCCCTGATTTTCCATTTTTTAATCACAGTTTGATCTCTGCTGACTGGCATTATCAATTCCTTGGATATTTTTTGTATCCCTTTCCTGTTTTATACAGTTCAACTACCTTTTCCCGTAGATCCGATGACAATTCTTTTGCTTTCTCAATGACTCACAATCCAGTGGCTGGATGAAAGATGCAAGAGTCTGTCTGGAACCCAGAAACTTACTCAGTTTTTATACACACACACTGATTACAAGCAAACAGGTCACAGGTGAGGATGTTACCTTTAGTAGCCATTCAAACCCATTTGTGTCAACTTCTGTGCATGTTATCAGGCCAAAATCACCAGGGTATGCGAACTTTTGATCAGGGTGATTTGGATGTTTTGGGTTGTCATTACGATTTAAAAAGAGAAAACACAGCAGTTTGACAATAAATGGCTTTACCCAACCACTAACCATGAGTGGAAAAAAGTTTTGGTGTTATTAATCTTATTCTCTGAAAAAAAGGCTAAGAAAGCAAAAATTCTGCTGGGGTATGTAAACTTTTGAGCACAACTGTATGTTCCGACTATTTTCCAGATAAGCTGGGCATTTTATTTGATAACTGCGTTGTATCAATTAAAGAAATGGGCTGCAAAGCTGTAGTTTTTAATGAATTGTATACAGTCTTCTGCTTTTTGCATACAACTAATTGTTGACAGATTTAATCAAGCAGTTGATAAAAATGACATTTCAAAAGCCATTGTGATCCCTGGGGTGCATAGTTAGCTGTACACGAGTTTTCCATTGAGTTCATGCTCCTGGTAAGGCCTTCTAGAAACTAAAGACAGGGGAAAAAAAATGGAGAAGCATTTCACTTTTTTTCAGGGTCTTTCTAATTGACCTTATTCAAATCCTATTTAGGAGTCCAAAGCTAGGAACGCTTAATGCTGACAAGATGCTAACTGCTCCAGGCAATGTGTCTCACGGGAAAAGCTCTGGAGTGTTTATAAAACACAACTTCGCTCCATTAACGTCTTAACGCTGTGGACATCAGTGGTTCACTGGTCCTTTAGCTTCATCTTAAAAGGGATAAGGTCTCATTGATACTTACCAGGATGGATCTGACGTGTGCCCCTTAGGAACAAGGAGAGGGATTTCAACTTAAGAAGGCATGTGTATACATGCATACAGTGGAGAGTCCAGATCTGACTTCATTGCAAATGTTTTATCCAAGTAACTTATTGATTAAATCATTAGACAAAAGTTTATCATTACAGATTCAAAACCTCATTCTGACGAGTGTATGATACGAATGTGAGCTCTCTGAGTAGGTATCAAAAACGCGAAGACCAATGTTATTCAATATTATATGCACAGTTCATGAGCATTTTTCCACACAGACTAAGTGTCTGTGTTAAAAAAATAAATATATTTTTTTAATCGCCCAATTCAATATACATTGCAGCAAAAATATGTATCTAAATATTTGCGACGCTGACATAAAATATGGACACATAAACAATATAGAAGAAAGGCAACCTAGTTTTCTGGATGAAAATCGGACAATTTTTCTTCCGCTCAGCTGAACCCAACCTAAACGCTTTGTACACCTTCGCACGGAATTGTTTTTGTTCATTTGCTTCTTAATGGGCAAAGTTAAAGAGGTTTTCCTCTACTTTTAAATTGATGACCTATTCTTAGGTACCAGAACCAAAACTTCCACCTGTCCATCCATCCTTACTGCCGATGTATAAAAATGAAAGCCGTACGATAAAATAAATAAAAAATAGAGCTTTTTTCTTCATGAAAATTAGATGATTTTTTGTGCTCTGATGTGAATTTAGCCTCACAAATAGCAGGTTGGAATCTGTACACAGATTTACAAAGCATGGAGAGGGGAGAAAGTATTTCAGGGAAGGCAGTAAAAAACAGGCTATTGAAAAGGAGGAACGAACAAGAAGAGGAAATATCCAGCTTATATTACTGGGGAGGGGGCACTCCCACAAGAGAAAGCTGAGTCTAAGGGAAAAAAAATTAGACATGTGAACTACCCCATAGGGTATTATAGGTACGAGTGTTATCAGTGAAAAACATATAGCACTCGTACAGGAAAAATGTACAGTACATCTAAATGAGCCTTTAGCAGTGGAAACATAGGTCAGGAAATATTCCTGATGAACACCTCGACTTGAATGTAGGGTCCACATCTATGAACCTTTCCAATATTTACAGCCACAACTGTTTATCCCTCTCCCATAATGGTAGTTCTGCTTCACGTCACTTGTCTTATCTATTGCATTATTTCTGTGCTGTGTTGTGCATAAATATGTGACTCTTCAGAGTTTGTATTATTCTATGCCTGATGAAGAGACCTGAGTAGTCTCAAAAGTTTGTTATTTATTGAGGACTCTCAAGTCTTAATATTTTTCTATCTACTGGCTAACACAGTACAAAGATTTATATCTTTCCTGAATCTACATAGTCTTATTTATTCAATGAAAAATCAATGGGCAAAAAGCGTACATAGGGAAGTACAAAGTTCATTTTACGTATCTAATAAACTGGTAACATTCAATGAGGTGCACTTATACATCAAATAAAAGATCGAGGACTAAGGAGATAAAACCCATGAGAAAGGAATGAACAGGAAATGTAAATGCCTCATGTACTCAGGATTACAAAAAAAAACCTTAAAAATGTCCTGAGAAGATGTTGCACGGATGAGCGGCTGTACTTCACTGCACACCAGTCTATTAAACACTGGTGGAAGTGAAACTGGGGCTTTGGAGAAACATCACGGGTCATTGCTCTGAGGTGCTAGGCCCTTGGATCTGCCATTAAAACATCAGGGCTGCTTTAACAAGAAAACCCATTCCCAGGATTTGTAAACGTCTTCTGAGAAGCAGAGTTTATATAACTGATTACAAGGCCCAGTTTGTCTCCCAGACTGGTATTGACTTGACACGTAAAATTAAAAACATGTAGCCCAGTGGAAAACATGTCAAATAATATATTTTTATAACTGAACATAGAACAAGTAATTTTCTCATGTTCGGGTGCTATAAAGATGTCATTGATGGAAAAATGTGCAACAATTTACAGCGTTGGCTCATTTAGAAACAATTCACCGTAATTAATCCTTAACTTATCTTCTGTCAAGGGAACCCGTCAGGTGATTAATGCTGCCCAAAAAAAGTGTGCATCAGGAATCGCAGCCTGGCTGCATGATTGTAGCCAGGCTTATTCTTCTTGAAAATGCTCCAACATCTCAGTGAAAGTATACTTTGAAGATACAGGTGAAGAACCATAGCCAGACAACAGACTAGTCCAGCTCCTCCCCTGGCCAGCTCTTCCCTGCACAGAGGTGATTGACAGGTCTCTCCCTAAGAGCCAGCTGGGGAAGACAAAGCTTTAAAGGTACCATCACACTCAGCGACGTTGCAGCGATATAGACGAGCCGATCGCTGGAGCGTCGCTGTTTAGGTCGCTATAGAGATGTCAAACACAGCAACTCCAGAACGATGCAGGAGCGATCCAGTGACGTAACGGCGACTCACTTATCGTTCTCGCAGGTTGTTAGCTCCATGTAAAACGTTGCTGGCGTCGTTGCTTTTGATGTCAAACATGACGATACACGCCGACCTTACGACGAAATAAAGTTCTGGACTTCTAGCTCCGACCAGCTATGGCACAGCGGGATCCAGATCGCTTCTGCGTGTCAAACACAACGAGATCGCTATCCAGGACGCTGCAACGTCACAGATTGTTGTCGTTCTCACTGCAAAGTTGCTGAGTGTGACGGTACCTTTAGTTAATAGGTCTCTCCCATTTTATCTTAATTAACCAAACGCCTATTTTCAGTAAGCCAGGAGGAATAGACTTATCTTTATGTTGACTTTTGAATTTACAGTGGGGAAAAAAGCATTTAGTCAGCCACCAATTGTGCAAGTTCTCCCACTTAAAAAAATGAGAGAGGCCTGTAATTGACATCATAGGTAGACCACAACTATGAAAGTCAAAATGAGCAAACAAATCCAGAAAATCACCTTGTCTGACTTGGCAAGATTTATTTTGCAAATTATGGTGGAAAATAAGTATTTGATCACCTTAAAACAAGCAAGATTTCTGGCTCTCACAGACCTGAAACTTCTTTAAGAGGTTCCTCTGTCCGCCACTCATTACCTGTAGTAATGGCACCTGTTTGAACTTGTTAACAGTACGAAAGACACCTGTCCACAACCTCAAACAAGTCACACTCCAAACTCCACTATGGTGAAGACCAAGAGCTGTCGAAGGACACCAGAAACAAAATTGTAGCCCAGGCTGAAGACTGAATCTGCAATAGGCAAGCACCTTGGTGTGATGAAATCTGCTGTCTGAGCAATAATACGAAAATGGAAGACATACAAGACCATTCATAATCTCCCTCGATCTGGGGCTCCACGCAAGATCTCACCCCGTGAGGTCAAAATGATCACAAGAACGGTGAGCAAAAATCCCAGAACCCCACAGGGAACCTAGCAAATGACCTGCATAGAGCTGGGACCACCGTATCAAAGACTACCATCAGTAACACACTACGCCGCCAGGGACTCAGATCCTGCAGTGCCAGACATGTCCCCCTGCTTAAGCCAGTACATGTCCGGGCCCATCTGAAGTTTGCTAGAGAGCATTTGGATTATCCAGAAGAGTATTGGGAGAATGTCATATGGTCTGATGCAACTAAAGTAGAACTGTTTGGTACAAACAAAACTCATCGTGTTTGGAGGAGAGAGAATGCCGAGTTGCATCCAAAGAACACCATACCTACTGTGAAGCATGGGGGTGACAACATCATGCTTTGGGGCTGTTTCTCTGCAAAGGGACCAAGACGACTGATCCGTGTACATGAAAGAATTAATGGGGCCATGTATTGTGAGATTTTGAGTGCAAACCTCCTTTTATCAGCAAGGGCATTGAAGATGAAACGTGGATGGGTCTTTCAGCATAATAATGATCCCAACCACACCACCAGGGCAACGAAGGAGTGGCTTCGTAAGAAGCATATGAAGGTCCTGGAGTGGCCTAGCCAGTCTCCAGATCTCAGCCCCATAGAAAACCTTTGGAGGGATTTGAAAATCTACTCTAGAGGAGATCTGCGTGGAGGATTGGTCCAACATACCACCAACAGTGTGTGCCAGCCTTGTGAAGACTTACAGGAAACATTTGACCTCTGTCATTGCCAACAAAGGATATATAACAAAATATTGAGATGAAGTTTGTTAATGACCAGATACTTATTTTCCACCATAATTTGCTAAATTAATCTTGCCAAATCAGACAAGGTGATTTTCTGGATTTGTTTTGTAATTTTGACTCTCATAGTTGTCGTCTACCTATGATGTCAATTACAGGCCTCTCTCATCTTTTTAAGTGGAAGAACTTGCTGACTTAATACTTTTTTCCCCCAATGTATGTGCCTGTAATATTGACTTTTAAGTTGACATTTGTTTTAACATATTGTGCTGTTATCCTGGATGACAGAGACGCAGGTTGATTGAACAATGATGTTTGCTGATATGTTGATTACACATTGTAGCAGTTTGTTGACTCACAAACCTTGAAGGATAATCTATAAATAATCAAACAATGCGCGTTAACCTCATCAACCCTTCCTCTTGAGGTGTGGATAATGGCTTGAAGGACAATAGTTGTGAACTATAAATAGTGATATATGCATCTATAACAAGGTAGATCCAGACAGCCAAGAGATCGATCCAGAGATCCAAAGAACCAGAAATGCTTTACAAAACCACAGCCAGGAACACTCTACAGGATAGCTGCCAGATAATGGCTCCAACACAAGAGACACAGATTTGACATTCTACAGGATGCCAGCTTAGGGAACCACGACCACGGCTGGAAGAATACAGATCTGCTCAATTGACCATCACTGAACCATGGATATGTTTGGGGTAGTCAGGATTTGAACCCACTGGTCACCTTAGCTCCAAAGATACATTTGGGAAAAAGTCAGGATTGGGACCCACCAGTCACCTGACTCCATGGAGTTGTTCGGAGAAGCCAGGATAAGAGCCTCTGGTTCCAAAGCTTGTCGTTACTTCCTCTCTGTGCATCCCACAGGTGGGGTAGCCAGCCCTGGAAACCCTGAAATCACAGCTGCTCTTATCCCGACGAGTCAGCGAAAGGGTGAGACTCTGTACTTTGCACTATGTTGGCTATTTTGCTGGGACTGTTCTATATGCTACTGTTTGTTGGTGGTTCAATAAGTTATTGCCACACTGTTTTACCCTCACCCTGTGTTGTGTGAGTAGTGTTCTGCCCATGGGGAAAGAGAGCAAGTGTTCAGTGGTATGAGCCCTGGTCCATGCGGTCTTTTTAAAGACAGCCGGGCCAGTAGACGAAAGCACCCACTGACCCTGTATCTCCAGTGTACATAGGGAGAGTCCTTTCAATCTTCAGAAGCCAAGTAGAGAGTAGCCAGCCAGTGGCATTGCTGGCAAATCATACCTCTGCCTATAGTCCCTGGACGGATTTTCAAAATATGCTATTGTCAAACCTGATGCAAAAATACAATTCTGCTGTTGTGTTTAGGGTGTTCTCTGTATGGCAAAAAGGACCTGGAAACATAATTTTCAGGGTCAGTACAATTAGAGTGATACCAAACCTGTATGGTTTTTTTTAAACAAATTAAAAAATATATATTTTGGTTTGAGTCGCCATTTTCATATAATGTTTTTAATTTTTGGAGTCAATGGTGCTGTGTAACGGCTTGTTTTTTTGTGTGGCAAGTTGACTATTTTATTGATACTTTACTACATCATGTATACATCCGCTGGTAGGATAGTTTTATTTATAGGTTTCCCTGCATATACCCATTTTTAACTTCTGATCGTCTGTGTCAAGTTTTTATCTATAAGTGCGTCTTTGTTTTTCTAGTCATCCAACACTTTTGATGTCTCCAGCTGCCAGGTCTACCCTTGTCACAAGGGATGTCAATAAAAGACTTGTTGGGGCTCAGCCGCTATTTAAAAAAATGATCATTAGGAAGAGTTTAGTAGGAACAAAAGACTCCTTGTTTGTATTGTCTCTGGTTAACATATCAACAGGAAAGAGAAGAAGAGCGCACAATGCATTCCTATGGAATCTGTACTATTGTAGAAAAAAAAAAAAAAGCGTCCGGATTCTGGCCGCACCCTTTCATCTCCAATAAATAAAAGCGTTTGTATGGTGAAAGAGATATTTGTGCTGATTAACCTCTTTGGCTGGTGGCCTGAACCAGCTGGATGGATTCAGACTGGGCATAATTTTATATCCCCAAAAAAATCCAACGCATGAAAGCCAAGCAGATTGTCTGTGGATTTCACCCTCAGTAAGTCTACATTTCCATGGAAAAAAATGCATCTAAATCTGCACGCAAGGTATGCAGATTTTGCAGTGGATTTGACATGTGCATAAAATTATGTTCAGTATGCATCTCGGGACTCCCTGGTGCATTATAATACACATAGGAAGGGTTGTGCAGGGCCAGTCTCAGTATGCAAAACGAGTTCGCTTTAAGGGAGAAACAACAGGTTTCTTGCAAACTCACTGCTTATTAAACAATCACCAAACTGCAAAGGTTAATTGGCGCTGCAGTTTGCAGACACTTCACAGCCTTGACCCGGCTACTCTGTCAAACCTTAGCCTAATTGGAATCAAAAATTGCAGAAAATTTGGTGCAACCACACACCACATAGCAGATGTAAAATATAATTTTCTAATTATTGGACAGTCAAAAAAGGCTGTCAATCAGCATGACACTGGCAGTAAAGTCCTGTCGACAGAGCAGAACGAAAGTTAAGCAGCAGCTCTGTCGACATGACTTTTCCAGAAGTCACAGAATCACCAGGAGCAGTCCACGAATGTCGGTAGAGATCGGCGCCAGGCAGAACAGACAGGTAGTTAGCAACTACCGGTACCTGCCTTTTAGATCATAACCCTATAAGATTAAAAAGGAAAAATCCCAATTAATCCCTTAAAGGCTAAGTGCCAATGATGAGTAATTGTTGCATTTATGCACCAACTAGCTTAATTGCATGCATTACATGCTGTTTTCATTTTGGTATGTCAAGTTTTAAATTAAACTTTGTTATAAAAAATGCACTGCATGTCAATTTCCCTAGCGTAACCCAAAAAAAAAATAAATAAGAGAGCTAAAGAATCAAAAATGGGCACATATCATCCACTTTGCTAGTTGATCGCCCCCCCCCCCCCCCCCCCCCGTGTAGGGCAATGGTGTACTCGGAGCCGGGCCCTTCGGTTCTCGTCAGGGATGTCACGGTGGCATGACCCGGTCCGTGGCCCTTTGAGGGGCATCCAATAAAAGGACGAAAGTTAATTGGATAATGTTCGTGACGCCACCTGTGGTATTCGGTCAGGGTGACCGACGCTGCTTAGGGGTCCGCTAGGGTGATGTTATGGCAGCTAGATGGTATACCTTCCCACAGGTGAAGTGTATCCCCAGGGCTTCCCAGAGTGTAGATGGTGAATGGTGGATGCTGTAAGGCGCAGTGAATAATGAGGACACAAGGTTGCAGTCTCTTTACCTTTACTGAAGGCTTCAGCGTCCACAGTCCAGAGCACCAGATCACAGGGCAGGCAGAGTCCAGCCGGTCTGAAGGCAATTCCAGAGTCCCCTTATCCAGGTGGAAATCAGTAGCCTTCCTCTAGCGCCTGAGTGTTGTAGTACCTCCCTGCTGAGCTTCTCGGTGAGGTCCTCACAACTGAGGTGTTCTAGGTGTTATGTCTCTTTCTCTCTCTCTGTCCCCCAGATGGTATGGATAGGATAAACCCGTATGACTGATGGCCTGAGGCTTTTTTTACAGGGACCCTAAGATGCCCCAGCCCCCACAAGTTGCCACCATGCCTCCTGGGTGTAAGGTCAGGCAGCTAACGTGGAATTAACTGTCCTGCCAGTCTCTGAAGTAAAGCATAGAGTTCCTTACTCCCTCAGTGTTCTGGCTACTGGCTTCTGCACCTCAGAGGGAGGCAGCCTATTGCAGGGCAGAACTCCCTCTGGATTCTTCTCCTTGTGCTATGACTTTATCTCTCACTCTCAGCAACGCAATTCTCTTCGTGTCCTTTCTTAGGATGCTGCCGCACGTCGGGGCAGGCGCAGCTCCGTAACCCTCTATCTAGGCCTCTGACAGGATCCCACCCCTGTCAGGGACCTCTCTGTCTGCAGCTGTTTGATGTTCCTCCTTTCCCCTGTCTGCCTGACAGGTGCTGCCCGGGTGAAGCCCAGTCAGATTCTGCCTCGGTCAATCCCCAGCCAGCTTCTGCCTGGGTCAATGCCCAGTCAGCTTCTGCCTAACTTCCTATCTAAGCCACCAGTTTTACTTAATTGTGAAGAGTGCCCTACTAAATAGGAGCACAGCTCCCCCTGGTGGACTGGAGTGTGAAGTGTGTTGTGTGGTTTGTGATACCTGGTAAGTGATCTCCTTTATTGCCTTCAGACGTATCATCACTCCCCCTGGTGGAAGAATGACATTACTTCAACGACCAGGACCCTGGGGCGCTGCACTAGAACTGTACTACGCTGTGTTTTTTTGCGGACAAAAAGGCACAAAACAAAAAAACTAAATCACAAATGTCTACAAATGGTTAGCAAATGAAACTGATGCAAGCGAAAAAAATATAATTGTTGGAAAAATATAACTCATTCTTGTAACTGAACATTTCCCATTTTTATGCTCCACAAATGGATATAAAAACATATGGTCCAAAGGTGTGGTCATATAGTGGTTTTCTGCTGTTTTTATTTGCGAAAAACGATAGAAAAAAGCGCAGACAAAACACCTATAAAAAATTAATTTATTTTTATGTAAAAATGACTCGCTGTTCACATGTTCAGTCTTTTAAATGTTTCAGGCCTTTCAAAAGAGAACAAACCTTTTAAAAGACATGATGTGTACTTTCTTCTGGGATTTGACACTATGAAGACGCTCAATACAAAGCAAAAAAAAAAAAAATACCCAGGCATCTTTTTAAGTGTTTTATAAAAAAAACAAAAAAAAAAAAAACAACTAATGTTTTTGTCATTGTTTGATCAATGAAAAAAAGGCCGAATGACACAAAGAAAAAAAAAAAATCAGCACTATTTAACCCCTTCCCGACCTTTGACGCATACGCTACGTCATGAAAGTCGGTGCCATTCCAACCCATGACGCAGCATATGCGTCATGGAAAGATCGCGTCCCTGCAGATCGGGTGAAAGGGTTAACTCCCATTTCACCCGATCTGCAGGGACAGGGGGAGTGGTAGTTTAGCCCAGGGGGGGTGGCTTCACCCCCTCGTGGCTACGATCGCTCTGATTGGCTGTTGAAAGTGAAACTGCCAATCAGAGCGATTTGTAATATTTCACCTAAAAAAAATGGTGAAATATTACAATCCAGCCATGGCCAATGCTGCAATATCATCGGCCATGGCTGGACACACTAATGTGCACCCACCCCACTCCTCCGATCGCCCCCCCAGCCCCCCGATCTGCGGTCTGCTCCCCTCGGTCCTGTGCTCCGCTCCCCCGTCCTCCTGCCCGCTCCCCCCGTGCTCCAATCACACCCCCCGTGCTCCAATCAAACCCCCCCGCACTCCTATCCCCCTCCCCCACAGCAATCCCCCCCCCCCGCACAGCGATTCCCCCCCCCCCCCCCCGTGCTCCGATCCACCCGCCCGCCCGCACAGCGATCCCCCACTCCGTGCTCCAATCCACCCCCCTGTGTTCCGGTCCACCCCCCCCCCGTGCTCCGACGCCCCCCCCCGTGCCCTGATCTCCCCCCCCTTATACTTACCTGGCCTCCCGGGGACCGTCCGTCTTCTTTCCTGGGCGCCGCCATCTTCCAAAATGGCGGGCGCATGTGCAGTGCGCCCGCCGAATCTGCCGGCCGGCAGATTCGTTCCAAAGTGCATTTTGATCACTGAGATATAATCTATCACAGTGATCAAAATAAAAAAAAAAAAGTAAATGACCCCCCCCCCCTTTGTCACCCCCATAGGTAGGGACAATAAAAAAAATATTATTTTTTTTTTCCACTAAGGTTGGGGTAAGAACTAGGGTTAGGGTTTCGGTATCTGCACACGTATTCTGGTCCTCTGCGGATTTTTCCGCTGCGGATTTGATAAATCCGCAGTGCTAAACCGCTGCGGATTTATGGTGGATTTACCATGTTTTTTCTGCGCATTTCAATGCGGTTTTACAACAGCGATTTTCTATTTGAGCAGTTGTAAAACCGCTGCGGAATCCGCAGAAAGAAGTGACATGCTGCGGAATGTAAACCACTGCGTTTCCGTGCAGTTTTTCCGCAGCATGTGTACAGCGATTTGTTTCCCATAGGTTTGCATTGAACTGTAAACTCATGGGAAACTGCTGCGGATCCGCAGCGTTTTCCGCAGCGTGTGCACATACCTTTAGAATTAGGCTATGTGCACACGGTGCGGATTGGCCGCTGCGGATCCGCAGCAGAGTTCCATCAGGTTTACAGTACCATGTAAACATATGGAAAGTCAAATCCGCTGTGCCCATGGTGCGGAAAATACCGCGCGGGAACGCTGCGTTGTATTTTCCGCAGCATGTCAATTCTTTGTGCGGATTCCGCAGCGTTTTACACCTGTTCCTCAATAGGAATCCGCAGGTGAAATCCGGACAAAAAACACTGGAAATCCGCGCTAAATCCGCAGGTAAAACGCAGTGCCTTTTACCCGCGGATTTTTCAAAAATGGTGCTGAAAAATCTCATACGAATCCGCAACGTTGGCACATAGCCTTAGGGCTATGGTTGGGTTGGAATTAGGGTTGTAGTTAGGGTTAGGGGTGTGTTGGGGTTACGGGTGTGTTGGGGTTAGGGTTGTGATTAGGGTTACGGCTACAGTTGGGATAAGGGTTAGGGGTGTGTTGGAGTTAGAATTGAGGGGTTTCCACTGTTTAGGCACATCAGGGGGTCTCCAAACGCAACATGGCGCCACCATTGATTCCAGCCAATCTTGTATTCAAAAAGTCAAATGGTGCTCCCTCACTTCCGAGCCCCGACGTGCACCCAAACAGTGGTTTACCCCCACATATGGGGTACCAGCATACTCAGGACAAACTGCGCAACAATTACTGGGGTCCAATTTCTCCTGTTACCCTTGTGAAAATAAAGAAATGCTTGCTAAAACATAATTTTTGAGGAAAGAAAATGATTTTTTATTTTCACGGCTCTGCGTTGTAAACGTCTGTGAAGCACTTGGGGGTTCAAAGTGCTCACCACATATCTAGATAAGTTCCTTGGGGGGTCTAGTTTCTAAAATGGGGTCACTTGTGGGGGGTTTCTACTGTTTAGGCACACCAGGGGCTCTGCAAACGCAATGTGACGCCCACAGACCATTCCATCAAAGTCTGCATTTCAAAAGTCACTACTTCCCTTCTGAGCCCCGACGTGTGCCCAAACAGTGGTTTACCCCCACACATGGGGTATCAGCGTACTCAGGAGAAACTGGACAACAACTTTTGGGGTCCAATTTCTCCTGTAACCCTTGGGAAAATAAAAAATTCTGGGCTAAATAATTATTTTTGAGGAAAGAAAACGTATTTATTATTTTCACGGCTCTGCATTATAAACTTCTATGAAGCACTTGGGGGTTCAAAGTGCTCACCACACATCTAGATAAGTTCCTTTCGGGGTCTAGTTTCCAAAATGGGGTCACTTGTGGGGGGTTTCTACTGTTAAGCCACATCAGGGGCTCTGCAAACGCAACGTGACGCCTACAGAGCATTCCATCAAAGTCTGCATTTCAAAATGTCACTACTTCACTTCCGAGCCCCGGCATGTGCCCAAACAGTGGTTTACCCCCACATATGGGGTATCAGCATACTCAGGAGAAACTGGACAACAACTTTTGGGGTCAAATTTCTCCTGTTACCCTTTGTAAAATAAAAAATTGCAGGCTAAAAGATCATTTTTGAGAAAATAATTTTTTATTTTTATTTTCATGGCTCTGCGTTATAAACTTCTGTGAAGCACTTGGGGGTTCAAAGTCCTCACCACACATCTAGATTAGTTCCTTTGGGGGTCTAGTTTCCAAAATGGGGTCATTTCTGGGGGATCTCCAATGTTTAGGCACACAGGGGCTCTCCAAACGTGACATGGTGTCCGCTAATGATTGGAGCTACTTTTCCATTTAAAAAGCCAAATGGCGTGCCATCCCTTCCGAGCCCTGCCGTGCACCCAAACAGTGGTTTACCCCCACATATGGGGTATCAGCGTACTCAGGACAAACTGGACAACAATATTTGGGGTCCAATTTCTCCTATTATCCTTGGCAAAATAGGAAATTCCAGGCTAAAAAATCATTTTTGAGGAAAGAAAAATTATTTTTTATTTTCATGGCTCTGCGTTATAAACTTCTGTGAAGCACCTGGGGGTTTAAAGTGCTCAATATGCATCTAGATAAGTTCCTTGGGGGGTCTAGTTTCCAAAATGGGGTCACTTGTGGGGGAGCTCCAATGCATAGGCACACAGGGGCTCTCCAAACGCGACATGGTGTCCGCTAACAATTGGAGCTAATTTTCCATTCAAAAAGTCAAATGGCGCGCCTTCCCTTCCGAGCCCTGCCGTGTGCCCAAACAGTGGTTTACCCCCACATATGAGGTATCGGCGTACTCGGGAGAAATTGCCCAACAAATTTTATGATCCATTTTATCCTACTGCCCATGTGAAAATGAAAAAATTGAGGCGAAAATAATTTTTTTGTGAAAAAAAAGTACTTTTTCATTTTTACAGATCAATTTGTGAAGCACCTGAGGGTTTAAAGTGCTCACTAGGCATCTAAATAAGTTCCTTGGGGGGTCTAGTTTCCAAAATGGGGTCACTTGTGGGGGAGCTCCAATTTTTAGGCACACGGGGGCTCTCCAAACGTGACATGGTGTCCGCTAAAGAGTGGAGCCAATTTTTGATTCAAAAAGTCAAATGGCGCTCCTTCCCTTCCAAGCCTTACCATGTGCCCAAACAGTGGTTTACCCCCACATATGAGGTATCGGCGCACTCAGGAGAAATTGCCCAACACATTTTAGGATCCATTTTATCCTGTTGCCCATGTGAAAATGAAAAAATTGAGGCGAAAAGAATTTTTTTGTGAAAAAAAAGTACTTTTTCATTTTTACAGATCAATTTGTGAAGCACCTGAGGGTTTAAAGTGCTCACTAGGCATCTAAATAAGTTCCTTGGGGGGTCTAGTTTCCAAAATGGGGTCACTTGTGGGGGAGCTCCAATTTTTAGGCACACGGGGGCTCTCCAAACGTGACATGGTGTCCGCTAATGATTGGAGCTAATATTCCATTTAAAAAGCCAAATGGCGTGCCATCCCTTCCGAGCCCTGCCGTGCGCCCAAACAGTGGTTTACCCCCACATATGAGGTATCAGCGTACTCAGGACAAATTGCACAACAACTTTCGTGGTTCAGTGTCTCCTTTTACCATTGGGAAAATAAAAAAATTGTTGCTAAAAGATAATTTTTGTGACTAAAAAGTTAAATGTTCATTTTTTCCTTCCATGTTGCTTCTGCTGCTGTGAAGCACCTGAAGGGTTAATAAACTTCTTGAATGTGGTTTTGAGTACCTTGAGGGGTGCAGTTTTTAGAATGGTGTCACTTTTGGGTATTTTCAGCCATATAGACCCCTCAAACTGACTTCAAATGTGAGGTGGTCCCTAAAAAAAATGGTTTTGTAAATTTCGTTGTAAAAATGACAAATCGCTGGTCAAATTTTAACCCTTATAACTTCCTAACAAAAAAAATTTTGTTTCCAAAATTGTGCTGATGTAAAGTAAACATGTGGGAAATGTTATTTATTAACTATTTTGTGTCACATATCTCTCTGGTTTAACAGAATAAAAATTCAAAATGTGAAAATTGCGAAATTTTAAAAATTTTCGCCAAATTTCCGTTTTTATCACAAATAAACGCAGAATTTATTGACCTAAATTTACCACTAACATGAAGCCCAATATGTCACGAAAAAACAATCTCAGAACCGCTAGGATCCGTTGAAGCGTTCCTGAGTTATTACCTCATAAAGGGACACTGGTCAGAATTGCAAAAAACGGCAAGGTCTTTAAGGTCAAAATAGGCTGGGTCATGAAGGGGTTAATGGATTTAAAAAAACAACAAAAATACATGTTCGAAAAAGCACTCAGGAAATGACCTTGAAAACTATAAATATTTCAGATTTACAAAGCTCTGGAACAAAGGAGCGATTCCTGAAACATTGTACACTTGCAAAAACAGACATTTTTGACCGCCGGAAGAAAACACAGCATGAACATACTCTAAGGCCGGCGTCACACTCAGCGTATGCAAATACGGTCCGTATATTACGGCCGTAATACGCTGAAAAGTCCCGAAAATAGTGGTCCGTAGCTCCTCCGTAGGCAGGGTGTGTCACCGTTTTTTGCGCATGGCATCCTCCGTATGTAATCCGTATGGCAGCCGTACTGCGTGTTTTTATCGCAGGCTTGCCAAACCGACATACGCCTATACAAGGGATCCATGTGTTAAAAAAAAAAATAAAAACATATATACTGTCTATATATATATATATACAGTTAGGGCCAGAAATATTTGGACAGTGACACAAGTTTTGTTATTTTAGCTGTTTACAAAAACATGTTCAGAAATAAAATTATATATGTAATATGGGCTGAAAGTGCACACTCCCAGCTGCAATATGATAGTTTCCACATCCAAATCGGAGAAAGGGTTTAGGAATCATAGCTCTGTAATGCATAGCGTCCTCTTTTTCAAGGGACCAAAAGTAATTGGACAATGGACTCTAAGGGCTGCAATTAACTCTGAAGGCGTCTCCCTCGTTAACCTGTAATCAATGAAGTAGTTAAAAGGTCAGGGGTGGATTCCAGGTGTGTGGTTTTGCATTTGGAAGCTGTTGCTGTGAGCAGACAACATGCGGTCAAAGGAACTCTCAATTGAGGTGAAGCAGAACATCCTGAGGCTGAAAAAAAAGAAAAAATCCATCAGAGAGATAGCAGACATGCTTGGAGTAGCAAAATCAACAGTTGGGTACATTCTGAGAAAAAAGGAATTGACTGGTGAGCTTGGGAACTCAAAAAGGCCTGGGCGTCCACGGATGACAACAGTGGTGGATGATCGCCGCATACTTAATTTGGTGAAGAAGAACCCGTTCACAACATCAACTGAAGTCCAGAACACTCTCAGTGAAGTAGGTGTATCTGTCTCTAAGTCAACAGTAAAGAGAAGACTCCATGACAGTAAATAGAGGGTTCACATCTAGATGCATACCATTCATCAATAACAAAAATAGACAGGCCAGAGTTAAATTTGCAGAAAAACACCTCAAGGAGCCAGCTCAGTTCTGAAAAAGTATTCTATGGACAGATGAGACAAAGATCAACCTGTACCAGAATGATGGGAAGAAAAAAGTTTGGAGAAGAAAGGGAACGGCACATGATCCAAGGCACACCACATCCTCTGTAAAACATGGTGGAGGCAACGTGATGGCATGGGCATGCATGGCTTTCAATGGCACTGGGTCACTTGTGTTTATTGATAACATAAGAGCAGACAAGAGTAGCCGGATGAATTCTGAAGTGTACCGGGATATACTTTCAGCCCAGATTCAGCCAAATGCTGCAAAGTTGATTGGACGGCGCTTCATAGTACAGATGGACAATGACCCCAAGCATACAGCCAAAGCTACCCAGGAGTTCATGAGTGCCAAAAAGTGGAACATTCTGCAATGGCCAAGTCAATCTCCAGATCTAAACCCAATTGAGCATGCATTTCACTTGCTCAAATCCAGACTTAAAGGGAACCTGTCACCTGAATTTGGCGGGACTGGTTTTGGGTCATATGGGTGTGGTTTTCGGGTGTTTGATTCACCCTTTCCTTACCCACTGGCTGCAATATTGGATTGAAGTTCATTCTCTGTCCTCCATAGTACACGCCTGCGCAAGGCAAGATTGCTTTGCGCAGGCGTGTACTATGGAGGACAGAGAATGAACTTCAATCCAATATTGCAGCCAGCATGCAGCTGCCTTGCGCAGGCTTGTACTATGGAGGACAGAGAATGAACTTCAATCCAATATTGCAGCCAGCATGCAGCTGCCTTGCGCAGGCGTGTACTATGGAGGACAGAGAATGAACTTCAATCCAATATTGCAGCCAGCATGCAGCTGCCTTGCGCAGGCGTGTACTATGGAGGACAGAGAATGAACTTCAATCCAATATTGCAGCCAGCATGCAGCCAACGGGTAAGGAAAGGGTGAATCAAACACCCGAAAACTCCGCCAATATGACCCAAAACCAGTCCCGCCAAATTCAGGTGACAGAGTCCCTTTAAGACGGAAAGACCCACAAACAAGCAAGACCTGAAGGCTGCGGCTGTAAAGGCCTGGCAAAGCATTAAGAAGGAGGAAACCCAGCGTTTGGTGATGTCCATGGGTTCCAGACTTAAGGCAGTGATTGCCTCCAAAGGATTTGCAACAAAATATTGAAAATAAAAATATTTTGTTTGGGTTATGTTTATTTGTCCAATTACTTTTGACCTCCTAAAATGTGGAGTGTTTGTAAAGAAATGTGTACAATTCCTACATTTTCTATCAGATATTTTTGTTCAACCCTTCAAATTAAACGTTACAATCTGCACTTGAATTCTGTTGTAGAGGTTTCATTTCAAATTCAATGTGGTAGCATGCAGAGCCCAACTCGCGAAAATTGTGTCACTGTCCAAATATTTCTGGCCCTAACTGTATATATGTCAGTAGACACATATATATATATATATATATATTATTCCTTCATACAGCGCGAGATTTAATTACCGGCTTTTGCTTTCTCCTTCCTAAACCCGACATGATATGAGACATGGTTTACATACAGTAAACCATCTCATATCACCATTTTTTTTGCATAATCCACACTACTGTTAGTAGTGTGTATCTGCAAAATTTGGCCGTTCTAGCTCTTAAAATAAAGGGTTAAATGGCGGGAAAAATTGGCGTGGGCTCCCGCGCAATTTTCTCCGCCAGAGTAGTAAAGCCAGTGACTGAGGGCAGATATTAATAGCCTGGAGAGGGTCCATGGTTATTGGCCCCCCCCCTGGCTAAAAACACCTGCCCCCAGCCACCCCAGAAAAGGCACATCTGGAAGATGCGCCTATTCTGGCACTTGGCCACTCTCTTCCCATTCCCGTGTAGCGGTGGGATATGGGGTAATGAAGGGTTAATGCCACCTTGCTATTGTAAGGTGACATTAAGCCTAATTAATAATGGAGAGGCGTCAATTATGACACCTATCCATTATTAATCCAATTGAATGAAAGGGTTAAAAAAAAAAACACACACATTATTAAAAATTATTTTAATGAAATAAAAACAAAGGTTGTTGTAATATTTTATTTAACGCCCAATCCAATCACTGAAGACCCTCGTTCTGTAAAAGAAAAAAAAAATAAACCAACAATATACTTACCTTCCGCAGATCTGTAAAGTCCAACGCTGTAAATCCTTCTGAAGGGGTTAAAACATTTGCAGCAAGGAGTTCCGCTAATACAGGCTGCTCCTTGCTGCAAAACCCCGGGGAATGAAGCTAAATATAGGTCAATGATCTATATTTAGCTTCATTTGCGGTGAGGCGCCCTCTGCTGGCTGTTCATAGATCGTGGGAACTTACCTAGAAAGCTCATTTGCGATGAAGCGCCCTCTGCTGGCTGTTCATAGATCGTGGGAACTTACCTAGAAAGCTCCCAGGCTTTCTAGGTAAGTTCCCACGATCTATGAACAGCCAGCAGAGGGCGCCTCATCGCAAATGAAGCTAAATATAGATCATTGACCTATATTTAGCTTCATTCCCCGGGGTTTTGCAGCAAGGAGCAGCCTGCATTAGCGGAACTCCTTGCTGCAAAATGTTTTAACCCCTTCAGAAGGATTTACAACGTTGGACTTTACAGATCTGCGGAAGGTAAGTATATTGTTGGTTTATTATGTTTTTTCTTTTACAGAACGAGGGTCTTCAGTGATTGGATTGGGCGTTAAATAAAATATTACAACAACCTTTGTTTTTATTTCATTAAAATAATTTTTAATAATGTGTGTGGTTTTTTTTAACCCTTTCATTCAATTGGATTAATAATGGATAGGTTGTTATGTTTGCTAATGACAGGTGTTATGAAGGCAATCCAGAAACACAGTGTGCTTAGCGATCAGAGCGCACACAGTGATCTGACAAATACCCAAAAATACAAGAACGAGCTCTGAGATGTGGAAACTCTGTAGACTGCACACCTGATCCTATCCTAAACACAACTAAAAGCGGCTGTGGATTGCGCCTAACAACTACCTAGGCAACTCGGCACAGCCTAAGAAACTAGCTAGCCTGAAGATAGAAAAATAGGCCTGACTTGCCCCAGAGAAATACCCCAAAGGAAAAGGCAGCCCCCCACATATAATGACTGTGAGTAAGATGAAAAGACAAAACGTAGGGATGAAATAGATTCAGCAAAGTGGGGCCCGATATTCTAGGACAGAGCGAGGACAGTAAAGCGAACTTTGCAGTCTACAAAAAACCCTAAAGCAAAACCACGCAAAGGGGGCAAAAAAAACCCACCGTGCCGAACTAACGGCACGGCGGTACACCCTTTGCGTCTCAGAGCTTCCAGCAAAACAAAAGACAAGCTGGACAGAAAAAAAGCAACAAAAAAAACAAAAAGCACTTAGCTATACAGAGCAGCAGGTCACAGGAACAATCAGGAGAAGCTCAGATCCAACACTGAAACATTGACAAGGAGCAAGGATAGCAGCATCAGGCGGAGTTAAGTAATGAAGCAGTTAACGAGCTCACCAGAACACCTGAGGGAGGAAGCTCAGAAGCTGCAGTACCACTTGTGACCACAGGAGTGAATTCAGCCACAGAATTCACAACAGTACCCCCCCCCCCTTGAGGAGGGGTCACCGAACCCTCACCAGAGCCCCCAGGCCGACCAGGATGAGCCGCATGAAAGGCACGAACAAGATCGGAAGCATGAACATCAGAGGCAAAAACCCAGGAATTATCTTCCTGAGCATAACCCTTCCATTTAACCAGATACTGGAATTTCCGTCTAGAAACACGAGAATCAAAAATCTTCTCCACAATATACTCCAATTCCCCCTCCACCAAAACCGGGGCAGGAGGCTCAACAGATGGAACCATAGGTGCCACGTATCTCCGCAACAACGACCTATGGAATACATTATGTATGGAAAAGGAGTCTGGGAGGGTCAAACGAAAAGACACAGGATTGAGAACCTCAGAAATCCTATACGGACCAATAAAACGAGGTTTAAATTTAGGAGAGGAAACCTTCATAGGAATATGACGAGAAGATAACCAAACCAGATCCCCAACACGAAGTCGGGGACCCACACGGCGTCTGCGATTAGCGAAAAGTTGAGCTTTCTCCTGGGACAAGATCAAATTGTCCACTACCTGAGTCCAGATCTGCTGCAACCTATCCACCACAGAATCCACACCAGGACAGTCCGAAGACTCAACCTGTCCTGAAGAGAAACGAGGATGGAACCCAGAATTGCAAAAAAATGGAGAAACCAAGGTAGCCGAGCTGGCCCGATTATTAAGGGCGAACTCAGCCAACGGCAAAAAGGACACCCAATCATCCTGGCCTGCAGAAACAAAACATCTCAGATTTGTTTCCAAGGTCTGATTGGTTCGTTCGGTCTGGCCATTAGTCTGAGGATGGAAAGCCGAGGAAAAGGATAGGTCAATGCCCATCCTACCACAAAAGGCTCGCCAAAACCTTGAAACAAACTGGGAACCTCTGTCAGAAACAATATTCTCAGGAATGCCATGCAACCGAACCACATGCTGAAAGAACAAAGGTACCAAATCAGAGGAGGAAGGCAATTTAGCCAAGGGCACCAGATGGACCATTTTAGAAAAGCGATCACAGACCACCCAAATGACTGACATCTTTTGAGAAACGGGAAGGTCAGAAATGAAATCCATCGAAATATGTGTCCAAGGCCTCTTTGGGACTGGCAAGGGCAAAAGCAACCCACTGGCACGAGAACAGCAGGGCTTAGCCCTAGCACAAATCCAACAGGACTGCACAAAAGTACGTACATCCCGTGACAGAGATGGCCACCAGAAGGATCTAGCCACTAACTCTCTGGTACCAAAGATTCCAGGATGACCAGCCAACACCGAACAATGAAGTTCAGAGATAAGTTTATTAGTCCACCTATCAGGGACGAACAGTTTCTCTGCTGGACAACGATCAGGTTTATTCGCCTGAAATTTTTGCAGCACCCGCCGCAAATCAGGGGAGATGGCAGACACAATGACTCCTTCCTTGAGGATACCCGCTGGCTCAGATAAACCCGGAGAGTCGGGCACAAAACTCCTAGACAGAGCATCCGCCTTCACATTTTTAGAGCCCGGAAGGTACGAAATCACAAAGTCGAAGCGGGCAAAAAATAACGACCAACGGGCCTGTCTAGGATTCAAGCGCTTGGCAGACTCGAGATAAGTCAAGTTCTTATGATCAGTCAATACCACCACGCGATGCTTAGCTCCTTCAAGCCAATGACGCCACTCCTCGAATGCCCACTTCATGGCCAGCAACTCTCGATTGCCCACATCATAATTACGCTCAGCGGGCGAAAACTTCCTGGAAAAGAAAGCACATGGTTTCATCACTGAGCAATCAGAACCTCTCTGTGACAAAACCGCCCCTGCTCCAATCTCAGAAGCATCAACCTCGACCTGGAACGGAAGAGAAACATCTGGCTGACACAACACAGGGGCAGAACAAAAACGACGCTTCAACTCCTGAAAAGCTTCCACAGCAGCAGAAGACCAATTAACCAAATCAGCACCCTTCTTGGTCAAATCGGTCAATGGTTTGGCAATGCTAGAAAAATTACAGATGAAGCGACGATAAAAATTAGCAAAGCCCAGGAACTTTTGCAGACTTTTCAGAGATGTCGGCTGAATCCAATCCTGGATGGCTTGGACCTTAACTGGATCCATCTCGATAGTAGAAGGGGTAAAAATGAACCCCAAAAATGAAACTTTCTGCACACCGAAGAGACACTTTGATCCCTTCACAAACAAAGAGTTAGCACGCAGGACCTGAAAAACCATTCTGACCTGCTTCACATGAGACTCCCAATCATCTGAGAAGATCAAAATGTCATCCAAGTAAACAATCAGGAATTTATCCAGATACTCACGGAAGATGTCATGCATAAAAGACTGAAACACAGATGGAGCATTGGCAAGTCCGAACGGCATCACTAGATACTCAAAATGACCCTCGGGCGTATTGAATGCAGTTTTCCATTCATCTCCTTGCCTGATTCTCACCAGATTATACGCACCACGAAGATCTATCTTAGTGAACCAACTAGCCCCCTTAATCCGAGCAAACAAGTCAGATAACAATGGCAAGGGATACTGAAATTTAACAGTGATCTTATTAAGAAGGCGGTAATCAATACACGGTCTCAGCGAACCATCCTTCTTGGCTACAAAGAAGAACCCTGCTCCCAGTGGTGATGACGATGGGCGAATATGTCCCTTCTCCAGGGATTCCTTCACATAACTGCGCATAGCGGCGTGTTCGGGCACGGATAAATTAAATAATCGACCTTTAGGGAATTTACTACCAGGAATCAAATTGATAGCACAATCACAATCCCTATGCGGAGGTAGAGCATCGGACTTGGGCTCTTCAAATACATCCTGATAATCAGACAAGAACTCTGGGACCTCAGAAGGGGTGGATGACGAAATCGACAAAAATGGAACATCACCATGTACCCCCTGACAACCCCAGCTGGATACCGACATGGAATTCCAATCCAATACTGGATTATGGGTTTGTAGCCATGGCAACCCCAACACGACCACATCATGCAGATTATGCAACACCAGAAAGCGAATAACTTCCTGATGTGCAGGAGCCATGCACATGGTCAGCTGGGCCCAGTATTGAGGTTTATTCTTGGCCAAAGGTGTAGCATCAATTCCTCTCAATGGAATAGGACACCGCAAAGGCTCCAAGAAAAACCCACAACGTTTAGCATAATCCAAATCCATCAGATTCAGGGCAGCGCCCGAATCCACAAACGCCATGACAGAAAACGACGACAAAGAGCATATCAAGGTAATGGACAGAAGGAATTTGGACTGTACAGTACCAATGACGGCAGACCTAGCGGACCGCTTAGTGCGCTTAGGACAATCAGAAATAGCATGAGTGGAATCACCACAGTAGAAACACAGACCATTCAGACGTCTGTATTCCTGCCGTTCAACTCTAGTCATAGTCCTATCGCACTGCATAGGCTCAGGTTTAACCTCAGGCAGTACCGCCAAATGGTGCACAGATTTACGCTCGCGCAAGCGTCGACCGATCTGAATGGCCAAAGACAAAGACTCATTCAAACCAGCAGGCATAGGAAATCCCACCATGACATCCTTAAGAGCCTCAGAGAGACCCTTTCTGAACAAAGCTACCAGCGCAGATTCATTCCACTGAGTGAGTACTGACCATTTCCTAAATTTCTGACAATATACTTCTATATCATCCTGACCCTGGCACAAAGCCAGCAAATTTTTCTCAGCCTGATCCACTGAATTAGGCTCATCGTACAGCAATCCGAGCGCCAGGAAAAACGCATCAACACTACTCAATGCAGGGTCTCCTGGCGCAAGAGAAAATGCCCAGTCTTGAGGGTCGCCGCGCAAAAAAGAAATAATAATCAAAACCTGTTGAATAGGATTACCAGAAGAATGAGGTTTCAAGGCCAGAAATAGCTTACAATTATTTTTGAAACTTAGAAACTTAGTTCTATCTCCAAAAAACAAATCAGGAATAGGAATTCTTGGTTCTAACATAGATTTCTGATCAATAGTATCTTGAATTTTTTGTACATTTATAACGAGATTATCCATTGAAGAGCACAGACCCTGAATATCCATGTCCACACCTGTGTCCAGAATCACCCAAATGTCTAGGGAAAAAAAAAAAAGTGAACACAGAGCAGAAAAAAAAAAATGATGTCAGAACTTTTTCTTTCCCTCTATTGAGAATCATTAGTTTGGCTCCTTGTACTGTTATGTTTGCTAATGACAGGTGTTATGAAGGCAATCCAGAAACCCAGCGTGCTTAGCGATCAGAGCACACACAGAGATCTGACAAATACCCAAAAATACAAGAACGAGCTCTGAGACGTGGAAACTCTGTAGACTGCACACCTGATCCTATCCTAAACACAACTAAAAGCGGCTGTGGATTGCGCCTAACAACTACCTAGGCAACTCGGCACAGCCTAAGAAACTAGCTAGCCTGAAGATAGAAAAATAGGCCTGACTTGCCCCAGAGAAATTCCCCAAAGGAAAAGGCAGCCCCCCACATATAATGACTGTGAGTAAGATGAAAAGACAAAACGTAGGGATGAAATAGATTCAGCAAAGTGGGGCCCGATATTCTAGGACAGAGCGAGGACTGTAAAGCGAACTTTGCAGTCTACAAAAAACCCTAAAGCAAAACCACGCAAAGGGGGCAAAAAAACCCAACGTGCTGAACTAACGGCACGGCGGTACACCCTTTGCGTCTCAGAGCTTCCAGCAAAACAAAAGACAAGCTGGACAGAAAAAAAGCAACAAAAAAGCAAAAAGCACTTAGCTATACAGAGCAGCAGGTCACAGGAACAATCAGGAGAAGCTCAGATCCAACACTGAAACATTGACAAGGAGCAAGGATAGCAGCATCAGGCGGAGTTAAGTAATGAAGCAGTTATCGAGCTCACCAGAACACCTGAGGGAGGAAGCTCAGAAGCTGCAGTACCACTTGTGACCACAGGAGTGAATTCAGCCACAGAATTCACAACAATAGGTGTCATAATTGACGCCTCTCCATTATTAATTAGGCTTAATGTCACCTTACAATAGCAAGGTGGCATTAACCCTTCATTACCCCATATCCCACCGCTACACGGGAATGGGAAGAGAGTGGCCAAGTGCCAGAATAGGCGCATCTTCCAGATGTGCCTTTTCTGGGGTGGCTGGGGGCAGGTGTTTTTAGCCGGGGGGGGGGGGGGGGCAATAACCATGGACCCTCTCCAGGCTATTAATATCTGCCCTCAGTCACTGGCTTTACTACTCTGGCAGAGAAAATTGCGCTGGAGCCCACGCCAATTTTTTCCGCCATTTAACCCTTTATTTTAAGAGCTAGAACGGCCAAATTTTGCAGATACACACTACTAACATTAGTAGTGTGGATTATGCAAAAAAAATGGTGATATGAGATGGTTTACTGTATGTAAACCATGTCTCATATCATGTCGGGTTTTAGGAAGGAGAAAGCAAAAGCCGGTAATTGAATTACCGGCTTTTTGCTATATCGCGGCTGTATGAAGTAAGAATATATATACATATATGTGTCTCACTGACATATATATATATATATACCTATTCTATGTGTACATGTTTATTCTACCTATTCTACTGTAAGCTGTCAGTGTGATTTTACTGTACACCGCACTGAATTACCGGCTTTTCTCTGTAACAGCGCTGCGTATTTCTCGCAAGTCACACTGCTGGTCCGTGTGTAATCCGTATTTTTGGGGCTTCCATAGACTTTCATTGGCGTTTTATTTGCGCAATACGGTGACAAACGCAGCATGCTGCGATTTTCTACGGCCGTAGAAAGCCGTATAATACTGATCAGTAAAATACGGCAGATAGGAGCAGGGGCATAGAGAATAATTGTGCCGTATTTTTTGCGAGTTTTACGGACGTAGTTTCTGCGCTCTTACGTCCGTAAAACTCGCAAGTGTGACGCCGGCCTAACACTTATCACATGCAAGACTGACGTGACGCCAGCTTGTGTATGACGGATGACTGGGAAACTAATGACTTGTAAAATCAAGTGCAAAATTAATTGTGAGAACTGTGAGAGCAGGAAAATTAATGAGGAAGGCTTATTAATTGGGCTAAGAGAGGTTACCTGTTGATGCAAAACTGAGTTATGTCTTTTTCGTATTCACTGGGACCTGGAAAATATTTACTGGTATGTAATAAATGCATAAAACATGCAATAGAAACAATAGACAGAACTAAATAATATAATACACAACAAAGCGGTATGCTTATATAGTTGGCACACATTCAGACTCGAGCAACTACCAGCCACCGACATAGCTCCCTCCCAGCCTCACCTCAGGCCGCTTTCTCCCAATCTTGCCTCAGACCGCTCCCTCACAGCCTCGCCTCAGGCTGCTCCCTCCCAGCCTCACCTCAGCTTGCTCTCTTCCAGCCTTGCCTCAGGACGCTCCCTCCATCCTCGCCTCAGGCTACTCCCTCCCAGCCTAAATCACCCTCCCAGCCTCACCTCAGGTCGCTCACTCCCAGCTTTGCCTCAGCCCGCTCTCTCCCAGCCTCCCCTCAGGCTACTCCATCCCAGCCTCGCCTCAGGCAGCTCCCTCCCAGCCTCACCTCAGGCCGCTTTCTCCCAGCCTCGCCTCAGGCCGCTCCCTCCCAACCTCTCCTTAGCCTGCTCCCTCCCAGACTCGCCTCCGGTCGCTTCCTCCCAGCCTTACCTCACACTGCTCTCTCCCAGCCTCACTCCAGCCCGCTATCTCTCAGCTTCACCTTAGCCCAGGGTCAGACTGGCCCACCGGAGGATTTTCCGGTGGGCTCAGGCACTGGCACCTGCTGGCATACAGAGCCAGCAGCTGCATAGGGTCCCCGCTACTCCAGGGGCTCCCAGCCAGTGGCATGTCGCTAACAGCAACACACCACGCAGCTGCTATGGGGGTCCCCGATGCCAGCGGAGCAGCAGTGGGTCCCCGCTGCTAAAGAGGAATGCATATTCACTCTTCCCCTTGCCCCCATGGGTGTGGAGAGGGGTGAATATTCATTTCGCTTTAATAGTGGGCAGTGTTGGCTAACACTATCCGCTATCAGGGCCGGTAGAACAGGGCCCCTGCTCCCCCAGCGGCCACTATGGGGCCATAAGTCAGGGGGCCCAGTGGATGTCACATTCAACTGTATCGACATCATAGATGCCAATACTGTTGAAAGCAATAATGGAGGAGAGAGCGTCAGATGATGCTCCCTCTCCCATCATTCCCCTCTGGCTCTGACACAACTGGTGCACGATGACGTCACTTCATTGCATACCCGCTGTGTGTCGGGCAGACAGCAGTGAGTGGAGCTGCTGAGAGTGAGTATTGTGTTTGTTTTTTAAATACATATCAGTGAGTCCTGGTTACATTATACTATATGAGGGGGGCAGCATTATACCCTATGAGGGGGGCAGCATTATACCCTATGAGGAGGACTGCATTATACCCTATGATGGGGGCAGCGTTATACTGTGTGAGGGGGGCAGCATTATACCTTATGAGTGGGGCAGCATTATATACTATGAGGGGGCTGCATTATACCGTATGAGGGGGCTACATTATATTCTATTGGGGCTGCATTATACCTTATGAGGAGGTTGCATTTTACTCTGAGAGGGCTACATTATATTTTGTGGGGGGTGCATTATACTAAATGAAGGGGGCTACATTATTTTCTATGCATTGTACCCTATGAGAGGGCTGCATTATACCCTATGAAGGGGCTGCATTATACCTTAGGGGATTGCATTATACTCTGAGTGGCTACATTATATTCTGAGGGGGGCTGCATTATATATATGATGCTGTCTGCATTATACCCTATGAGGGGGCTGCATTATATTCTATGAGGGGGCTACATTATGTTCTATGAGGGCGGCTACATTATTATTTATGATGGAGCTGCATTATACTATATGATGGCTGCATTATATTCTATGAGGGGACTACTTTATATTCTATGAGGGGGCTGCATTATACTATATGAGGGCTGCATTATATTTTATGTGGGGGCTACTATATATTCTATGAGTGGGCTACATTATATTCTATGAGGGGGCTGCATTATATTCAATGAAGGGGCTACTTTATATTCAATGAGGGGGCTACATTAGATTTTATGAGGTGGCTACATTATATTCTCTGAGGGGGTTCTACATTATATTCTATGAGGGGGCTACCCCAACCGCTGCTATATCATTAAAACGTGTACTATCTTATATTATACCCTGATAATAGCGTGTTTTACCGCACAATTGGTGGTCTTGCATTGATTTCTATGTAGCAACATAGTGGGCCCCAAGAATCATTTTCTCTGGTGGGCCCAAGGTGCTCCAGTCCAATGCTGCCTCCTCCACTCTCTCCCAGCCTTACTTCAGGCCGTTTCCTCCCAGCCTCACCTCAGCCTGCTCCCTCCCAGCCTCACCTCAGCCTGCTTTCTCTCAGACTCACCTCAGCGCGCTCCCTCCCAGCCTCACCTCAGCCTGCTTTCTCCCAGCCTCACCTCAGCCTGCTCCCTCCCAGCCTCATCTCAGCCTCACCTCAGCCTGCTCCCTCCCAGCCTCACCTCAGCCTGCTCCCTCCCAGCCTCACCTCAGCCTACTTTCTCTCAGACTCACCTCAGCGCGCTCCCTCCCAGCCTCATCTCAGCCTGCTCCCTCCCAGCCTCATCTCAGCCTGCTCCCTCCCAGCCTCATCTCAGCCTGCTCCCTCCCAGCCTCATCTCAGCCTGCTCCCTCCCAGCCTCATCTCAGCCTGCTCCCTCCCAGCCTCACCTCAGCCTGCTTTCTCTCAGACTCACCTCAGCGCGCTCCCTCCCAGCCTCATCTCAGCCTGCTCCCTCCCAGCCTCATCTCAGCCTGCTCCCTCCCAGCCTCACCTCAGCCTGCTTTCTCTCAGACTCACCTCAGCGCGCTCCCTCCCAGCCTCACCTCAGCCTGCTTTCTCTCAGACTCACCTCAGCGCGCTCCCTCCCAGCCTCACCTCAGCCTGCTTTCTCCCAGCCTCACCTCAGCCTGCTCCCTCCCAGCCTCATCTCAGCCTGCTCCCTCCCAGCCTCACCTCAGCCTGCTTTCTCTCAGACTCACCTCAGCCTGCTCCCTCCCAGCCTCATCTCAGCCTGCTTTCTCTCAGACTCACCTCAGCGCGCTCCCTCCCCGCCTCACCTCAGCCTGCTTTCTCTCAGACTCACCTCAGTGCGCTCCTTCCTACACTAGCTCTATTTACCTCAGGAATGGCGTATTTATAGAACCAGCGCTGCATGTGTGATGATGTCACTGATTCAAGCAAGGAGCCTCCGCCCCCAGGGAACAAGTGGAAGGCGGGGCTCATTGTGTCGGTGTATGCAGCTGAAACCAGAAACATGAAAAGGTGAGAAAATAAAAAATGGCGTCGTTGTTCCCACTTTGAGGCTACAGAGATCGTTGTGAGGGGAGATAATGAAAAGTATAAGGGTTTGCTGGAAAATTTGTATAAATATGACTGGATATAGCACATTATCGTGTGTGTAACGATGGAGTTGTGTACATGTGTGCTGTGAGAGCTGTAGCACCTGTGTACACTGCTGCTACTGGGCTTCTATAGGAAAATTGTGATATTCGACATCTTCACTCCCATTTACTGGTTTATGTATTGTCAGTTATCTGACAAGCTATTATAGCTCTTGGAAAATGTATCAGTGTGTAATAAATCCAGCATAATACATAAGAAATAATGATTATGGAGGCAGCGCACCAGCAATATGGGGGAAACCCATTTATTAGCCCATAGTGGCAGTGATAACGTTTCGCTTCTGAGGCCGGGATCACACATGCGAGAAACACGGCCGAGTCTCGCATGTGACATCCAAGCTCTGGCGCCGGCACTGTGGAGCGGAGCGTGCGACCGCATAGCAACACATGGAGCCGCATGCTCCGCTCCCAAGTGCCGGCGCCAGAGCTTGGATTTCACATGCGAGACACGGACGTGTTTCTCGAAAGTGTGATCCCGGCCTGAGGTGTGAATCTTTCTCAAGAAGTGATAGGATACAAATGCCATATAACTAAAGGGAAAGTGATTATACAATGGTGTAAAAATCCATTTACAAGGTGAATATACAATATACAGATATGTCACCATGGGCATATACATAAAAACTATCTGTAAGTGAAGATATAGTAGGATCACAATGCACTGAAGGGTTTAATTATGCAGGTAAACCTATCTCCCAACTTTTCAAGAGCAGAAAGAGGGACAGATGATGAAGTTTGGCCACACCACAATCCACACCCATTTACCATTGCTTTCTCCCCTGGCAGGAGGAGTTGTCAGAGGGGCGCTGGTAGTGAGGGACATTCAGCAGATGCCCGACACTGCAGGGTGTAGACCCAAATCCGGTGTATTTGGAATGGTTGGGAATAGAGATGCATGGATGGATTCACAAGTCTCTGGTCCAGTGTGCAAGTCAGTGGTACCAGGTGTCTGTACGTGAGGCTGCGAATCTCTAACCTTCCAGGGTCCCCAGTGCGGCTTTTGATCAGCCAGGGCTGGAGCGATGTCATCTGTGCGTCCTGCTCATCCATAGTTGGGATCTGTGGATTTATTTTTTGTTCCTTCATTCACAGTCAGAGTCGCCAGTACTTTCTCATCTTTATGTAGCTTCACTATACAATATTGGACTTTTTTGTGTCTGTAAGGCCATGTTCACACATTTGCAGAAATGCTGTGTTTTTGTTTTCTGCAGGATCCGCACCAAACTACAGAATAAGTTTGTCTCCCCTTTATTTGTTGCATTTGGTTTTTTGGTGCAGATGTGAAGCCGCATTTTTAATGTGTTTTTTTATAGTACAGAAAAGCTTTGATTCTGCACTTAAAAAAGTAACTGCAGTTCTTTACATACTTTTTTTTAGGCTCCACATAGAAGACAAGTGAGAGAAAAAAAAATCACCAAAACCGCCCAGTTCAGCCGCATCTTTGGACCTCCGGGGGGGCAGTTCTCATGAAATCACATCCACTTTGCTTGGACAGTTAAACACAGCAGAATTTTTGTGCAAAAGAAAAAGCAAACCTAAAGGGATCAATTCTAATAATTCTAAATGCAAATAGTGATATACATCCCAAACAACATTTGGTATTCACAGGCATCTCCCATCCAAGTACTAACCAGGCCTCCCTCTCAAGACATGTTTTTATAAATCATTTTTTGACCTGCGATTCTGGGTACCAAAATCCAAGGGGGTTCCCTGTAATTGTCTTGGGTCATTCCTAGATTTGCCTTGCAGCAAAAACAAGGGAACATTCCTGCCTATCTATAGAGTCGTGCTGTTCTTGCCAGTACATTTGCCCTTTAGCAAGATAGCGTTTTCAATACCATCTAAGGCCAGTCTCACACGTCCAGATATACAGTGGGGCAAAAAAGTATTTAGTCAGTCAGCAGTAGTGCAAGTTCCACCACTTAAAAAGATGAGAGGCGTCTGTAATTTACATCATAGGTAGACCTCAACTATGGGAGACAAACTGAGAAAAAAAAATCCAGAAAATCACATTGTCTGTTTTTTTAACATTTTATTTGCATATTATGGTGGAAAATAAGTATTTGGTCAGAAACAAAATTTCATCTCAATACTTTGTTATATATCCTTTGTTGGCAATGACAGAGGTCAAACGTTTTCTGTAAGTCTTCACAAGGTTCCCACACACTGTTGTTGGTATGTTGGCCCATTCCTCCATGCAGATCTCCTCTAGAGCAGTGATGTTTTTGGCTTTTCGCTTGGCAACACGGACTTTCAACTCCCTCCAAAGGTTTTCTATAGGGTTGAGATCTGGAGACTGGCTAGGCCACTCCAGGACCTTGAAATGCTTCTTACGAAGCCACTCCTACGTTGCCCTGGCGGTGTGCTTTGGATCATTGTCATGTTGAAAGACCCAGCCACGTTTCATCTTCCATGCCCTTGCTGATGGAAGGAGGTTTGCACTCAAAATCTCACGATACATGGCCCCATTCATTCTTTCATGTACCCGGATCAGTCGTCCTGGCCCCTTTGCAGAGAAACAGCCCCAAAGCATGATGTTTCCACCACCATGCTTTACAGTAGGTATGGTGTTTGATGGATGCAACTCAGTATTCTTTTTCCTCCAAACACGACAAGTTGTGTTTCTACCAAACAGTTCCAGTTTGGTTTCATCAGACCATAGGACATTATCCCAAAACTCCTCTGGATCATCCAAATGCTCTCTAGCAAACTTCAGACGGGCCCGGATATGCACTGGCTTAAGCAGTGGCACACGTCTGGCACTGCAGGATCTGAGTCCATGGTGGCGTAGTGTGTTACTTATGGTAGGCCTTGTTACATTGGTCCCAGCTCTCTGCAGTTCATTCACTAGGTCCCCCCGCGTGGTTCTGGGATTTTTGCTCACCGTTCTTGTGATCATTCTGACCCCACAGGGTGGGATTTTGCGTGAAGCCCCAGATCGAGGGAGATTATCAGTGGTCTTGTATGTCTTCCATTTTCTAATTATTGCTCCCACTGTTGATTTCTTCACTCCAAGCTGGTTGGCTATTGCAGATTCAGTCTTCCCAGCCTGGTGCAGGGCTACAATTTTGTTTCTGGTGTCCTTTGACAGCTCTTTGGTCTTCACCATAGTGGAGTTTGGAGTCAGACTGTTTGAGGGTGTGCACAGGTGTCTTTTTTAAACTGATAACAAGTTTAAACAGGTGCCATTACTACAGGTAATGAGTGGAGGAAAGAGGAGACTCTTAAAGAGAAAGTTACAGGTCTGTGAGAGCCAGAAATCTTGATTGTTTGTTTCTGACCAAATACTTATTTTCCACCATAATATGCAAAAAAATGATAAAAAAACAGACAATGTGATTTTCTGGATTTTTTTTTCTCAGTTTGTCTCCCATAGTTGAGGTCTACCTATGATGTAAATTACAGACGCCTCTCGTCTTTTTAAGTCTTTTTTTGCCCCACTGTAGTTACCGTATATGAAAAAGTTTGGGCACCCCTATTAATCTTAAGCTTAATGTTTTATAAAAATTGTTTTTTTTGCAACAACTATTTCAGTTTCATATATCTAATAACTGTTGGACACAGTAATGTTTCTGCCTTGAAATGAGGTTTATTGTACTAACAGAAAATGTGCAATCTGCATTCAAACAAAATTTGACAGGTGCATAAGTATGGGCACCCTTATCATTTTCATGTTTTAAATACTCCTACCTACTTTTTACTGACTTACTAAAGCACTTTATTGGATTTTCTAACCTCATTGAGCTTTGAACTTCATAGCCAGGTGTATGCAATCATGAGAAAAGCTACTTAAAGGGGCCACTTGCAAGTTGTTCTCCTGTTTGAATCTCCTCTGAAGAGTGGCATCATGGGCTCCTCAAAACAACTGTCTAATGATCTGAAAACAAAGATTATTCAAAATAGTTGTTCAAGGGAAGGATACAAAAAGCTGTGTCAGAGATTTAACCTGTCAATTTCCACTGTGAGGAACATAGTAAGGAAATGGAAGAACACGGGTACAGTTCTTGTTCAGGCCAGAATTGGCAGGCCAAGAAAAACATCAGAAAGACAGAGAAGAAAAATGGTGAGATCAGTCAAGGACAATCCTCAGACCACCTCCAGAGAGCTGCAGCATCAACTTGCTGCAGATGGTGTCACTGTGCATCGATCAACTATACAACGCACTTTGCACAAGGAGAAGCTGTATGGGAGAGTGATGCGAAAGAAGCCATTTCTGCAAGCACGCCACAAACAGAGTCGGCTGAGGTATGCAAAAGCACATTTGGAGAAGCCAATTTCTTTATGGAAGAAGGTCCTGTGGACTGATGAAACCAAGATTGAGTTGTTTGGTCATACAAAAAGGCATTATGCATGGCGGCCAAAAAACACAGCATTCCAAGAAAAACACTTGCTACCCACTGTAAAATTTGGTGGAGGTTCCATCATGCTTTGGGGCTGTGTGGCCAATGCCGGCACCGGGAATCTTGTTAAAGTTGAGGGACGCATGGATTCCTCTCAGTATCAGCAGATTCTTGACAATAATGTTCATGAATCAGTGACAAAGTTGAAGTTACGCAGGGGATGGATCTTTTAGCTAGACAATGATCCAAAACACCACTCCAAATCTACTCAGGCATTCATGCAGAGGAACAATTACACTGTTCTGGAATGGCCATCCCAGTCCCCAGACCTGAATATCATTGAACATCTGAGGGATCATTTGAAGAGGGCTGTCCATGCTCGGCAACCATCAAACTTAACTGAACTGGAATTGTTTTGTAAAGAGGAATGGTCAAAAATACCTTCATCCAGGATCCAGGAACTCATTAAAAGCTACAGGAAGTGACTAGAGGCTGTTATTTTTGCAAAAGGAGGATCTCCTAAATATTATTGTCACTTTTCTGGTGGGGTGCCCATACTTATACACCTGTCAAATTTTGTTTGAATGCAGATTGCACATTTTCTTTTAATACAATAAACCTCATTTCAAGGCAGAAACATTACTGTGTCCAACAGTTATTAGATATATGAAACTGAAATAGCTGTTGCAAAAAAAAAATTTTCATGAAACATTAAGCTTAAGATTAATAGGGGTGCCCAAACATTTTCATATAACTGTAATTCCGGTACCAGAGAAAACAGTACCGGAGTTATCCGTGTCCGTGTGCTCACGTAGGCCATCCGTGTGGGATTCGTGTGATGTCCGTGAGTACGTTTTTAGGGTCCGTGTGCTGTCCGTGTGCTGTACTTGTGTCCGTCTATTGCAACAATTTTTATAATTTTAACCCTATGACAGGAAAAATGCACACGGACAGCAGACGGATGGCACACGGACAGCATCCATATGCGGTACGTGTTTACACGGACCCATTGACTTTAATGGGTCCGTGTGATCCGTGCGCTCCCACGAACACTGACACATCTCCGTGTTTTGCAAACAGACAAATGGTCCGTGAAACACGCTGACATGTGCAGAGACACATTTACTTTAATGTGTCTACGTGAGTCAGTGTCTCCGGTACGTGAGGAAACTGTCACCACACGTACTAGAGCCACTGACGTGTGATACCGGCCTAACATGCAGCAATACATCTGGCTTCCTTCACTCACTTAGACATCATTTCACATCCCGGAGTGCAGTCATGTACATAGTGCTCACTAACTTATTCCAAGAGCTATTTTTAATTATTGTGACTTTTTTTCACCTGGTTTTTACCTGCATACAGGGCCGGACTGGCCATCGGGCAGTTCTGGCAAATGTCAGAAGGGCCGGTGCCAGTAGTGGACCTTTGCATGCCGACTCACCCTTTCCCCCCCAGCGCCGCCGCTGCCGCATTCAACTATACCGGCGTCTATGACGCCGGTACAGTTGAATGCAATGATGGAGGAGAGAGCGTCACCTGACGCTTCCTCTCCCATCATTCCCCGCTCTGCCTCTGACACTGCGGGTGTGCGCGCACTCACTGTGTCCCAGGCAGTGAAGCGGCAGCCGCCGAGACAGGAGTAGGGAGCACCGCAGGCATGAGGGGAGGTGAGGAGTGTCTTTTTTTTTTTACTGGACTGTGGGGACATTCTAGGGGGGGAGGAGAGATGTGGGCTCTGCTGTATACTACTATGTGGGCTCCGCTATATGCTACTGTGTGGGCTGTGCTGTATACTACTGTGTGGGCTCTGCTGTATACTACTGTGTGGGCTCTGCTATATACTACTATGTGGGCTGTGCTGTATACTATTATGTAGGCTGTGCTATACACTACTATGTGGGCTGTGCTATATACACTACTATGTGGACTCTGCTGTATACTACTATGTGGGCTCTGCTATACACTACTATGTAGTCTCTGTTGTGAATTCCGCTCTTGGGCTCCCTCCGGTGGTTGTAAGTGGCACTTTTGTGAGTTCTGCTCTTGGGCTCCCTCTTGTGGTTTCTAGTGGTATGGCTGCTCCTTGGAGTTAGCTGTCATCAGCTGCCTCCACTTATCGTCTCTTCTGCTCGGCTATTTAATTCTGGCTCTATCTTCAGCCAGTGCCACTTGTAATTGGTTCCTGGTTGGATTCACATCTCTTTGGAGTTCCCTGTTATCCTGACCAGTTCAGTTAAGCTAAGTTTTTGCTTGCCCTTTTCTGTCCATAGATTGTGGACTTATCCATTCTGTGCTTTCTATGTTTGTCCAGCTTATCAGTGTGAATTTATTCTGTCTTGCTGGAAGCTCTGGGAGGCAGATTTGCTCTCCACACCTTTAGTCAGGTGTGGAGATTTTTTGTAAACTCTGCGTGGTTTTTTGTAGTGTTTTATACTGACCGCACAGTATTCCATCCTGTCCTATCTATTTAGTTAGACTGGCCTCCTGTGCTCATCCTGGTTTCATTCTGTGTATGTCTTTTCCCTCTCCACTCACAGTCATTATTTGTGGGGGGCTAATCTATCCTTTGGGGATTTTCTCTGAGGCAAGATAGCTTTCCTGCTTCTATCTTTAGGGGTAGTTAGCTCTTAGGCTGTGACAAGATGCCTAGGGAGAGTTAGGAGCATTCCACGGCTACTTCTAGTGTTGTGTTGAGCTTAGGGACTGCGGTCAGTACAGTTACCACTTCCTTCAGAGCTCGTTCCATGTTGCTCCTAGACCACCGTATCATAACAGGTCTCTGCTGTATACTACTGTGTGGGCTGCGCTGTACACTACTATGTAGGCTGTGCTATACACTACCATGTGGGTTCTGCTAAATAATAAACGAGAAGACACATAAAACTATGGGACATCATATTAATATAAAATTTCATAGGTATATAGATAACCCATAGTATATCACAGGACGTACACGGACACACTGAAGTCCATAAAGAGAGCACCACAAACGCAAATCAGTGTAAAAATGTCCAGAGACTATCACCAAAATCAAATGCAAAAGTTTATTAGTACACAAAAAGACCTACAGACAGGACACATAGTAAAAGAGTGACAGATCCTCCCACAGCAAAAACTGGCGGTGGGGGAGCATGTGGAACAACCCTGGGAGACAACACATGATCATACTCACTAGTAAATAGTAACCATAATGCACAGTGGCCGTGTCTCGGATAGCATACCTGAAAATACAGCAGGGTCACACGCGCACTCCCGCCCTCCCCGACGCGCGTTTTGGAAGTAAGAACTTCCTTCCTCAGGGGACATGGGTCCGGATACTAAGCCGCCACTAAATAAAGCCCCAGGCCGGAAATGAGCGCCGGCCGGCATGGGAGACGCCGCCCACCCTAATGCGCCGCACTGCACTGCCGACGTCAGATCACCTGGAACCCCACGTGACCAGAACGTCAGGCAGCGGGCGGAGCCACCAGGCGGAGCAAGACAGAACCCAGCCGCACAGGCGCACAGCAGCGGCCATATTGGTAAGGGGCAATAGCCCACAATACATGGCACCGAACAGAGTACCGTTGCGGACAGAATATAATGCATCAAACCTGGTGCACACATCAATAAGGGATATAAAGGCTGCAAGTGAGCAGTGACCGAAGGGCATGCACCCCACATACGCAGGCACCGATAACCCCTACGGACGCCGGGACACATGGGGCCCCGTGTGACCACCGCGTCAGACAGCGGGCGGGGCCAGCGCACATGGGAGGCAACCCCCCACGGACAGCGCCCACAGGCAGCTACACTAATAATAGGCATTACAGAAATATGTATACCAAAAGGTATATAATGCCCCATCATACAAGATAAAGCAGATACCCAAACGATATGTAATGTGTGCAAACAGCAAATAATTACTCAACAATATATTAAGATGGACGTATCATGACAATACAGAGATGCAATGTACATATAGCGCTGTTTTATACCATAAAGATATAACATATACCTTAAATACTCTCAAAAGTACAGACAATTAATACAAGCCAATAATGCACCAAAATAAGAGTATATTACAATGAATAGGTGCTTTATAAGTATACATCATATGATATACACAGCATAATGGTTGAATGCCGAATCCACATCGCGACCAAATCCAGCGCGCAGATGTACATGGGTGACATAACTTGGGCCGCTCCTTTCCCATGGTGTATGAAGCACAACAGTAGATATATGTCACTAAATAAATGAAAATAAGATAGAGTTAAAAACACATAAAAACAATGTATGCGGAAGAATTCGCACCCATCGGTACACATCACCCGGGGGACTCCAGAAATGGGGCAAATGACAGGCACTCATTAAGACCAAATGGGTGGACCGTATTCAGGGTCCAAATCCACCTTGTCTCCAGCCTCGCCAAATGCCCAGATAAGCCACCACCCCTAATGTTGATTTTCAGGGCATCGATACCACGTACCCTTAACAGGGTACTATCACAGTTATGCTGGTTTTTAAAGTGCCGTGGTATTGTCTTGAGGGTGGACGCGTCCGCCTGGCGGGCCGCCGCCTGAATGCCCAACACGTGCTCCCTCGTGTGGACCTTAAGTTGGCGCGTTGTTAGTCCATGTGGGTTCTGCTGTATACTACTATGTGAGCAGTGCTGTATAATACTATGTGGGCTGTGCTGTATACTACTATGTGGGCTGTGCTATATACTACTGTGTGGGCTCTGCTGTATACTACTGTGTGGGCTGTGTTGTATACTACTATGTGGGCTGTGCTATATACTACTGTGTGGGCTCTGCTGTATACTACTAAGTGGGCAGTGCTGTATACTACTATGTGGGCAGTGCTGTATACTACTATGTGGGCAGTGCTATATACTACTATGCGGGCTCTGCTATATACTACTATGTGGGCTCTGCTATACACTACTATGTGGGCTGTGCTATACACTACTATGTGGGCTCTGCTGTATACTAATATGTGGGCAGTGCTGTATACTACTATGTGGGCTGTGCTGTATACTACTATGTGGGCTGTGCTACATACTACTGTGGGCTCTGCTGTATGCTACTGTGTGGGCTGTGCTATATACTACTGTATGGGCTCTACTGTATTCTACAATGTGGGCTGTGCGATATACTACTGTGTGGGCTGTGCTGTATACTGCTACATGGGCTGTGCTGTATACTACTACGTGGGCTGTGCTGTATACTACTGTGTGGGCTGTGCTATACACTACTATGTGGGCTCTGCTGTATACTACTATGTGGACTGTGCTGTATACTACTATGTGGGCTCTGCTGTATACTACTATGTGGGCAGTGCTGTATACTGCTACATGGGCTGTGCTGTATACTGCTACGTGGGCTGTGTTATCTGCTATGCGGGTTGTGCTATATACTATGGAGGGTATATTATATTCTATGAGGAAGGCCATGCTATATACTATGTGGCTGTTATATACTATTGTGGGGGTATATTATATTCTATGGGGAAGGCTCTGTTATACTATGGGGAGCTGCATTATATTCTATGGGGGCTACATTATATATTATGGGGAGGTGGGCTGTATTATATTCTATGGGATGGCTGCATTATACTCTGGGTGGCTGCATTATACTCTGGGGTGGCTGCATTATATATTCTGTAGGGTGGTGGTGGCTGCATTATACTATATGTGGGCTGCATTATACTCTATCAAGGATTATTGGGAATACGTTATACTATATGAAGAACTATGGGGTGCATTATACTATGGGAAGTGAATTGTACTACATGGATGACTATGGCAGTACATTATTCTATATGGAGCACTATGAGGAGTGTATTATTCTATATGGAGGACTATGAGGAGTGTATTATGCTATATGGGGGACTGAGCAGTGTATTTTAATATATGGAGGACTATAGGGAGTATATTATACTATATGGAGGACTGTGGTGCACATTATAATATATGGAGGACTATGGGGTGTATTTTACTAAACAAGTAAAATGCTGCATATTCAGATTGTTTTTGCTGGAACAAAAATCATTGTTCTCAGCAGCATATCGGCGGTGTAAACTGTAGATGTGCTGCTGATAACATGATACTGTATGGTGATCTGTTAGTGATGTATTAGTGATCGTTCTGTCCCATCATTATTCCTCAGCTGGTGGAAAGAGGCCGGGAAACAAGTGTTGAACAACTTCAGTATTGTCGATCAAACTCATTTAGCGGCCTGAACTCAGCGCATGTAAATACAACCGAAATGCTTTTGTGTGATGTGCAATATGTTAGCATTTGGGTCCCCATTTTAAACTTTGCCTAAGCATTTAGCGGCCTGAACTCAGCGCATGTAAATACAACCGAAATGCTTTTGTGTGATGTGCAATATGTTAGCATTTGGGTCCCCATTTTAAACTTTGCCTAAGCGTAGGGCCCCACTTTGCCTAAAACCGGTCCTGCCTGCAAGTGTACAAAGATATTATACAGTCACCATGTGACAAGTGGGCCTGTGTAACTTCAAATGCCAGGGATGAATTTTAGTCCCACTCTGGCCCTGCCTGCATAATTAGGCACTATGGCACTTTTTCTGTGCACTGTGATACTACAATACCTTCACTTACAGGCATTTCTAATGGTCATACAATATATCTGTACATTGTATATTCACCTCTTATATGTATTTTATCACTGCTCCGATCACCTCTATGGTCTGTGCGTGTAATACTGCACATGAGCGATCATTGCTTCCATAGACAGGTAGCTGAGCATTAGCAGTGGTCATGCATGCGCATTACAGATAACGGAGGACCAGTGAGGATCATACAGGGCCGTATTTAGAGTTTCTGCTGTCCTAGGCACTTTTAGTGCTGCCTCCCCCTTTGGTGAGTATGACACTATCGGCAGTGACTTTGGCAAAAATCGCTGATGTGAAAGTAGCCTTTTGCAGCAGATCCGGCAGTTTTTCCGCATGTGCCGTGTAACGGATCACTTACGGCAACACTGCGTTTGGCCTCATTCATTTTCTATGGGATTTGAGGACATTTGCGGCACTTGCTGCGATCCAGTAAATGCAGTATCATACCTCCCAACTTTTGAAAAAGGGAAAGAGGGACAAAGTGGCAAATTTTAGGCAACGCCTCTGACCACACCCATTTCACGACTAGTCACACCCATATCCACACCCCCTACCACACCCATTAAGTACTGCTGATCACACTGTTTCATAAACAATAGTTATAAACAAAAAAAATGGCTACACAGTGCTCCATACTGTATAATGACCCCACATGATGCTCAATACTGTATAATGGCCACACATGATGCTCCATACTGTATAATGGCCACACAGTGCTCCATACTGTATAATGGCCCCACATGATGCTGCGTACTGTATAATGGCCACACATGATGCTCCATACTGAATAATGACCACACATGATGCTCCATACTGTATAATGACCCCACACGATGCTCAATACTGTATAATGGCTCCACATGATGCTCAATACTGTATAATGGCCACACAGTGCGTCATACTGTATAATGACCCCACATGATGCTCAATACTGTATAATGGCCACACATGATGCTCCATACTGTATAATGGCCACACATGATGCTCCATACTGCATAATGGACCCCTCCCTCCCATCTTGTATGCATGGCTCATCTTCCCCCTCCCATCTTTATTGCATGGCTCATCTCCCCCCTCCCATCCAGTATGCATGGCTTTGCTCCCCCCACTTCTCATCCTGTATTCATGGCTCATCTCCCCCCTCCCATCTTGTATGCATGGCTCATCTTCCCCCTCCCATCTTGTATGCATGGCTCATCTCCCCCTCCCATCCTTTATGCATGGCTCATCTCCCCCCTCCCCTCCTGTATGCATGGTTCATTTCACCCCCCCTCCCATCCTGTATGCATGGCTCATCTCCTCCTCCCATCCTGTATGCATGGCTCATCTCACCCCCCTTCCTGTATGCATTGCTCATCTTCCCTCCTCCCCTCCTGTATGCATTGCTCATCTCACCCCCCCTCCCATCCTGTATGCATGGCTCGGCTCCAAGCTCCCATCTTGCATCTTGCATGGCTCGGCTCCCCGTCCTCCTTCATCCTCCCCCAGTCCTCCCTGGCTGTCATACTCTCCTTTCCCACACCGCGCTGAACATCTCTCCATCTCTGTCCATCAGAACCTTCTTCCTGTGTGAGCGGTCAGGTGGTACCGCTCATTAAAGTCATAAATATGTGTCCATATTCATCACCTTAATGAGCGGTACCACGTGACCGCTTACACAAGACGAGCTGCCGGCGCTGAGACCAGGCATCGCTGGAGTAGGGTGAGTATGACGTCTTCAAGGAGGCAGGCAGGGGTGGCGGTCGGTCGGGAGGTGACCCCGGATTTTAATTTAAAAAAAAAAACAGAAAAAAAACTTGCTCAGGTGCCGCCCCCCGCATTGTCCCGCCCTAGGCACGTGCCCTCCAGTGCCTAGTGGCAAATACGGCCCTGGATCATACCTTCACCAGCTGTCCTGGTGATGGAAAATAACTATTGTCCTTGGCATAACCTCTTCAGAAATATGCAGCACATGTTTGATGTGGACTCAGGAGCTGAGCTTTCAACATTCACAATGGGTGCCGGCTGTTTTACACAGCCAGCACCTGCCCCAATCACTGATGTTTAAGGGTATGTGCACATGTAGTTTTGAGCTCTGCGGATTTTTCTGCAGTGGATTTGAGATATCCGCAGGTAAAAGGCACTGCGTTTTACCTGCGGATTTACTGCAGATTTACTGCGGATTTACTGTGGATTTTATGCAGATTTTGTGCGGATTCCACCTGCGGTTTTACGCCTGCGGATTCCTGTTATGAAGCAGGTGTAAACCGCTGTGGAATCCGCACAAAGAATTGACATGCTGCGGAATGTAATCCGCAGCGTGTCCGTGTGTTTTTTTCCCCAGCATGTGCACTGCGGATTGCGTTTTCCATAGGTTTACATTGTACTATAAATGCATGGAAAGCTGCTGCGGACCCGGAGCTGCAGATCCGCTGCGGATCCGCAGCAAAATCCGCAATGGGTGCACATAGCCTAACCAGTTAAAGGGGTTTTCTGGCTTCACTGGACCCAGGGAGGGTGAAAGCTCAGTTTATATATTTATTTTCAAAACAAACTGCAGCTGGAGAAGAGAGGTTTCACAAAATCAGAAAACCCCTTAAAATGCAACTATTAGTCTCTGACAGCTGCATTTAAGTTGTACAATTCCTGCCAGGCATCAATTCAAGGCCTCCATCAGTCGCCGTGTGACGATGACTTTGCCATGGCAGCCAGGGACTTCTGAAGACCCACATTGCCCTGATCTTGGTGTTTCAATGCAGAAGTTTTGCAGTATTTAATAAAAGCGATCATACAATTTGAGGTATAAATCCCCTACTGGCAACTTAAAAAATACAGTGAAAAATAAAAGTTTTAAAAAATATTAAAAAAACCAAAAAAAAACCAAACAAACACGAAAGTTTGCGTCGCCCTTCGTTTTTACCGGCCCCAAATAAAGAAATTAAAATAATAAAAAATATACTTGCATATTTGATTTCACCGCCTCTTTAAAATCTGATCTATAAAAATATAAAATTATTTAACCCATAGGATAAACACCTTTAATGCAAAATAAAAAAGTGAATTGCCAGAAATGATATTTTCTGGTTGACGCACATTCCCTTAAAATGCAATGCAAAAATAGATCAAAATGTCATAAGTACCTCAAAATCAATAAATCTTCAGCTAGCTACGTGAAAAAAATAGACCCTCTCATACCTCCATCAATAGAAAGATTAAAGAGATATGTCTCAGAAAATGACAGTACAGACCAAACATTTTTTATGAAGGTCAGAATATCTTTAACCCCTTACCGGCATCGGACGTACTATACCGTCCGATGCCGGCTCCCCTGCTTTGATGCAGGGCTCCGCGGTGAGCCCGCACCAAAGCCGGGACATGTCAGCTGTTTTGAACAGCTGACATGTGCCCGTAATAGGCGCGGGCAGAATCGCGATCTGCCCGCACCTATTAACTAGTTAATTGCCGCTGTCAAACGCAGACAGCGGCATCTAACTACCGCTTCCGGCCGGGCGGCCGGAAATGACGTCATCGCCGACCCCCGTCACATGATCGGGGGTCGGCGATGCTTGTATATTGTAACCATAGAGGTCCTTGAGACCTCTATGGTTACTGATTGCCCGTCGCTGTGAGCGCCACCCTGTGGTCGGCGCTCACAGCACACGTGCAATTCTGCTACATAGCAGTGATCAGCAGATCGCTGCTATGTAGCAGAGCCGATCGGGTTGTGCCTGCTTCTAGCCTCTCATGGAGGCTATTGAAGCATGGCAAAAGTTTAAAAAAAAAGTTTTAAAAAATGTGAAAAAAATAAAAAAAACATAAAAGTTTAAATCACCCCCCTTTCGCCCCAATCAAAATAAATCAATAAAAAAAATATCAAATCTACGCATATTTGGTATCGCCGCGCTCAGAATCGCCCGATCTATCAAATAAAAAAAAGTATTAACCTGATCGCTAAACAGCGTAGCGGGAAAAAAACTCGAAACGCCAGAATTATGTTTTTTTGGTCGCCGCGACATTGCATTAAAATGAAATAACGGGCGATCAAAAGAACGTATCTGCACCGAAATGCTATCATTAAAAACGTCATCTTGGCACGCAAAAAATAAGCCCTCAACCGACCCCAGATGATGAAAAATGGAGACGCTACGAGTATCGGAAAATGGCGCAATTTTTTTTTATTTTTTCTTAGCAAAGTTTGGAATTTTTTTTCACCACTTAGATAAAAAATAACCTAGTCATGTTTGGTGTCTATGAACTCGTAATGACCTGGAGAATCATAATGGCAGGTCATTTTTAGCATTTAGTGAACCTAGCAAAAAAGCCAAACAAAAAACCAATGTGGATTGCACTTTTTTTGCAATTTCACCGCACTTGGAATTTTTTTCCCATTTTCTAGTACACGACATGCTAAAACCAATGATGTCGTTCAAAAGTACAACTCGTCCCGCAAAAAATAAGCCCTCACATGGCCAAATTGACGGAAAAATAAAAAAGTTATGGCTCTGGGAAGGAGGGGAGCTAAAAACGAACACGGAAAAACGAAAAATCCCCCGGTCATGAAGGGGTTAATAACTAATTTTATTAGTTAATTTTAATAACTAATATTCTTTATATATAAATGTGAGTGTGTATATATATATATATATATATATATATATATATATATATATACTGCTCAAAAAAATAAAGGGAGCACTTAAACAACAGAATATAACGCCAAGTAAGTCAAGCTTCTGTGAAGTCAAACTGTCCACTTAGGAAGCAACACTGTTTGACAATCAATTTCACATGCTGTTGTGCAAATGGAATAGACAATGGATGGAAATTATTGGCAATTATCAAGCCACCCTCAGTACCAATGCTTTCTGGCTGATGTTTTGGTCACTTTTGAATGTTGGTTGCGCTTTCACACTCATGGTGGCATGAGACGGACTCTACAACCCACCCAAGTGGCTCAGGTAGTGCAGCTCATCCAGGATGGCACATCAATGTGAGCTGTAGCAAGAAGGTTTGCTGTGTCTATCAGCCTAGTGTCCAGAGGCTGGAGGCACTACCAGGAGACAGGCCAGTACACCGGGAGACGTGAAGGGGGCCGTAGGAGGGCAACAACCCAGCATCAGGACCGCTACCTTAACCTTTGTGCAAGGAGGAACAGGAGGAGCACTGCCAGAGCCCTGCAAAATGACCTCCAGCAGGCCACAAATGTGCACGTGTCTGCACAAACGGTTAGAAACCGACTCCATGAGGATGGTCTGAGTGCTTGACATCCACAGATGGGGGTTGTGCTCACAGCCCAACACCGTGCAGGACGCTTGGCATTTGCCACAGAACACCAGGAATGGAAAATTCACCACTGGCGCCCTGTGCTCTTCACAGATGAAACAGGTTCACACTGAGCACATGTGACAGAGTCTGGATACGCCGTGGCGAGCGATCTGCTGCCTGCAGCATCCTTCAGCATGACCGATTTGGCAGTGGGTCAGTAATGGTGTGGGATGACATTTCTATGGAGGGCTGCACAGCCCTCCATGTGCTCCCCAGAGGTAGCCTGACTGCCATTAGGTACCAAGATGAGATACTCAGACCCCTTGTGAGACCATATGCTGGTGCGGTTGGCCCTAGGGAAAGGTCGCTGAGCCCCAATGGGTGATTAAATCACAATTTCTACTTTTTTCTAAATGTGTGCTGCCTTCATTTTTTTTAAGTATATAAAAAAACTGCACATATTTGGTGTCTCCATAATCATGCTGACCTGATAAATCATGTTACCAGGTCATTTTTACTGTACACTGAATGGTGTAGGAATGACAACCATTTTTTCCAATTTCTCTGTACATTATACGGTAAAATGAATGATGTCATTCAAAACTACAATTCATCCAAACAAGAAGCAAACCCACATATGGCTATGCTGAAGGAAAAATAAAAAAAAAGTTATGGTTATAGGAAGAATGGAAGGAAAAAATTAAAATTGTTTGCGGCAGGAAAGGGATAAATTGTACCCAGGTCATCTAAAAATAAAAAAGGCTCATTGTCTATTCAACATCCTAGTAAAGATTGGCGACAACCTCCGCTGTAGTTATAATTGCGGCCATATTGGCTCTGACTTGGCTTTAATAGGATAAGATACAAAGACATCCGCTCGTATAGTTGACAAAACAGGACGACCACAGGATTTTACTGTGGATTTTTAAAAATTTCTATGATATTACATTTTGTTTTGTGGCAGTAGAAAGCTGCCATATAGACTGATCTCATCGCTCCCCTGTGATATTGCAGCGCTCTAACATCTTTAATCTCGTTCCATTACGAGTATTAAATATTAGCGAACGCTTTCTTCAGGCGGATCTTAAGGGATCAGACAATTCTGAAATTTGTTCACGTGTTCCAGGAAGATGAGATAGCGAACGGATCCACGCCAGAATGGTTTTATTTTTGTACTTTCTAAGGGAAATGTCCATCCTAAAGAAGAACCATCAGGGGTTGAATAAGATTAGAGAAACACAGCTCATATTTTATATACACAGTATTTATCCTTCTAATTTTGTGACATTCCGTATCCGTTTCTGGATTATTAAGTGCTGAATTAAAGGAAATTCAATTCACTGTTGTATTATAACATTTCTATTTATGTGTACATTTTATAATACATCAATACTGTGAATATCCTTTAATTTGGCATTTGATAATCCAGAAATTAATATAGAATTTCATAAAATCCTAAGAAAAAGAGAAACTGTATGTCAAATTCTTCTGATTAAATGGGCAGCTAATAATTCAGATTATTTGATGCTCAGGCGACGTCCCAGTGATGCCGAATAAATTTTGTTGGTGTATGTAACAGAATCGCCAGGTCCAGAACAACCGACCTATAAAAGTGTCACATTACTTAACCCCTTCAGTGAACACCTTAAAAAAAAGGGGGGCAAAATTATACTTTTTTCATCATATTGCGGAACAAAAAGTGCAATAAAACAAGATCACATAGATGCATGTAAATACAAATGGTTTATCATCTTATTCCGCAAAAAAACAAGCCATTAAACAGCTCCATCAGCTGAAAAATAAAAAAATGTTATAGCTCTCAAAATACAAATTTTTTTTCTATAAAAGTTTTCATTGTGTAAAAGCGCCAAAACATAAAATGATATATATGACGTATTACTGTAATTGTACTGACCAGAAGAATAAAGCTTCCTTATTAATTGTTCGACATGCGGAACAGCATGAAAAGAAAACAAAATTAAAAAAAATTCTTGGATTACTGTTTTTTGTTCATTCTGTATCCCAAAAATTGGAATGGAAAGTAGTGATGAGCGAATATACTCGTTACTCGAGATTTCTTGAGCACGCTCGGGTGTCCTCCGAGTATTTTTTAGTGCTCGGAGTTTTAGTTTTTCTTGCCGTAGCGGAATGATTTACATTTGATAGCCAGCATAAGTACATGTGGGGGTTGCCTGGTTTCTAGGGAATCCCCACATGTACTTAAGCTGGCTAACGGATGTAAAACATTCAGCTGTGGCAAGAAAAACTAAAACTAGAAAGCGATCAAAAAATGTAATGTGCTTAAAAATGGTACCAATAAAAACGTTAGCTCGTCCCGCAAAAAACACGCCATCATATCCCTCTGCCAAAATATGGAAAATTATAGCTCTTAATATATAGCAATGCTAGTTTTTGCAATAAAAAGGTCTTTTAGTGTGTGACAGCAGCCAAGCATAAAACCCGATATAAATCTGGTATCACTGTAATTCTACCGACCCGAAGAATAAAGTCGCCTAATCACTTATACCACCCGAGGAACAGCATAAAAAAGAAATAAAACCAATTTTTCACCTGCTGTTGATTTGTTCATTCTGCCTCCCAAAGATCGCAGTAAGGCTCGATGCACATTTATCCTGCACTTCGTGTTTAGTGCTTACACCGGGGTTTCCATGTAAATCTGTGAAATGCATGATTCAGACGGAACCTCTAACAAAAGATTCCATATCATGAGACAGTTGGAGGCACTGTGGACGCTGTCTGATCTTTGATCTGGTGGTGTCCTTCATAGGCGTGCATAAAAGCGGGGTCCACTTCTGAAAAGAAGGACACCACTGAACAGATGGAGTACAGAATAACTTTCCTGCTTCAGTATGAGTGGATCTTTTGGGAGTTTCATGTGAATCATGTCACTCAGAGAGTTTTAAAATATGGCCTGGTCATGAAGGTGAAAATAGGCTTGCTAGTCAATCTATATTTTGGATGAGACTTTCCTATACATTTCAGTGGGTGCATACAAACAAAAAAACAGATGTAATAGGGACACCGTTTTTAATGGATCCATTACAAAGATTTAATGGAAAAAAATTGTGCTTTTTATTCATTTTTTTTTTTATTTTTAAAGTAGAACATGGATGATGCCATACAAATGACAATAACAAGAAAAATCGTCCATCTTTCTTTCTGCATGAAAAATTGATGATTTTTTTTTCATTCACTCATGTGAACTTTGTGGTCGGGGGCTCCACAAATATACTTAAAAGTGACACCGCTTTTTTGTGACACTAAAAGAGCGGTAATGATAATAGTATCTTTTGCTCAACATGTAGAAGACTAAGGGTACCGTCACACAGTGGCATTTTGATCGCTACGACGGCACGATCCGTGATGCTCCAGCATCGTAACAATATCGCTCCAGCGTCGTAAACTGCTGTCACACTTTGCAATGTACGACGCTGGAGCGATAATTTCATGACGTATGTGCGATGTAGAAGCCGTTGGTTACTATGCGCACATCGTATACAATATCGTGCACACCTTTGTTACACGATGCGATCATGCCGCCACAGCGGGACACTAGACGACGAAAGAAAGTTTCAAACGATCTGCTACGACGTACGATTCTCAGCGGGGTCCCTGATCGCAGGAGCGTGTCAGACACAGCGAGATCGCTGGAACTTCACGGATATATCGCTGGAACGTCACAAATGCCGTCGTAGCGATCAAAATGCCACTGTGTGACGGTACCCTAAAGCATGTTTGTAGACAAAGCTATTGTCAAAATTAGACTTTTTTATTCTGAATTTTTGTATTATCCTCTTCACTATCTTTGATGTATATGTACGTCGAATGTTGTGCTCCTGCCTTTGATCCGCACTCACACTATGAGCTTGCGTTTTTCCCCAGGCTTGATGCCTGATTTAAATTTAATCAGCCATCAAGTCCCTTTATCAGTTGCGGGTGGAGGCACCGGTCACTGACATCGGGATTTAACAAATGGCAGATGTAAATGCGTCACAAATCCCCCCCATCGGCGTCCCTGTCACAGGATCACAGGGTGATTATGTGTTGTCATGACTGCTGGCGGTCTGCAGAAGACCCCCGTGCCTATTACTGTGAATCTACTGTCAACGCCGGGACATTCATAGAAGATCGTGATTTTTTCCATACATAGCGGTGCAGATGCACTGCTATGTATTGTGTGGCGCCCCAGGGTCCTGGTAGTCACAGTAGCATTGCTTTCCTCACAGGGGAGGTGATGTTATGCTTGAAGGCAAGAAGGGATAACTGTAACCAGGTAAACACAAGCATGCAACACATTCACACTCCAGGCCACCAGGGGGAGCTTTTGATCCTATTTACTAGGTGACTCCCCATATATAAGGTAGTTTGGAGAGAAAGTTAGTTCAGTTTCAGACAGTTCTTGCCAGGAAACAGACTGGCTCAGTCTGAGGCAGTAGAGGGTTTACGGAGCTGTGTAGCCGCAGTGCAGCAGTTCCTGGAAAGAGACCTTCAGAAAGCCGAATATGTTGCAGTGAACGTGCAGGAGAGCAAAGCACAGGAGAGGATACCAGGGGAAGACCAGCCCCGAGCAGGCTGCCTCCTTCTGAGGCGCAGAGACCGGTAGTCGGAACACCGAGGTTGTAAGCCCCTCCATGGCTTACATCAGAGACCGACAGGACAGCTGAACTTCACGATACCTGTCCGCCTTAATACCCAGGAGACACAGTGACACCTTTAGAGCCCAGGGTGTGCTAGAGTCCCTATAAGCAGACTCAAGTCACCAGTCATACGGGTTGTGTCCTATCCTATATGGGGGACAGAGAGAGAACATCTGTGAGGACCTTATCTGAAGCCATAGGCAGTAAGGGACTACAACACCACGGCGCTAGAGGAAGGCTTTGATTTCCACCTGGATATGGGGACTCCTAACTTGCCTCCAAGCCAGCTGGACCCTGTCTGCCCTGTGATCTGGTGCCCTGGACTGTGGCTGCCTGAAGTATTCAGTAAACAAGGTAAAGAGACTGCAAACCTGTGTCCTCATTCCTTACTGCGCCATTTACCATCTTCCATCTACACACCGGGAGCCCTGGGGACATATTTCATCTGTGGGAAGTTATACCATCTAGCTGCCATAACATCACCCCAGAGGACCCCTTAAAGCAGCGTCGGTTCCCACTGACTGAATACCACAGGTGACGTCACGAACATAAACTTTATTCCCTTTAAAGACTTTCCCCTTTTACATGGGAGCCCAGGGCCATGGACCGGGTCGCCACCATGACATCCCCCTGTGAACGCAGGACCCGGTACCGAGTACCCCACGGCCCTGGCGGGCGACTCATATTGCGCAAGCAATCAGACAATCGCAGGCTTCAAGTCTCCTAAGGGGATTATTGAAGTCAGTAAAAATTGTGAAAAAAAAGTTTTTGAAAAGCGTTAAAAAAACACAAGTTCAAATCACCTCCCTTTTGCCCCATTGAAAATAAAAAATTCAACAAGAAAATACACATATTTGTTATCGCTGTGTTTAGAAATGTCCAATCTACCAAAATATAGACACAATTACCGTAGTCCAATCGGTAAACAGCGAAACAAGAGAAGAGTATCAAAACGGCAAAATTATTTTTTTTTGGCCACTGCAACTCTGCAATAATATGCAGGAGATGAAAATGTTGTCTCTACCCCAAAATGATATCAATAAAAACGTGAACTCAAGGCACAAAAAATAAGCCCCAGATCCCAAAAAATGGAAACGTTATGTGTCTCGGAAAATGACGGCATAGGCTAAATTTTTTTCTTATAAATTTCTGAATTTTTTTCACACAGGAAAGATATATATCTTGGTACCGTGTTAGCCAGTAGATAGAAAAATATTTAGAATTGAGAGTCCTCAGTTGTTGATACCTTTTAACCCCTTTACCCCCAAGGGTGGTTTGCACGTTAATGACCGGGCCAATTTTTACAATTCTGACCACTGTCCCTTTATGAGGTTATAACTCTGGAACGCTTCAATGGATCCTGGTGATTCTGACATTGTTTTCTCGTGACATATTGTACTTCATGACAATGGTAAAAATTCTTTGATAGTACCTGCGTTTATTTGTGAAAAAAACGGAAATTTGGCGAAAATTATGAAAATTTCGCAATTTTCCAACTTTGAATTTTTATGCAATTAAATCACAGAGATATGTCACACAAAATACTTAATAAGTAACATTTCCCACATGTCTACTTTACATCAGCACAATTTTGGAACCAAAATTTTTTTTTGTTAGGGAGTTATAAGGGTTAAAAGTTGACCAGCAATTTCTCATTTCTGCAACACCATTTTATTTTAGGGACCACATCTCATTTGAAGTCATTTTGAGGGGTCTATATGATAGAAAATACCCAAGTGTGACACCATTCTAAAAACTACACCCCTCAAGGTGCTCAAAACCATATTCAAGAAGTTTATTAACCCTTCTGGTACTTCACAGGAATTTTTTGAATGTTTAAATAAAAATGAACATTAAACTTTTTTTCACAAAAAATTTAATTCAGCTCCAATTTGTTTTATTTTACCAAGGGTAACAGGAGAAAATGGACCCCAAACATTGTTGTACAATTTGTCCTGAGTATGCCAATACCCCACATGTGGGGGTAAACCACTGTTTGGGCGCATGGCAGAGCTCGGAAGCGAAGGAGTGCCATTTGACTTTTCAATGCAAAATTGACTGGAATTGAGATGGGACGCCATGTTTCGTTTTGAGAGCCCCTGATGTGGCTAAACATTGAAACGCCCCACAAGTGACACCATTTTGGAAAGTAGACCCCCTAAGGAACTTATCTAGAGGTGTGGTGAGCACTTTGACCCACCAAGTGCTTCACAGAAGTTTATAATGTAGAACCGTAAAAATAAAAAATCATATTTTTTCACAAAAATTATCTTTTCGCCCCCAATTTTTTATTTTCCCAAGGGTAAGAGAAGAAATTGGACCCCAAAAGTTGTTGTACAATTTGTCCTGAGTACGCTGATAGCCCATATGTGGGGGTAAACCACTGTTTGGGCGGATGGGAGAGCTCGGAAAGGAAGGAGCGCCGTTTGACTTTTCAATGCAAAATTGACAGGAATTGAGATAGAACGCCATGTTGCGTTTGAAGAGCCACTGATGTGCCTAAACATTGAAACCCCCCACAAGTGACACCATTTTGGAAAGTAGACCCCCTAAGGAACTTATCTAGAGGTGTGGTGAGCACTTTGACGCACCAAGTGCTTCACAGAAGTTTATAATGCAGAGCCGTAAAAATAAAACAAAATTTTTTTCCCACAAAAATTATTTTTTTAGCCCCCAGTTTTGTATTTTCCTGAGGGTAACAGGAGAAATTGGACCCCAAAATTTGTTGCCCAATTTGTCCTGAGTGCGATGATACACCATATGTGGGGGGAAACACTGTTTGGGCACATGGGAGGGCTCAGAAGGGAAGGAGTGACATTTGAATGCAGACTTAGATGGAATGGTCTGCAGGTGTCACATTGCGTTTGCAGAGCCCCTAATGTACCTAAACAGTAGAAACCCCCCACAAGTGACACCATTTTGGAAAGTAGACCCCCTTAGGAACTTATCTAGATGTGTACTGAGCGCTTTGACCCACTAAGGGCTTCACAGAAGTTTATAATGGAGAGCCGTAAAAATAAAACAAAAATTTTTTCCCACAAAAATTATTTTTTAGCCCCCAGTTTTGTATTTTCCCGAGGGTAACAGGAGAAATTCGACCCCACAATTTGTTGTCCAATTTGTCCTGAGTGCGCTGATACCCCATATGTGGGGGGGAACCACTGTTTGGGCGCATGGGAGGGCTCGGAAGGGAAGGAGCTCCATTTGGAATGAGGACTTAGATGGAATGGTCTGCAGGTGTCACATTGCATTTGCAGAGCCCCTAATGTACCTAAACAGTAGAAACCTCCCACAAGTGACACCATTTTGGAAACTAGACCCCCTAAAGAACTCATCTAGATGTGTTGTGATAGCTTTGAACCCCCAAGTGTTTCACTACAGTTTGTAACGCAGAGCCGTAAAAATTAAAAAAAAAAATCTTTCCCCCCCAAATTATTTTTTAGCCCCCAGTTTTGTATTTTCCCGAGGGTAAGAGGAGAAATTCGACCCCAAAAGTTGTTGTCCAATTTGTCCTGAGTACGCTGATACCCCGTATGTTGGGGGAAACCACCGTTTGAGCGCATGGCAGAGCTCAGAAGGGAAGGAGCGCCATTTGGAATGCAGACTTAGATGGAATGGTCTGCAGACCTCACATTGCGTTTGCAGAACCCCTAATGTACCTAAACAGTAGAAACCCCCCACAAGTGACCCCATATTGGAAACTAGACCCCCCAGGGAACTAATCTAGATGTGTTGTGAGAACTTTGAACCCCCAAGTGTTTCACTACAGTTTATAACGCAGAGCCGTGAAAATAAAAAATCTTTTTTTTTCCCACAAAAAATATGTTTTAGCCCCGAGTTTTGTATTTTCCCAAGGGTAACAGGAGAAATTGGACCCCAAAAGTTGTTGTCCTATTTGTCCTGAATACGCTGATACCCCATATGTTGGGGTAAACCCCTGTTTGGGCACACGGGAGAGCTCGGAAGGGAAGAAGCACTGTTTTACTTTTTCAACGCAGAATTGGCTGGAATTGAGATCGGACGCCATGTCGCGTTTGGAGAGCCCCTGATGTGCCTAAACAGTGGAAACCCCACAATTATAACTGAAACCCTAATCCAAACACATCCCTAACCCTAATCCCAACAGTAACCCTAACCACACCTCTAACCCAGACACACCCCTAACCCTAATCCCAACCCTATTCCCAACCGTAAATGTAATCTAAACCCTAACTGTAACTTTAGCCCCAACCCAAACTGTAGCCCTAGCCCTAACCCTAGCCCTAACCCTAATCCTAACCCTAGCCCTAACCCTAACCCTAGCCCTAACCCTAACCCTAGCCCTAACCCTAGCCCTAACCCTAGCCCTAACCCTAGCCCTAACCCTAACCCTAGCCCTGCCCCTAACCCTAGCCCTAACCCTAGCCCTAACCCTAGCCCTAACTCTAACCCTAGCCCTAATGGGAAAATGTAAATAAATACATTTTTTTAATTTTTCCCTAACTAAGGGGGTGATGAAGGGGGGTTTGATTTACTTTTATAGCGGGTTTTTTAGCGGATTTTTATGATTGGCAGCCGTCACACACTGAAAGACGCTTTTTATTGCAAAAAATATTTTTTGCGTTACCACATTTTGAGAGCTATAATTTTTCTATATTTTGGTCCACAGAGTCATGTGAGGTCTTGTTTTTTGCGGGACGAGTTGACGTTTTTATTGGTATCATTTTCGGGCACGTGACATTTTTTGATCGCTTTTTATTCCGATTTTTGTGAGGCAGAATGACCAAAAACCAGCTATTCATGAATTTCTTTTGGGGGAGGCGTTTATACCGTTCCACGTTTGGTAAAATTGATAAAGCAGTTTTATTCTTCGGGTCAGTATGATTACAGCGACACCTCATTTATATCTTTTTTTATGTTTTGGCGCTTTTATACGATAAAAACTATTTTATAGAAAAAATAATTATTTTGGCATCGCTTTATTCTCAGGACTATAACTTTTTTATTTTTTTGCTGATGATGCTGTATGGCGGCTCGTTTTTTGCGGGACAAGATGACGTTTTCAGCGGTACCATGGTTATTTATATCTGTCTTTTTGGTCGCGTGTTATTCCACTTTTTGTTCGGCGGTATGATAATAAAGCGTTGTTTTTTGCCTCGTTTTTTTTTTTTTTCTTACGGTGTTTACTGAAGGGGTTAACTAGTGGGCCAGTTTTATAGGTCGGGCCGTTACGGACGCGGCGATACTAAATATGTGTACTTTTATTGTTTTTTTTTTTTTTATTTAGATAAAGAAATGTATTTATGGGAATAATATATATTTTTTTTTCATTATTTTGGAATATTTTTTTTTATTTTCTTTTTACACATTTGAAAATTTTTTTTTTTACTTTTTTACTTTGTCCCAGGGGGGGACATCACAGATCAGTGATCTGACAGTTTGCACAGCACTCTGTCAGATCACTGATCTGACATGCAGCGCTGCAGCCTTCACAGTGCCTGCTCTGAGCAGGCTCTGTGAAGCCACCTCCCTCCCTGCAGGACCCGGATCCGCGGCCATCTTGGATCCGGGGCTCGAGCAGGGAGGGAGGCAGGTAAGACCCTCGCAGCAACGCGATCACATCGCGTTGCTGCGGGGGGCTCAGGGAAGCCCGCAGGGAGCCCCCTCCCTGCGCGGTGCTTCCCTGCACCGCCGGCACATCGCGATCATCTTTGATCGCGGTGTGCCAGGGGTTAATGTGCCGGGGGCGGTCCGTGACCGCTCCTGGCACATAGTGCCGGATGTCAGCTGCGATAAACAGCTGACACCCGGCCGTGATCGGCCGCGCTCCCCCCGTGAGCGCCGCCGATCGCGCTGGACGTACTATCCCGTCCATGGTCATAGGGGCCCACCCCACATGGACGGGATAGTACGTCCAATGTCAGAAAGGGGTTAATGGCTAACTGAAAAGATGGTAACAAATTGCAAGCTTTCAAGACTACACAGGTCTCCTCATCAGGCAAAGACTAAAAGAAATTCTGAAGAACCACATATTTATGCACAACATAGCACAGAAAAAAAAACATGGATAAGACAGGTGACATGAGGCAGAATTACCATGAGTGATAAACAGTTATGTCCATAAATATTCTTCCTGGAAAACACAGGGACTGATGCGGATTCTGATTCTCACCCACAATTACTTTGAATTTAACCTGTCCTCTCCAACAGCTGCAGGTACCTTTCCTTGCAGTCAGAAAAAAATGTAAAACCTGTCCATTTATAAAGACCACAGACAAGATAAAGATCCCCAATTCACATCAGGACTACAAGATACCAGGTACTTTCAGCTGCATCAAGTCTAATGTGGTGTGCCTAATTATTTGTACTAAATGTCCAACTGGGGGTCTGTATGTGGGGAGACAGGGCAAAAGCTTAGAACAAGAATGAATTCTCACCGCCACACAATAAAAGAAAAAAAAATGGCACCTGTGGCAATACATTTTTGTCTCCCAAATCATAACATTATGGACATGAAATTACTTGTTTTAAAATTGTTTAAAAGGTAGCTTCAAATCTAAGAGAGACAGAAGAGTATGAGAATATAAGCTGATGACGACCTTTGACAGTCTTAGTGCAGGAATGAATGTGTCGCATGGATTTATTTCTTTTACATCAACTAAGTAACTTGCCCTTCAGACCATGTGAGGTCATCACAGCAAAACCAGACCCCAATCAGAGGACATAACACTCCTTATCTAAGAACTGGTCTAATATTTATGGACATAACTGTTTATCACGCATGGTAATTCTGCCTCATGTCACCTGTCTTATCCATGCTTTTTTTTTCCTGTGCTATGTTGTGCATAAATATGTGGTTCTTAAGAATTTCTTTTAGGGCTCATCTCCACTTGTGTGAGAAAAAAATGGTCCGATTTACGGGCCGAAAAAACGGATGTAACGTCTGCGAGTGCCATGCGAGTGCCATGCGAGTGTCATGCGATTTTTTTATCGCAACATCCGTATGACATCCGTATTGCTGTCCGATTTTTACGCACGGGTCTCCTTTGAAAAGCCGGTAATTCAGCGCAGAGTACAGTAAAATCACACTGACAGGTTAGATTAGAGTAGATATATACACATAGAATAGGTATATATACATATATATATGTCAGGGAGACACCTATATATATATATATTTATATTTAATGCAGCGCGAGACAGCTTTAAAGCTTTCAAGGAAAGGGTGAATCAAAAACCAAAAAACCCCGCCTCCATGGTTGAAGATTGTTCCCTCCAAATTCAGGTGACAGTGTCCCTTTAAATATAATAGCTACAACGGCCAAATTTTGCATATACACACTACTAACATTAGTAGTGTGGAATATGCAAAAAAAATGGTGATATGAGATGGCTTACTGTATGTAAACCAGGTCTCATATCATGTCGGGTTTAGGAAGGAGAAAGCAAAAGCCGGTAATTGAATTACCAGCTTTAAAGCTGTCTCGCGCTGCATTAAATATATATATATATATATATATAGGTGTCTCCCTGACATATATATATGTATATATACCTATTCTATGTGTATATATCTACTCTAATCTAACATGTCAGTGTGATTTTACTGTACTCTGCGCTGAATTGCCGGCTTTTCTAAGGACACGGGTGCGTAAAAATCGGACAGCACTCGCATGGTGCGAGTGCTGTGCGTTTTTTTTCTCGCACCCATTGACTTGCATTGGCGAGTCTCATCCGAGAATCTCAGCAATACGCAGCATGCTGCGATTTTTTTCTCAGCCGACACAGATTTTTCTCAGTCCGATTTCGGCTGGGAAAAAAATCGCAAATGGAATGTCACCTATTGATTTTTTATCGGATTTTTTATCGGATTGCACTCGTCCGTTTTCCTAGCAAGTGGAGATGAGCCCTTAGTCTTAGCCTGATGAAGAGACCTGTGTAGTCTCGAAAGCTTGCAATTTGTTACCATCTTTTCAGTTAGGCCAGCGTCACACTAGCGTATTGCGATATGCTAATGACCCTCGGCTCCTTCTCGCAGCAGAGCAGGAGCCGAGTGTCATCCGTCTGTGCTCCGATTCTCTCGCACAGGGAGGATCGGAGCACAGCTGGGGTCCGCTTATAGCGCACATCACTCGGATATTATCCGAGTGATGTGCGCTGTCTCACTCGCACCCATAGGCTTATACGGGTGCGAGTGAGCCGCGAGTTTTCCTCGGTCCGAGACAATCGCAGCATGCTGCGATTGTCTCGGACCGAGGAAAACGGGCGACAAAAAGTCGGCTGCTGGGAGCGGCCCCATAACTTAATATTGGTCCGAGTGCAATGCGATTTTTTATCGCATTGCACTCGGCCGTTTTAAACGCCAGTGTGACGCCGGCCTTAGCCATTAAAAGGTATCAACCACTGCGGACTCTCAATTCTAAATATTTTAGAATTTTTCACCACTTAAATAAAAAAAAACCTACATGTTTGATATCTGCGTACTTGTACCGACCTGTGGAATCATATTGGAGGGCCAGTTTTACCATATAGTGAACAATGCTAAAAAAACCTTAAATACAATTGTGGAACTGCACTTTTTTTGCAAGTTTAGCGCACTTGTAATTTTTTTCTGTTTTCCAGTACACTATATGATAAAATCAATGGTGTCATTCAAAAGTACAACTCGTCCCGCAAAAGAACAAACCCTCATACGGCTATGTTGACGGAAAAATAAAAAGTTATGGGTCTTGGAAAAAGGGGAGGAAAAAACGAAAGGGAAAAAGTGGAAAATTGCAAGGTCATGAATGGGTTAATAAGCGCCATTTTTCTTAAGGAGTGCCTTGACGTCTGTTCAGCTTCGTCATTGACATCACACTGCGGCTGATCCAGAAGAACGCATATTTCTCTGACCTTATATTTGCCATTCTTAGGTAGATATTGAGGTAAGCTGAAGCTTGTCCTCTTCTCAGCTTGTTTCGGTGACGTAGATACACGGTGGAGTGCGAAAGATGATTTTTTGGAATCTGTGGAATGTTGGATCAGTCGCCGTAACAATCACTCGTTCCCAATCTGTTCTTAATCTTCTTATCTTGTTACGCGCTGCTTGACGTAATCGCTGTACATCAGTGTAAGTCACACTGACCAACACCACCCAGGTTTCTCCAGCATCATTTTCATGAATTAGAAAGCCCAGGATGAGCAATTTCACAAATTTGCTGAAACTGCAATCTTGTTGTAGGGTTCACCTACAGACAGGTCCAGATTGGATGCCATCATAAACAAAAACTTAATGGGCATGTTGGGAGTTGTAGTTTTGCAGCAGTCACAGGTTGAAGACTGATGGGGCCTACAATTTTGCAGCTGATGAATTGAATGTACTATTTTTTCTCTCTTCTTTCATGAATATTGATAAAGCTGACAGAAGGGTCTTTTGGGCTGACAGGTGCAGTGTAATAACCGACTGCAGTGGCTGTGTCTACCTAAAATATACAATTATCTATCTGAATGAAGAGCTTTTATCTGATGGGATCAAAGCCTGCTTTCTGGGAGGCTCGGACACCTGCACTTATAAAAGACGCTTTATGCACAATTCAGGGGTCTCGTTATCCTGCTCACAGTCTGATGTATAATGCTGTATTACCTCAGGTGATCAAGTAGGTTGACAAAAGTTTTGAGAATAACACAAATTGTATTTTTCACAAACTTTTCTGCTTCAGTGTTTTTAAATGTTTTTGTCAGATGTTTCTGTGGTTACTGAAGTCGTCTGGAGAAGAAAAGGTGAACGCTACCATGAGTCCCGTGTCATGCCAACAGTAAGGCATCCTGAGATCATTCATGTGTGGGGGCTATTCATCCACAGAGGGAGGCTCACTCACAATTTTGCCTAAAGGTAACGTCACACTGAACGATATCGCTAGCGATCCGTGACGTTGCAGCGTCCTGGCTAGCGATATCGTTCAGTTTGACAGCGATCAGGATCCTGCTGTGATGTCGTTGGTCGCTGCAGAAAGTCCAGAACTTTATTTCGTCGCTGGACTCCCTGCAGACATTGCTGAATCGGCATGTGTGACGCTGATTCAGCGATGTCTTCACTGGTAACCAGGGTAAACATCGGGTTACTAAGCGCAGGGCCACTGGCTGTGAGCGCCGGCCAGCCGGAAAGCACAGCGGTGACGTCATCGCTCTGCTTTCCGGCCGCTGTGCTCACAGTCAGTGCAGGACAGCACAGCGCCGAGAACAGACAGCGGAAGGTAAGTATGTAGTGTTTGTTTTTTTTACTTTTACGCTGGCAACCAGGGTAAACATCGCGTTACTAAGCGCGGCCCTGCGCTTAGTAACCCGATGTTTACCCTGGTTACCGGCATCGTTGGTCGCTGGAGAGCTGTCTGTGTGACAGCTCTCCAGCGACCAAACAGCGACGCTGCAGCGATCGACATCGTTGTCGGTATCGCTGCAGCGTCGCTGAGTGTGAAGGTACCTTAAGAATACGGCCATGAATAAAGAATGGGATCTAACATCCTCCACAAACAACTTTTCCCAATTTCAGTTCTTCAATTCAAAAAGTGAAACTCATATATTATACACAGTCATTACAAACAGAGTGATCTATTTCACGCGTTTATTTCTGTTAATGTTCATGATTATGGCTTACAGCAAATTAAAACCAAAAAGTCATTATCTCAGTAAATTAGAATCTATAATATAACGCTGGGAGCGTCACTCTGTCTGAAGCCTTTATAGACTGCACAAGCGCAAGCGCCGGCGCAGTCTGGGCCTCACAGAGTGACGCTCCCGGGAGATCACGGTATGCGTTAACACTGAACGCACACCGCGATCTCCAACCGTGAAGCAGGGACCGCCAGGAGGGTGAGTATCGGCTATATTCACCTGTCCTCCGTTCCACCGCTGTGCGCCGCCATCTTCCCGGTCCTCGTCCTGTGACCTTCAGTTCAGAGGGCGCGATGACGTGCTTAATGTGCGCCGGCGCCGCCCTCTGACTGACCAGTCACAGCCAGAGGCCCGGGAAGATGGCGGCGCACAGCGGTGGAACGGAGGACAGGTGAATATAGTAAGTGCTGGGGGGCCTGAGCTGGCGGCGATACCGGCACCTGACCCCCACAGCGCGCCGGTGTCCCCGCCTGCTCAGGCCCCCCAGCACTCGGCGCCGAGCGGGTCAGAGGCAGCGGGGCCGAGCGGGTCAGAGGCAGCGGGGCCGAGCGGGTCAGAGGCAGCGTGGCCGAGCGGGTCAGAACAGAGTGTGGCAGATGTAGCAGAGCAGAGTGTGGCAGATGTAGCAGAGCAGAGTGTGGCAGATGTAGCAGAGTGTGGCAGATGTAGCAGAGCAGAGTGTGGCAGATGTAGCAGAGCAGAGTGTGGCAAACGTAGCAGAGCAGAGTGTGGCAAACGTAGCAGAGCAGAGTGTGGCAGATGTAGCAGAGCAGAATGTGGCAGAAGTAGTAGAGCAGAGTGTGGCAGAAGTAGTAGAGCAGAGTGTGGCAGAAGTAGTAGAGCAGAGTGTGGCAGATGTAGCAGAGCTGAGTGTGGCAGGATGGGAGCAGCCCATGTCAGAATGGGGGCGCAGGATGGGAGCAGCACATGACAGGATGGGGACGCAGGATGGGAGCAGCACATGACAGGATGGGGACGCAGGATGGGAGCAGCACATGACAGGATGGGGACGCAGGATGGGAGCAGCGCATGACAGGATGGGGACACAGGATGGAGCAGCACATGACAGGATGGGGACGCAGGATGGGAGCAGCGCATGACAGGATGGGGACACAGGATGGGAGCAGCACATGACAGGATGGGGACGCAGGATGGGAGCAGCACATGACAGGATGGGGACCCAGGATGGGAGCAGCACATGACAGGATGGGGACGCAGGATGGGTGCAGCGCATGACAGGATGGGGACGCAGGATGGGAGCAGCGCATGACAGGATGGGGACGCAGGATGGGAGCAGCACATGACAGGATGGGGATGCAGGATGGGAGCAGCACATGACAGGATGGGGACGCAGGATGGGAGCAGCACATGACAGGATGGGGACGCAGGATGGGAGCAGCGCATGACAGGATGGGGACGCAGGATGGGAGCAGCGCATGACAGGATGGGGACGCAGGATGGGATCAGCGCATGACAGGATGGGGACGCAGGATGGGAGCAGCGCATGACAGGATGGGGACGCAGGATGGGAGCAGCGCATGACAGGATGGGGACGCAGGATGGGTGCAGCACATGACAGGATGGAGACGCAGGATGGAGCAGCACATGACAGGATGGGGACGCAGGATGGGAGCAGCGCATGACAGGATGGGGACGCAGCATGGGAGCAGCGCATGACAGGATGGGGACGCAGGATGGGAGCAACGCATGACAGGATGGGGACGCAGGATGGGAGCAGCGCATGACAGGATGGGGACACAGGATGGGAGCAGCACATGACAGGATGGGGACGCAGGATGGGAGCAGCGCATGACAGGATGGGGACGCAGGATGGAAGCAGCGCATGACAGGATGGGGGCACAGGATGGAGCAGCACATGACAGGATGGGGGCGCAGGATGGAGCAGCACATGACAGGATGGGGGCGCAGGATGGAGCAGCACATACCAGGATGGAGACCATATACCAATATAAATGCTCGCCACCCGGGTGTAGAACGGGTTCAATAGCTAGTACTTTATAACAGCAGCTTGAAAAATGATTTTAAAATCTGAAATGTTGGCCTACTGAAATGTATGTTCAGTAACTGCACTCAGTACTTGGTCGGGGCGCCTTTTGCATCAATAACTGCATCAATGCGGCATGGCATGGAGGTGATCAACCTATGGCACTGTGTTATGGAAGCCCTGTTATGGCTGTAAATATGTATGCAGTTTTGCAGCATATTAAAATGCTGTATTTCAAATTCGGCTGTCAGTGAATGGAAGCCGTATTGGTTATATCCATTATATCCATGTTTTATATCCATGGTTATATCCATGTTTGGTGAGGAATCTGTCAGAGGTATTGATGGCATTGTCATGTGGCTTAGGCATATTGATGATGTCGTTAATATCTAGAAAGGTGCAAATAGTAGATTTGCAAGTTTTGTCAATACTCTGACAATGACATGGGACTTTCCTTCACCTGCGAAACAAATTACACTAAGCTTTCCTTTCTGGACAATCTACTATATAAAGCTGAATGTGTGTGTGTGTGTGTGTGTGTGTGTGTGTGTGTATATGTGTGTGTGTATGTCCGGGATTGGCATCTGCACCGTCGCAGCTACAGCCACAAAATTTTGCACAGTCACACGTCTGGACCCCGAGAGCGTTATAGGCTATATTGTGAGGCGAAATTTTAACCCCGCGCGTTCCAATTCACCAAACAATTTTGCCCCTATCTACATAATGGGGAAAAAAGTGAAAGGAAAAGTGTTGGAAGCGTCGCAGCTACAGCAACAAAATTTTGCACAGTCACACGTCTGGACCCTGAGAGCGTCATAGGCTATGTTGTGAGGTGAAATTTTAACCCCGCGCGTTCCAATTCACCAAGCAATTTTGCCCTTATCTACATAATGGGGAAAAAAGTGAAAGGAAAAGTGTTGGAAGCGTCGCAGCTACAGAAACAAAATTTTGCACAGTCACACGTCTGGACCCCGAGAGCGTCATAGGCTACGTTGTGAGGTGAAATATTAACCCCGCGCTTTCCAATTCACCAAACAATTTTGCCCCTATCTACATAATGGGGAAAAAAGTGAAAGGAAAAGTGTTGGAGGCGTCGCAGCTACAGAAACAAAATTTTGCACAGTCACACGTCTGGACCCTGAGAGCGTCATAGGCTTCGTTGTGAGGTGAAATTTTAACCCCGCGCGTTCCAATTCACCAAACAATTTTGCCCCTATCTACATAATGGGGAAAAAGTGAAAGGAAAATTGTTGGAGGCGTCGCAGCTACAGAAACAAAATTTTGCACAGTCACACGTCTGGACCCCGAGAGCGTCATAGGCTATATTGTGAGGCGAAATTTTAACCCCGCGCGTTCCAATTCACCAAACAATTTTGCCCCTATCTACATAATGGGGAAAAAAGTGAAAGGAAAAGTGTTGGAAGTGTGACGCCCGAGAGACCGGGGTACCCAGCACCGGACCAATGGGGTCTGTCTCTTGAGGGGGATGTCACGGGTGGCTTGACCCGGTGCTGTGGCCTCAGGCAATGCACAGTGTAAAGGGTATCGTGAGGGAACAGGCACTTACTTGATCAGCAGCAGGTTCTCCCAGCGGTGATGATCCCAATCCTGGATAGATGGCTATTGTCCAAATGAAAGACTGAGGCACTGAAACGTTTAACCAGTTTACTTTAACAAAAAAGGATTTACAACCAGTCCTGTCACCGGAGTCTGTATGGGAACTCTGAGTTACTTTGACCCTGCCGGGGTCTTCGCCTCTTATTGTACGCAATATCTGTGTGGCCCTGCTGCTGTATGTGAACTGGCTGCCGGCCCAATCTGTCCCCTCCGGGTCCTGGTTCGACGGGCAACCCGAGTCCTTTTATCGGCTTACCCCCTCCGGGAGTACCGCTGAACTCTGTGTCTGTTGCTGCGTCCGACCCTAGTGAAGCTGATATCACCTCACGTTTTTCCGGTTGCTGTATTATATGTAATGAATACAGCCACGGATCCGGTATCCGTCTTTGCGCCTGTTCTGGGTAGTGATTAATGCTACCCGGTTCTCACAATGTCCTTTTTCTCTATCCCTCTTCTCCTCAGGCCGGTGATTTGGGCCTGGAAACCGTCATAGGGCTGTTAGATATTCAACTGTATGACCTCTCACTTTCAGCTCCTTAGCCCAACCGCCCAACTGCCAGTTCTTCTCTCAGACCAGAATGGATCAAGGGGAGTCTCTGGAGCTCCCCCTTCTGGCCGGAGGAGGTAGTGCAGTCTTGCTATTTTAGTATTTGTATTCAGTGTCAGTAACTATATTTGTGGCAAATACCTCTAGGGGTGCCACATTAGCGTCGCAGCTACAGCAACAAAATTTTGCACAGTCACATGTCTGGACCCCGAGAGCGTCATAGGCTATGTTGTGAGGTGAAATATTAACCCCGCGCTTTCCAATTCACCAAACAATTTTGCCCCTATCTACATAATGGGGAAAAAAGTGAAAGGAAAAGTGTTGGAGGCGTCGCAGCTACAGAAACAAAATTTTGCACAGTCACACGTCGGGACCCTGAGAGCGTCATAGGCTTCATTGTGAGGTGAAATTTTAACCCCGCACGTTCCAATTCACCAAACAATTTTGCCCCTATCTACATAATGGGGAAAAAGTGAAAGGAAAAGTGTTGGAAGCGTCGCAGCTACAGCAACAAAATTTTGCACAGTCACACGTCTGGACCCCGAGAGCGTCATAGGCTATGTTGTGAGGTGAAATTTTAACCCCGCGCTTTCCAATTCACCAAACAATTTTGCCCCTATCTACATAATGGGAAAAAATGAAAGGAAAAGTGTATGAGGCAAATTGACAGCTGCCAGATGTGAACAAGGGGGACTTAAAGAATGAGAGCGATGGCGCCAAAGAGTATATACCGTACAGTTGCTAAGGTGGGGCCTCGACATGGGATACTCACCACACACGGGGATATGAACACACACAAAATGCGCCACACACTACCACGTGCTTGAACACATATTACCCTCAGCACACATTTCACCACAAATACACCAACCTCGCCACATAAAAGTCAAAACACAAAAGTCGCCACTCAAAACTCGCCACGCGCAGAACTCGCCACATGCAAAAACTAGGCTCTTGCAAAACTCGCCACAAGTGCAAAATTCTCCTCATGAAAAACTTGCCACACGCAAAACTTGCACACGCGGAAAAATTGCCACATGCACAAAAGTTGCAACACATGCAAAAGTTGCCTCACACAAAACTTGCACATACTCAAAAGGCACCACACATAATACTCGCAACGCGCAAAACTCGCCATGCGCAAAACTTGCTGCACACAACTTGCTACACTAACCTGTCACATGTAACTCGACACACAAAAAGTTGCTACACGCATGTTGCTACACAAAACTCATCTCACAAAAGTCGCTACATGCATGTCGCCACACGCAACTCAACACACACAACTTGACAAACGAAACTCGCCCTAAAACACACACAAGTCTGGTATTATCCTTCAAAAATAAAAATCTGATTAATAAGCAGACAAACTACAACAATTACACCATATAGGAAATACGGCAGCTGTCAGTCACATGACCTGTCTATTATGTGTATGTGTGAGCTAATATATACTGCCAGGGGGAGGGCTTCCTGTTGGCTGGGGATTTATCAGGCTGCCAATTTATCTTACAAATACTGAGGTAAAAATACTGAGCAAATAACGTGTTAACGAGGTCTAATACAGGAGATCACACAGGTATATACTATATACAGGGGAGATGACACACAGGTATATACTATATAGAGGAGGAGATGACATACAGGTACATACTATATACAGGAGGAGATGACATACAGGTATATACTATATACAGGAGGAGATGACATACAGGTATATGCTATATATAGAAGATGACATACAGGTATATACTATATACAGGGGAGATGACACACAGATATATACTATATACAGGAGAGATGACACACAGGTATATACTATATAGAGGAGGAGATGACATATAGGTACATATATATACAGGAGGAGATGACATATAGGTATATACTATATACAGGAGGAGATGACATACAGGTATATGCTATATATAGAAGATGACATGCAGGTATATACTATATGCAGGAGGAGATGACACTCAGATATATACTATATACAGGGGAGATGACACACAGGTATATACTATATATAGGAGGAGATGACATACAGGTATATGCTATATATAGAAGATGACATGCAGGTATATACTATATGCAGGAGGAGATGACACTCAGATATATACTATATACAGGGGAGATGACACACAGGTATATACCATATACAGGAGGAGATGACATACAGGTATATACTATATATAGAAGGAGATGACATTCAGGTATATACTATATATAGGGGAGATGACACACAGCAGGTATATACTATATACAGGGGAGATGACATACAGGTATATACTATATACAGGAGATGACATACAGATGTATACTATATATAAGGGAGATGACAAACATGTATATACTGAGGTGATGAGGTGAAAATGAGAGGTGTGAGGTGAAAATGAAAAGGTGTGAGTGCAAAATGAGAGGAGTGAGGAAAAATAGTGGAGTGATCAGAAAATGACAGATATGAGGTTGAAATGACAAGTGTTAGGGGGGAATGAGAGGAGTGAGGGAGAAAATGAGAGGTGTGAGGGGGAAAATGAGAGATGTGAGGGAGAAAATGAGAGATGTGAGGGGGAAAATGAAAGATGTGATTGGGAAAATGAGAGGCGTGATGGGAAAATAAGAGAAGTGAGGTGCTATAACTAACCACAGATATTTACTATGCCCAGGCAACGCCGGGCTCTTCAGCTAGTCTGATAATAAAATTGCTTGATGACACTTTTGGTACCAGCACTTTCAGAAGACCAACGTCAACCAACTCCCTCCTTAAATGGGAAACTAGCCACCCTACCCCATAAAAGAAAAGGATCCCAAAAGAGCAATTATTGAGAATATGAAGGTCTGATACCTAAAGCTTCAGTCAACAGGCAGTGGTTCCCAGAAGGAGATTCAGCGAGAGGGGGTACCCGGATAAGGTTTTGAGAGAAGACTACAGGAAAGCCCTGAAAAAGGGATAGAACTGATTTACTCTACCCCATCCACAAAAAGAATGAGGTAATTCAGGTTTGCAGTTCATCATAACATTTAACAACAATGCCCAAGGATTGAGATCCATACTACAAAAACAATGGTTGCTGGTACTAAAAATGGATTGCAACATTGGGAACCTACATCAGAGCATTTATAAATTGCAGAAGAGAATGGGTCATCTTCAAAGCCCCATGCGTGTGTGGCTTGGAGTATGTTGGAAAGACAAAGAGAGAGTTTGGGAAGAGGATTGGATAGCACCCCAGGGACATAGTGAAGAGATACTCGAATTGCTAGACACATCAATCTGATATATGAGGACAGATGTCGCAAATAAAATGTATGTGAATTAACAATGTCGAGAGGCCAGCACGGGTGGGGCATTTGGATAGATTCATCTTGGAACACGAAGCAAGATGAATTTATCGACTAGAACTTGTAACAACTCTGCCGACATCACTGCGTGGCCTCCCATCCCCCACCTGCCTTACACACCAACTTTCTCAGTACTTCGGGCCATGCTCTGAGTTCTGTCCTCTGCCGGCTCCATGCTCTGAGCCTCATGTCCTTCCTTGCTTCCTTGCACTTCCTGATTCTTATAGTGACAGTTTGCACCTTCCTAAGGTGTCCCCTGCCAATTGCCAAGAGTCATCAGGTACTTAAAGCATTCCCACCCCTAGGGGGAGGCTGAGCAACTTACATCCTCAATTAGTGTCTTGCTGCTGAGGTGCCAGGTCCTGTCTTGCTATTACTCTTGTATCAGCCACCCAGTGGGGCTTTGTACCCTGGCCGTACCTGTGTCTCTTGTGTCAGCCACCCAGTGGGGCTTTGTACCCTGGCCTGTACCTGTGACTCTTGTTTCTGCCACCCAATGGGGCTTCATACCCTGGTCTGAGTTCTTGTTCCTGTGCCTTTTTCCGTTCCTGACCCGGTCTGAACTTAGTCCTATGCCTGTGTCCGTTTGAATCCCTGTCTCTAGCCTTTCCTATTCTGCTGTGTTTCCTTTTGTTCACTAGTTCTGCTCTTAGCTCTGCCTCCTGCGTTTCTGCCCTTGGCTCTGCCTCATGTGGTTTGCTTTGCCTCTTGCAGTTCTGCCTTGCATCCGCTCCTTGCGATTTTGCTCTGCTCCCGCTCTGCGCCCTGTATGTCCTTGTTCCTCCAGTCTTTACTGGTTTCTACCTGCTGCCTTTTCCTACTCATTCCAGCCTGTGTTCCCGTATCTCCTGAAACAGATCCTGTCCCTCCAGTCTGAACTGGTTCCCATCTGTTCCCTATTTATACTTGCCTATGGTCCAGTCCTACCCGAAGCAGTTCCATTCCCACTAGCCGTGCCTGCCTGCCTAGAGAACCCGGCTGCCTGCCTGGAGTACCCGACTGCCTGCCTAGAGTGCCAGCCATGCCTGCCAAGAGTGCCAGCCGTGCCTGCTGTGCCCGCCAGTGTCTCAGCCGTGCCCGCCTGCCTGTGTCTCAGCCATGCCCACCTGCCTGTGTCTCAGCATTGCCTATCTGCCAGTCGAACCCGTTGCCTGCTACTGTCCTAGCGTTCTATCCCCCAGTGGGATCAGCAGCCACAGCCAGACACCACCCTGGAGTGGTACCTGGCAGCTACCTGCTGCACAAGCCTGACATCACCATCAGAGGCTCCAGTGAACACCAAGGTAGCTGCTTAGTCACATCCCTTCCAGGGTAGTCTTGTTTGTGGCACAGTGGGGCCACAATCCCCTCGCTCACGCCACCCAATCAGGGCGTGAGCATGACAAAACTGTATCTCTGCTGGGCTTGAATGAACAACTGACATGTTTGTTTTCTCTAGGTTTGATCTCAAAGGGTGAGTTATGGACGGAGAGTCAATGTGGATTGGGGGTGCCATTGCGCAGGTTTCTAGGGTGCCAATCTCCAAAATCGGGTAGGGCATTCTCAATGAGTTTGAGACAGTATAGATCCAATATTTACTTTTTTTGGTATAACATCATCCCTTCCCATCACCCTCTCGAATGTATACCTTTGACCTGGCTTTCTGGAGGATAGGTTGGTCATATATTTCTAAGAAAATCTGTTAGGACTGAGAAGAATTATTTTTTTAACCTTGTTTCTAAAAAAACTGCTAAAAATTTGAGTTTTTTATCTATTTATTTTTTACGCTAGTAATTGACGTTACTGGACATCATTGACATATCTGGATACAATGGATATATCCCATTGGTTTGCCATTAGAATCCAACAGCTTCTGCACCTCAATCAAATGACGATGGCGCATGGAAAGTCCCATTGGACTGAGGCATGCGTTCCAGTGGTGCGTATATTGATAACGCCAAGGAAATGACACGCCATGATGACTCGTGCATGTCACTGCCATGGATCAGTGACATGCAGAAGAGCCAGAATGACGCGTGCGTGTCACAACTGCAGATGGGTGGTGCAGGGTCAGTAACGCATCATGATGATGCGGACATGTCAACCCTGAAGGGTAATGAGGAAATTACTCTGTGGCACCCGGAAATTTGGGGGTTTGGCCCAGCACTTTTGTACGATTTAAAGGGACCGGGGAACAAGCTACCATTATACAGGAGGAAAGATGTGAGGACCTCCACATCTGACTGCCCTAATCCGCCCATGAATCCAGCACAAGGAAGAAAAGTATCGGGAGGTGATCAATACAATTCTGACACCTTTGCATAGTTCCTACCGGGGTGACAGTTAGGCAGTTGCTTTTGGCCCCCATTCACATGGAACTGAAAAGGACTGGTATCTGATGACTGAGAATACATACCACAATTGGGAGAGACCGTTCTTTTTCTTTCTCAGAAATACATGTGGACACATTATACATTTGATATATGTTGCACCTTATTGCTTTAATTTTTGAGATAGTAGTTTGGGGCATATGTACCCACTTTCTGAGGTATTATTCTGTTGTGTGAATACTTGTAATACCTGTTCATGTTGTAACACACCTGCCCACCTGCTGTTTGCTATCAGGTGTGCCTGGTTTCTTTGTTTGTGTGTCTACTTTATAGTAATATTTTAAACATTCATACTAAATGTTATGTTTTAATATTCCCAATTTTGCTACACCTATGTTATATCCAGAGGCTGAAATCTTCCTGTGACCTAGTGCTTCACTACTGAAGGTTTATTACAATGGTTTCCAGCCTAGACAATTCTTTGTGAGCTAAGGCCTCTTTCACACTTCAGTTGTTTGGCGTCAGTCACTACCGACATAGTGACGGATTGACGGATCCGTCACAATTGTTGAGAAAACGGTTCTAACGGATCCGTTTTTTTGACGGATCCGTTACTTGGGGGTTGTCTGGGAAAAGTATCTACTTTTTGGAGCATGCGCAATTGAAAAAACGGATTGGGGCGACGGATCCGCTGAAAAAATGGTTGCGGCGGATCCGTCGCCCATAGGCGGCCATTCTATGGAATGGCGGACACGACGGATCCGTCGCGATCCGCCATTTCGGCATTGACAAAAAACGTTTCAATGTCCATTTTCAGAAAACGGCCGCCAAATTTCGACGGATCCGTCGCATGGCGGATGGAACGGACGACCATCCGTCACAATCCGTCGCTAATGCAAGTCTATGGGAAAATAACGGATCCGTCAAAAAAATTGACGGATCCATTATTTGAGGAAAATGGCGGTTTTAGACTGACGCCAAAAAACTGAAGTGTGAAAGAGGCCTAAGCAGACCGATTTCTGTACTGCTACTGATACATTGTAACAAGCTGTCAAAACAGGAGAGTGATCTGTGCTGCTGAGGATTGTCCAGACTGGATACAATTGTACAAACCCTCAGTTCTATGAGCAGGACTAGAACTAGGTCTTTCAGCCTCTGTATATGAGCAAGTATGCTCCTGATTACCAACCGCAAGCAAAACTCTTGAAAATGGTGAAGAATTAAAATGCAAAGCCTAGGGAAATTTTGCAGAACTCATACAGTGATACGTTGTGTATGCAGAATTTCCATTAATGAGCAGGAGCGCTGTGTACATTCTCTGATTATTTCACTTTGTTTGAATGTCAAGTGCTGAAAGTATGGCCGACAAGTTATTTTCCTCTCATTATCCAGGCCCCAGAATGGGTTGGGAGCGGAGGTGGGGGGGGGGGGGGTGCCTTCGACATCTGACGTGTATCCATTACTCTATGTCCGATGCAGTAAAAATCAATGGCTCGCTGAGCACGTAAAACTACACGAATGGCTCACAGGCCGTGCATGGTAACAATTTCGGGATATATTTTTTCCTTTTATTTATGGGACCAGTAATGCAAAACCACTTTCTCTCCTCATGCAAACTGATTTTGGAAGCATTTGTTAAATTACTTCCATGGCCGGGCTGCGCTTCTCTGTTGAAGTTCATTTTAGTTAAACAGTCATTCGGAGCATATGGTCTGCGATGTTATCAGCCAGTTGGACGGGTTCCATCGATCCACGAACGGCCAGATATGCAAATCAGGCTGGATCCTTCGGAGAGACGCTGGGGTCTGCCAGGATCAGCGGGATGTATTCTGATGTAACCAAGCTGGAGAACATGACAGCTAATGACAAGGCATCAAAAGCCATCATCTCTGCCTCAAATGGACGTGTACGCTCCCTTATAGGGTTCCTATTTCTGTTTTTTTGTTAATGATGCATAACCAAGTATAGTCAAACTAACACAAGAAGGGTGCTCGTTACAGTATATCAGTGCTGCCCCAAGAGATGTCATTAGTTGAAACTGCAAAATACTGAGGAAGGAGCACAGATTCATCATACGCGAGGAATCCTGAAACTAGTGTACACGGAGAGACACTGCAGTGTAAAGAGCCATTGACTCACTGATCTTTCTTTTTCCTAAGTCTATAGGTTTAATGCTGCTACCAATAAGAAGTGACACTTAGGGTACGGGACAATGACACTGACATCTGGTGTACTGGACAGTGACACTGACACTTGTGGTTCTGGATAGCGACACTGACACTTGGGGTACTGGACAATGACACTTGGTGTACAGGACGATGACACTGACACTTGGGGAAATGGACAGTGGCACTTGGTGTACAGGACGATGACACTGACACTTGGGGTACAGGAAAATGACAGACACTTGGGGTACTGGACAGTGACATTTGGTATACAGGATGATGACACAATGACACTTGGGGTACAGGATGATGACACTGATACTTGTAGTGTAACATCCCAGGTAACTGGTTGTTACAGTGATGTTGCCTTCCCTTCTGGGAGGGTGATGACATGCCTGGAGGCAAGGAGGGTTCCCTTTAACAGGTAATACACCTACATGCAACACATTCTGAATCCAGGTCAGAAGGGGGAGCTCTGAACTCGGATTCAGAGGAGATTTCCCCGATATATATATTCTGGTCTGGAGGAAGAGTTAGTTCAGAGTTGGAGAGAGACAGTGGAAGAGAGAGGAGCGTGAGCAGAGAGTGGGGCCGTGCAGCTATGTGTGGTGCTGCAGCTCCAGGACAGAAGAGAACCAGATGGGTTGCATTGTTAGCAAGTGTGAGAGGGGAGAAGCAAAGGAGAATCAATGAGTTCGGAGGGGAACTGTGACCGGGCACCCTCCGAGCTGAAGCACAGGAACCGGGCACCGGAAGCTCTAGGCTGTCTCGTATTTCAGGTCCCACAGCAGAACCGGAAGGACAGAAGATTGTATGTAGTCTTTCCGCACCCACACTCAAAGGTGCAGCAGTACACAGAGAGCCCGGGTCATGATAGAGACCCTGTAAAAAGGCTTGTATTGCCCACCATACAGGTTACTGTCCCAGGACAGGAGAGAGAGGACCTTGTAAGGCAGCCACAGGCAGCAAGGACCTCGCAAAAGAGCGCTAGAAGGAAGGCTTATAAGCCTCACCTGGGAGAGGGCTCCATCATTGCCTCCAGGCGGCCGGAACCACACCAACACCTGTTGCTGGTGCCCTGGACTGAGACTGTCTACATCAGTAAACCAGGTAAAGAGACTGCAACCCTGTGTCCTCTGTTTATTTCCGGCACCTCACCATCTTTGCACAAACACACTGGGAGCCCAGGGCACCCAGCTTCACCTGTGGGAAGCGACATCTTTGCTGCAGCACCATCACCCCCAGATGACTCCTTTTAGCAGCGTCGGTCACACTTAACCGAGTACCACAGGTGGCGTCACAAACTTTTATTTTTACAACCCCTTTAAAGACTGTCCCTTTTACTTGGGTGCCCAAGGCCATGGACCGGGTTGCTGCCACTGTGACCACCCCTTTAACAATGACCGGACTCGGTACCGAGTACCCCACGGCCCTGGTAGGCATTCCAGTAGCACTAGACAGTGACACTGACCCTTGGGGTTCTGGACGGTGACACTTGGTGTACAGAACGAAAACACTGACACATGGGGTACAGGACAATGACACTGACACTTGGGGTACAGGAAAATGACACTGACACCTGTGGTACTGGAGAGAGGCACTTGGGGTACAGCATGATGACACTGACACTTGGGGTACAGGATGATGACACTGACTCTTGGGGTACAGGCAGGGCCGGTGTCAGCATCCGGCGCACCCGGGCAAGTGCCGGGGCCCTGAGCAGGCAGGGGGCCCACTCGCCGTCGGGGACACTGGCGCGATATGGTTCCAGCCCCCGCGAGTGGACCCCCCACCTGCTCTGGGCCCCGGCACTTGCGATACTTTCCTCTCCCGGTTCCAGTGCTGCAGCATCTTCCATCCTCTGACTGTGACGTTTAGGTCAGAGGGCGCGATGACATCACCAGTGCGCACCCTCTGCCTGAGCAGTCGCAGCACAGAGAGCAGGAAGATGCTGACGCTCAGGAGTCCAGAGCAGAGCAGCGTCAAGCAACGAGAGGTGAGTATTTTTTTTTTTTCAATATTTGGAGCAATATATGGGGCTAATTCTACATGGACTATCTTATGGGGCCAATAATATAGGGAGTATCTTATGAAGCCAATTCTATAGGGAGCTGTTGTGAATTCTGTTGTCAAGCTCCCTCCTGTGGTCATGAATGGTACTTCGGCTGGTTCTGTCCATGGGCTTCCTCTAGTGGTTGTGAGTGGAGCTGCGGCTTCTGAGTTTCCTTCCACAGGTGACGAGGTTAATTCGTTAGCTGGCTGCTCTATTTAACTCCACTTAGATCATTGCTCCATGCCACCTGTCAATGTTCCAGTATTGGTCTAGTTCTCTCCTGGATCGTTCTTGTGACCTGTCTTCCCAGCAGAAGCTAAGTTCCTGCTTGTTTTTCTCTGGTTTGCTATTTTTCTGTCCAGCTTGCTATTTTGATTTTTGTCTTGCTTGCTGGAAGCTCTGGGACGCAGAGGAAGCGCCTCCGCACCGTGAGTCGGTGCGGAGGGTCTTTTTGCGCCCTCTGCGTGGTCTTTTTGTAGGTTTTTGTGCTGACCGCAAAGTTACCTTTCCTATCCTCTGTCTGTTCAGTAAGTCGGGCCTCACTTTGCTAAATCTATTTCATCTCTGTGTTTGTAATTTTCATCTTTACTCACAGTCATTATATGTGGGGGGCTGCCTTTTCCTTTGGGGAATTTCTCTGAGGCAAGGTAGGCTTTATTTTTCTATCTCTAGGGCTAGCTAGTTTCTTAGGCTGTGCCGAGTTGCATAGGAAGCGTTAGGCGCAATCCACGGCTATTTCTAGTGTGTTTGATAGGATTAGGGATTGCGGTCAGCAGAGTTCCCACGTCCCAGAGCTCGTCCTTATTATAAGAAACTATCAGGTCATTCCTTGTGCTCTTAACCACTAGGTCCATTGTTGTCCTGACCACTAGGTCATAACAGTACAGGTGGCCCAAAGTACTAATGCATCTCAATAGAGGGATAAGAGAAGTTCTGAGACCATTTTTTTTTCTTTGCAGTGTGTTTTGTCTCTCTTTTCCCCTTTACCTCTGGGTGGTTCAGGATACAGGTGTAGATATGGACATTCAAGGTCTGTCCTCTTGTATGGATAATCTCACTGCAAGGGTACAAAACATTCAAGATTTTGTGGTTCAGAATCCGATGTTAGAGCCTAGGATTCCAATTCCTGATTTGTTTTTTGGGGATAGATCTAAGTTTCTGAATTTCAAAAATAATTGTAAATTGTTTCTTGCTTTGAAACCTCGCTCCTCAGGTGACCCTGTTCAACAAGTGAAAATCATTATTTCTTTGTTACGTGGCGACCCTCAAGACTGGGCATTTTCCCTTGCGCCAGGAGATCCGGCATGTCATGGAGATGTCATGGTGGGATTTCCCATGCCTGCTGGTCTGAATGAGTCTATGTCTTTGGCCATTCAGATCGATCGACGCTTGCGTGAGCGTAAAGCTGTGCACCATTTGGCGGTATTATCTGAGCATAGACCTGAGCCTATGCAATGTGATAGGACTTTGACCAGAGCTGAACGGCAAGAACACAGACGTCGGAATGGGCTGTGTTTTTACTGTGGTGATTCCACTCATGCTATCTCCGATTGTCCTAAGCGCACTAAGCGTTTCGCTAGGTCTGCTACCATTGGTACTCTGATTTGCTCTTTGTCATCCTATTCTGTTATGGCATTTGTGGATTCAGGCGCTGCCCTGAATTTGATGGACTTGGAGTTTGCTAGGCGCTGTGGTTTTTTCTTGGAGCCCTTGCAGTATCCTATTCCAATGAGAGGAATTGATGCTACGCCTTTGGCCAAGAATAAGCCTCAGTACTGGACCCAATTGACCATGTTCATGGCTCCTGCACACCAGGAGGATATTCGCTTTTTGGTGTTGCATAATCTGCATGATGTGGTCGTTTTGGGGTTGCCATGGCTACAGGTCCATAATCCAGTATTGGATTGGAAATCTATGTCTGTGTCCAGCTGGGGTTGTCAGGGGGTACATGGCGATGTTCCATTTTTGTCTATTTCGTCATCCACCCCTTCTGAAGTCCCGGAGTTTTTGTCGGATTACCGGGATGTATTTGATGAGCCCAAATCCAGTGCCCTACCTCCTCATAGGGATTGCGATTGTGCTATCAATTTGATTCCTGGTAGTAAGTTTCCAAAGGGCCGACTGTTCAATTTATCTGTGCCAGAGCATGCCGCTATGCGGAGTTATGTAAAAGAATCCTTGGAGAAGGGTCATATTCACCCGTCGTCGTCACCATTGGGAGCAGGGTTCTTTTTTGTGGCCAAGAAGGATGGTTCTTTGAGACCTTGTATTGATTACCGTCTTCTTAATAAGATCACAGTCAAATTTCAGTACCCTTTGCCGCTGCTGTCGGATTTATTTGCTCGGATTAAGGGGGCTAGTTGGTTCACCAAGATAGATCTTCGTGGTGCGTATAATCTTGTGCGTATTAAACAGGGCGATGAATGGAAAACAGCATTTAATACGCCCGAGGGCCATTTTGAGTACCTGGTTATGCCATTCGGGCTTTCCAATGCTCCATCAGTATTTCAGTCCTTTATGCGTGACATCTTCCGAGAGTACCTGGATAAATTCCTGATTGTATATTTGGATGATATTTTGGTCTTCTCAGATGATTGGGAGTCTCACGTGAAGCAGGTCAGAATGGTGTTCCAGGTCCTTCGTGCGAATTCTTTGTTTGTGAAGGGGTCAAAGTGTCTCTTTGGAGTTCAGAAGGTTTCATTTTTGGGTTTCATTTTTTCCTCTTCTACTATCGAGATGGACCCTGTTAAAGTCCAGGCCATTTATGATTGGACTCAGCCGACATCTGTGAAGAGTCTGCAAAAGTTCCTGGGCTTTGCTAATTTTTATCGTCGCTTCATCAGTAATTTTTCTAGTGTTGCTAAACCGTTGACTGATTTGACCAAGAAGGGTGCTGATGTGGTCAATTGGTCTTCTGCGGCTGTGGAAGCTTTTCAGGAGTTGAAGCGTCGTTTTTCTTCTGCCCCTGTGTTGTGCCAGCCAGATGTTTCGCTTCCGTTTCAGGTCGAGGTTGATGTTTCTGAGATTGGAGCAGGGGCTGTTTTGTCGCAAAGAAGTTCTGATGGCTCGGTGATGAAACCATGTGCCTTCTTTTCTAGAAAGTTTTCGCCTGCTGAGCGCAATTATGATGTTGGCAATCGAGAGTTGTTGGCCATGAAGTGGGCATTCGAGGAGTGGCGTCATTGGCTTGAAGGAGCCAAGCATCGCGTGGTGGTCTTGACGGATCACAAGAATTTGACTTATCTCGAGTCTGCCAAATGGTTGAATCCTAGACAGGCTCGTTGGTCGCTATTTTTCTCCCGTTTTGATTTTGTGGTTTCGTACCTTCCAGGCTCTAAGAATGTGAAGGCTGATGCCCTGTCAAGGAGTTTTGTGCCCGACTCTCCGGGTGTTCCTGAGCCGGCGGGTATTCTCAAAGAGGGGGTAATTTTGTCTGCCATCTCCCTTGATTTGCGGCGGGTGCTGCAAAAATTTCAGGCTGATAGACCTGACCGTTGCCCAGCGGAGAAACTGTTTGTCCCTGATAAATGGACTAGTAGAGTTATCTCTGAGGTTCATTGTTCGGTGTTGGCTGGTCATCCTGGAATCTTTGGTACCAGAGATTTGGTGGCTAGATCCTTTTGGTGGCCGTCTTTGTCGCGGGATGTGCGTTCTTTTGTGCAGTCCTGTGGGACTTGTGCTCGGGCTAAGCCCTGCTGTTCTCGTGCCAGTGGGTTGCTTTTGCCCTTGCCGGTCCCGAAGAGGCCCTGGACGCATATCTCTATGGATTTTATTTCGGATCTTCCTGTCTCTCAAAAGATGTCGGTCATTTGGGTGGTTTGTGATCGCTTCTCTAAGATGGTCCATTTGGTACCCTTGTCTAAATTGCCTTCCTCCTCTGATTTGGTGCCATTGTTTTTCCAGCATGTGGTTCGTTTACATGGCATTCCGGAGAACATCGTTTCTGACAGAGGTTCCCAGTTTGTTTCGAGGTTTTGGCGAGCCTTTTGTGCTAGGATGGGCATTGATTTGTCTTTTTCCTCGGCTTTCCATCCTCAGACAAATGGCCAAACCGAACGAACTAATCAGACTTTGGAAACATATCTGAGATGCTTTGTTTCTGCTGATCAGGATGATTGGGTGTCCTTTTTGCCTTTGGCTGAGTTCGCCCTTAATAATCGGGCCAGCTCGGCTACTTTGGTTTCGCCATTTTTCTGCAATTCTGGTTTCCATCCTCGTTTCTCTTCAGGGCAGGTTGAGTCTTTGGACTGTCCTGGTGTGGATACTGTGGTGGATAGGTTGCAGCAGATTTGGACTCATGTGGTGGACAATTTGACATTGTCCCAGGAGAAGGCTCAACGTTTCGCTAACCGCTGGCGCTGTGTGGGTCCCCGACTTCGTGTTGGGGATTTGGTTTGGTTGTCGTCTCGTTATGTTCCTATGAAGGTTTCCTCTCCTAAGTTTAAGCCTCGTTTCATTGGTCCGTATAAGATTTCTGAGGTTCTCAATCCTGTGTCGTTTCGTTTGACCCTTCCAGCTTCTTTTGCCATCCATAATGTATTCCATAGGTCATTGTTGCGGAGATACGTGGCGCCTGTGGTTCCATCCGTTGATCCTCTTGCCCCGGTGTTGGTTGAGGGGGAGTTGGAGTATGTGGTGGAGAAGATTTTGGATTCTCGTATTTCGAGACGGAAACTCCAGTACCTGGTCAAGTGGAAGGGTTATGGTCAGGAAGATAATTCCTGGGTCTTTGCCTCCGATGTTCATGCTGCCGATCTGGTTCGTGCCTTTCATTTGGCTCGTCCTGGTCGGCCTGGGGGCTCTGGTGAGGGTTCGGTGACCCCTCCTCAAGGAGGGGGTACTGTTGTGAATTCTGTTGTCAAGCTCCCTCCTGTGGTCATGAATGGTACTTCGGCTGGTTCTGTCCATGGGCTTCCTCTGGTGGTTGTGAGTGGAGCTGCGGCTTCTGAGTTTCCTTCCACAGGTGACGAGGTTAATTCGTTAGCTGGCTGCTCTATTTAACTCCACTTAGATCATTGCTCCATGCCACCTGTCAATGTTCCAGTATTGGTCTAGTTCTCTCCTGGATCGTTCTTGTGACCTGTCTTCCCAGCAGAAGCTAAGTTCCTGCTTGTTTTTCTCTGGTTTGCTATTTTTCTGTCCAGCTTTCTATTTTGATTTTTGTCTTGCTTGCTGGAAGCTCTGGGACGCAGAGGGAGCGCCTCCGCACCGTGAGTCGGTGCGGAGGGTCTTTTTGCGCCCTCTGCGTGGTCTTTTTGTAGGTTTTTGTGCTGACCGCAAAGTTACCTTTCCTATCCTCTGTCTGTTCAGTAAGTCGGGCCTCACTTTGCTAAATCTATTTCATCTCTGTGTTTGTAATTTTCATCTTTACTCACAGTCATATGTGGGGGGCTGCCTTTTCCTTTTTTGGGAATTTCTCTGAGGCAAGGTAGGCTTTATTTTTCTATCTCTAGGGCTAGCTAGTTTCTTAGGCTGTGTCGAGTTGCATAGGGAGCGTTAGGAGCAATCCACGGCTATTTTTAGTGTGTGTGATAGGATTAGGGATTGCGGCCAGCAGAGTTCCCACGTCTCAGAGCTCGTCCTATATTATTAGTAACTATCAGGTCATCTCGTGTGCTCTTAAAGGGAACCTGTCACCCCGTTTTTTGAGATTGAGCTATAAATACTGTTAAATAGGGCCTGCGCTGTGCGTTACTATAGTGTATGTAGTGTACCCTGATTCCCCATGTATGCTGAGAAATACATTACCAAAGTCGCCGTTTTCGCCTGTCAATCAGGCTGGTCTGGTCAGGTGGGCGTGTTCATAGCGCTCTTTTCTTCCCCAGCTTTCCGTTGGTGGCGTAGTGGTGTGCGCATGTCCAGAGTTCCGACTTCCCTGCGCCCACGTGAAGACACAGCGCGCGATCTGCGCTGTAATCCCTTGCATCGGTGGGGGCGGCCATCTTCCTGGGGCCGCGCGTGCGCAGATGGAGTGCTCTGCTGCACGGGGCTTCAGGAAAATGGCCGCGGGATGCCGCGCGTGCGCATTAGAGATCGCGGCGGCCATTTTCCCAAAGCCGAGTTTGCATCTCGGCTTTGGGAAAATGGCCGCCGCGATCTCTAATGCGCACGCGCGGCATCCCGCGGCCATTTTCCTGAAGCCCCGTGCAGCAGAGCACTCCATCTGCGCACGCGCGGCCCCAGGAAGATGGCCGCCCCCACCGATGCAAGGGATTACAGCGCAGATCGCGCGCTGTGTCTTCACGTGGGCGCAGGGAAGTCGGAACTCTGGACATGCGCACACCACTACGCCACCAACGGAAAGCTGGGGAAGAAAAGAGCGCTGTGAACACGCCCACCTGACCAGACCAGCCTGATTGACAGGCGAAAACGGCGACTTTGGTAATGTATTTCTCAGCATACATGGGGAATCAGGGTACACTACATACACTATAGTAACGCACAGCGCAGGCCCTATTTAACAGTATTTATAGCTCAATCTCAAAAAACGGGGTGACAGGTTCCCTTTAACCACCAGGTCCATTATTGTCCTTACCACCAGGTCATAACAGGGAGCATTATATGGGGCCAATTTAATATGGAGCATCTTATGGGGCCAATTCAATATGGAGCAGTATATGGGGCCAATTACATATGGAGCAGTATATGTGGCCAATAATACATGAAGCATCTTATGGCACTAATTATATATGGAGCATTTTATATGGCCAATTATATATGGAGCATTATATGGGGCCCATTATACATGGAGCATCTTATGGGGCCAATTATTTTTGGAGCATTATATGGGGCCCATTCTGTAAGGAGCATCATATGGGGCCCATTCTGTATGGAGCAATATATGGGGCCCATCATATACTGTATTATATGTGGCTCACTATACTGTATGGAGCATTATATGGGGTCAATTCCGTATGTAGCAATATATGCGGCCCCCATACTGTATGGGGCCGATCATATACTGTATGGAGCATTATATGAGGCCCATTATATATGGAGCAATAGATGGGGCCCATCATATACTGTATGTAGAATTATATGTGGCTCACTATACTGTATGGAACATTATATGGGGTCAATTCCGTATGGAGCAATATATGCGGCTCATTCTGTATGGAGCACTCTGTGCTGCCCATTATACTGTATGGAGCATTATATGAGGCTCATTATTCTGTATGGAGCATAATATTGGGCTCATTATTCTGTTTGGAGCAATATATGGGGCTCATTATTCTGTTTGGAGCAATATATGGGGCTCATTATTCTGTATCGAGGACTATACTGTCCGGTTTCTGAGCTAATGTAGAATGCACAATAGATATCACTCATGTAATGTAAGAAGTATGTGAAATCTTTGGCATTGTACTATACCTATATTTCTCTGCTGTATCCGTGCATTATGAATTGTGGTATGTGTTAAAGGGGCCCACCGGGACTCTTTCGCTCAGGGCGCATGAAAACCTGGAGCCGGCGCTGGGTACAGGATGATGACACTGACACTTGGGTTACAGGAAAATGACACTGACACCTGTGGTACTGGAGAGTGACACTTGGGGTACAGGACGATGACACTGACACTTGGGGTACAGGATATTGACACTACAGTGGAGATATAAGAGTTTTTGTGCTCTAATGTCAGGGATCCCACCTCATCTAGGACTGGGGGATGTTTCATTCTGCGGACATCTGTAGCTCGTCTCCGTCAGGCTTGCAGGAATGCTTCCACAAGTGTCCTTATCTCTTCCCTCCTGCCCAGATAAGAGGATCCTCTATCCCAGGCCAGATCCTTCTCTTCTACACCCGCTGTGATGAGTGCATACATCTCTGTGAACAAACCTCCCGCATCTGCTGGAGAAATGCAGACACTTCCCTCGGTGGGCGCACACTGATGCTCTGCAGTCTGCAAGCTGTTGTTTCTTCTATAGCACATTGCCAGGACTCGGCACTACTTCTACAATGTACAGCGCATCAACCATTGCATCGCAAATGATGGAAATAAAATTGAAGACGTTATTTATTTATATTCCAATTGATTAAAATGTTGTTAATACATTTTAATTTTTTTGTAAATATGTATTTTTTTCTATGATCTGTATCCAGGGACGCACCAGAAATCAGCAGCAGAGAATACATGCAGCTCTGGATGTGACTAGAGAATAAGACACGATGTAACATAGTAACATAGTTAGTAATGCCGAAAAAAGACATTTGTCCATCCAGTTCAGCCTATATTCCATCATAATAAATCCCCAGATCTACATCCTTCTACAGAACCTAATTGTATGATACAATATTGTTCTGCTCCAGGAAGACATCCAGGCCTCTCTTGAACCCCTCGACTGAGTTCGCCATCACCACCTCCTCAGGCAAGCAATTCCAGATTCTCACTGCCCTAACAGTAAAGAATCCTCTTCTATGTTGGTGGAAAAACCTTCTCTCCTCCAGACGCAAAGAATGCCCCCTTGTGCCCGTCACCTTCCTTGGTATAAACAGATCCTCAGCGAGATATTTGTATTGTCCCCTTATATACTTATACATGGTTATTAGATCGCCCCTCAGTCGTCTTTTTTCTAGACTAAATAATCCTAATTTCGCTAATCTATCTGGGTATTGTAGTTCTCCCATCCCCTTTATTAATTTTGTTGCCCTCCTTTGTACTCTCTCTAGTTCCATTATATCCTTCCTGAGCACCGGTGACCAAAACTGGACACAGTACTCCATGTGCGGTCTAACTAGGGATTTGTTCAGAGGCAGTATAATGCTCTCATCATGTGTATCCAGACTTCTTTTAATGCACCCCATGATCCTGTTTGCCTTGGCAGCTGCTGCCTGGCACTGGCTGCTCCAGGTAAGTTTATCATTAACTAGGATCCCCAAGTCCTTCTCCCTGTCAGATTTACCCAGTGGTTTCCCATTCAGTGTGTAATGGTGATATTGATTCCTTCTTCCCATGTGTATAACCTTACATTTATCATTGTTAAACCTCATCTGCCACCTTTCAGCCCAAGTTTCCAACTTATCCAGATCCATCTGTAGCAGAATACTATCTTCTCTTGTATTAACTGCTTTACATAGTTTTGTATCATCTGCAAATATCGATATTTTACTGTGTAAACCTTCTACCAGATCATTAATGAATATGTTGAAGAGAACAGGTCCCAATACTGACCCCTGCGGTACCCCACTGGTCACAGCGACCCAGTTAGAGACTATACCATTTATAACCACCCTCTGCTTTCTATCACTAAGCCAGTTACTAACCCATTTACACACATTTTCCCCCAGACCAAGCATTCTCATTTTGTGTACCAACCTCTTGTGCGGCACGGTATCAAATGCTTTGGAAAAATCGAGATATACCACGTCCAATGACTCACCGTGGTCCAGCCTATAGCTTACCTCTTCATAAAAACTGATTAGATTGGTTTGACAGGAGCGATTTCTCATAAACCCATGCTGATATGGAGTTAAACAGTTATTCTCATTGAGATAATCCAGAATAACATCCCTCAGAAACCCTTCAAATATTTTACCAACAATAGAGGTTAGTAACATAGTAACATAGTTAGTAAGGCCGAAAAAAGACATTTGTCCATCCAGTTCAGCCTATATTCCATCATAATAAATCCCCAGATCTACGTCCTTCTACAGAACCTAATTGTATGATACAATATTGTTCTGCTCCAGGAAGACATCCAGGCCTCTCTTGAACCCCTCGACTGAGTTCGCCATCACCATCATTAGTCTTACTGGCCTATAATTTCCAGGTTCACTTTTAGAGCCCTTTTTGAATATTGGCACCACATTTGCTATGCGCCAATCCTGCGGAACAGACCCTGTCGCTATAGAGTCCCTAAAAATAAGAAATAATGGTTTATCTATTACATTACTTAGTTCTCTTAGTACTCGTGGGTGTATGCCATCCGGACCCGGAGATTTATCTATTTTAATCTTATTTAGCCGGATACAGAGAAGCATTTCAGGGGTTGTACAGAACTGTAGCATGTGAAACACGTCAGCCTCGTGTTTCCACCTCAGTGATTAAACACTTATGTTTTTCTGAGTAAATTGCTTGTTATTGCAGCACAGAAACGCTACAAATACGAGCCATAGTTGTAGTAGGATTGTATTTATGGCTTTACTTAAGGTAAAATACTCAACCTTTGTATTGTTTCTCTGGAGATCAGTGGTGCCTGTCTGCTTCTTATATAGATGGTTTGGCCACGTTCACACTATCAGCATTTGGTCAGTATTTTTTATTTTTATTATTAGACATTTTTATAACGCCATTTTTTTCATGGAGCTTTACATGTGAAAAGGGTCAAATATAGACAAGTACAATAAACATGAGCAAAAACAAGGCACTAACAGGTACAGAAGGAGAGAGGACCCTGCCCGCGAGGGCTCACAGTCTGCAGGGGATGGGCGAGGATACACTAGGAGAGGGCATCAGTATTTGTAGCCAAAACCAGGAGTGGAACAATGAGAGAAAAAGATTAATGGAAACACGTCAGCTCTTCTACATTTTATCATCCACTCCTGGTTTTGGATCACAAATACTGATGTAAAATACTGACCAAATACTGAACGTGTGAATGTGGCCTTATGGTGATATTTGGAAATGCCTGGCCACAGCATCCTCGCCAACAAGGTATAGGAATATTATACATCCATACTTGATATTACCTAACAGTCAACACGGTGTCACGGTACGACCACTCAATGCAAAATTTGCAGCAACTGGTTTGGATTCCCTTGCAGATTCCGTTACGGATTTATCATGGTTTTCACCCTGTGCACTGACAACATAGCCTGGGGAGTCCATTGTCACTCATGGTTGGTTTAAGGAGATTTTAGGATGTAAATTAGCCTCCGCCTCTGTGATTAGGTGAGACACACATCTCAGATATTACTGATAAACCACACAGACACTGCTTATTTGCATTTGAATCAGTGTCTCAGGTCTGGGAGATTCCTCTCACTGATAATGACCTCCATTTATTTGGGAGCTCCCAGGAACTGTCCAGACCAGATCACCATCCACATAGAAGATGTAGAAACTGATATGGATGGTATATATGAGTGTATATATATATATATGTTGGGATCCACATTGCACCACCATGGTCTCTTAAAGGGGATGCCCACTTTTGGGGACATTTTTTTTATAGGTAAATGCATGTATTTTGGGCCAAAATTTATATTTGCAATTGGGTTTTATTAAGATTTTTAGCTTTTGCAGGCTTTTTGTTTTCCAGCACATTTGATGTGAGCAGTGGTCATACATAAGGTTTGAGAAAAAGTGAGAAAAAGAGAAGATATACAATCTCTCCCATCAGACCATCAGATTGAGCAGACTGACAGACTCTTAAGGCCCCATCACACATAGCGAGATCGCTAGCGAGATCGCTGCTGAGTCACAAGTTTTGTGACGCAACAGCGATCTCAGTAGCGATCTCGCTATGTGTGACACGTAGCAGCGATCAGGCCCCTGCTGTGAGATCGCTGGTCGTGTCGGAATGGCCTGGGCCATTTTTTGATCGTTGAGGTCCCGTTGACATCGCTGAATCGGCGTGTGTGACGCCGATTCAGCAATGTCTTCGCTGGTAACCAGGGTAAACATCGGGTTACTAAGCGCAGGGCCGCGCTTAGTAACCCGATGTTTACCCTGGTTACCATCGTTAAAGTAAAAAAAACAAACGCTACATACTTACCTACCGCTGTCTGTCCCCGGCGCTTGGCTTCTCTGCTCTGGCTGTGAGCGGCGGGCAGCCGGAAAGCAGAGCGGTGACGTCACCGCTCTGCTTTCCGGCCGCTGTGCTCACAGCCAGAGCAGAGAAGCAGAGCGCCGGGGACAGACAGCGGTAGGTAAGTATGTAGCGTTTGTTTTTTTTACTTTAACGATGGTAACCAGGGTAAACATCGGGTTACTAAGCGCGGCCCTGCGCTTAGTAACCCGATGTTTACCCTGGTTACCCGGGGACTTCGGCATCGTTGAAGACAGTTTCAACGATGCCGAAGTCTTTCCCCTGATCGTTGGTCGCTGGAGAGTGGTCTGTGTGACAGCTCTCCAGCGACCAAACAGCGACGCTGCAGCGATCCGGATCGTTGTCGGTATCGCTGCAGTGTCGCTAAGTGTGACGGTACCTTTACATAACTCATTCTGCAGCCAACAATACAGGAGTATGGGGCAGCGATAGCAGCTTGTTGAATATTTGGCCTATAGTTAAACCTTGTATGTCCAATTTTAATTTTGGGCCTATATTTAGGGTGTGTTCACGCTTGTATGATAAAACGTGACATGGCTGAATCATTCTCACAATGAGTGCCATCAATAGACAACAATCACTTACAATGGGGTCTGTCAGCTCCATCATGGTTTTTGTGGTTTTGATGGGAAGAATAGTGATATTGTCAACTGACATCCTGCATTTATTGGGTATTTTTTGGCATAACCTGTAGATATATATAAAAGAATAATTCACATTAAAGAACAGTTTATAGTTAAATGTGAACCTGTCATAAAATATACCATCCCTAGCGCCTTAGTGTTATAGTATTTCTTTCTAAAGATGATCCACACTGAACCCATACAAATTAGATGAAAGTTTTGGCAAATCAGTGGGCCCAGTCGAGTATCTGAATGTGTATCTGATGCCGGAGTAGAGAAGAATCAGATCATTGGAATTTTAATGCCTCATCATTTATGTTTTCAGGGGAAACAAGCTACTGTCAGAGCTGTCTAACAGCGGAATTCTCCTGTCTTGTTGAGAATATATGAACGTTTGGTCAAGCAATCAGATGTATAGTTGAGTCAGGAGAGATAGTTGTCAGCTGACAGCTATCTATTCTGTATGGCCAGCTTTAAGCCCCAAGTAGACTAATGTTGATCGAACCTGCCGATATCTATGTGTTTTTGTCAACAGTCTAATGTTTATGGGTGCCCTGGAGAAATAATTGTTAAAGGGTCTATCAAAAAATAATAATTATTAATGATAAAATGGCCCCATCACATTTAAATGGCCGACTGTGCTAGTCACATGTCAGGACAGGTTGGAGACTAAAAAAACATTGCTCCTGAGACCTGCAATAGCCAAGAAGAATGGCAGTGACATGACAAAAAAATAAATCTTCTCCTTGGCTAACTGAGCAAAAAATATTTTTTCAAGGAGATATAATTCTTCTGATGTTACAGCTCTTCTCTTCTGCTCCTCTGAGAATTGAGACACAGGTCTCAGGAGCAGTGTTTCTTCATACTGCAGCCCCACCTGAAAAATGACTGTGGTGGGCAGAAATTTGAAGTTTGAGATGGAGGCCATTGTATTACATTCTTGATTATCCATTTTAAAAATCCAGCTTGTCTAATTTCAGACTGCTGTTTCTTTTGTACTCCCTGAAATAAGCTATCGCCTGACATGTTTAGCAGTGGCACTATCAGAGAACACAAGCGCTTAAAAGAGCGAGCACTCCAGTATATCGGAGAGGCAGCCAAGATAGCTGCTGGACGAAAAAGCAATCTCATATGTATGGAGGGCTTTAGTGTATAATAGAAAAAATAGTTATAATATAGTGAGCTGTAAATCGTTAAGTGGGCGATATAGACCACCCAGTTCTAACATTTCAAGGTTGCAAGTGCAGGGAAGTGAGGTGTGATTCTCTTGGTTTATTTTTGCACTGCTTTGCGATGGATGCAACCACAACTGTCTTGTAGTGTCAGGACTGCATGATTTTAGAGGCAACCAAGACCTTTACATGTACTTTAATAACTCTTTTTTTCTATATGTCCTAAAGCTGATTTCAGTATATAGCAGGATTCTAGAGACGGTATATTTGAAGGCAGATTTCCTATAACATTTTACATAAAGGGGGAATTTATTAATTGCTTTATGCCAGGTTTCTGACATTATTTTTGCTCCGTAATGTTATAACTTTTTCTGATTTTTATTTATTACATATCTGTGCACAAACTCAGTAATAGTGGCTCCATCATCTGCTCAGGGGGCAGAAAGATGAGACATCTGTATGTGATTTTCCTGCAACTTTCTGGTGCATTGATGTTGCACATTTATTTTGGATGCAATGTGGCTACAAACCACCTCTTACATCCTAAAAAATAATTCTCCTCTATTCCCATCCAGTTCTGCTATGGAAATTCTGTGAGTTGCCCTTATGGAAAACACAGCAGTCTTGCTCCTCTTAAGCTACTCTGAAGTAAATGAAATTATGCTGAAACATTTTTTTGGGCACCCTGTGTTTATTCTGTATTCATTTTTGTACTTTTCTCCCATTGACTTAAATGGAAGTAAAAACAAAATTCAATCAGGAATCTTCACCTGCCTATCCATGTCCCAGAATTTCTGCAGGGTAGACTTCATAGTCTACTATGTAGATAAACTTGCAATTTTAGACATTTTTCTTCTGAGATAAGCAGCACAATAATTGGTCCTGACACTCATCAGCACAGGTACTTAGAAAATACCATACATGTTTATGGTGCATTAGATAGCAATGGTTCATCCAATGTCTATTTTATGTCTATTGATGCTAGCTGATCCTTCTAATAGCAGGCAGACAGAGAATCAGACAACCCATATGTAAATGTCCGCTATCTGCTCCTGACATCTGTGTCTTCATTATTTCTGTACCCCTATCCCACAGTATTTAACATGATAAGGATCAGTCCTTATCAGGAGACAGGAGGGAGAAGTGACTCCTGGACATCAGCTCTCAACAATATTAGGCTAGGTTCACACTAGCGTTGCGCCGCCCTGCGTCGGCGACGCAACGCGCGACGCACGTAAAAACGCGCGCAAAAACGCGCGCGTTTTGCGACGCGTGCGTCGTTTTTGACGAAAATCGGACGCACAGAAAATGCTACAATGTAGCGTTTTCTTGCGTCCGACGCTAGCGTCGGAAACGACGCACGTGGCAAAAACGCCACCAAAACAACGCACGCGTCCCCTATGTTAAACATAGGGGCGCGTCGCCGCTGCGTCGCCGGCGCAACAGCGACGCACATTGGCGGAACGCCAATGTGAACGTAGCCTTACACTAATGTTCTGAAAGCCTTTTTAAGGGTTTTTTTTTTCGCAGAACCTAAGCAGAAACTCTCCAAATTCTCCCCGAAATCTGAAAACTTTTCAAAAACATTAAGTTTCCACTCAGTTCCTACATGTGCACATGATCTTTAACAGAGCCACTGGAATTTACATTTGCAAAGCTGCGTCAGGAAAAAGATGGCAACTTTTTTTATCCTAACGTTTTTGTACTCATTTTCCATGCCTGAAGCTGTTAAAGGAAGTAACAAAAAACTGAATGTCGTCTTTACGTCGCTGTGCATTGTGTTCATTTTTAAGGTGGTTTTGCGACATTTTTATCCAGATGGAATCAGCCTGAAAGAGACGTTCTTTTTTCCACCAAGTGGTTTTAAAAACATCTTCATGTGGGTGTATCCGCAAAAAATGGACATAATGCACATCAATGTATAAACGACATTGCTGTGCACATGTTCTGGCTTATGTAAATTTTAACCATTTCAGGGTTCGAAAACCTTGGAGTGATTAAAAGAAGTAATGTTCTTTCTTCAGGCAGCTTCATTTTGAAGGAGCTGGATATCTATAATAGTATAGGAAAAAGATGCCAATGGCAAACAAGACTGCAAAGTCGCCTTCAGAACCGCTTCCTGAAGGGCCTCTTCTTAGTGAATCAGGAGTGTCTGGCAAATGGCATGCTCCTCATCATGAATTAGACAAGTAGTGGTGTCACGGAGTGCCCCTGTACCACCCAGCTCCTCTCATTTTGGCATAGCTGAATGAAACTGAGGTGAAAACACAGAATTTTTCCCAACTCTGAGGTGCCAAAAAATTTTGACACTTTTTAAAGTAAATTACGACAGATTTCTGACAAAATTGCTTTGATGAATTGGGGACTCGGTGTGAACATTGCCCGGTCTCACTTTTTGTGACTGTGGTCTGCTGAATTGTGACATTGTGCTAGATCATGATGTATTCTCCATGCGGGTGGTCGCTTACATGACCACATGTATGCGATCTGCAGATTTGCAGTTTTCCACGTGTTTTTTGAGGCGGATTTTGGAGAGGATCCTCTCCCAAAAGCCCCTTGAGGAAAAAGTCTAAATCCTACTGCAGAGTGTAGACAAATCCGCTGTTACAGCCATTGTAATGAGTCTATTCAGCTGCTTGTTTAGTTATATCAGTTTCTTGGAAAACTAGTGGCTAGAGTTGAGCAAATATTTAAAAATTCGGTTCCAGTTCCGATTACTAAATATGTTCGAGACCAATCATCAAGCATAAATTCGGCACGGATAGGGTACCAATATGGCCCGAATATGGCAAATTCTGATTCGGCGACCGATTCAGAACATATTCGCTCAACTCTACTGTGTATCGCTACCATCACAGCTGACAGAAGGCATCGCCCAGCTTTATAATGATACAGCAGACTTGTGAAATTACACTGCAGCATGACTAGGAAAATTGCTTTCTAGCGTCTCATAAAGCTGCCAAAAAACAAATCCTTTTCAAATTAAAGAAAATCGGATGGCTAATTAACAGCTAATTTTTCCATAGACTTCTTTGTAAGGAGACCTCCCGACTCACCCCTGGAAGATAATGCTGGGGAAGAGAAGGATGTGGCACCTTGAATAGCCGACGACCGATTCACAAAAGGAGTCTATGAGAAGCTCTCATAGAGGAAACAGGAGCAGCACTCGGCCGAGCAAAGCGTTACTGTGTATGAAGGAGTCAAAGGAGATAGCAAATGCATTAGGAAAACGTCTATTGTATGGGGATTTAGCTTTGACAGTCTTGAAATGCCCCAAATTTCCCACAGCGGCTCCTTATGGGTGAAACATTTGCTGCATCTTTAAAACTTCTGTCTGACTCTGCACCACCTCTTGGTTGAATTATTTTTGGACCATTTTTTTTTTTTGCAGCAGAATTTTGGAGCAGATACAGTGGGGAAAATAAGTATTTGATACACTGCTGGTTTTGCAAGTTTTCCCACTTAGAAAGAATGGAGAGGTCTCTAATATTTTTATTGTAGGTACACTTCAACTGTGAGAGACAAAATCTGAAAATGCAAAAACAGAAAATCACATTGTAAATTTCTTTAAACTATTAAATAGCATTTCATTGCATGACACACATATTTGATGTGCAGGTCAGGTTTTTGAAATGTATTCTCTAGCCTTCTGATCGTGCACTCCGCCTCCTAGCCCTACAGGTGTTTTAATTACAGCAGGTCCAATACCCCTCCATAGAGAGAGAGAATTTTAGTCTAGGAAGAGGTTTCACATGCACCCATTCAGATGGAGACGTTTATTCTCAGCGAGGTACGGCAAGCGTAGGACCTGGTATAAGAGAGATGCCGTAAAGGGGCTACCAGGTACACATAAAATTGGCCATTTTTATGCGCTAAACGCTCTCATTTTTCATATTTCTAGTGCAGTAATGCAGTTCAAATTTCGTATTTCAAATTTGTATGTTCTAGCGCTGCAGTGTGCTGCCTTATTTACTTAACTATATACGAGTTGGCGACTCGAGGTTCAGCACCTGTTCACACTGAGTCTATGTTTGGATGTGCAGGTCAGGTTTTTGAAATGTATTCTCTAGCCTTCTGATCGTGCACTCCGCCTCCTAGCCCTACAGGTGTTTTAATTACAGCAGGTCCAATACCCCTCCATAGGCTGGAGTCACACAAGTCTGTAATACGGACGAGTGCTATGCGATAAAAAATCGCATAGAACTCGGACCAATGTTCATCTATGGGGCAGTTCCCATCATCTGTTTTTTTCTCGTCCGTATTACACTTGCGAGTGAAATCACAGCATGCTGTGATTGTCCGCGTATCTCAGCTGAGAAACGCCAATGCAAGTCTATAGGTGTGAAAAAAAATAGCACAGCACATGGACCATCAGTGTGACTTGCGAGAAATTCTCAGGCATTGGGCAGGTAACAGGAAAGGCTCATCCATTATTTGCTCATTTTGCAAATGTGTTAGAAAATCTCACCATACGGATGACATACCGATGACACACGGATACTTTTTTGAGAAAAAACGCATCCTAGCATTGCACACGGACGAGATACGGATCACCATACGGAGAATATTTGTGTGATTCTCAGCAGACAAAATCGGACAGATTTTTTATACATTATGTGTGACTCCAGCCATAGAGAGAGAGAATTTTAGTCTAGGAAGAGGTTTCACATGTACCCATTCAGATGGAGACATTTATTCTCAGTGAGGTAAGGCAAGCGTAGGACCTGGTATAAGAGAGATGCCGTAAAGGGGCTACCAGGTACACATAAAATTGGCCATTTTTATGCGCTAAACGCTCTCATTTTTCATATTTCTAGTGCAGTAATGCAGTTCAAATTTCGTATTTCAAGTTTGTATGTTCTAGCGCTGCAGTGTGCTGCCTTATTTATGTAAACATGTATTTGATGACCTACCAACCAGCAAGAATTCTGGCTCTCACAGAACTGTTAGTTTATCTTTAAGAAGCCCTCCTACTCTGCACTCATTACCTCTATTAATTGCACCTGTTTGAACTCGTTACCTGTATAAAAGACACCTGTCCACAGAATCAATCACACTCCAACTTCTCCACGATGGCCAAGACCAAAGAGCTGTCTAAGGACACAAATGACAAAACTGTAGACCTGCACAAGGCTGGGATGGGCTACAGGACAATATTAATGCTGTTATTATTATTATTACTTATTTAGATAGCACCATTAATTCCATGGTGTTGTACATGAGAAAGGGGTTACGTACAGAGTTATAGATATCATTTACAGTAAACAAATTTACAATGACAGACTGGTACAGAGGGGAGAGGACCCTGTCCTTAATGCGGAAGAGACAGAAGGTCGGGGGTGCAGCAGCTCTGGTGGTTGTGAGGCGGCAGCTCGAGTGGTGGTGAGGCAGCAGTTCTGGTGGTGGTGAGGCGGCAGCTCGGGTGGTGGTGAGGCGGCAGAATGGTTATCGCAGGCTGTAGCCTTTCCTGAAGAGATGGGGTTTCAGGTTCTGTCTGAAGGATCCGAGGCATTGAATTCCAGAGGATGGGGGATATTCGAGAGAAATCTTGGAGGCGGTTGTGTGAGGAACAAATAGTGTGGAGGAGAGTAGGAGTCTTGGGAGGATCGAAGATTACGTGAGGGAAGATATTGGGAGATTAGTGCAGAGATATAGGGAGGGGACAGGTTGTGGATGGCTTTGTAGATCAGTGTTAGTAGTTTGAACTGGATTCGTTGGGGAATTCGGAGCCAGTGGAGGGATTTGCAGAGGGTAGAAACAGGGGAGTAGCAAGGAGGTGGAATAGCTGGGCAGCAGAGTTGAGGACAGACTGGAGCGGTGCAAGAGAGTTAGCGGGGAGACCACAGAGGAGGGTGTTGCAGTAATCCAGGCAGGAGATGATGAGGGCATGCATAAGAGTTTTAGTAGATTGTGGACTGAGGAAGGGACAGATTCTGGCAATATTTTTGAGTTGGAGGCAACAGGAGGTGGCAAGAGTTTGGACATGCGGTTTGAAGGACAGGGCAGAGTCGAGAGTTACCCCGAGCCAGCAGATTTCAGGTGCGGGAGAGAGCATGATGCCGTATAATACAATAGGCATGAAGCTTGGTGAGAAGGCAACAACTGTTGGCTCAATTATTAGAAAATGGAAGACGCACAAAATGACTTTCAATCTTCCTCGGCCTGAGGCTCCATGCAGGATCACGCCCAGTGGGCTTAGGATGATTCTGAAAAAGGCCAGAAATCAGCCCAGAACTGCATGGGAGAACCTGGTAAATGACCTGAAAAAAGCTGGTACCACAGTCTCAAACATTACCATTAGTAACTCACTACAGCGTCATGGATCAAAATCCTATAGGGCACACAAGGTCCCCCTGCTCACGCCAGCACATGTCCAGGCCCATTTGAAGTTTGCCATTGACCATCTGGAAGATCCAGAGTAGGCATGAGAGAAGGTCATGTGGTCAGATGAGACCAAAATCGAACTTTTTGGTATCAACTTCACTCGCCCTGTTTGGAGGAAGAAGAAGTAGAGCCTCAAGAACACTATTCCAATGGCGAATCATGGGGCAAACATATTACTTTCAAAACAGCTGACATGTCCCGGTAAATATATGGGCTCACCGCTGGAACCCACATCAAAGGGAGGGATACCAACATCGACGTACTATTACGCCCAATGTCGGTAAGGGGTTAAACCATGTCTACTTTCTGGCCAAGCCACACCCCTGTGCACTGCACCTGCCACTCAGTAACTAATTAGCTGCATTAGGGCTTATGCAGATGACCGTAGTTTTGGTTCGAGTATGTTTCATCAAAACATTGGATAGCACCTGGACCAATGTTATTCAATGAGGCTGTGCACATGTCCGATTTTTTACTAGGACTAAGTGGTCTGAGGAAACAAAAGCACAGCATGCATGATTTGCCTCCAACAATCAGATGGCACACGGCTATTCGTGACTATGGGTTTATGAAAAACATCGGACCCCACTCAGGTGACATCACAGTTTTTATGGACAGACTGAATGGAGAAGATGGAGAAACTTATTTTTTATCCTACACAGCCGAGAAAAATGGATCCCACTCTGATCAGAGTCTTAGGCTGGTTTCACATTTGTGTTTAAAAACGCAGCGTTTTAAACGCAAACGCATTTGGTGCAAAAGCGCGTTTAAACGCTGCATTTTTTAGACACAAGCATTTTTGCATGTTTTAATACACGTTTACATGCGTTTTTTCCTGCGTTTGTGTTTTTGAAACGCATGATGAGAAGTGTGTGACAGCTGCCAATCATCAAAATCAACAAGAAAACCCACTATAAACAGAAATAGCTAGGGTTAGGGTGAGGGTTAGGATCCCTAGTAACTCTAGGGATTCTAACCCTAACCCAAACGCTAAGGGATCCTAACCCTAACCATAACCCTAACCCAAACCCTAACCCTAAGGGTTCCTAACCCTAACCCAAACGCTAAGGGATCCTAACCCTAACCCAAACCCAAACGCTAAGGGATCCTAACCCTAACCCAAACGCTAAGGGATCCTAACCCTAACCCAAACCCAAACGCTAAGGGATCCTAACCCAAACCCAAACGCTAAGGGATCCTAACCCTAACCCTAAGGGATCCTAACCCTAACCCAAACCCAAACGCTAAGGGATCCTAACCCTAAGGATTAAGGGTAAGGGTTAGGATCCCTTAGGGTTTGGGTTAGGATCCCTTAGGGTTAGGGTTTGGGTTAGGATCCCTTAGGGTTTGGTTTAGGGTTAGGATCCCTTAGGGTTTGGGTTAGGGTTGGCTTATCAGTGTGTTTTCTTGTGTTTTTCTATTAAAACGCATGCAAACGCATGTGCTTAAAAACGCATGCTTTTACATATGCAAATTGCCTCTTCTGAGAAAAAGAGGACTTAAACTCTATAGCGCCACCTATTGGAAGTAGCGATCCTACAAGTCACAATCAACTCTTTAACGAGTCGTGCAATATGACTTAGGATTAAAGCCAAATCATAGACATCAATACGTTTTTTTGCCGTGAAAAAACGCATGCGTTTTTTTGCGGCAAAAAAACGCCGCTAGAAATTACTACATGCTGCATTTCTGCAACAAAACGCATGCATAGAAACGACGCATGCGTCATCAAAACGCACGCAAAAAAAGCATGCGTTTTTAATGTTAAGTGTAGGAAAAAAAACGCATGCTTTTTTTGCGATAAAACACACAAAAAAACCCGCAAATGTGAAACCAGCCTTATTAGGGCGTGATGGCTCGCTCACATAAGCATATAAATCGGATGTGAGCAATCCAATTAAAAATCAGATAGCACTCGGCCCAATGTTATACTATGGAGCAGTGCCGATCTGCGAATATTTTCTCATGCTGATTTGGTAATAGTCGAGGTAAAAAAAAAGGTAATAGTCATTTGGCCGCTCACCTGCCCGGTCCTCTTCACAGCTTCCTCCGCTCTCTTCTTCTGTTCAACGTTGTCTTCCTCCTTCATCTTCACTCTCACTTCACAGCGTGCGTCGTTCAAGGCTAGTCGAATTTTTGGCTGAAATTTGGTCCAATTACCAAATTTGAATTTGCGCAGATCTGCTCCTCGCTATCACCCAGCCTTTCCAGGCCATGTGTAAGGAACCATCTGGATTTCTTTTCTGGGTTACTTCTTTACAAGCTCCTCAGAGGCTGTGATGGGTATTTGGGGCTGATGTAATGTACTTGGGGCTGACGTAGGGCAGCAAGGTGGCTCAGTGGTTAGCACTGTAGCCTTGCAGCGCTGGGGTCCGGGGTTCAAATCCCACTTAGGACATTTGCAAGGAGTTTGTATGGTCTCCCAATGTTTGTCTTGGTTCTGCGGTTTCCTCCCACACTCCAAAGACATACTGATAGGGAATTTAGATTGTGAGCCCCAATGGGGACAGTGATGCTGATAGTGTCTGTAAATTGGAATTAATGGCGCTATATAAGCGAGACAAATCAATAAATGTATTGTCTTTGGGGCTGGTGCATAGATGGATGCTGTGATCCTTATCAGAACAGCACTGAGCGCACCGACTGCAGGCAGAGATCCTGATTGCTCCTGACTAGCTTGATGTTACCTCTTATTCTTCCAGCAGATGAAAGCATTGTTAATTGCCTCCCCCTGATCCTTTCCCCAATAGCAGAAGACACACAGACAAGCCTAATCTGTTTACTCTGAATTACCCGCAGGACGTGGCCCACCCTTCTCCTACAATAGTCCCTCTTCCAAACATCTCCCAAAGAATCAACCTGATGAGATGGAGCAGCAGCGCACCAAACTTATTTCTTTTCTCTTTTTTCACTCTGTAAGTTTCCCTCCTCCTGGTTTCTGCCTGCTCCTCCCATCACATTCAGTCCCCTGCTGGCTTCGTCTGCTGCCTTCACAAACCACCACTTAGACTTTGCTAGGGAAAGAGTGAAGACGCATCAAAAACCTGTAGGAAAAGAAAACCTCAGGAGTCAGGACCGACCACCTTCCTCTGGGTGCCGTCTGTACACACTCTCCAGCCATGCGCGGCTTCAGCTGACGTGCGGAAATCCCAGCAGAGCCCCCAGGACTTCTATAGATGCACTGATTTATTTAATGCTCTCATATTTAAGAACTCCCCTGTGATAGAAGTGCAGGTGCTATAAGCCTTAGTCTACAGATCCAGGGGAAATGAATGTCTTCTTGGTGCACAAGACGGGCTCTGCGCTCCTCTGCGGCTACTTGTTATTAAGGACTATCTTGGCTGACTTCACTTTGGACAATGAGGTCCACTCCAGCTTCATCCAGAGAAGGTTACGGAGTCAGGAGCGCCGGGAGATGCAGAGGGAGATTTTGTCCATTTTGGGGCTGCCTCATAGACCACGTCCACATTTGTATGGCAAACAGAACTCCGCTCCCATGTTCATGCTGGACCTATACAATGCCATGACAGTGGAGGAAGAGGAGGCAGAAGGGTTCTCCTATCCATACAAGCCCATCTTCACCACGCAAGGTCCACCACTAGCTGTCCAACAGGACAGCAACTTCCTCAACGACGCTGACATGGTCATGAGTTTTGTCAACTTAGGTGAGTTGGTAGAGAGACCCCCAGCCTCATTGTCTCTGGGTCTGGGGTCCCATGCAACATGGCTTTGGGTATATTAGCTGGCAACTTGGGGGTTGGAGATGCTTGATGTAGCATTTCATGGTTGTTCTGGTGGGAGTCACAGTCTAATATCCTTGGAGGGTCTTACATGGTTTTGTTTACATGGTTGGTTAAAGGGACACAGAGAAGTGCATTGGCCATTGCTTTAACACAGCTATGGATTTGCATGTGCACCGTATGGATTTGTATGCTCATGCATGCGAACTATGGTCAAGCTAATCTGTAAGTGCCAAGAAAACATTGTAGCAGGACAGGACAGAAAATTTACATTACTCTGAACAGTGACAGCTGGTTCTTCTTCATCACCATGTCTATGCCCAGTGTAGGACCACCTTGGTGGAACATGAGGGTAGAGCTTACAAGCGTCTTATGTACGTGTTCCAGTTGGAATCCATACCTGGACATTGTTGCTGCTAGATTGGGTTTTAACTGGTTCTTCTTCAGCATCACGTCTATGCCCAGTGTAGGACCACCTTGGAGGAACATGGGGTAGAGCATACAAGTTCCTTATGTCTATGTGTTCCAGTTGATTTCCATACCAGGACCTTGCTGCTAGATTGAGGTGTTAACTGGTTCTTCTTCATCATCATGTCTATGCCCAGTGTAGGGCCACCTTGGTGGAACATGGGGGAGAGATTACAAGCTCCTTATGTCTGTGTTCCAGTTGGATTCCATACCGGGACCTCCTAGCTGTTAGATTGATTTGTTAACTGGTTCTTCTTCATCATCATGTCTATGCCCAGTGTAGGGCAACCTTGATGGAACATGGGGTGAGAGCTTACAAGTTCCTTATGTATGTATTCCAGTTGGATTCCATACCAGGACCTTGATTTTTCTAGACTGACGTGTTAACCATTGAGCCCATGACTTGTCTGTAGTTATAGGACAGAGCAAAATGTTAGAAGAAAACCATATCGCAACATCAAGGTTCCTCAGAAATTAGACTGTAAGCTCTTCCGCTTCATCTGCCGCCTCTCCCATGATACCCCTCACTGCTTATAGAGGAGGGTGGGTTGACTATGAGAGGAATCTCCTCTGGAGCACACTGCCAAGGTATAAAGTTCTCAGGTGCATGTGTCTTCTCGAAAAAGCAGCGCCTTTGGATTGTACATGATCCGACAGGTTTTCTGCTTTCTCTTTGAAGTAGCAATTACTGTACAGGATGAGAGAGGGGAGCAGGAAGCTCTGAGTTCAAAGCACAGTCCTCAGTGATTCACTCCACAACACTGGACACACAGACCCATTAGGGGGACATAATAACATCCTTCAATCTGCTGCCAGACCCCTGCCCTACTGGAAAAGTGTCTGCACTGCCCTATAAAGAGGCAGCGAGCATGAAGTGAACATGCCATGGACCAAGAAGGCTATGTACACATATTAAAGAGAGCAGTGGAGAATCTTCATACCTTCCCACGCATTTCGGTATAATTATGGCGTTGCATTTTAACCCATTTTACATGTGTCAGAAACTTTTTCAGTTGTGGTTTTTAATGACAATTGTCTGAAATGTCACAGTTGGGGCAATTGGAATATTGAGTGTTTAAAAAAAAACAAAAAACAACAACTTTAATTCCTAATATTGTAACAATTAATGTCTTATTGTCTCTGAAAGTAGTAAAAATTTGTGATAATGGTGGGTGGGGTGGTTTCAGCACTTCTGGTCACTCATCGCATCCAAAGCTTTACTCATTTTAAGGGCTCACTTACACTTGCATATAAATCGGACGAGTGCCATCTGATAAAGAATCTTATTGCACTTGGACCAATGTTATTGAGGCAGTGCAGATCTGCGTAGCTTTTCTCAGCTGTATTCGGCATGTTTAAAAAAGCACAACATGTTGCTATTTCACTCCGAAATACCACATATCATATGGACCCTCAGTAGGTCATCCAATTAATACGGATACATTACAATTCTGTAGCATAGGAAACTGTAAATGGTCCTGGCTATATGCCAATTATTAGGATATAGCAGCGTTTCGGAGAATAGGGATAGCAGTGTTATCATCCGTTTAACCCTTTCCCACATTATAACATACACATCCATTGCTGGAAGGTCCCTTTCCTGCAGTACAAGGTTCGTATTGGTGATAGCATTGGGCTCACATGATCATTGATGAAAGAATTAACAACTGACTCCCAGCACAAAGTCTTTTTTTGCAACGAGATCAATCTAGGTGGGGGTCCCTTTTATCTTGCCCCTATAATTCACGGCAACATGATCGCTGGATCTGCATGGAAAATCATAAGAGTCCCAGGTCTAATAAACACCCCTAAGGTTGACTAGTAAGAGTGTCTGCTAGATATATATGACACTATGTTAAAGGAAATAGTTCATAGTTAAAGTTTGAGGGTTAAGAGATAAAAAAAATTATAAGAAAACAATTTATAGGGGTTTTCCATTTCCAGAAAAACCCTCTTCCCCAGCTGCATTTTGGTTAACAACAAAAAAACTTTACCTGCCCTCCCTGGGTCCAGCACTGAGTTTGCTGCTGCTATCAGTCTCTGGTATTGTCTGAAGTGCTGATATCACATTGACAACGCTGCAGCCAATCACTGAGCTCTGCAGCTGTGCCTATGTTAATGGCACGAGCTGTTCAAAGCCAGCAATGCACACTAGGAGTAGCGGTAAAGACTCAGCGCTGGACCCGGGACAGTGAGTATAATGCTATTTATTTTTTAAGACAACCTGCAGCTAAAGTTACCTTCACACTCAGCAACGCTGCAGCGATACCGACAACGATGTCGATCGCTGCAGCGTCGCTGTTTGGTCGCTGGAGAGCTGTCACACAGATAGCTCTCCAGCGACCAACGATCCCGAGGTCCCCGGGTTTTTTACTAGTAACCCGATGTTTACCCTGGTTACCAGCGTAAAAGTAAAAAAAACAAACACTACATACTTACCTACCACTGTCTGTCCCCGGCGCTCAGCTTCTCTGCACTCCTCCTGCACTGGCTGTGAGCGTCGGTCAGCCGGAAAGCAGAGCGGTGACGTCACCGCTCTGCTTTCCGGCCGCTGTGCTCACAGCCAGTGCAGGAGGAGTGCAGAGAAGCTGAGCGCCGGGGACAGACAGCGGTAGGTAAGTATGTAGTGTTTGCTTTTTTTACTTTTACGCTGGTAACCAGGGTAAACATCGGGTTACTAAGCGCGGCCGATGTTTACCCTGGTTACCAGTGAAGACATCGCTGGATCGGTGTCACACACGCCGATCCAGCGATGTCTGCAGGGAGTCCAGCGACGAAATAAAGTTCTGGACTTTCCTCAGCGACCAACGATCTCCCAGCAGGGGCCTGATCGTTGGTCGCTGTCACACAGAACGATTTCCTTAACGATATCGTTGCTACGTCACAAAAAGCAACGATATCGTTAACGATATCGTTATGTGTGAAGGTACCTTAAGTAAGAGGGGTTTTTCAAAACAAGAAAACCCCCTTTAAATGCTGTCATGTATTTATATGAAAATGATTTCTAGTGAAACGTACAATTATGAAATCCTCAATGACAACTTTCCTCAATGTCACAACATTCTTTTCTGTTTTTGCCTCCCTTCAAATAGAAGGGAGGCAAAAACAAAAAAGAATGTTGTCACAATTTAAGGTTTCAAATGGCTTAAAAGTCATTAAGTGGTTAATGTTCGGCAAAGTTGTCATTGAGGATTTCATTACTTGACTAAATCGTGTTTCATTTGAAACGTCCCCAAATTACACTTCTCTGGTGACGTCACTTGTCCACAACCTGTCTGTTCCAATGATGAGTCACGCTTGTGTTTACCTTGTGAGGTAACATAGGAATTAACGCAGCGACATCAAAGGTGAGAGTCATGGTAGAAATATTGTAGCGTGGTATAATTTTTGTTTTACGTCTGTTGTTAATAATATTTTAAATCATTTCATTTAAAACAGTCTTTTAACTTCTAGGCTAAACACCTTGTGTGGTTGCTTCTCTTGATCTCTATGCTCTTCCCACCCTCTTGTTACTGCTAACAATATAAGTTTAATTCAATCTGGTAGGGAAAAAAGTGATTCCTGTTTAAAATATCTCTAGGGTGTCCCCTGATTTTCTGCTACCTTTGATCTTCAGGCTCCTCCTTCTTCTTGTTCCTCCTGATATATGTAATATGGCGCGGGGCAGTAGCCATGGGCGAGTTACTCGTCTTCCACGCCAGGCTATATGAAGATGGGGCTTCTGGCTGGGTGTGTATGCATTGTCTTCCGGGGGCGTTACGCCCTTGCAGACTGTATGATGCTGGTGACTTCAGCTGGCCAGGACCAGATGGTGTAAAATTCAATGAGGGAGACCACCACTCAAAAATAAACAGTCTTTTACTCAACATTAACTTGATGAGAACTATGTCCAATATATAGCGGGTGCATACCTTCATGAACGTTTCCTTTACAATACGGATCATCTTCACACATGGTCTCTACCTCAAGTTTCTCTGTCTTCACCACCACCCAGCACAGTACTACATTCCAGTTAGTGAGAGGTCTATTCTCAACCCACGCTTCTGTGTCCTCTTGCCTCTTACAGGAACTAGTTTGCTAATATGGCAGGCTCTTAGCTTCTCAGCTTGCTGACGCTTTGGAATTCCCACCCAGGGAACTCTCTTCGTCTCACGGTCCCTGTTCTATCCTGGTCTGTTACCTCTCTGAGTTATAAGCTCAGGGCCATACTGCTAGGTGTCCTGTCCCAGGACCTATCTACGGTGTATCACTTTTGTCTGTCACTTTTCCTCTTCCTGATCAGGATCACGTTATCCACTGTCTCGGTCTCTACTCACATCAGGGACATCCACGTCACGCGTCTCTGCTGACTAGTCAGCTTCTCTTGTGCATTGGGCATTAAGCCCTATTTGATGCACTGACAGGAAACTGTCTTTGTCCCTTCGCACAACACAACTGATGGTCCCAACCCCATTTATAAGGCAAGAAATCCCACTTATTAAACCTGACAGGGCACACCTGTGAAGTGAAAACTATTCCCGGTGAGTACCTCTTGAAGCTCATCAAGAGAATGCAAAGAGTGTGCAAAGAATTCATCAAAGCAAGCAAAAGGTGGCTACTTTAAAGAACCTACAGTAGAATATAAAACATAATTTCAGTTGTTTCACACGTTTTTGTTAAGTATATAATTCCAGTTTGTAAAAAAAATTGTAGTTTTGATGCCTTCAGTGTGAATTTACAATTTTCATAATCATGAAAATACAGAAAAATCTTTAAATGAGAAAATGTGTCCAAACTTTTGTTCTGTACTGTATGACGGACACACGTTGAAGCTCCTTTTGATTTCTAGGATTTTCCTCCCTGTTTCTACTCTTCCTGATTTCTAGGCTCTTCCTCCCTGTTTAGACTCTTCCTTCATGTTGCTGCTCTTCCTGACTTCTAGTCTACTCCCCAGCATTTGCTACTCCTTCTGATTTCTAGGCTCTCCACTACCTCCCCTCCTCAAATTGCTGCTCTTCTTGACTTTTAGATGCTTCCTCTCTGTTGCTGTTTCTCCTGATTTCTAGGCTGTTCCCCCATGTTGCTGCTCTTCCTCATTTCTAGGGTCTTCCTCCCTGTTGCTGCTCTTCCTGATTTCTAGTCTCCAAACCCCAACATTTGCTCGTTTTGTGATTTCTAAGCTCTCCTCCAACTTCACTCTTGAAATTGTTTCCCTTCTTGACTTATATATGTTTTCTCTTTGTTGCTATTTCCCCTGATTTCTAGGCTCTTCTTCCCTGTTGCTGCTTCTCCTGATTTTTAGGCTCTTTCCTCCTGTTACTGCTCTTGATATCTTTTGTACCCCCTTTTTGTTGTTGGTATAGTTGTCTAATAATCACTTTTTATCACTGAGTATTGGTTGCTTCAAGTTCATAACCATTGTTTCATTGATTACCTAGAAATCAGTAGTTTTAACCTAAGATGACACCAGAGACATTGGCCCTGATTCATCATCATCATCATCATCATCCTTGACACCAGAGACATAGGCCCCCAAGGCATTTGTCACACGAGTCTTGATAAAGGGGTGTGCTGGAGTCAGACACTCCTGATTCATTAGGATGTGTACACCTCTCAATTAATCAGGAGCATCTGAAAAGTGGTTCGCACTTCTGTGCATCTCACCACAAATCTATCTCTGGCCCCAAAGCCGCCGCTCATCGTGAATTTGACATATGGGAGTTGCTATGCCGCTATCCTGCTCCACCTTTGCTCACTTTATCAGAGTGCAATAAACCACAAAAGTTTAGTGTAGCCTTGCATTTCGGAAAAATGTTGTGACTTTTCAAAGCTTTCTTTGAGCCAGATTTTTTGCATAAAATCTTTCATGAATTGGACCTTCAGACTCCAACATGCACTGTAGCTAACTTGGGGTGACTGATTACAGCTGTGCCCTAATAGAGCAGAATTAAAGATATATTTACAGTAAATAATAGTAAATTTGAATATGTAAAAGGCAGTACAAGAAAAATGAACCAATTAAATTCTCTATAAAATTCAAGCAATGGTCTGATTTGGCTGCCATTGTATTGTCTGTTTTTCTATGCGCTACATTGTACACGTGAGCACATAAGTCTGTATTTTTTTACTCCAGCTATTTACAGCCACTTCTCCTGAAAGGCTAAATATGAGTCATTGCTGAGGTCTCATCCCTTCATGTATCTGAGAGGTACAAAATGACTAAATTATTCCATGTAACTCGCTGTCAGAGCAATTGGCAAAACACTACAGGGAGTGTCCCTGGCAGAGAAGAGGTTAAAATAAAGACAGGACTAGGAGATGGTAGAATCGGCTATTTACCGTTTCCTATTTTGATAATTCCAAATATATGGTGGAGAAAATAAGTGTTTGATACACTGCCGGTTTTGCATGTTTTCCCACCTACAAAGAATGGAGAGGTCTGTAATTTTTGTCGTAGATACACTTCAACTGTGAGAGACCGAATCTTAAAAAAAATACAGAATATCACATTGTATGATTTTAACATAATTAATTTGCATTTTATTGCATGAAATAAGTATTTGATACAATAGAAAAACGGAACATAATATTTGGTACAGAAACCTTTGTTTGCAATTACAGAGGTCAGACGTTTTCTGTAGTTCTTGACCAAGTTTGCACACACTGCAGCAGGAATTTTGCCCACTCCTTCAGATCCTTCAGGTTTAGGGACTTTCGCTGGGAAACATTGAGTTTCAGCTTCCTCCAAAGATTTTCTATTGGGTTCAGGTCTGGAGACTGGCTAGGCCACTCCAGGACCTTGAAATGCTTCTTACAGAGCAACTCCTTAGTTGCCCTGGCTGTGTATTTCAGGTCATTGTCATGCTGGAAGACCCAACTGCGACCCATCTTCAATGCTCTTACTGATGGAAGGAGGTTGTCCGCCAAAATCTCGCTATACATGACCCGATCCATACCCCTAAGGTACTGTATGATGTTTCCCACACCATGCTTCACGGTTGGGATGGTGTTCTTGGGGTTGTACTCATCCTTCTTCTTCCTCCAAACATTGCAAGTGGAGTTGATACCAAACATTTTGGCCTCATCTGACCACACAATCTTCTCCCATGCCTCCTCTGAAATATCCAGATGGTCATCTGTGAACTTCAAAAGTGACTGGACATGTGCTGGCGTAAGCAAGGGGACCTTGCGTGCCCTGCAGAATATTAATCCATGGCGACGTAGTGTGTTACTAATGGTAATGTTTGAGACTGTGGTCCCAGCTCTCTTCAGGTTACTGACTAGGTCCTCCTGAGTAGCTCTGGGCTGATTCCTGGCCTTTCTCAGAATCATCCTTACTCCACGAGGTAAGATCTTGTATGGAGCCCCAAACTGGGGAAGATCAACAGTCATCTTGTGTTTCTTCCATTTTCTAATAATTATGCCAATAGTTGTTGCCTTCTCACCAAGCTGCTTGACTTTTGTCCTGTAGCCCATCCCAGTCTTGTGTAGGTCTACAATTTTGTCCCTGATGGCCTTAGACAGCTCTTTGGTCTTGGCAATGGTGGAGAGGTTGGATTGAGTGTGTGGACAGGTGTCTTTCATGCAGATATCAAGTTCAAACAGGTGCAATTAATACAAGTAATGAGTGCAGAGTATGAGGACTTCTTAATGAAAAACTAACAGGTCTGTGAGAGCGAGAATTCTTGCTGGTTGGTAGGTGATCAAATACGTATTTCATGCAATAAAATGCAAATGAATTGTGTCAACATCATACAATGTGATTTTCTGTTTTTTATTTTTAGATTCTGTCTCTCACAGTTGAAGTGTGCCTACGATAAAAATTACAGACCTCTCAATACTTTGTAGGTGGGAAAACTTGCAAAATCAACTGTGTATCAAATACCGGTACTTTTTTCCCCACTGTATATCTCCTATTGTAAGACCACCCCACCCTGACCACAACCTCTCCATTATTTTTATGGAAGTAGGATTAATAACCTTGGGTTTGGACATGTCTCAACTGCTGCCAAAACTGCCTTCCCATCTCAGCTGTCAGCTCCATAACTACCCAGCTGAGAATAATATACACTGGATACAAATGTAACAAACACTCAGCTGAAGATGTATTGGATCATGCAGGTTGTTAGATGTAAGAAGAATGTTTCAGTTTTCTCTGCAAGCAGAGATCCTGAGGAATATTGGGGTAAAAAAAAAGCTGGAAATGAGGTGAATGAATGCTGAGACCCCATTGTCCCAGTTGAGTTTTGTGTATTGCATATTTTGTCTACTTGGCCTAAAACAAATGGGCATCTTTTACGATGATCCCAAATGGACCAGATGTTGTTTAAATCTTTCCTTACACCCTAAATTGGAGATTGAGCAACCTGGTAAAGTGCTGAAAAAATAACTTCAAGATGTATTGATCCGGATGAACAAAGATCAGGTTTGTCTACGGCTAGGTACACATTTGTACATCTCTAGACATATAAAGTAGGATGCATGGTCAAAAAGTATGCAGATGTATTCCATACTTTGAACTACGTCTGTGAATTTCGATGTACAACACCGATGAAAAGTTTGGACACCCTTGTTCATGCAGTGGTTTTCCTTGTTCTTAATGAAATGTGCACTTTATAGATTCAGACAGAAGGCAGCAAAACCATGAAGAAATGCATGGAAAAAAGGAGTAAAGAGACATGTGTAACCAGAATATGTGTTAAATCTTAAGAGTCCTCAAAGCACATCCTTTTTACTCTGATGACACTCCCTTGTCCCTCAAGCCGCTGCATCAGGTATTACCTGAAGCCTGAATTGCTTCCAATAGACTTGAAGGAGTTCCTAGAGGTGCTGAAAATTTGTTGACTGCTTTGCCTTCGCTCTGCATCTAACCCATCACAAGCCATCTCAATTGGGTTGAGGTTGGATAATTGTGAAGGCCATGTCATCTGTTGCATCCTCTGTTGCTCTTCTTCTTGATTACATAGCCCCTACATAGCCTGGGGGTGTTTTGGGTCATTGTCCTCTTGCAATACAAATAATCCTCTCACTAAGTGCAAAGCAGATGGGATGGCATGTTACTGCAAAATGCTATGGTAGTCATGTTGGGTAATGTGCCTTGAACGTGGAATAAGCTACCAACAGTGTCACCTGCCAAGCTTCACCACACTGTCACGCCTCCCTTTCTATGCTTCATGTTGGGTGCAAACATTTAGAAACTATCCACTTCCTTTTTTACGTCTCGAACAGACATGGCGGTTGTTAAAAACAAAATCTAAAATTTAGGCCACAGTACATATTTCCACTTATAATGTCCAGTCCTTGAGTTGCTTGTCCCTAGCAAGTCTCTTCTTCTTATTTGTGGCCCTCAGTAGTGTTTTTTTTGGCAGCAATCTACTACAGTATATAATTGTCTAAGGGTCACTTCTGTCTGTCTTTCTGTCTGTCTGTCATGGATATTCATTGGTCGCGGCCTCTGTCTGTCATGGAATCCAAGTCGCTGATTGGTCGTGGCAAAACACTCACGACCATTGCCACGACCAATCAGCGACAGGCGCAGTCCGGCGGCAACATGGCTGCTCCTTCCTCCCCGCAGTCAGTGCCCGCTCCGTACTCCCCTCCAGTCAGCGCTCACACAGGGTTAGTGGCAGCGCTAATGGACCGCGTTATGCCGCGGTGTAACGCACTCCATTAACGCTGCTATTAACCCTGTGTGATCAACTTTTTTACTATTGATGCTGCCTATGCAGCCTCAATAGTAAAAAGATCTAATGTTAAAAAATAAAAAATCATCATATACTCACATTCCGGTGCCTTTCCTGCTCCTCGCGACGCTCCGGTGACCGCTCCATGCAAGCGGCAGGTTCCGGTGGCAAGGATGGTATGCGACAAGGACCTGCCATGACGTCACAGTCATGTGACCACGACGTCATCACAGGTCCTGCGCCCATACCAACCCTGGGACTGGAAGCTGCCGCGTGCACCACACACAGGGCCAGGATTTCAACGGAGGGTGAGTATATATTTATTTTTTATTTTAAGTCTGTATACTACATGGCTCTGTGCTGTATACTCCGTCGTTGTGCAATATACTACGTGGCTAGGCAATGTACTACGTGGCTGGGTAATATACTACGTGGCTGGGTAATATACTACGTGGCTGGGCAATATACTATGTGGCTGGGCAATATACTACGTGGCTGGGCAATATACTACGTGGCTGGACAATATACTACGTGGCTGGGCAATATACTACGTGGCTGGGCAATATACTATGTGGCTGGGCAATATACTACGTGACTGGGCAATATACTACGTGACTGGGCAATATACTACGTGGCTGGGTAATATACTACGTGGCTGGGCAATATACTACGTGGCTGGGCAGTATACTACGTGGCTGGGCAATATACTACGTGGACATGCATATTCTAGAATACCCGATGAGTTAGAATCGGGCCACCATCTAGTTCAAGAATAAAAGGCCTGCTTCTCGCTCGGAGTTGAGATGTGTATGTGCATGATTTCTGAGTACTGTTATCTGAGATGCTTTCAGTTTGCTGTTTCTGGAGCTGGTAACCCTGATGAACTTATCCTCTGTAGCAGAGGTAATTCTTGGTCTTCCTTTCCTGGGACCTAGTTCCATCAATACGATTGATGGTTTCATGGTTGCACTTGAGGATACCTTCAAGGTTCTATCAATTTTTCGGACTGACTTTAATGAATTAAAGTAATGATTGTGAAACAACACTACACCTTCAAAATGCACCTGATGGTCACAAACACCTTCCGAAGTCCGGTAATTCTTGATGAGGCATACCGATTCATAGGAAGCCAGGGTGTGAAAAGCTGTCATCAGAATAAAAGGGGGGCACTTTGAGGAAACTAAGGTTTCTTTCACACGTGTTTCTTTATTCCTTGTTTTCATATCTGTTCCTTCTTGCACATTCCAATAAGAAAAAGGAATATCATTGCATGAACAGGTGAACACAAACTATTGACCGGTACTGTCACCTACATACATCTACATCTTTTTCCTTTTTTTTCTAAGTGTACTTTTTTAAAATCCTTTTCTCAACCAGCTTTTAATGGTACAGACAGGATAACCTTTAAATTTTAGACATAAAACTTACATGTTTCAATACTCATTTCATTGAGAATAATGTAAAAAAAAGTATACATCTTTCATAGGCTTTTTGGGGGCCTAAATTCGTATTTTATACATCCAAGAAAAACATTACATGATGCAGATCTCAAAAAATATAGTCTAAAGAACTTTTTTTCTTTTCCACTTTTAACCTATCCGTACATCTGAATACAGTTTGTGCCTTATTCAGGCATCTGTTTACTCATTAATGAAAGAAATGGACTGATTTGCATCACTGTACTTGATCAGATTTCCATCAGAGTCCATGTGGCTGTTTTCACCGTGAGTGAATTTTTTTTGTATCCATCAGAATATAAAAAAATGGACAGCACACAAATGGCATTTATCTGTGGTCAGTGATTCTCACGGACTCATAGGCTTGTATAGGAATCCCCCCCCCCCCCCCCCCGCCCATCTGTTTTCATCTCCGAAAACCGGGCTGAGTGTAAATGGTGAATGAAGCTGAACTGCACTGTTCACTGTGTACTGGTCGTTTTCTTATAGTGAATAGAAGCTGAGCTGCGGTACCTGAGAACAGTCACTTCACATCATGAGGGGGCTGTGATGATCGGCTTTGTTTACTGTTTATATCAGAACACGAACGGAGTTGAATATAGTTGTTTGGTGAGGCTGCTGAGTGTTGGACCGCTACTGATCTGATATTGGTTGCCTATTCTATGCATGGGTCACCAATATCTTAGAGGGAACCTGTCAGTAGAATCATGCTTTTGCATTTCAGAGTAAAACACAAGCGTTTAAAATGCAGGTACCGTCTGATTTATGCTGCCTGTGGTTCAGGCAGCATGAAACATATTACAGGTTTCCTTTAGAATTGGAAAATCCTGTAACAAAACACCATGGATAACAAGGAGTCTATCTAACGTTTCCTGAACATCCTGTATTGTACTCCAGAGCTGCACTCACTATTCTGTTGTCTGGTCCGGTTGCCACGTTGGCATTGCCTCCTTCTCGGGGTGATGTCATGCCTGGAAGCAAGGAGGGGTCTCCTTACCAGGTGATACCAGCATCCAACACCTTCCTGACTCCAGATCAGAAGAGGTAGCTCTAGCACCCGATTTCAGGGGAGCTTCCCTATAAGTTCTGGCCTGGAGGCAGAGTTAGGGAGTCTAACCAGGAGTTTGAGAGTGAGAGGAGAGGAGGCAAGTCAAGGAGAACCCGGGGAGTGGAGCTGTAGCCACACTCAACCCAGAAGAGAGCGCTGACAATATAGGACTCCAGAGTCCTTGGCTGTGTGGGTGCTGTACGCCCCGACAGCCGAATCTGGAGGGCAGGGAACTGCAAGCTCCCTGGCCTCACTGAATGCCTGGAGGCACTGCAGCAGATCAAGAACCGGGGATGCCAGTGAAGAGGCAGTGCTCATGATAGGCTCACACTGCCTGCCATACAGGTTAGAAACAACACGCAGGGGAGGACCTTGAGCAGAGCTTACAGCAGCAAGGACCTAAGAGAATAGCACAGAAAGAAGGCCTCCAAACCCACCTGGCTAGGTGGAACCCAAGTTGCTTCCAGGCTGCCCGGACCCCATCATCACCTGTTACCCGTGTCCTGGACTGCACTTGCAACAAGCAAGTAAAGGTAAAGGAAACTGCAGTCCTTGTGTCCTCCAGTCACTTCCCGCACCCTCAGTCCTGCACCCCACCATCTACGATCCCTTACAAACTATACCGGTCGCCCTGGGGCCCCGCTCCACCTGTGGGGAGCTGAACCATCCCACCTGCGTCACCATTGGTCCCAGCGGTCCCCTTAAGCAGCGTCGGCCATCCTTTGCCAAAGACCACAAGTGGCGTGACAAGCACACCCCCCCTATAAACTTTATTTTTCCCTTTAATTCATTTTTATCGGTTGCCCAGGGCCACGGACTGGGTCACTGCTGCCGTGACAACCCCCTTAAGAACCGTCAGACCTGGCCAGAGTACCCCACGACTCTAGCGGGCGCTCCAGAGTCACTGTGTACATACATTACATTACTTATCCTGTACTGCTCCTGAGTTACATCCTGTATTATACTCCAGAGCTGCACTCACTATTCTGCTGGTTCAGTCACTGTGTACATACATTACATTACTTATCCTGTACTGATCCTGAGTTACATCCTGTATTATACCCCAGAGCTGCACTCACTATTCTGCTGGTGCAGTCACTGTGTCTATACGGTACATTACTTATCCTGTACTGATCCTGAGTTACATCCTGTATTATACTCCAGAGCTGCACTCCCTATTCTGCTGGTGGAGTCACTGTGTACATACATTACATTACTTATCCTGTACTGATCCTGAGTGACATTCTGTATTATACTCCAGAGCTGCACTCACTATTCTGCTGGTGGAGTCACTGTGTCTATACGGTACATTACTTATTTTGTGCTGATCTAGTGCCTGTTCTTACTCCAGAGCTGCATTCAATATTCTGCTCCTTGTTATTGGCACACCTTAGCTGAGCTCCTATAATGCAAGAGAGCAGAGTGCAGACATACTTATACCAATTTTGATGTAAGGAGTTGGACGATACTTCCTAGAATATAATTCACTGCACAGACAGGGAGATGCTAGGATATTTCAGCTCTAATACCTCCAGAATGGCCTAATGCAGCTCTGGAGTACATCATGAGTGTTCTTGTAAGATGAGTAAGTTTCAGAATATACAAAGATTAAAGTGTCTCAACTCTTTTTTTCTAGATTAATTCAGTGCTTTTAGGGTATGTGCACACGTAGGTGGGATTTCTGTGGACTTTTACGCACCTGTTTTTGTAAATCCGCAGGTAAACCGCACTGCGGATTACCTGCGGATTTACTGTGGAATTACCGCGGATTTACCGCGGTTTTTGTGCGGAATCCGCACAAAGAATTGACATGCTGCGGAATAAACAACGCAGCGTTTCCACGTGTTTTTTCCGCAGCACGTGCACTGCGGATTTTGTTTTCCATAGGTTTACATGGTACTGTAAACTCATGGAAAACTGCTGCGAATCCGCAGTGTCAAAACCGCTGCGGATCCGCAGAGTGTGCACATACCCTAACGACTCCTAATCCCCGGTTGCTCAGCATGCCTGCGCAGCATTCGGCTCTATTTCCCTGAATGGGTGAATCTGTGTAACAAGAGGCTATATTTATGTAATTATAGGTCCTGTCCAGAGAATTTTAGAGGCTGGTTCCCAAGGTTCTGCAGCATTGTACTTCTCCTGCCTCCATTATACTTCTCCTTCCTCCATTGTACTACTCCTGCCTCCATTGTACTTCTGCCTCCATTGTACTTCTCCTGCCTACATTGTACTTCTCCTGCCTCCATTGTACTTCTCCTGCCTCCATTGTACTTCTCCTGCTTCCATTGTACTTCTGCCTCCATTGTACTTCTCCTGCCTCCATTGTACTTCTGTCTCCATTGTACTTCTCCTGCCTCCATTGTACTTCTGCCTCCATTGTACTTCTCCTGCCTACATTGTACTTCTCCTGCCTCCATTGTACTTCTCCTTCCTCCATTGTACTACTCCTGCCTCCATTGTACTTCTGCCTCCATTGTACTTTTGCCTCCATTGTACTTCTCCTGCCTCCATTGTACTTCTCCTGCTTCCATTGTACTTCTGCCTCCATTGTACTTCTCCTGCCTCCATTGTACTTCTCCTGCCTCCATTGTACTTCTGCCTCCATTGTACTTCTCCTGCCTCCATTATACTTCTCCTGTCTCCATTGTACGTCTCCTGCCTCCATTGGACTTCTCCTTCCTCCATTGTACTTCTCCTGTCTTCATTATACTTCTCCTGCCTCCATTGCACTTCTCCTGCCTGAATCAGATGCTCCTCGCACAATGGAGAACATGCAGACTACAGTAGTGTGAGGAGGGAGGCTCTTAAAGGATATGTCCACTTCTACAATCAAGTTCATTGCTTCAATTCATCTTTAATGAATTGTTCTGGGCTTACAGGGCTGAGTCTCCATGGTTACAGACTACAAATGTACACTGTGTAGTCTGTTCTGGGAGTCATAGCCAGAAGTTGGTGACAGATGAGAGTATGATTTCATCACAGTGTCTGCAACCATGGAGACGCATAGCTCTTCATAAGAGCTGTAGATGCAAACCAGTAGATTTTTCATCATATTAGTTACATTTTTTTTATTTTAGGAATAGAAAAAATAGTTGCAAAAGTGGAAACACCCTTTTAAACTTAACTGGATGCATTAGGCCGGCGTCACAGTCAGCGTATAAAAATACGGTCCGTAATTTACGGCCATAATACGCTGAAAAGTCCCCAAAATAGTGGTCCGTATCTCCTCCGTAGGCAGGGTGTGTCAGCGTATTTTGTGCATGGCATCCTCCGTATGTAATCCGTATGGCATCCGTACTGCGAGATTTTCTCGCAGGCTTGCAAAACCGACATACGGATATACAAGGGATCCATGTGCTCAAAAAATAATAAAAACATATATACTGTCTATCTATCTATCTGTCTATCTATCTATCTATATATGTTAGTGAGACACACCCCTTCAGATGGATTTACAACGTGGGACGTGTGTTTTTTTTAACTCTTTCATACAATTGGATTAATAATGGATAGGTGTCAGAATTGACGCCTCTCCATTATTAATCTGGCTTAATGTCACCTTACAATAGCAAGGTGCCATCAACCCTTCATTACCCCATATCCCACTGCTACACGGGAATGGGAAGAGAGTAGCCAAGTGCCAGAATAGGCGCATCTTCCAGATGTGCCTTTTCTGGGGTGGCTGGGGGCAGATGTTTTTAGCCAGGGGGGGCCAATAACCATGGACCCTCTCCAGGCTATTAATATCTGCCCTCAGTCACTGGCTTTACTACTCGGGCGGAGAAAATTGCGCGGGAGCCCACGCCAATTTTTTCCGCCATTTAACCCTTTAATTTAATAGCTAGAACGGCCAAATTTTGCACATACACCCTACTAACATTAGTAGTGTGGAATATGCAAAAAAAGGGGGATATGACATGGTTTACTGTATGTAAACCATGTCTCATATCATGTCGGGTTTAGGAAGGAGATAGCAAAAGCCGGCAATTGAATTACCGGCTTTTAAGCTATCTAGCGCTGTATGAAATATTAATATATATACATATATGTGTCTCAATGACATATATATATATATATATATATATATATACCTATTCTATGTGTACACATTTATTCCACCTATTCTATTCCAACCTGTCGGTGTGATTTTACTGTACACCGCACTGAATTGCCGGCTTTTCTCGCTAACACCGCTGCGTATTTCTCGCAAGTCACACTGCTGGTCCCTGTGTAATCCGTATTTTTCGGGCCCCCATAGACTTGCATTGGCGATTTTTTTGCGCAATACAGTGACAAACGCAGCATGTTGCGATTTTCTACGGCCGTAGAAAGCTGTATAATACTGATCAGTAAAATACGGCAGATAGGAGCTGGGGCATAGAGAATAATTGGGCCGTGTGGAATGCGTGTTTTACGGACGTATTTAATGCGCTCATACGTCCGTAAAACTCGCTAGTGTGAGGCCGGCCTTAGAGGTGTGTACAGATTTGAGCACTTGGAGTAGACAGTGACAGTGGAGTAATTCATACACAGATTTGTCTGCTATATAGTTGGTGCCCTTATCCGTTGCCCCTCGTAGGTTCAGGCACGTGATGTGTATGGCATTTTGTATTCTTGTCGTGGTCATATCTAGTGTAAAGGTACCGTCACACTCAGCAACTTTGCAATGAGAACGACACCAATCCGTGACGTTGCAGCGTCCTGTATAGCGATCTCGTTGTGTTTGACACGCAGCAGCGATCTGGATCCCGCTGTGCCATCGCTGGTCGGAGCTAGAAGTCCAGAACTTTATTTCGTCGCCAGGTCGGCGTGTATCGTCATGTTTGACATCAAAAGCAACGACGTCAGCAACGAGCATAGGGCCCCTAGATGTCTGTCGGATCGGTACACTCCGGCTGTTTTACATGGAGCTAACAACCAGCGAGAACGATAAGTGAGTCGCCGTTACGTCACTGGATCTCTCCTGCATCGTTCTGGAGTTGCTGTGTTTGACGTCTCTACAGCGACCTAAACAGTGACGCTCCAGCGATCTAGTTTAGGTCGGCTCGTTGTCTATAACGCTGCAGCGTCGCTGAGTGTGACGGTACCTTAAAGCAGGACACATACAAACCATATACCCACACCACCATCTGCCATGTATGAGGCCCCCTAGTGGACATCTGCAGTATCAGGCGGGATCGCGCCAGCATTCATGGTGCCAATTAACTAACCCTATTTCCTTGTGGCCTGTTATCATTTCACTCAGAACATATTTTTTCTTTCCCAAAGCCCTGAGGTTTTCCCAGCCTGGTAAACATGCCCTGGTGCTGATTAAAATAATCAGTGTTGTTTACGTATCTCACTGGAACGCAACAAAAAAACAAAAAGATTCTAAAAAAAAAAAATAAGAACGAACTGAGAAAAGAAAACCCAAATCTGCAGATACAGCGAACTTCACTTAGTCTGGAAACCAATAGTCCAGTTGGACATGTGTCCAAATAGTCTATAGTTTCTGCTGTATCTAAGCTTCTCCTATGTGATATTGTCTTCTGAGCTGCTGTATCTTAGCATATACTGTGATACTTATTACTGAGCTGCTGTATCTAAATCTATCATGTGTGATATTTATTGCTGAGCTGCTGTATCTACGTCTATCACATGTGATAGTTATTGCCGAGCTGCTGTATCTAGGTTTATCATGTGTGATAGTTATTGTTGAGCTCTGGTATCTAAGTCTGTTAGGTGTGATACTTATTGCTGAGCTGCTGTATGTAGGTCTATCATGTGTGATACTTATTGCTGAGCTGCTGTATCTAAGTCTATCAGGTGTGATATTTATTGCTGAGCTGCCGTATCTAAGTCTGTCAGGTGTGATACTTATTGCTGAGATGCTGTATCTAAGTCTATCAGGTGTGATACTTATTGCTGAGCTGCTGTATCTAGGTCAAATATGTGTGATGCTTATTGCTGAGATGCTGTATCTACGTCTATCATGTGTGATACTTATTGCTGAGATGCTGTATCTAAGTCTATCAGGTGTGATATTTATTGCTGAGCTGCTGTATCTACGTCTATCATGTGTGATAGTTATTGCTGAGCTGCTGTATGTAGGTCTATCATGTGTGATACTTATTGCTGAGCTGCTGTATCTAGGTCTATCAGGTGTGATATTTATTGCTGAGCTGCTGTATCTACGTCTATCATGTGTGATACTTATTGCTGAGCTGCTGTATCTAGGTCTAATATGTGTGATACTTATTGCTGAGCTGCTGTATCTACGTCTATCAGGTGTGATACTTATTGCTGAGCTGCTGTATCTAAGTCTATCAGGTGTGATATTTATTGATGAGATGCTGTATCTAAATCTATCATGTGTGATACTTATTGCTGAGATGCTGTATCTAAGTCTATTAGGTATGATACATATTGCTGAGCTGCTGTATCTACGTCTATCATGTGTGATACTTATTGCTGAGCTGCTGTATCTAAGTCTATTAGGTGTGATGCATATTGTATCTATGTCTATGATGTGTGATAATTGTTGCTGAACTGCTGTATCTAAGCCTGTGCTGTGTGATAGACTCTTGCCCCCCTGTCTGTAATAGTAGGAGCACAGAGCTGCCCTGCGGTCCCTCTGTAGTGATGGGGTGGTTTTCGGCTCTGCAGGACACCAGGGATATGGGATCAGTAAGAGCTGGAGCATTTCCTCCAGGGCCATGTTTTATAAAGCCAGTGCCGGTTATAGGCATTTGCAGCTGTAACCTGGCTTGTGTTAAGTCCTTTTCTCTGGAAGGGGGTGCACATTCCAGCTCGCTACAGGGCTCCCCCCTCCAGTCCCGCTGGTGAACTGCCAAAGGTTAACTGAGATGTGACAGCGCTCTGTACTGTGCACGCTGGGCCTGTACTATAGATATAAATGTACAGTAGACGGCCGGCCGCTGGACTGGGATGCCCCATACACGGGAGATAGCTGATGGCCGAACAGTGGATCGGATGAACATTTGGCTGTCTATCTCGCCCGACTCCTCCATACACAGGAGCGCTCATGTGTCAGGGCCCATACAGAGTGGCTTGCATAAGTATTGCCCCCCACCCCCAGCAGTTTTCATGTTTTGCTACCTCACAACCTGGAATTTCACAGTTTTTTAGAGGGTTTACATCAGTTCATGTAAAGAACATGCCTACAACTGGAAACATTTTGTTTTCTTCATTTTGTGAAGTAAACAACAAATAGGAGAAAATGACTAAAAACTTCAGTGTACATGGAGCGCCCCCAGACGCAGGGCCGCGGGTTACTCGGTACCGGACCTCTCTGGCTCAGTTCTCGGGTTGTCACGGTGGCTGGACACTGTCTGTGACCCTGCTAAGGGGCGTCCAATAAAAGGGATGATGAAAGTCGGCTAAGGTTTCGTGACGCCACCTGTGGTACTCGGTCAGTATGACCGACGCTGCTTGGGGTCCACTGGGGTGGTGTTATGGCAGCTAGATGGTATGTCCCCAGGGCTTCCCGAAAATGTAGGTGGCGATGATGTGAGGCGCAGACAATAACAAGGACACAGGGTTGCAGTCTCTTTACCTTTTACTGAAGGCTTCGGGATCCTCAATGCAGAGCACTGTCAACAGGGCTGTCTGATATCGGCCGGTCCGAAGGCACATCCAGAGTTCCCTTTGCAGGTGGAAATCAGTGCCTACCACTGTGTGATGTAGGTCTTCCCTGCTGAGCATTCGGGATAGTCCTCACAACTTCTGCTCTCGTTCTTTCTAGTTCTTTCTCTCTCCGTCCCCCAAGTTTGTTATGGCTAGGACGCACCCGTTTGACGGGAAGGCTCGGAGCTATTCTGGGACCTTAGAGACGCCCCTCTCCACGGTTGCCCCCTATGTCTGCTTAGGTGATGTATGGTAGACAGCCAATTAACTGTCCTACGGTATTTGAAGTAAGGCATAAAGTCAGTTACTTCCTCGGTGTTCCGGTCACCGGCTACGCACCTCAGTAGGATGTTGCCGTTCTCAGGGCACGACTCCTACTGGCTCTCCTTTGTGCTTGATCTCGTTTCTCACTTTCCACAATATCCTTCTCTTCATGTCCTTTCTAAGGATACCGCCACAAGGTAGTGCAGGCGCGGTTCCATTGCTTTCTGTTCTTGTCGCTATGTCTCTGCCAGGTTCCCACGCCTGACAGGGACCCCTCTGAAGTCTCCCCCGCAACACCCCCTGCCACGGGATGTTGCCTGAGCAAAACCAAGTCAGCTTCTCTCTAACTTCCTATCCAACCTCTAGTTTTACCAGTGTGAGGAGTGGCCTAATAAATAGAACCTTTTGCTCCCTCTAGTGGCCGAAGTGTGAAGTGTAATGTGTGCTTGTGATACCTGGTCAGATGAACTCCTTTAGTGCCATCAGACGTACCATCACTCCCCTTAGCGGCAGAGCGACATTACTGCAACGACCAGGTCTCTGGGGCGCTGCATACATACCTATTCACCCTCCTAAAGTCAGTACTTTGTAGAGCCTCCTTTGTGGGCAATTACAGCTGCGAGTGGCTTTGGATAATTCTCTATGAGTTTTCCACATCTTGCCACTGGGATTTTTGCCCATTCCTCAAGGCAAAACTGCTCCAGCTCCTTTAAGGCCGGGATCACGCACAGCGAGATACGGCCGAGTCTCGCAGCTTAAAAACAAGCTCTGGCCCCTGCACTCCAGAGCGGAGCGTGCGGCCGCACAGCAATACATGGAGGTGCACGCTCCGCTCCAGAGTGCAGGGGCCAGAGCTTGTTTTTAACCTGCGAGACTCAGCCGTATATCACTGTAATGTAACTCCGGCCTAAGTTAGATAGTTTCCTCTGGTGGACAGCAATCTGCAAGTCTGACCACAGATTCTCAGTTGGATTACGGTCTGGGCTTTGATTAGGCCACTCCAAAACATTTACACGTTTCCCCTTAAACCATTCGAGTGTTGCTTTAGCAGTATGCTTTGGGTCATTGTCTTGTAGGAAGGTGAACCTCCATCCCAGTCTCAAATCACTGACAGACTGAAACAGGTTTGATGAAGAATATCCCTGTATTTCGCACCATCCATTTTCCCCTCGACTTGGATAAGTTGAGTTTTGGTCTCATCTAACCACAGCACCTTCCTCCATACATTTGGGAAGTCTCCCACATGTCTTTTGGTAAACTCCAAACAAGCCTTACAATTTGTGTGCATAAGTAAAGGCATTTTTTCTGCCCACTCTTCCTTAAAGGGACACTGTCACCTGAATTTGGAGGGAACAATCTTCAGCCATGGAGGCGGGGTTTTGGGGTTTTTGATTCACCCTTTCCTTACCCGCTGGCTGCATGCTGGCTGCAATATTGGATTGAAGTTCATTCTCTGTCCTCCATAGTACACACCTGCGCAAGGCAAGATTGCTTTGCGCAGGTGTGTACTATGGAGGACAGAGAATGAACTTCAATCCAATATTGCAGCCAGCATGCAGCCAGCGGGTAAGGAAAGGGTGAATCAAAAACCCCAAAACCCCGCCTCCATGGCTGAAGATTGTTCCCTCCAAATTCAGGTGACAGTGTCCCTTTAAAGGCCACCTCTATGAAGTTATTGTGGTCGTATGGACAGATAGTCCAGTCTCTGCTTGGGAACTCTGCAGCCCCTTCAGGGTTACCTTTCGTCTCTGTGCTGCTTCTCTGATAAATGCCCTCCTTTTCCGGGCTGAGAGTTTTGGTGGTCGGCCCTCTCTTGGCAGGTTTGTTGTGGTACCATGTTCTTTACATTTGATGATAATGGATTTGATGTTGCTCCGGGGGATCATCAGAGATAGGGATTTATTTTATAACCCACAACTTCTCCACAACTTTGTCCCTGACTTATTTGGAGATCTCTTTAGTCTTCATGGTGTTGTCTGGTTAGTGCTGCCTCTTGCTTATGAAGGTAATTACTTGCACCAGAAATTTTTAGGAGCTTAATAACAAACGGGAAGAAAACATACACACATGCCATTTTTTAGTTATTTGATCCCATAAATTTTTGTGCCTATAGTTTTCTCACTTCACCAACTTAGACTATTTAGAGTTGATGCATCGCACACAAATCGGATTGCAAAAATATTTAAACACAGGTTGTAATGTAACAAAATAGGTAAAAAGTCAAGGAGTTGAATACTTTCGCAAGACATTACTCTCTCAACCAAACCCATCGATATCAGTGGAGTCTAATATCGCTAAATCATCCCAACCTATAGTTGTCTCTGACTTCCAATAGGCATTTATTTTGCTTTGTCCTATATCTCTGCTTGCTTTCCATGAATGTGAGCATACCTGATTCCATTTAGGTGAGAACCTTTTCAGACCTCCTCCTGCTCACACAGCTTTTCCAGGGCACTTAGAACATAGACAACATTTACCTGCACTGAGACATTGTAACAAGCATGTAGAGAGCCACTCTTGCAGATGATGTAGTTAGAGGATTTTATAGACTGGATGCAATGGTAGCAAACCCTCAGCTGTGAGAAGTGTTTGGATCTGTGGGGTGATGTGAAGATATTTTTTATCTCTGTCATTTGCTGTCTCTAAAATTGCATAACTTTTCATTTTGCAATGATTAATCTACATGTAGTACAACAGAACAAGCCTTTTTAAAGGGTTTGTATTAGGGAAAGTGGGCGGCGTGACCTGAAGGGGAAGCGAAACGCAGATATATCATTATTAAAGGAGATGTCCGATGCAAAAAAAATTTTTTTTTGGGAAGCCCTAAATTCAAAAAAGCTGAGGAATACTCAACTTATGATAAATCGAAGTCTACACCATCCAGATGTCGTCTTGACTTCTGAAGTCAGTGATTGGCTGCAGTGGTGAGGTGACTTGAAGAGAGCATTATCAGAGAAACATGCAGTGTCACCTGACCACTGCAGCCAATCACCGTCTTTTGACCTGTCAAACATGCTCCAAATTTATTAAGACACCTACCGTATTTTCCTGCGTATAAGATGACTTTTTAACCCCTGAAAATCATCTCAACAGTCAGGGGTCGTCTTATACACCGGGTACGGCGTGTGCAGGGAGCGGTCCTGTATGGTTCCCAGGGTCTGGAGGAGAGGAGACTTTCCTTCAGGCCCTGCGATCCATATTCATGTAAAAAAAAGAATAAAAATACAAAATATTTTTATATACTTACCCTCCGACGGCCAGCGTCTCTCAGTAGTGCAAGAGGCGGCCTCCATTCCTAAGGATGCATTGAGCAAAGGACCTTCGATGATGTCACGGTCACAAGCCCGGTCACGTGACCGCGACGTCATCGAAGGTCCTTTGCTCAATGCATCCTTAGGAACGGAGGCCGCCTCTTGCACTACTTAGAGCCGCTGGCCGTCGGAGGGTAAGTATATCCCATATTTTTTACTTTCATTCTTTTTTTTACATGAATATGGATCCCAGGGCCTGAAGGAGAGTCTCCTCTCCTCCAGACCCTGGGAACCATCCGCACCGCACACGCCATTTAAGATGACCGCTGTCTTATACGGCGAGTATATCCCAAATTCCATATTTTATATGGAAAAGTTGGGGTCGTCTTATACGCCCAGTCGTCTTATACACCTGAAAATACGGTAATTTGGAGGATTTCATGCCATATAAGAATTTCTGGATTATCATAGGTCTTAAGGACTTCTCCCCTCCTAGTATCTCCGCATGTATGGACAGTTGTGCTCTCATGAACCTGGAAAAGTTGTATCGGCGGTCATATTTACTACAGTGTTTTGAAGAGTTTCTGCTGTGAGCTTTCAGACCTACTGGTATGTTAATTCCACGTCTCCGGGGAATTGTGTATATTACCGTGATGTAAAGGCTCATTAGCCTGTCTACATCTGTACAGCTGATTATGGATGTCATTTTTCCCGGGCTGTGGAAATTTCAGTGATTTCAGCTATGCCATTACCGCATTAGATAGCATGGCAGTAACACAAAGAAGGATGGTGCTCGGCACGGTCTCATGTCACAGCGCGACCGCTTCATAGGAGACCATGCTGCCATATCAGGGCAATGGTGTAAGCTGTATGTCTTCTTCCTGGCTCCTATATGCTGCAGTACCTTCGCCTGGTCATCTACCATCCAGTGCGGGCCCAGTGTTGGACTGGGGTGCCAAGGGCCCACTAGTAACCAACAGCAGGGCCCCACTGTTCAGCTACAAATGTGACATTTTCCTCTATCACAAATGTATATAACAATGATCTGGGTAGATTGGCAATAAATTAAATGCTGCCTTTGTCTGTACATAGTGATTCAAGTATAATGTGCCAAGTACTGCATATATAAGAGAGTAGTAGCCCACTCATGCGCAGGGGCCCGCCAGAGGATTTTCCTATTTTCCTGTGGGCCAGTCCAAGCCTGTGCGGGCTCAGCACAAAAAAAAAAAAAAAATTCACGTTCCTTAGGTGCAGTCTTGCTTTTTGGTAGATTCAGGTGACGTCTTCCTTTTATTTTGAGGGATAGGAGATGTTTAATTACAATTGTCAGCCATATTAGCTGTTAGGGGGATAGTTATCTGTCCAGAGGAACCCTCTATGTTTCCTAGCACTTGATCTCAATAGATGAACTTTTACATGAATAACAATTGTGCTCTTGCAATAATTTTGATCCCACATATCATACACTAGATAGGACATGCATATTATATGGAGAAGTATTTGGATACATTTTTTAATAAAATCAGTCCCATTCACCCCGCTGTATAAATCAAGCTCCTCGCCATGCCGTCTGTCATTACACACATTTGTGAAAGTATAAACAGTTCTAAAGAGCTTCTTGTTACCAGCGTGGTCCTGTAATAGGAGCCACCGGTGGAAGAAGTCCGTTCACGACATTTGTTTCACCCAGAAATATACCATCATCCCCAGTAAATGGGATTACTGAAAAGTGGAAGGAAATGCAGCAACTCACCAAGAAAGTGGAGACCACATATGGTTAGGGTGCTTTCACATTGCACATATAGTATCTTCACTTTCGTGGGTCCCATTGGGGCTTGTGTCCGAACTCCCTACAAAACGGGATTTGGACGTAGTTGATTACATCTGGGTTTCCGCCTCCAGTAGTTGTATAGGCCCGAAAGTGATGTATGGCGGAGTGCACATTTGCTCTGCCGACACCATTTTAGTCAAGGGCCCTATTGACGCATATGTCCAAATCCCATTTTGTGGGGTGTTTGGACGCAAGCCCTAACGAGACACACAAATGTAAAGATAAGCCAAAGTGAAAGCACCCTTATAGAGCAAGGTCACAGAGCGCTGAAGAGCAGCGGGCATAAAACCTCCAAGCTTCCTCTGTGACATGAGTTTCCATGCCCGAGCATCTGTAGACAAGCCTTACATCACCAAACACAAGCAATGGATAGGGTGGTAAAAGGCAAGCAGCCACTGGACTCTGGAGCAGTGGAAATGTGTCCTGTGCAATGATCGATCTGGGTTTGGCGAATTCCAGGATAAAGTTAACTGACTGCATTGTGCCAGCAGTTTGGTGGTGAGGGATAATGCTATGGGTGTTGGGATCAGTCACTTAGTTGGATTGTAGGGTAATCTTAAAGAGTAATTTTTATTTAATAAATCATAATACACATGAAAATAAGCATCTTTGCAATATATCCTGTAACTGAAATCTGTTTTTTTTTCTCCTTCTAAACTAGATTGATCATTTACTCTCAAGATTCTTAGTTCACAGGTAAAATGTGTATTCAGTGAAGACAGACTTTCCCAATACTGAGATAGGAGATGGAAGTTATTACTGATAAGATTCTATGTAGACAGGAGAAGAGGAGGAAGAGGGAGCTTTGCCTCTAACTCCTCCTTTCTCCTCCTCTCTCCTGTCTACATAGAATCTTATCAGTAATAACTTCCATCTCCTGTCTCAGTGATGTAACATTCTCTAATAGGATATATTATAAAGTTTCTTATTTTCACGCAAATGATCGATTTATGAAATAAAAAATTAAAACAACAGCTACTCTTCTGTGCTTCAGCATACCAAGATATTTTGGACAATTGCAACTTTCAACTTTGTGAGACACAGTTTAGAGAAGGGCTATTTCTACTCCAGCATGACTGTGCCCCAGGTCAAAAAGCAATCTCCATAAAGGCATGGTTGGGGAGTTCGACGAAGAAGAACTTGACTGGCTGCGCAGAGCCCCACCTTAAACCTAAATGGGATGAACTAGAATTGAGATTGCAAGCCAGGACTTCTAAGTGTAACGTGTGGGTGCCCCAATGCTGGCTGTCCACCAACGTTCATCATCCAACCTGATGGAACTGGAGAGGATCTGCAAGGAAGAATGGCAGAGGATCCCCAAATCCAGGTGTGAAAAACTTGCATCATTCCCAAGAAGACTCATGGCTGTACTAGCTTAAAAGGGCGCTTCTACTCAATACTGAGCAAAGGGTCTGATACTTATGACCATGTGATATTTCAGTGTTTCTTTTTTAATAAATGTGCAAAAATGTCTACATTTCGGGTATTTTTCAGTCGAGATGGGGTGCAGAGTGCACATTAATGAGAAAAAAATGAACTTTTTTGATTTTACCAAATGGCTGCAATGAAACAAAGTGTGAAAATTTAAAAGGGTCTGAATACTTTCTGTACCCACTGTATAGTCTTATACATAGGGGGCAGTATTATAGTATTTATATTCTTGTACATAGGGGCAGTATTATAGTAGTTATATTCTTGTACATAGGAGGCAGTATTATAGTAGCTATATTCTTGTACATGGGGGAAGAATTATAGTAGTTATATTATTGTACATAGGGGCAGTATTATAGTAGTTATATTCCTGAACATGGGGGGCAGTACTATAGTAGTTATATTCTTGTACATAGGAGCAGTATTTTAGTAGTTATATTCTTGTACATAGGGGCAGCATTATAGTAGTTATATTCTTGTACATAGGGGCAGCATTATAGTAGTTATATTCTTGTACATAAGGCAGTATTATAGCAGGTATATTCCTGTACATAGGGGGCAGGATTATATTAGTTATATTTTTGTACATAGAGGGCAGTACTGTAGTAGTTATTTTTTGTACACAGGGGACAGTATTATAGTAGTTATGTTCTTGTACATAGGGCCAGTATTATAGTAGTTATATTCTTGTACATAGCAGCAGTATTATAGTAGTTATATTCTTGTATATAGGGGCAGCATTATAGTAGTTATATTCTTGTACATAAGGCAGTATTATAGTAGTTATATTCTTGTACATAGAGGGGCAGTATTATATTTATATTCTTGTACATAGAGGGCAGTACTGTAGTCATATTTTTGTACACAGGGGACAGTATTATAGTAGTTATATTCTTGTACATAGGGGACAGTATTATAGTAGTTATATTCCTGTAAATAGGGAGCATTATTATAGTAGTTATATTCTTGAACATAGGAGCCAGTATTATAGTAGTTATATTCTTGTACATAGGAACAGTATTATAGTAGTTATATTCTTGTACATAAGGCAGTATTATAGTTTTTATATTCTTGTACATAAGGAGCAGTATTATAGTAGTTATATTCTTTTATATAGGGGCAGTATTATAGTAGTTATATTCTTGTACATAGGGGGAAGAATTATAGTAGTTATATTCTTGCACATAGGGGCAGTATTATAGTAGTTACCGGTATATTCTTGTACATAGGGGGCAGTATTATAGTAGTTATATTCCTGAACATAGGGGGGCAGTATTATATTAGTTATATTCTTGTACATAGGGGGCAGTATTATAGTAGTTATATTCTTGTACATAGGCACAGTATTATAGTAGTTATATTATTGTACATAGGGAGCATTATTATAGTAGTTATATTCTTGTACATAGGAACAGTATTATAGTAGTTATATTATTGTACATGGGGTCAGTATTATAGTAGTTATATTCTTGTACATAGGGGGCTAGGTTCACACTACGTTAGTGCAGTCCGTTCAACATATCCGTTAAACGGACTGCACTAACGCAAGTGCCGGCACTTGCACAGTGCTAGCTCCATCTGCGCTAGCGGCGAGCTAGCAGTGACGGACCCGGAAACGCTGCAGGCGGCGTCTCGGGTCCGGCACTCAATGACGGCACATCGCTAGCGCACGCCCATTGTGGGCGTGCGCTAGCGATGCGCTCGCCATTGCTTGTAATGGCGGCGTTAACGGACTACGTTACACCGCGTTATGCCAAGGTGTAAGTAGTCCGTTAAACGGGTTCACACAACGCAGTGTTAACCCAGCCTTATAGTAGTTATATTCTTGTACATAGGGGGAAGTATTATAGTAGTTATTTTCTTGTACATAGTGGCAGTATTATAGTAGTTATATTCTTGTACATAGGGGGCAGTATTATAGTAGTTATATTCTTGTTCATAGGGAGCAGTATTATAGTAGATATATTCTTGTACATAGGGAGTAGTATTATAGTAGTTATATTCTTGTACATAGGATGCAGTATTATTGTAGTTACAGTATATTCTTGTACGTAGGGAGCAGTATTATAGTAGTTATATTCTTGTACATAGGGGCAGTATTACAGTATCTACTATATAATTGTCTATGGGTCACTTCCGTCTTTCTGTCTGACTGTCTGTCTTTCTGTCTGTCTGTCACAGATATTCATTGGTCGCGGCCTCTGTCTATCATGGAAATACAAGTCGCTGATTGGTCGCGGCAAAACGCCCACAACCATTGCCACGACCAATCAGCGACGGGCACAGTCCGGCAGCAACATGGCCACTCCTTCCTCACCGCAGTCAGTGCCCGCTCCATACTCCCCTCCAGTCAGCGATCACACAGGGTTACTGGCAGCGCTAATGGACCGCGTTATGCCGCGGTGTAACGCACTCCATTAACGCTGCTATTAACCCTGTGTGACCAACTTTATTACTATTGATGCTGCCTATGCAGCATCAATAGTAAAAAGATCTAATATTAAAAATAATAAAAAAAATAAAAAATCATCATATACTCACCTTCCGGCGCCTTTACCGCTCCTCGCGACGCTCCGGTGACCGGTTCATGCATTGCGATCTCGCGAGATGATGACGTAGCGGTCTCACGAGACCGCTACGTCATCATCTCGCGAGACCGCAATGCACTCTTGAGACCAGAGCGCGCGAGGAGCGTCGGTAAACGCTTCCTGGATCCAGGGGCCAATGGATGGTGAGTATATAACTATTTTTTATTTTAATTCTTTTTTTTAACAGGGATATGATGCCCACATTGCTATATACTACGTGGGCTGTGCAATATACTACACGGGCTGGGCAATATACTACTCGGGCTGGGCAATGTACTACGCGGGCTGGGCAATGTACTACGCGGGATATGCAATATACTATGCGCGCTGGGCAATATACTACGCGGGCTGGGCAATATACTGCGTGGGCTGGGCAATATACTACGCGGGCTGGGCAATATACTACGCGGGCTGTGCAATATACTATGCGCGCTGTGCAATATACTACGCGGGCTGTGCAATATACTACACAGGCTGTGCAATATACTACGCGGGCTGTGCAATATACTACGTGACTGGGCAATATACTACGTGACTGGGCAATATACTACATGGCTGGGCAATATACTATGTGGCTGGGCAATATACTACGTGATTGGGCAATATACTACGTGGGCTGTGCAATATACTACGTGGCTGGGCAATATAGTACGTGACTGGGCAATATACTATGTGGCTGGGCAATATACTATGTGGCTGGGCAATATAGTACGTGACTGGGCAATATATTACGTGACTGGGCAATAAAATATGTGGCTGGGCAATATAGTACGTGACTGGGCAATATATTACGTCACTGGGCAATATACTATGTGGCTGGGCAATATAGTACGTGACTGGGCAATATACTACGTGACTGGGCAATATACTACGTGGCTGGGCAATATAGTACGTGACTGGGCAATATACTACGTGGCTGGGCAATATACTACGTAACTGGGCAATATACTACGTGACTGGGCAATATACTATGTGGCTGGGCAATATACTACATGACTGGGCAATATAGTACGTGACTGGGCAATATACTACGTGACTGGGCAATATACTACGTGACTGGGCAACATACTACGTGACTGGGCAATATACTACGTGGCTGGGCAATATACTACGTGGGCTGTGCAATATACTACGTGGACATGCATATTCTAGAATACCCGATGCGTTAGAATCGGGCCACCATCTAGTAGTAGTTATATTCTTGTACATAGTGAGCAGTATTATAGTAGTTACTGTATATTCTTGTACATAGTGAGCAGTATTATAGTAGTTACTGTATATTCTTGTACATAGGGAGCAGCATTATAGTAGTAATATTCCTGTACATAAGGGCAGTCTTATACTGGGTGTCCCTAAATTCTGGACACATAGGAATTCTCATTAGCTATAATTTTAATTAATGTAATTAATTATAATACAATTTTGCAAAGCTCATCAACCTTTGGATTACAAAATGATAGAAATTATGATGGAGAACTTACCGTATTTAATATTCCAGTTGAATAAAAAAGTTCTATCAGTTATATTCTGGTACATGGGGTGCAGTTTTATAGATTTCTGTACAGTACCTAATGTTGAAGTTTTTATGATATTCTTCTTTTCCATGTAAAACTTTGAGATCTAGTGATGTCTTTGACCTTGTTGGATGCGTGGGAGGAGAGTCCAGCACCACCACCAATTATACCTTTTTAATATTTTATTTCGGGAAGCGGAAATAATAAATACCATTTTATCTGTAAAGAGCGAGTCCTGCTGTAATGTTTTGCACTGACAATCTGGGATGTATCACACAGATGCTGTACAGATGTTGTCACATTGAATACTTCTCTGGTTGATGAGTGATGGGATGTAGAACATCTGACATTGTAACTAATTAGTGATTCTTACTGATTTGATATTGATTGCCTATCCTAAGGATCTAAGTAATCGACAGCGTTTGTTATTAGCAACACATTGAAAATCCAATTTGTACTACCTGGGTTTATACATATTCTAAAAAAATTTTGTGCAACTATATTTTGACAATTTGTGGCATTTTTCATTATGTTCGGGGTTAATCAACCAGCGGCAATGGACTCCTTGCTTCTTGTGTCTCATTACCCTAGCACACAACTCTCTCCCTTTCTCCAAAATGATTACCTTGTATTAGGAGCTAGCCAGAGAGTACAAGGCTTTAGCGTAATGGCTTTATTGTTTTGGAACCCGAAATACTTCTAATCTACGACTTGTGCAAACATGTTTAATGTGTGTTAATGTGTTTTCCAAGCAGACCCTCTCAGCAAAACCCCTCTTGTCATTAATTGACATCAGTAGCACTGTACAGGATTTCAAAGGGTTGGCCAAAGCCCGGCCGTGTTTCTCATTTCCTTCCACTTTCCTGTGTTCGGTATGCCAATTTTAATTTGTTCCCATGGAGGGATGAGGCCTGCCAAGCTGGGGATTTTATATAGCAATGGCTGCATTGAACTTGCCAGGCACAGGAATTCTTTTTTCCTCCCCTCGCTGTTTTCTCCTGCACTCAATGGTGGTATCTGCTTGTGATTAGACTGAATCCCTCACTTGGCTGATGGTCACATCTCCAGAGGTAGACAGAGAGGTCTCTTCTGAGGATTAAGCACAAAAAATGTACCAGTGAACCTGATGGGTTGTCATTTTTTATGCAGTTTAAAGGGGTTCTCCAACTAACATGCCAGCTTCTCAAAATGCTTCTCTGGAGTATCAGGAATAATTTATTTAACGGAAACATGGCCTCTTGTTTCACGTTCAGTATTTGGTCAGTATTTTACATGTGTATTTGTAAGCCAAAATCAGGAATGGGTGACAAATACAGAAGTGGTGATGTGTTTTGATTACACTTTTCCTCTATAATCAAATTTTCCACATCTGATTTTTGGCTTGCTAATACGAATGCAAAATAATGAATGTATGAACGTGGTCTAGAGGTCCTCATATACAGTTGTGCTCAAAAGTTTACATATCCCAGCAGAATTTTTGCTTTCTTGGCCATTTTTCAGAGAATATGAATGATAACACCAAAACTTTTTCTCCACTCATGGTTAGTGGTTGGGTGAAGCCATTTATTGTCAAACTACTGTGTTTTCTCTTTTTAAATCATAATGACAACCCAAGACATCGAAATGACCCTGATCAAAAGTTTACATACCATGGTGATTTTGGCCTGATAACATGCACAGAAGTTGACAAAAATGGGTTTGAATGGCTACTAAAGGTAACATCCTCACTTGTGACCTATTTGCTTTTATTCTCTGTGTGCATAAAAGCTGACTGAGTTTCTGGGATCCAGACAGACTCTTGCATCTCTCATCCCGCCACTGATGTTTCTGGCGTGTGAGTCATGGGGATTGCAAAAGAATTGTCAACTGATCTATGGGAAAAAGTAGTTGAACTGTATAAAACAGGAAAGGGATACAAAAAGATATCCAAGGAATTAATAATGCCAGTCAGCAGCATTCAAACTGTGATTAACAAATGGAAAATCAGGGGCTCTGTAAAAACAAAACCACGGTCAGGTAGACAAACAAAAATGTCGTCCACAACTGCCAGGAAAATTGTTTGGGATGCAAAGAAAAACCCACAAATAACATCAGCTGAAATACTGGACTCTCTGAACACTAGCAGTGTGGCTGTTTCAAGATGCACAATAAGGAGGCAATTGAAGAAAAATAGGCTGCATGGTTGACTCCCCAGAAGAAAGCCATTACTGCGCAAATACCAAAAAAGTATCATGTCTACAATGTGCAAAACAATACATAGACAAGCCTCAAAACTTCTGGAACAAGGTAATTTGGAGTGATGAGCTGTTATGACCTGGTGGTTAGGAGCACCCGGTATGATCTGATAGTTAAACCTCATACAGGACGAGCTCTGGGATGTGGGAGCTCTGCTGACCGCAAGCCCTAATCCTATCACACACACTAGAAATAGCCGTGGAGCGCTCCTGACCAGACCTAGGCGCCTCATCACAGCCTAAGAACTATCTAGCCCTAGAGATAGAAAATAAAGCCTACCTTGCCTCAGAGAAATTCCCGAAAGGTAAAGGAAGCCCCCCACATATATTGACTGTGAGTAAAGATGAAAGTCACAAACGCAGAAATGAAATAGGTTTCAGCAAAGGGAGGCCAGACTAAATAGACAGAGGAAAGGAAAGGTAACTTTGCGATCAGCACAAAAACCTACAAAAGACCACGCAGAGTGTGCAAAAAAGACCTCCACACCGACTCACGGTGCGGAAGGGCCACTCTGCATCCCAGAGCTTCCAGCTAGCAAGACAAAATCATGAAAACCAGCTGGACAAGAAAACAGTGAACAAATAGTGACTATCAGGAACTTAGCTTCTGCAGGAGAAGGCAGGTCACCAGAGAGATCCAGGAGCAAACTGAACCAATGCAAAAACATTGACAGTTGGCATGGAGTAACGATCTGAGAGGAGTTAAATAGAGCGGCCAACCAAAGGATAAACCACGTCACCTGTATAAGGAACCTCAGAAGCAGCAGCTTCACTCACAGCCACCAGAGGGAGCCCATAGACAGAACTCGACGAAGTACCATTCACGACCACAGGAGGGAGTTCGACAACAGAATTCACAACAGTACCCCCCCCTTGAGGAGAGGTCACCGAACCCTCACCAGAGCCCCCAGGCCGATCAGGATGAGCCAAATGAAAGGCACGAACAAGATCGGCAGCATGAACATCAGAGGCAAAAAACCCAGGAATTATCTTCCTGACCATAACCCTTCCACTTGACCAGGTACTGGAGTTTCAGTCTCGAAACACGAGAATCCAAAATCTTCTCCACCACATGCTCCAACTCCCCCTCAACCAACACCGGGGCAGGAGGATCAACGGAGGGAACCATAGGCGCCACGTATCTCCGCAACAACGACCTATGGAACACATTATGGAAGAAGCTGGAAGGTCCAAACGAAATGACACAGGATTAAGAACTTCAGAAATCTTATATGGTCCAATGAAACGAGGCTTAAACTTAGGAGAGGAAACCTTCATAGGAACGTGACGAGATGACAACCAAACCAAATCCCAAACACGAAGTCGGGGACCAACACAACGCCGGCGGATAGCGAAACGTTGAGCCTTCTCCTGGGACAATGTCAAATTGTCCACCACATGTGTCCAAATCTGCTGCAACCTGTCCACCACCGCATCCACACCAGGACAGCCAAAGGCTCAACCTGCCCTGAAGAGAAACGAGGATGGAAACCAGAATTGCAGAAAAAAAGAGAAACCAAAGTAGCCGAGCTGGCCCGATTATTAAGGGCGAACTCAGCCAAAGGCAAGAAAGACACCCAATCATCCTGATCAGCAGAAACAAAGCATCTCAGATATGTCTCCAAAGTCTGATTAGTTCGTTCGGTTTGGCTATTAGTCTGAGGATGGAAAGCCGACAAATCAATGCCCATCTTAGCGCAAAAGGACCGCCAAAACCTCGAAACAAACTGGGAACCTCTGTCCGAGACGATGTTCTCTGGAATGCCATGCAAACGAACCACATGCTGGAAAAACAATGGCACCAAATCAGAGGAGGAAGGCAGTTTACATAAGGGTACCAAATGGACCATCTTAGAGAAGCGATCACAAACCACCCAAATGACCGACATCTTTTGAGAAACAGGGAGATTAGAAATAAAATCCATGGAAATATGCGTCCAGGGCCTCTTCGGGATCGGCAAGGGCAAAAGCAACCCACTGGCACGAGAACAGCAGGGCTTAGCCCGAGCACAAATCCCACAGGACTGCACAAAAGAACGCACATCCCGTGACAAAGAAGGCCACCAAAAGGATCTAGCCACCAAATCTCTGGTACCAAAGATTCCAGGATGACCAGCCAATACTGAACAATGAATCTCTGAGATAACTCTACTAGTCCATCTATCAGGGACAAACAGTTTCTCCGTAGGACAACGGTCAGGTCTATCAGCCTGAAACTTTTGCAGCACACGCCGCAAATCAGGGGAAATGGCAGACAAAATTACCCCTTCTTTAAGAATACCCGCCGGCTCCGGAACACCCGGAGAGTCAGGCACAAAACTCCTTGACAGGGCGTCAGCCTTCACATTCTTAGATCCCGGAAGGTATGAAACCACAAAATCAAAACGGGAGAAAAAGAGCGACCATCGAGCCTGTCTAGGATTCAACCGTTTGGCAGACTCGAGATAAGTCAAATTCTTGTGATCCATCAAGACCACCACGCGATGTTTAGCTCCTTCAAGTCAATGTCGCCACTCCTCGAATGCCCACTTCATGGCCAACAACTCCCGATTGCCCACATCATAATTGCGCTCAGCAGGCGAGAATTTTCTAGAAAAGAAGGCACAGGGTGTTAGGGGTCGAGTTCCCGCTTCTGCACAGGGGGAATCTCGAGCCACTTCCGCTGCGGTCTCCCATTCTTGTCCAGCCGCAGTGGAGCCTGCTCAGCAAGGACGTCGGTCCCAGCGTCTTGCTCATTCTCACTCTGTTCTGAGAGTTAGTGCTGCTTCTCCAGTCTCTGCCATTAAAGTCAGTGCTGGTCAGCAGCGAGCGGACTTCTCTGGGACTAAGTCCTTGTCTGCATGTACTGAGCATGCCCAGCGTAAGGTCTCCCGTTGGAGATCGAGGGTCATGTGCTCAGGCTCTGCAGCACATTCCATTGGTCCTCTTGGCAGGTCCTAGAAGGGCAAAAGTGCTGTGGCCACTTCCTGTGCTGCTGTTATATAAACTGCGCATGACCGCACGGCCATGCGCTAGTATTGTCAAACAATTGTTGATGTGTGTATGTTGTGAGTGCAAGTCGTCCTTGGAAACCCCTTCCCTATTGAATGTCTGTTCGCGGAAGGTGTATGGCTGCTACCTAGCGCCCGACTTAGCCTACAGCACTAAAAACACATCTCAGCGTCCTGTAGCTGTGCCTGCCAGTACGGCGCCGTGCGCCTGTCTTGCGCTTTCCATACCCGAGTCTGGGTGGTTAGTGGCGTCCGTTAGTGCGGCATCGCTCGCACTCTGGTGCACTTATATTCTTTAAGGTTCTCTACACACCCAGTTGCGGTGTTACGCCAGCAAGGGTCTAATCGGGCTCCAATCCCTTCTGGGGTTAAGTCCGCTGACCACTTGCTCGCGCACTAGTGCGGTACTGCGGTCCTGTGGATTAACAGGATCGCTTTCTTCACGCTGGGTGAGGTTTAACCCACGCGTGTATCCTTTAGTGTACCGCCATATTGTCCGTCTTGCTAGCTGCAGGGTCTTTTACCTGCACGGTGGACCTCGGACTGCGAACGCACCTAGTTTCTTACCATCTATACATGGTGCGTTCCGCCAGTCCTTAACAGAATACTAGCGCCAAGGTCTGGCTAGTATGGCGGACATTCAGCAATCTTTGCGGTATATCCAGCAGTTGGAGGGTAGGTTAAAGGTTCTCGAGAACTCAACCTCAGCTGTGGATGTTACCGCAGTTGCTGTAAAGGCTGCTGGCGTGGCGGCAGCAACCTTGTCCACTGCCACCCCTGTTCCGACATTATCCCGCCTCCCGTTGCCAGAAAAATTTTCTGGAGATTGCAAAACTTGTAGGGGATTCGTGAGTCAGTGCTCTATCCACCTCGAGCTCCTGGCTGCACGTTTTCCTACAGAGCGGGCTAAGGTGGGATTTATTGTCTCGCTGTTGTCGGACAGGGCGTTGGAGTGGGCTACGCCGCTGTGGGAGCGTGATGATCATGTGGTGCAGAGTGCTCCGTTGTTTCTGGGCACGCTGAAAAAGGTCTTTCTAGGACCTCAACTCACCCATGATACAGCGCTCCAACTACTGGCATTAACTCAGGGTGAGTCCTTGGTCAGCCATTTTTCTGTCCGATTCCGTACTTTAGCTTCCGAGCTGGAGTGGTCGGACAAAGCCCTTATCCCCATATTCTGGAGGGGCCTGGCTGACCATGTTAAGGACGCTCTGGCCACTAGGGAGATTCCTGCCACACTGGAGGAGTTAATATCTATTTCTACTCGTATAGACCTCCGTTTTAACGAGCGGAGGTTGGAACGAGCCCAGTGTAGGCAGAGGTTTCGGCTGGCTCCTAACTTCGCCAAACCTTTGGAATTCCCAGTCCAGGCATCTGAGTCACATGAGACCTTGGAGGTGACACGAGCGGGATCTAAGTCTCAGTCCGCTCGTGCACATAAGGTCCGTCATGTTTGCCAGCAGTCAGGACGTCTTGTCTCCAAGAGTCCTCAGCGGTCGGGGAAACGTCAGCGTCCAGTGGCAGTTGGAGGAGGTACACTAGACACGGCGACGTTTGCCTCAAAGTTGTCCTTCAAGGGGACAATTACCATAGGCCCATCCACTCTTACGGTCGAGCTTTGCTTGGATTCTGGGGCAGAGGGTAACTTTATGTCCTCCGCCTTTGCCCAGCGTCACGCAATACCCTTGGTGATGCTCGCCCAGCCAGTGACCGTTCGAGTGGTAAATGGGTCAACACTACCTTCACAGATTACCCACCAAACCATTCCTTTCACGCTGTCTGTGTCTCCATCACATCAGGAGATAATCTCCCTATTAGTCATTCCTGAGGGAATTGATGAGGTCCTGTTGGGGATGCCATGGCTTCGCTACCATTCTCCTCATATTGAGTGGTCCTCTGGGAGAATTTTGGGATGGAGTAAATCCTGTGAGGGTAGATGTCAGAGGGAGTGCGTTCAGGTTGCTACTACACAGGTACCCGCAGATCTTTCCTCTCTCCCCAAGCACTATTGGTCCCATGCAGACGTGTTCTCCAAAAGAGCTGCGGAGACTCTTCCGCCTCACCGTCCCTATGACTGTCCTATTGACCTCTTGCCTGGTGCTGAGCCTCCCCGGGGTCGAGTCTACCCGTTATCTCTCCCGGAGACGGAGGCAATGTCCCAGTATATTCAGGAGAATCTGGCAAGAGGATTCATTAGGAAGTCAGTGTCACCGGCAGGGGCTGGGTTCTTCTTCGTACAGAAGAAGACTGGAGACTTACGTCCATGCATAGACTACAGGGGTCTTAACGCCATTACCGTTAAGAACAAGTACCCATTACCCCTGATATCTGAGCTCTTTGATAGGCTACGGGGAGCAAAGGTATTTACAAAGTTAGATCTGCGGGGTGCTTACAACCTGATTCGCATCCGTGAGGGGGATGAATGGAAGACGGCTTTTAACACCAGGGATGGGCACTATGAATATCTAGTGATGCCCTTTGGGCTCTGTAATGCCCCAGCCGTTTTCCAAGACTTTGTGAACGACATCTTTCGGGATATGCTCACCACCTCGGTCGTAGTCTATCTGGATGACATTCTCATCTACTCTCCAGATATAGACTCCCATCGGAGAGATGTTCGCAAAGTCTTCGACCTCTTACGGGCAAACTCCCTCTACGCTAAGTTGGAGAAGTGTGTGTTTGAGCAGGAGTCCTTGCCTTTCCTTGGTTATATCATTTCTGCCCAGGGTTTGGCTATGGATCCTGCCAAGCTACAGGCAGTAATGGACTGGCAGGAACCCCATTCTCTTAAAGCGGTGCAGCGCTTTATGGGGTTCATTAATTACTATCGCCAGTTCATTCCACACTTCTCAACTTTGGTAGCTCCATTGGTCGCCCTCACCAAGAAGGGAGCAAATCCCAAGTTGTGGTCAGAGGAGGTCTCCAAGGCTTTTCTCTCGATTAAGTCACACTTCGCTAGCGCTCCCATCCTACATCGCCCCGATGTAGATAAACCATTCATCTTGGAGGTGGATGCCTCATCCGTTGGTGCTGGAGCAGTCCTTTTCCAAAAGGATGCTCAAGGTCGGAAGCATCCTTGCTTCTTCTTCTCCAAAACTTTCACACCAGCGGAGAGGAATTATTCCATCGGGGACAGGGAGTTGCTAGCCATGAAGTTGGCTTTTTCAGAGTGGAGACACCTCTTGGAGGGAGCTCGCTTTCCTTTCCAAGTCTTCACTGATCACAAGAGCTTGGTGTATATACAGACGGCCCAGCGGCTGAATTCTCGCCAGGCTAGATGGTCCCTGTTTTTCTCCCGGTTCCATTTTACCCTCCATTTTCTCTCCGGGGAGAAGAACGTTCGTGCCGACGCTCTCTCCCGCTCCGTAGTGTCATCTGAGGAGGAGGAGGAGGAGCCTCGGCTTATTGTCCCGCCTGAGAGCTTGAGAACTGTAGCTCCGGTTTCGCTGGAGTCTGTGCCCCCGGGCAAGACTTTCGTGCCAGCTAACTTGCGACCGGAGGTTCTCTCTTGGGCTCACTCCTCCAGAGTGGGTGGGCATTTTGGGACCAAGAGGACATCTGAGCTTTTGGCGAGAACATATTGGTGGCCGCATATGGTCCGAGATGTCAAGGACTATATTCGGGCGTGCGTTTCTTGCGCCCAGAATCGGTCTCCTCGGCAACGGCCTGCTGGGTTGCTTTACCCTCTACCGGTGGCAGACAGGCCCTGGGAGATGGTCGGAATGGACTTTGTGGTGGGCTTACCCAAGTCGCGTGGCTGCTCCATTATTTGGGTAGTCACCGACCATTTCTCTAAGATGGTACATTTGGTACCGCTTCCTCGGTTACCCTCAGCACGGGCCTTGGCGGTGTTGTTCATGAAGCATGTTTTTCGATTGCATGGTATGCCTGATAAGATTGTCAGCGATCGGGGTCCCCAGTTCGCGTCTCGGTTTTGGAGAGAGCTCTGCCGTTTGCTCAGCATAGAGTTAAACCTCTCCTCTGCATATCATCCCGAGACGAATGGGTTGGTGGAGAGAACCAACCAGACTCTGGTGACGTATTTGCGACATTTCGTCTCCGCTAGGCAGGATGACTGGGCATCTTTGCTACCTTGGGCGGAATTTGCCTTGAACAACGCCGTAGCCGATTCCACTGGCCAAACTCCTTTTCTCCTTAATTACGGCCAGCATCCGCGTGTTCCTGTGCCCATGCCCGTGTCATCCACCGATTCTAGGGTGGCAGACTGGGCGGTGGAGGCACGGGACATCTGGGACCGCACACAGGATGCCATTCGGGCCTCCAAGGAGAGAATGAGGGTTTCGGCTGATACACACCGGCGTCCCGCTCCGGTCTTTGCTCCCGGCGACTTAGTGTGGCTCTCCGCCCGTAACATCAGGCTGCGAGTTGAGTCCACTAAGTTTGCTCCTCGCTACATTGGCCCGTTTAAAGTTCTGGAACAGGTCAACCCTGTGGTTTACCGTTTGGCCATTCCTCCACGCCTTGGTATCACCGATACCTTTCACGTTTCCCTCTTAAAGCCCGTTCGTTTGTCTCGGTTTTCTGAGTTATCTGCTGGGACATCGGGTTCATCCACGGATGAGTTTGAGGTGAATGCTATTGTGGGAAGCAAGGTGGTACGTGGCAAAAAATTTTATTTGGTGGATTGGAAGGGTCATGGTCCAGAGGATAGAACCTGGGAGCACATTCGGGCTCCGCAGCTCATTGCTGCCTTCGAGCGTGGCGAGGCCCAAGGAGGGGGGGGCCCTAGGAGGGGGGGTAATGTTAGGGGTCGAGTTCCCGCTTCTGCACAGGGGGAATCTCGAGCCACTTCCGCTGCGGTCTCCCATTCTTGTCCAGCCGCAGTGGAGCCTGCTCAGCAAGGACGTCGGTCCCAGCGTCTTGCTCATTCTCACTCTGTTCTGAGAGTTAGTGCTGCTTCTCCAGTCTCTGCCATTAAAGTCAGTGCTGGTCAGCAGCGAGCGGACTTCTCTGGGACTAAGTCCTTGTCTGCATGTACTGAGCATGCCCAGCGTAAGGTCTCCCGTTGGAGATCGAGGGTCATGTGCTCAGGCTCTGCAGCACATTCCATTGGTCCTCTTGGCAGGTCCTAGAAGGGCAAAAGTGCTGTGGCCACTTCCTGTGCTGCTGTTATATAAACTGCGCATGACCGCACGGCCATGCGCTAGTATTGTCAAACAATTGTTGATGTGTGTATGTTGTGAGTGCAAGTCGTCCTTGGAAACCCCTTCCCTATTGAATGTCTGTTCGCGGAAGGTGTATGGCTGCTACCTAGCGCCCGACTTAGCCTACAGCACTAAAAACACATCTCAGCGTCCTGTAGCTGTGCCTGCCAGTACGGCGCCGTGCGCCTGTCTTGCGCTTTCCATACCCGAGTCTGGGTGGTTAGTGGCGTCCGTTAGTGCGGCATCGCTCGCACTCTGGTGCACTTATATTCTTTAAGGTTCTCTACACACCCAGTTGCGGTGTTACGCCAGCAAGGGTCTAATCGGGCTCCAATCCCTTCTGGGGTTAAGTCCGCTGACCACTTGCTCGCGCACTAGTGCGGTACTGCGGTCCTGTGGATTAACAGGATCGCTTTCTTCACGCTGGGTGAGGTTTAACCCACGCGTGTATCCTTTAGTGTACCGCCATATTGTCCGTCTTGCTAGCTGCAGGGTCTTTTACCTGCACGGTGGACCTCGGACTGCGAACGCACCTAGTTTCTTACCATCTATACATGGTGCGTTCCGCCAGTCCTTAACACAGGGTTTCATCACCGAGCCATCAGAACTTCTTTGCGACAAAACAGCCCCTGCTCCAATTTCAGAAGCATCAACCTCCACCTGAAAAGGGAGTGAAACATCTGGCTGGCACAACACAGGGGCAGAAGCAAAACGACGCTTCAACTCCTGATAAGCCTCTACAGCCGCAGAGGACCAATTGACCACATCAGCACCTTTCTTGGTCAAATCAGTCAACGGCTTAGCAACACTGGAAAAGTTAGCGATGAAGCGACGATAAAAATTAGCAAAGCCCAGGAACTTCTGCAAGCTCTTCACAGATGTCGGCTGAGTCCAATCGTAAATGGCCTGAACTTTAACAGGGTCCATCTCGATAGTAGAAGGGGAAAAAATGAAACCCAAAAATGAAACCTTCTGAACACCAAAGAGACACTTTGACCCCTTCACAAACAAGGAATTCGCACGAAGTACCTGGAACACCATTCTGACCTGCTTCACATGAGATTCCCAATCATCCAAAAAGACCAAAATGTCATCCAAATATACAATCATGAATCTATCCAGGTACTCTTGGAAGATGTCATGCATAAAGGACTGAAACACAGATGGAGCATTAGAAAGCCCGAATGGCATAACCAGGTACTCAAAATGGCCCTCGGGCGTATTAAATGCTGTTTTCCATTCATCACCCTGTTTAATTCGCACAAGATTATACACACCACGAAGATCTATCTTGGTGAACCAACTAGCCCCCTTAATCCGAGCAAATAAATCAGACAGCAGCGGCAAAGGATACTGAAATTTGACTGTGATGTTATTAAGAAGGCGGTAATCAATACAAGGTCTCAAAGAACCATCCTTCTTGGCCACAAAAAAAGAACCCTGCTCCCAATGGTGACGACGACGGACGAATATGACCCTTCTCCAAGGATTCCTTTATATAACTCCGCATAGCGGCGTGCTCTGGCACAGATAAATTAAACAGACGGCCCTTAGGAAACTTACTACCAGGAATCAAATTAATAGCACAGTCGCAATCCCTATGAGGAGGTAGGGCACCAGATTTGGGCTCTTCAAATACATCCCGGTAATCTGATAAAAACTCAGGGACTTCAGAAGGAGTGGAAGGTGAAATTGAGAGCAATGGAACATCACCATGTACCATCTGACAACCCCAGCTGGACACAGACATAGATTTCCAATCCAACACTGGATTATGGACCTGTAGCCATGGCAACCCCAAAACGACCACATCATGCAGATTATGCAACACCAAAAAGCGAATATCCTCCTGATGTGCAGGAGCCATGCACATGGTCAATTGAGTCCAGTACTGAGGCTTATTCTTGGCCAAAGGCGTAGCATCAATTCCTCTCAATGGAATAGGATACTGCAAGGGCTCCAAGAAAAAACCACAGCGCCTGGCAAACTCCAAGTCCATCAAATTCAGGGCAGCGCCTGAATCCACAAATGCCATTACAGAATAGGACGACAGAGAGCAAATCAGAGTAACGGACAAAAGAAATTTAGACTGTACCGTACCAATGGTGGCAGACCTAGCGAACCGCTTAGTGCGCTTAGGACAATTGGAGATAGCATGAGTGGATTCACCACAGTAAAAACACAGCCCATTCCGACGTCTGTGTTCTTGCCGTTCAGCTCTGGTCAAAGTCCTATCACACTGCATAGGCTCAGGCCTATGCTCAGAGAATACCACCAGATGGTGCACAGCTTTGCGCTCACGCATGCGCCGATCGATCTGAATGGCCAAAGACATAGACTCATTCAGACCAGCAGGCGTGGGAAATCCCACCATGACATCCTTAAGGGCTTCAGAAAGACCCTTTCTGAAAATTGCCGCCAGGGCACATTCATTCCACTGAGTAAGCACAGACCACTTTCTAAACTTCTGACAGTACACCTCCGCTTCATCCTGACCCTGACACAAAGCCAGCAAGATTTTCTCTACCTGATCCACTGAATTTGGTTCATCATAAAGCAATCCAAGCGCCAGAAAAAACGCATCAACATCACGCAATGCCGGATCTCCTGGCGCAAGGGAAAATGCCCAGTCTTGAGGGTCACCACGCAACAAAGAAATAATGATTTTTACCTGTTGAACGGGGTCACCAGAGGAGCGGGGTTTCAAAGCTAGAAACAGTTTACAATTATTTTTGAAATTCAAGAACCTAGATCTATCCCCAGAAAATAAGTCAGGAATAGGAATTTTAGGCTCTAACATAGGATTCTGAACCACAAAATCTTGAATGTTTTGTACCCTTGCAGAGAGATGATCCATACAAGAGGACAGACCTTGAATGTCCATATCTACACCTGTGTCCTAAACCACCCAAAGGTCTAAAGGAAAAGAAAGACAAAACACAGTGCAAAGAAAAAAAAATGGTCTCAGAAGTTCTCTTATCCCTCTATTGAGATGCATTAATACTTTGGGCCAGCTGTACTGTTATGACCTGGTGGTTAGGAGCACCCGGAATGACCTGATAGTTAAACCTCATACAGGACGAGCTCTGGGATGTGGGAGCTCTGCTGACCGCAAGCCCTAATCCTATCACACACACTAGAAGTAGCCGTGGAGCGCTCCTGACCAGACCTAGGCGCCTCGTCACAGCCTAAGAACTATCTAGCCCTAGAGATAGAAAATAAAGCCTACCTTGCCTCAGAGAAATTCCCCAAAGGTAAAGGAAGCCCCCCACATATATTGACTGTGAGTAAAGATGAAAGTCACAAACGCAGAAATGAAACAGGTTTCAGCAAAGGGAGGCCAGACTTACTAAATAGACAGAGGAAAGGAAAGGTAACGTTGCGATCAGCACAAAAACCTACAAAAGACCACGCAGAGTGTGCAAAAAAGACCTCCGCACCGACTCACGGTGCGGAAGGGCCACTCTGCATCCCAGAGCTTCCAGCTAGCAAGACAAAATCATGAAAACCAGCTGGACAAGAAAACAGTGAACAAATAGTGACTATCAGGAACTTAGCTTCTGCAGAAGAAGGCAGGTCACCAGAGAGATCCAGGAGCGAACTGAACCAATGCAAAAACATTGACAGCTGGCATGGAGTAACGATCTGAGAGGAGTTAAATAGAGCAGCCAACCAAAGGATAAACCACGTCACCTGTGTAAGGACCCTCAGAAGCAGCAGCTTCACTCACAGCCACCAGAGGGAGCCCATAGACAGAACTCGCCGAAGTACCATTCACGACCACAGGAGGGAGTTCGACAACAGAATTCACAACAATGAGCCCAAAATTTAACTTTTTGACACAACTATAAACGTTACATTTGGAGAGAGGTCAACACCAAAGAAACGTCATTCCTACTGTAAAGCACGGAGGTGGATCGCTGATGTTTTGGGGATGTGTGAGCTACAAATTCACAGGAAAATTTGTCAAAGTTGAAGGAAAGATGAATGCAGCATGATATCAGCAAATACTGGATGCAAATTTGCAGTCATCAGCCCGGAAGCTGCGCATGGGATGAACTTGGACGTTCCAACATGACAACAATCCAAAACACAAGGCCAAGTCGACCTGTCATTGGCTACAGCAGAACAAAGTGAAGGTTCTGGAGTGGCCATCTCAGTCTCCTGACCTCAATATCATTGAACCAATCTGGGGAGATCTCAAGCGCGCAGTTCATGCTAGACAGCCCAGGAATTTACAGGAACTGGAGGCTTTTTGTCAATAACTTTAAGCTGTCATTGATGTTAGAGGGGGCAATACACTGTATTAAGAAATGGGATATGTAAATTTTTGATCAGGGTCATTTGGATGTTTTAGGTTCTCATTATGATTTAAAAAGAGAAAACACAGTAGTTTGACAATAAATGGCTTCACCCAACCACTAACCATGAGTGGACAAAAAGTTTTGATGTTATCATTCGTATTCTCTGAAAAAAGGCCAGGAGTGCAAAAATTCTGTCTGGGTATGTAAACGTTTGAGCACAACTGTACATATTAGATAAAAGTCAGCAGAACGTGCCAATTTTGGATTATGACAGATGACATATTGATCGGGTGGTTGGATTTGATTGATCCTTTTGTTTGGTGGAAGGTAGACTGCTGCCAAAGAAGTCTGTCGTTGGCCCTTTCATAGAGAACACCGGAGCTCTCAGCTGAGCCATATTTACTGCCAATGACCTTTACCAGCATCCTAAATGTATATCTAAGGCTTCTGCAGTACACGAGAGACTTGTCAACTCTTTTTCAAGAGCCTTCCAGATGTGCATATATGGTGGCATACTTGCCTATATGTGTAAAAAAAAGGAATTTTAAGCCCCGCTCTCAGTGTCACCCTAGGAATGCCCCAGAACTGAAAAGAAGCACCATTTGTGGAAGAAAATGACCCCTTCTGGGCAGGATTTTTTGACCAGTGACATGCCCTAATTTTGCTAAGATTGTTTTCAAAAAGTTAGGACAGTCGCAGCAAATTGAGGACAGGTGCCAATTATGTGGTGGAATGTAGTAGTAAGAAAATCATGGTTTTCGGAAATAGTGGTGTAAGCCTCGTGGCGAGACTCTCTTGTCGCAGTTCGGCTTTGAGAAGAAGACCCATGAGAGATAAGAGAAACTGCTAAGGTTGTGGTGCTTGACAACTATGTTGAAAAAACTGCATGGTTGGTAGTGTTTCTCAGAGTGTCAAAAGGGTCATGTTCATCACAAACCCGAAATTGGCCCTGAGGCGAAGAAGCAGGTTGGTGGCATCCTACATCACAAGCTGCACTATTAACCCCTTAATCCCATATGACGTACTATCCCGTCCAGGTGACCTGGGACTTAATTCCCATGGACGGGATAGTACGTCATATGCGATCGGCCGCGCTCACGGGGGGAGCGCGGCCGATCGCGGCCGGGTGTCAGCTGCCTATCGCAGCTGACATCCGGCACTATGTGCCAGGAGCGGTCACGGACCGCTCCCGGCACATTAACCCCCGGCACACCGCGATCAAAGATGATCGCGGTGTGCCGGCGGTGCAGGGAAGCATCGCGCAGGGAGGGGGCTCCCTGCGGGCTTCCCTGAGACGATCGGTACACGGTGATGTGCTCACCGTGTACCGAGCGTCTTCTCCCTGCAGTCCCCGGATCCAAAATGGCCGCCGGGCTGCATCCGGGTCCTGCAGGGAGCACTTCCGGGTCAGGATCAGGCTGCAGCTGCAGCTCTAATCCTGCCCGGCTGTATGTCAGATCACCGATCTGACAGAGTGCTGTGCACACTGTCAGATCGGTGATCTGTGATGTCCCCCCCTGGGACAAAGTGAAAAAGTAAAAAAAAAAATTTCCACACTTGTAAAAAAAAATAAAAAAAAAATTCCTAAATAAAGCAGAAAAAAAAAAATATTATTCCCATAAATACATTTCCTTACATAAAAAAAAAACAAAAAAAACAATAAAAGTACACATATTTAGTATCGCCGCGTCCGTAACGACCCGACCTATAAAACTGGCCCACTAGTTAACCCCTTCAGTGAACACCGTAAGAAAAAAAAAAAAAAACGAGCCAAAAAACAACGCTTTATTATCATAACGCTGAACAAAAAGTGGAATAACACGCGATCAAAAAGACGGATATAAATAACCATGGTACCTCTGAAAACGTCATCTTGTCCCGCAAAAAACGAGCCGCCATATAGCATCATAACCAAAAAAATAAAAAAGTTATAGTCCTGAGAATAAAGCGATGCCAAAATAATTATTTTTTCTATAAAATAGCTTTTATCGTATAAAAGCGCCAAAACATAAAAAAAATGATATAAATGAGGTATCGCTGTAATCGTACTGACCCGAAGAATAAAACTGCTTCATCAATTTTACCAAACGCGGAACGGTATAAACGCCTCCCCCAAAAGAAATTCATGAATAGCTGGTTTTTGGTCATTCTGCCTCACAAAAAATCGGAATAAAAAGCGATCAAAAACTGTCACATGTCCGAAAATGTAACCGATAAAAACGTCAACTCGTCCCGCAAAAAACAAGACCTCACATGACTCTGTGGACCAAAATATGGAAAAATTATAGGTCTCAAAATGTGGAGACGCAAAAACTTTTTTGCTATAAAAAGCGTCTTTTAGTGTGTGACGGCTGCCAATCATAAAAATCCGATATAAAAAACTCGCTATAAAAGTAAATCAAACCCCCCTTCATCACCCCCTTAGTTAGGCTAGGTTCACATTGCGTTAATGGGTTAACGCTAATGGACAGCGTTGCACGGCGAAAATGTCACAATTAACGCCGTGCAACGGGTCCGTTAGCACAACCATTGACAGCAATGTGATTTTCGGGTGTAGCGCATCGCTAGAGCGTGCCATTTTCGGCTCGCGCTAGCAAGGTGCCGTTCTTTTGTGGCGCGCCTCAGACGCTGCTTGCAGCGTCCGCGGCGCGCCCGAGGTCCGATCCCCGATCTTCCAGAGCGGGGACGTTAACGCGACCACTAAACACGACACCTAAAAAGACATTGCGTTAGCGCAATCCGCTAGTGCTAAACGGATTTCCCTAATGCAATGTGAACCTAGCCTTAGGGAAAAATAATAAAATTAAAAAAAATGTATTTATTTCCATTTTCCCATTAGGGTTAGGGTTAGGGCTAGGGTTAGGGTTAGGGCTAGGGTTAGGGTTAGGGTTTGTATTACATTTACGGTTGGGATTAGGGTTGGGATTAGAATTAGGGGTGTGTCAGGGTTAGGTGTGTGGTTAGGGTTACAGTTGGGATTAGGGTTAGGGGTGCGTTTGGATTAGGGTTTCAGTTATAATTGGGGGTTTCCACTGTTTAGACACATCAGGGGCTCTCCAAACACGACATGGCGTCCGATCTCAATTCCAGCCAATTCTGCATTGAAAAAGTAAAACAGTGCTCCTTCACTTCCGAGCTCTCCCGTGCGCCCAAACAGGGGTTTACCCCAACATATGGGGTATCATCGTACTCGAGACAAATTGGACAACAACTTTTTGGGTCCAAGTTCTCTTGTTATCCTTGGGAAAATAAAAATTTGGGGGGCTAAAAATCATTTTTGTGGGAAAAAAAAGGATTTTTTATTTTCACGGCTCTGCGTTGTAAACTGTAGTGAAACACTTGGGGGTTCAAAGTTTTCACAACACATCTAGATAAGTTCCATGGGAGGTCTAGTTTCAATATGGGGTCACTTGTGGGTGGTTTCTACTGTTTGGGTACATCAGGGGCTCTGCAAATGCAACGTGACGCCTGCAGACCAATCCATCTAAGTCTGCATTCCAAATGGCGCTCCTTCCCTTCTGAGCTCTGCCATGCGCCCAAACAGTGGTTCCCCCCCACATACGGGGTATCAGCGTACTCAGGACAAATTGAACAACAACTTTTGGGGTCCAATTTATTCTGTTACCCTTGTAAAAATACAAAGCTGGGGGCTAAAAAATCATTTTTGTGAAAAAAAAAAAGAATTTTTATTTTCACGGCTCTGCGTTATAAACTGTAGTGAAACACTTAGGGGTTCAAAGTTCTCACAACACATCTAGATAAGTTCCTTGGGAGGTCTAGTTTCTAATATGGGGTCACTTGTGGGGGGTTTGTACTGTTTGGGTACATCAGGGGCTCTGCAAATGCAACGTGACTCCTGCAGACCAATCCATCTAAGTCTGCATTCCAAATGGCGCTCCTTCCCTTCCGAGCTCTGCCATGCGCCCAAACAGTGGTTCCCCCCCACATATGGGGTATCAGCGTACTCAGGACAAATTGGACAACAACTTTTGGGGTCCAATTTATTATGTTACCCTTGTGAAAATACAAAACTGGGGGCTAAAAAATAATTTTTGCGAAAAAAAAAAAAAAATTATTTTAACGGCTCTGCGTTATAAACTGTAGTGAAACATTTGGGGGTTCAAAGCTCTCAAAACACATCTAGATAAGTTCCTTATGGGGTCTAGTTTCCAAAATGGTGTCACTTGTGGGGGGTTTTAATGTTTAGGCACATCAGGGGCTCTCCAAACCAACATGGCGTCCCAACTTAATTCCAGTCAATTTTGCATTGAAAAGTCAAATGGCGCTCCTTCCCTTCCGAGCTCTGCTATGCACCCAAAAAGTGGTTTACCCCCACATATGGGGTATCGTCGCACTCAGGACAAATTGCACAACAACTTTTGTGGTCTAATTTCTTCTCTTACCCTTGGGAAAATAAAAAATTGGGGGCGAAAAGATCATTTTTGTGAAAAAATAAGATTTTTTATTTTTACGGCTCTGCATTATAAACTTCTGTGAAGCACTTGTTGGGTCAAAGTGCTCACCACACATCTAGATAAGTTCCTTAAGGGGTCTACTTTTCAAAATGGTGTCACTTGTGAGGGGTTCCAATGTTTAGGCACATCAGGGGCTCTCCAAACGCAACATGGCGTCCCATCTCAATTCCAGTCAATTTTGCATTGAAAAGTCAAATGGCGCTCCTTCCCTTCATAGCTCTGCCATACGCCCAAACAATGGTTTACACCCATATATGGGGTATCAGCGTACTCAGGACAAATTGGCCAACAATTTTTGAGGTCCAATTTCTTCTCTTACTCTTGGGAAAATAAAAAATTGGGGGCGAAAAGATCATTTTTGTGAAAAAATATGATTTTTTATTTTTACGGCTCTGCATTATAAACTTCTGTGAAGCAATTGGTGGGTCAAAGTGGTCACCACACATCTAGATAAGTTCCTTAGGGTGTCTACTTTCCAAAATGGTGTCACTTGTGGGGGGGTTTCAATGTTTAGGCACATCAGTGGCTCTCCAAACGCAACATGGTGTCCCATCTCAATTCCTGTCAATTTTGCATTTAAAAGTCAAATGGCGCTCCTTCCCTTCCGAGCTCTGCCATGCGCCCAAACAGTGGTTTACTCCCACATATGGGCTATCAGCGTACTCAGTACAGATTGTACAACAATGTTTGGCATCCATTTTATCCTGTTACCCTTGGTAAAATAAAACAAATTGGAGCTGAAATAAATTTTGTGTGAAAAAAAGTTAAATATTCATTCTTATTTAAACATTCCAAAAATTCCTGTGAAACCCCTGAAGGGTTAATAAACTTCTTGAATGTGGTTTTGAGCACCTTGAGGGGTGCAGTTTTTAGAATGGTCTCACACTTGGGTATTTTCTATCATATAGACCCCTCAAAATGACATCAAATGAGATGTGGTCCCTAAAAAAAAATGGTGTTGTAAAAATGAGAAATTGCTGGTCAACTTTTAACCCTTATAACTCCCTAACAAAAAAAAATTTTGGTTCCAAAATTGTGCTGATGTAAAGTAGACATGTGGGAAATGTTACTTATTAAGTATTTTGCATGAGATATCTCTGTGATTTAAGGGCATAAAAATTTAAAGTTGGAAAATTGCGAAACTTTCTAAATTTTCGCCAAATTTCCGTTTTTTTCACAAATAAACGCAAGTTATATCGAATAAATGTTACTACTAAAATGAAGTACAATATGTCACGAGAAAACAATGTCAGAATCGCCAAGATCCGTTGAAGCGTTCCAGAGTTATAACCTCATAAAGGGACAGTGGTCAGAATTGTAAAAATTGGCCCGGTCATTAACGTGCAAACCACCCTCGGGGCTTAAGGGGTTAATCAGATTTTTCTAAAGACAACTTCTTTTATAATTGTGAGTTTCTTTGCGAAATGACTTATTGGAAAGCAGTTTGGAGAAGGCTTATATTGGAAGATATATTTTTAGGAAATCTCTTAATTACTGCAGCCATCTATAGGCAGACAACCTGTGCCAACCTAGCCCTGCAGTAGCACTGGCCATACACATCAGCCTGCTGGACATTGTCTTCTTACCTCACCATGAGTTTGGTGGCTCACTCATTGGTTCTGCGACTTCTTAATATACTATATTAATTTATTTCTCAAGATATTCCTGATCTTCACTTTCTGTAAGTGAATTGATACACTCTTGTTTTTTTTTTTTTATAAGACACTTCATGCGAGATGTTTGGTTGGGGACAGATTTTTACAATTCTCATCTGAAACAACAGATTTCCCAGCTTCTTTCTTTAGTTTCCTCTCTACTCATCATTCTCTGGAATTATTTTCTTTTCGTCTCGTGGTTTTACACTTAAAGACGCCTTCTACAAGTTGTGTTTGAGAACAGCAGGACGTTCTCTGGGAGCGATTAGAAGAATGTGGCAGCGGTGCGCTTTGACTGTTCGCCAACGAGATTCCATCTCATGGAATATGTTTTACATAATGTGAGACCGCCTGCTTCACTTAGGATTATAGAAAAGGATCTGTCACCGCTTCTGACATTATGGTAAATATGTGTATTCTCCATGATGTCCCAGTCCTAGAGCACCTCTTCTACAGTTGCAGTCAACATAATTGGCACCATTGACTACATCAGATCTTCACAGACGTCCTACACATATATATATAGAGAGAGAGAGAGAGAGAGAGCGAGAACACAATCAAACAAATAAGGTAAACATATTAGATTTTGTCATATTTTTTAAATGAGAAGAATGATCCATTATCGCATGTCTGTAAGTGACAAAGGTATGTGAACCAGTATCTGGTGTAACTCACTTGTGCAGCAGTAATTGCTTCTAAACGGTCAAGTTAATTGGTTAGTCCTGCAAGTCGATTTAGAGGTATTTTAGCCCATTCCTTCGTACAAAACAGCTCCTAGCCAATTGCTGGGAGTTATCCTTTATTAAAGACTCCCTCTCCCTTTGAGAATTGCCATCAGCGAGTTGAATCATTAGGTAGTTGGTGTTCTTCCAGGCCACTTGTGAGGTCCCCTGGTCCTGATGAGGCCAGTTTCCTGAACCCGAATCCCTGGTCCAGGTGCGGCCAGTGTCCTGAAACCAGATCCTTTGTCCCCTTTGTCATTACCATCCCTAGGTCCAGCACTGCCTCTGCAACGCTTATCTAATCTTTGATGACCGGCTGTAATGGTGGTAATCAGTGCAGCCAGTCACAAGGCTCGACAGCTCGTTCTCTCAACATCAGCAGAGCTTTGTTTCTTAGGGTACCGTCACACTATACGATTTACCAACGATCACGACCAGCGATACGACCTGGCCGTGATCGTTGGTAAGTCGTAGTGTGGTCGCTGGAGAGCTTTCACACAGACAGCTCTCCAGCGACCAACGATGCCGAGGTCCCCGGGTAACCAGGGTAAACATCGGGTTACTAAGCGCAGGACCGCGCTTAGTAACCCGATGTTTACCCTGGTTACCAGCGTAAAAAAAAACCAAACAGTACATACTTACATTCCGGTGTCTGTCCCTTGCCGTCTGCTTCCCGCACTCACTGACTGCCGGCCGTAAAGTGAAAGCACAGCACAGCGGTGACGTCACGGCTGTGCTCTGCTTTCACTTTACGGCCGGCAGTCAGTGAGTGCGGGAAGCAGACGGCAAGGGACCTGACGGACACCGGAATGTAAGTATGTACTGTTTGGTTTTTTTTACGCTGGTAACCAGGGTAAACATCGGGTTACTAAGCGCCGTCCTGCGCTTAGTAACCCGATGTTTACCCTGGTTACAAGCAAACGCATCGCTAGATCGGTGTCACACACACCGATCTAGCGATGACAGCGGGAGATCCAGCGACGAAAGAATGTTCCAAACGATCTGCTACGACGTACGATTCTCAGCAGGATCCCTGATCGCTGCTCCGTGTCAGACACAGCGATATCGTATGGATATCGCTGAAACGTCACGAATCGTACCGTCGTAGCGACAAAAGTGCCACTGTGTGACGGTACCCTTATGTTAGACTTCTGCATCCCTACAATAAAATAAGACCCCATACACATTAAATAGCTGTCAACTGTCTACTATACTCAGAAATGCTCAGCTTCTCCAAGAGTTTTTGTGAAAGACCACTCCCAGACTCTTCTAGTGACAGCTTATCTCCCGGAGAACAACATCATCTGTCAAAGCAGAATTGGCAAGGACCCATACACATTAGATGGTTGTCTGAACTGCAGACTTTTATGTAATGTGTATGGGGCTCTTTTTCTCTTGAATTTTTGTTTGTCTGTATTCTCTCTTTTCCTTCCTCCCTGCCCAGAAGCTGTGGTATGATCAGACCATGTTCCTGTATGGTCAGACATTACACAGTACACAGCAGGGACACATTTATAAGATTATCTCGGCACAGGAACATTTTATTTAATCACATCCAATTGTGAAAATTATTATTATTCCAAGATCTATTGATTAACATGAACTTTGTTCTTGGACAACCCCTTTAAGTGTTCTTTTGACATATGATAGTGACAGGCCAGTAGTACCAATTTTCTAACATTTTATCGTTTATTTCCCCATTAAATAAGACAGATGCCACTTCCTCATCACACCCTTTGGGGGGAAGGGCCATAATGAAGTACTAAATGCAGCTGGGATGTCCCTAATGGGGGTCACAGGATAATAATAATAATAATAATCTTTATTTTTATATAGCGCTAACATATTCCGCAGCGCTTTACAGTTTGCACACATTATCATCACTGTCCCCGTTGGGGCTCACAATCATTAGAAGGTGACGCACCCATCCTAAAAGCTTATGCTGACACTAAGGCCGGCGTCACACTTGCGAGTTTTACGGACGTAAGAGCGCAGAAACTACGTCCGTAAAACTCGCAAAAAATACGGCACAATTATTCTCTATGCCCCTGCTCCTATCTGCCATATTAAACTGATCAGTATTATACGGCTTTCTACGGCCGTAGAAAATCGCAGCATGCTGCGTTTGTCACCGTATTGCGCAAATAAAACATCAATGAAAGTCTATGGAAGCCCCAAAAATACGGATTACACACGGACCAGCAGTGTGACTTGCGAGGAATACGCAGCGGTGTTAGAGAGAAAAGCCGGCAATTCAATTACCGGCTTTTGCTTTCTCCTTCCTAAACCCGACATGATATGAGACCTGGTTTACATACAGTAAACCATCTCATATCACCATTTTTTTTGCATATTCCACACTACTAATGTTAGTAGTGTGTATATGCAAAATTTGGCCGTTCTAGCTCTTAAAATAAAGGGTTAAATGGCGGAAAAAATTGGCGTGGGCTCCCGCACAATTTTCTCCGCCAGAGTAGTAAAGCCAGTGACTGAGGGCAGATATTAATAGCCTGGAGAGGGTCCATGGTTATTGCTCCCCCCCTGGCTAAAAACATCTGCCCCCAGCCACCCCAGAAAAGGCACATCTGGAAGATGCGCCTATTCTGGCACTTGGCCACTCTCTTCCCATTCCCGTGTAGCGGTGGGATATGGGGTAATGAAGGGTTAATGCCACCTTGCTATTGTAAGGTGACATTAAGCCAAATTAATAATGGAGAGGCGTCAATTATGACACCTATCCATTATTAATCCAATACTAGTAAAGGGTTAAAAAACACACACACATTATTAAAAATTAATTTATTGAAAAAATCACAAAGGTTGTTGTATTAATTTATTCTACTCTCAATCCACTCACTGAAGACCCTCGATCTGTAAATTAAAAAAAATAATAAACCAACAATATACTTACCTTCCGAGGATCTGTAAGGTCCAACGATGTAGATCCATCTGAAGGGGTTAAAATATTTTGCAGACAGGAGCTTTGCTAATGCAGCTGCTCATGTCTGCAAAACCCCAGCGAATGAAGGTAAAGTAGGTCAATGACCTATATTTAGCTTCATTTGCGGTGAGGCGCCCTCTGCTGGCTGTTCCTAGATCGTGGGAACTTTCATAGAAAGCTCCCTTGCTCGAGATCATAAGAGGGCGCCCTCTGCTGGTTGTCCTCATATGAACTCGAGCAAGGGAGCTTTCTAGGAAAGTTCCCACGATCTAGGAACAGCCAGCAGAGGGCGCCTCACTGCAAATGCAGGTAAATATAGGTCATTGACCTACTTTACCTTCATTCGCTGGGGTTTTGCAGACATGAGCAGCCTGCATTAGCAAAGCTCGTGTCTGCAAAATATTTTAACCCCTTCAGATGGATCTACATCGTTGGACCTTTATAGATCCTCGGAAGGTAAGTATATTGTTGGTTTATTATTTTTTTTTAATTTACAGATCGAGGGTCTTCAGTGAGTGGATTGAGAGTAGAATAAATTAATACAACAACCTTTGTGATTTTTTCAATAAATTAATTTTTAATAATGTGTGTGTGTTTTTTAACCCTTTACTAGTATTGGATTAATAATGGATAGGTGTCATAATTGACGCCTCTCCATTATTAATTTGACTTAATGTCACCTTACAATAGCAAGGTGGCATTAACCCTTCATTACCCCATATCCCACCGCTACACGGGAATGGGAAGAGAGTGGCCAAGTGCCAGAATAGGCGCATCTTCCAGATGTGCCTTTTCTGGGGTGGCTGGGGGCAGATGTTTTTAGCCAGGGGGGGGGCAATAACCATGGACCCTCTCCAGGCTATTAATATCTGCCCTCAGTCACTGGCTTTACTACTCTGGCGGAGAAAATTGTGCGGGAGCCCACGCCAATTTTTTCCGCCATTTAACCCTTTATTTTAAGAGCTAGAACGGCCAAATTTTGCATATACACACTACTAACATTAGTAGTGTGGAATATGCAAAAAAATGGTGATATGAGAAGGTTTACTGTATGTAAACCTTGTCTCATATCATGTCGGGTTTAGGAAGGAGAAAGCAAAAGCCGGCAATTGAATTACCGGCTTTCTGCTATCTCGCGCTGTATGAAGTAATAATTTATATACATATATGTGTCTACTGACATATATAGACAGTATATATGTTTTTTTTTTTTTTAACACATGGATCCCTTGTATAGCCGTTTGTCGGTTTTGCAAGCCTGCGATAAAAACACGCAGTACGGATGCCATACGGATTACATACGGAGGATGCCATGCGCAAAAAACGGTGACACACCCTGCCTACGGAGGAGCTACGGACCAATATTTTCAGGACTTTTCAGCGTATTACGGCCGTAATATACGGACCGTATTTTCATACGCTGAGTGTGACGCTGGCCTAAACCAGCTGCGACCTCGATGAGCAGAACAAGGCTGCAGTTCACGTCACCTATAATTAGGCTTTGGTGTCATGGCTCTGGTATGTGGAGCCAGGGAAATTTACTATAAGGTCCTACATTATGGAACGTGTATTCAGCGCAGTGAGGAAGGTGCGGCCTGTGTACATGTTCTGCCTCACTGTCAGCACGAGCGAGGAACAAGCACTGGAGAGTTCAGCTCTTGAGGTAAGCTGCATCAGCCTACAGAACTATAAGGGTATGTAAACCTATGGGAAACAAAAAACGCTGTGCACATGCTGCGGAAAAAAAACGCGCAGAAATGCAGCGGTTTACATTCTGCAGCATGTCACTTCTTTCTGCGGATTCTGCAGCGGTTTTACTGCTGCTCCTATAGAAAACCGCAGTTGTAAAACCGCAGTGAAATCCGCAGAAAAACCACGGTAAATCCGCGGTAAGTCCGCAATAAATCTGCAGCAAAAACGCAGCGTTTTTGCCCTGCAGATTTATCAAATCCACAGTGGACCATTATACGTGTGCCCATAGCCTTACAAACTGTAGTCACCCCCAAAACAAGAGTGAATCAGCTCCTCTCTGGAAGAGGTAGAGCGTCTCTCTGCTCCACCAGCCTTATCTAAACCACTGTAAAATATAATGTTCACTAATTCCTCACCGTTTTCAAGATTGCGGCTTAGGCCTCTTTCACACTTCAGTCTTTTGGCGTCAGTCTAAAACCGCCATTTTTCTCAAATAGCGGATCCGCCATTTTTGGGGGCGGATCCGCTATTTTCCCATAGACATACATTAGTGACGGATTGTGGCGGATGGTCGTCCGTTCCATCCGCCATGTGACGGATCCGCCGAGATTTGGCGGACGTCATCTAGACATTGACGGACATTATAACGTTTTTTGTCTACGCTGAAATGGCGGTTCGCGACGGATCCGTCACGTCCGCCATTCTATAGAATGGCCGCCTATGGGCGACGGATCCGTCGCGACCGTCATTTCGGCGCATCCGTCGCTCCAATCCGCTTTTCCAATTGCGCATGCTCCAAAAAGTAGATACTTTTCCATGACAACCCCCAAGTAACAGATCCGTCAAAAAAACGGATGCGTTAAAACCGTTTTCTCAACAATTGTGACGGATCCGTCGATCTGTCACTATGTCGGAGCAGACTGACTCCAAACAACTGAAGTGTGAAAGAAGCCTTACTGTCATTGAGTAGGAAACAGGTAGAGCAGGAAGAACAAAGTTGTAAAATCCCTTCTGTATGTGGCCTAATTTGTGCAAAAAGCAGGAAAAAAGTTTTGTATTTTTTTTCTAAGAAGCTTAACCCCTTAGTGGCAGAGCCAATTTGGTACTTAATGACCAAGCCAATTTTTACAATTCTGACCACTGTCACTTTATGAGGTTATAACTCTTTAAGGCTTTAACGGATGCTGCTGATTCTGAGATTGTTTTTTTGTGACATATTGTACTTCGTGCTAGTGGTAAAATTACTTTGATATTACTTGCGTTTATTTATGAAAAAAAACGGAAATTTGGGGAAAAATTTTAAAATTTTGCAATTTTCAAACTTTGAATTTTTATGCCCTTAAATCAGAGAGATATGTCACACAAAATAGTTAATAAATAACATTTCCCACATGTCTACTTTATCAGCACAATTTTGGAAATAATGTTTTTTGTTTGTTAGGAAGTTATAAGGGTTAAAAGTTGACCAGCGATTTCTCATTTTTACAACAAAATTTACAAAACCTTTTTTTAGGGACCAACTCACATTTAAAGTCACTTTGAGGGGTGTACATGACAGAAAATAACCAAAAGTGACACCAATCTAAAAACTACACCCCTCAGGCTGCCGTCACACTAGCAATATTGGGTCAGTATTTTACATCAGTATTTGTAGCCAAAACCAGGAGTGGAACAATTAGAGGAAAAGTATAATAGAAACATATGCACCACTTCTGCATTTATCACCCACTCCTGGTTTTGGCTTACAAATACTGAGGTAAAATACTGACCAAATACTGCTTGTGTGAAGGCAGCCTCAAGGTGCTCAAAACCACATTCAAGAATTTTATTACGTGCTTCACAGGAAGTGAAGCAATGCGGAGGGAAAAAATTAACATTTAACTTTTTTTTACAAACATTTTACTTCAGAACCAATACTTTTTATTTTCACCAGTGTAAAAAGAGAAAAAGAACCACAAAATCTGTTGTGAAATTTCTCCTGAATACGCCGATACCGCAAATGTGGGGGTAAAACACTGTTTGGGTGCATGGCAGAGCTTGGAAAAGAAGGAGCGCCGTTTGAGTTTTTCAATGCAAACTTGGCTGGAATTGAGATCGGATGCCATGTTGTGTTTAGAGAGCTCCTGATGTGCCTAAACAGTGGAAACCCCCTACATGTGACACCATTTGGAAACTAGACCCCTTAACCCCTTCCCGACCTTTGACGCATACGCTGCGTCATGAAAGTCGGTGCCATTCCGACCCATGACGCAGCATATGCGTCATGGAAAGATCGCGTCCCTGCAGATCGGGTGAAAGGGTTAACTCCCATTTCACCTGGCCTGCAGGGACAGGGGGAGTGGTAGTTTAGCCCAGGGGGGGTGGCTTCACCCCCTCGTGGCTACGATCTCTCTGATTGGCTGTTGAAAGTGAAACTGCCAATCAGAGCGATTTGTAATATTTCACCTAAAAAAATGGTGAAATATTACAATCCAGCCATAGCCGATGCTGCAATATCATCGGCCATGGCTGGACACACTAATGTGCACCCACTCCACTCCTCCGATCGCCCCCCCAGCCCCCTGATCTGCGGTCTGCTCCCCTCGGTCCTGTGCTCCGCTCCCCCGTCCTCCTGCCCGCTCCCCCCGTGCTCCAATCACACCCCCCGTGCTCCGATCCCCCCCCCCGCACTCCGATCCCTCCCCCGCACTCCGATCCCCCCCCGCACAGCGATCCTCCCCCCCGCACAGCGATCCCCCCCCCGCACAGCGATCCACCCGCCCGCACAGCGATCCCCCACTCCGTGCTCCAATCCACCCCCCCGTGTTCCGGTCCACCCCCCCCGTGCTCCGACGCCCCCCCCCCCGTGCCCTGATCTCCCCCCCCTTATACTTACCTGGCCTCCCGGGGACCGTCCGTCTTCTTTCCTGGGCGCCGCCATCTTCCAAAATGGCGGGCGCATGTGCAGTGCGCCCGCCGAATCTGCCGGCCGGCAGATTCGTTCCAGAGTGAATTTTGATCACTGAGATATAACCTATCTCAGTGATCAAAATAAAAAAAAAAAGTAAATGACCCCCCCCCCTTTGTCACCCCCATAGGTAGGGACAATAAAAAAAATATATATTGGGGTAAGAACTAGGGTTAGGGGTAGGGTTAGGGTTAGGGTTAGGGGTAGGGGTAGGGTTAGGGGTAGGGTTAGGGTTAGGGGTATGGTTAGGGTTAGGGGTAGGGTTAGGGGTAGGGTTAGGGTTAGGGTTTCGGTATGTGCACACGTATTCTGGTCCTCTGCGGATTTTTCCGCTGCGGATTTGATAAATCCGCAGTGCTAAACCGCTGCGGATTTATGGCGGATTTACCATGTTTTTTCTGCGCATTTCAATGCGGTTTTACAACAGCGATTTTCTATTTGAGCAGTTGTAAAACCGCTGCGGAATCCGCAGAAAGAAATGACATGCTGCGGAATGTAAACCGCTGCATTTCCGTGCAGTTTTTCCGCAGCATGTGTACAGCGATTTTTGTTTCCCATAGGTTTGCATTGAACTGTAAACTCATGGGAAACTGCTGCGGATCCGCAGCGTTTTCCGCAGCGTGTGCACATACCTTTAGAATTAGGCTTTGTGCACACGGTGCGGATTTGGCTGCGGATTCGCAGCAGTGTTCCATCAGGTTTACAGTACCATGTAAACATATGGAAAGCCAAATCCGCTGTGCCCATGGTGCGGAAAATACCGCGCGGGAACGCTGCGTTGTATTTTCCGCAGCATGTCAATTCTTTGTGCGGATTCCGCAGCGTTTTACACCTGTTCCTCAATAGGAATCCGCAGGTGAAATCCGGACAAAAAACACTGGAAATCCGCGGTAAATCCGCAGGTAAAACAGTGCCTCTTACCCGCGGATTTTTCAAAAATGGTGCTGAAAAATCTCATACGAATCCGCAACGTTGGCACATAGCCTTAGGGCTAGGGTTGGGTTGGAATTAGGGTTGTGGTTAGGGTTAGGGGTGTGTTTGGGTTACGGGTGTGTTGGGGTTAGGGTTGTGATTAGGGTTATGGCTACAGTTGGGATAAGGGTTAGGGGTGTGTTGGAGTTAGAATTGAGGGGTTTCCACTGTTTAGGCACATCAGGGGGTCTCCAAACGCAACATTGCGCCGCCATTAATTCCAGCCAATCTTGTATTCAAAAAGTCAAATGGTGCTCCCTCACTTCCGAGCCCCGACGTGCACCCAAACAGTGGTTTACCCCCACATATGGGGTACCAGCATACTCAGGACAAACTGCGCAACAATTACCGGGGTCCAATTTCTCCTGTTACCCTTGTGAAAATAAAGAAATGCTTGCTAAAACATCATTTTTGAGGAAAGAAAAATGATTTTTTATTTTCACGGCTCTGCGTTGTAAACGTCTGTGAAGCACTTGGGGGTTCAAAGTGCTCACCACACATCTAGATAAGTTCCTTTCGGGGTCTAGTTTCCAAAATGGGGTCACTTGTGGGGGGTTTCTACTGTTTAGGCACATCAAGGGCTCTGCAAACGCAACGTGACGCCCGCAGAGCATTCCATCAAAGTCTGCATTTCAAAACGTTACTACTTCAATTCCGAGCCCCAGCATGTGCCGAAACAGTAGTTTACCCCCACATATGGGGTATCACCGTACTCAGGAGAAACTGGACAACAAATATTGGGGTCAAATTTCTCCTGTTACCCTTGGTAAAATTAAAAAATTCTGGGCTAAATAATTATTTTTGAGGAAAGAAAACGTATTTATTATTTTCACGGCTCTGCATTATAAACTTCTATGAAGCACTTGGGGGTTCAAAGTGCTCACCACACATCTAGATAAGTTCCTTTCGGGGTCTAGTTTCCAAAATGGGGTCACTTGTGGGGGGTTTCTACTGTTAAGCCACATCAGGGGCTCTGCAAACGCAACGTGACGCCCACAGAGCATTCCATCAAAGTCTGCATTTCAAAATGTCACTACTTCACTTCCGAGCCCCGGCATGTGCCCAAACAGTGGTTTACCCCCACATATGGGGTATCAGCGTACTCAGGAGAAACTGGACAACAACTTTTGGGGTCAAATTTCTCCTGTTACCCTTTGTAAAATAAAAAATTGCAGGCTAAAAGATCATTTTTGAGAAAATAATTTTTTTTTTTTATTTTCATGGCTCTGCGTTATAAACTTCTGTGAAGCACTTGGGGGTTCAAAGTCCTCACCACACATCTAGATTAGTTCCTTTGGGGGTCTAGTTTCCAAAATGGGGTCATTTCTGGGGGATCTCCAATGTTTAGGCACACAGGGGCTCTCCAAACGTGACATGGTGTCCGCTAATGATTGGAGCTAATTTTCCATTTAACAAGCCAAATGGCGTGCCATCCCTTCCGAGCCCTGCCGTGCGCCCAAACAGTGGTTTACCCCCACATATGGGGTATCAGCGTACTCAGGACAAACTGGACAACAATATTTGGGGTCCAATTTCTCCTATTATCCTTGGCAAAATAGGAAATTCCAGGCTAAAAAATCATTTTTGAGGAAAGAAAAATTATTTTTTATTTTCATGGCTCTGCGTTATAAACTTCTGTGAAGCACCTGGGGGTTTAAAGTGCTCAATATGCATCTAGATAAGTTCCTTGGGGGGTCTAGTTTCCAAAATGGGGTCACTTGTGGGGGAGCTCCAATGCATAGGCACACAGGGGCTCTCCAAACGCGACATGGTGTCCGCTAACAATTGGAGCTAATTTTCCATTCAAAAAGTCAAATGGCGCGCCTTCCCTTCCGAGCCCTGCCGTGTGCCCAAACAGTGGTTTACCCCCACATATGAGGTATCGGCGTACTCGGGAGAAATTGCCCAACAAATGTTATGATCCATTTTATCCTACTGCCCATGTGAAAATGAAAAAATTGAGGCGAAAAGAATTTTTTTGTGAAAAAAAAGTGCTTTTTCATTTTTACAGATCAATTTGTGAAGCACCTGAGGGTTTATAGTGCTCACTAGGCATCTAAATAAGTTCCTTGGGGGGTCTAGTTTCCAAAATGGGGTCACTTGTGGGGGAGCGCCAATGTTTAGGCACACAGGAGCTCTCCAAACGCGACATGGTGTCCGCTAACGATGGAAATAATTTTTCATTCAAAAAGTCAAATGGCGCTCCTTCCCTTCCGAGCCTTACCATGTGCCCAAACAGTGGTTTACCCCCACATATGAGGTATCGGCGTACTCAGGAGAAATTGCCCAACACATTTTAGGATCCATTTTATCCTGTTGCCCATGTGAAAATGAAAAAATTGAGGCTAAAAGAATTTTTTTGTGAAAAAAAAGTACTTTTTCATTTTTACGGATCAATTTGTGAAGCACCTGGGGGTTCAAAGTGCTCACTATGCATCTAGATAAGTTCCTTGGGGCGTCTAGTTTCCAAAATGGGGTCACTTGTGGGGGAGCTCCAATTTTTAGGCACACGGGGGCTCTCCAAACGTGACATGGTGTCCGCTAAAGAGTGGAGCCAATTTTTGATTCAAAAAGTCAAATGGCGCTCCTTCCCTTCCAAGCCCTGCCGTGCGCCCAAACAGTGGTTTACCCCCACATATGAGGTATCAGCGTACTCAGGACAAATTGCACAACAACTTTCGTGGTTCAGTTTCTCCTTTTACCATTGGGAAAATAAAAAAATTGTTGCTAAAAGATAATTTTTGTGACTAAAAAGTTAAATGTTCATTTTTTCCTTCCATGTTGCTTCTGCTGCTGTGAAGCACCTGAAGGGTTAATAAACTTCTTGAATGTGGTTTTGAGTACCTTGAGGGGTGCAGTTTTTAGAATGGTGTCACTTTTGGGTATTTTCAGCCATATAGACCCCTCAAACTGACTTCAAATGTGAGGTGGTCCCTAAAAAAAATGGTTTTGTAAATTTCGTTGTAAAAATGACAAATCGCTGGTCAAATTTTAACCCTTATAACTTCCTAACAAAAAAAAATTTTGTTTCCAAAATTGTGCTGATGTAAAGTAAACATGTGGGAAATGTTATTTATTAACTATTTTGTGTCACATATCTCTCTGGTTTAACAGAATAAAAATTCAAAATGTGAAAATTGCGAAATTTTCTAAATTTTCGCCAAATTTCCGTTTTTATCACAAATAAACGCAGAATTTATTGACCTAAATTTACCACTAACATGAAGCCCAATATGTCACGAAAAAACATTCTCAGAACCGCTAGGATCCGTTGAAGCGTTCCTGAGTTATTACCTCATAAAGGGACACTGGTCAGAATTGCAAAAAACGGCAAGGTCTTTAAGGTCAAAATAGGCTGGGTCATGAAGGGGTTAAGGAACTTATCTAGATGTGTGGTGAGCACTTTGAACCCCCAAGTGCTTCACAGAAGTTTATAACGTAGAGCCGTGAAAATAAAAAAATCTTATTTTTTTCCACAAAAATGATCTTTTCGCCCCCAATTTTTATTTTCACAATGCTAACAGGAGAAATTAGACCACCAAACATGTTGTGCAATTTGTTCTGAGTACACCGATACCCCATATGTGGAGGTAATCCACTGTTTGGGCGCACGGCAGAGCTCGGAAGGGAAGGAGCGCCATTTAACTTTTTCAATGCAGAACTGGCTGGAATTGAGATCATACGCCATGTTGCGTTTGGAGAGCCACTGATGTGCCTAAACAGTGGAAACCCCCCCACAAGTGACACCATTTTGGAAACGAGACCCCTTAAGGAACTTATCTAGATGTGTGGTGAGCACTTTGAACCCCCAAGTGCTTCACAGACATTTATAACATAGAGCCGTGAAAATAAAAAATCTTTTTTTTCCTCAAAAATGATTTTTTAGTCGGCAATTTTTTACTTTCACAGGAGAAATTGGACCCCAAAAGTAGGCTCGATATTTTTTCACAGCCATAAATACGGCCCTCACGGCCATACGGCGTATGGTGCTCCGTGGAATTAGTGTGACCCGTTTTTGCGGCCCCATAGAAATCTATTGGGACTGCAAAAATGGGACGCAAAACCACGGTAAATGTAAAAGAAGCCTTACCCTAATCCTAACCCTAACCCTAATTTTAGCCCCAACCCTAACCCTAATTTTAGTCCCAACCCTAGCCCTAACCCTAACCCTAATTTTAGCCCCAACCCTAACCCTAACTTTAGCCCAACTCTAACCCTAATGGGAAAATGGAAATAAATACATTTTTTTCTTTGTTTTATAATCTTTCCCTAACTAAGGGGGTGATACAGGGGGGGTTTATTTACAATTTTTTTTATCTTGATCACTGTGATAGGGTTTATCAAAGTGACCAAAATGAACCAATAGGAAAAATCTTCCTATTGTTTCCGGGTGCTGGCCGGCAGATCTCGGTGGGCGCACTGCGCATTTTTTTCCCGGATGAAGATGGTGGCGCCCACCGGAGGAAGCAGGAGGACCGATGAGCACCGAAAGGTACGGGGGGGGGGGATCGGGGACTCTATTTCTCTCTCCTTTGAAGTGCGGTCACATCAGAGGACAGAGAAATTAAATGGCACATTGGACTTTTTTTTTGCGTCCGCCACTACACGGTTAGTAGCGGCGATCGCAAAACCGGGGTCGGTAAAAAAAGACTCGAATCATGTTCTCTGGGTTCTCGGCTTGCCCCTGGCTGCCAAGATTCTGGAGAAAATCTGACTCTGGGGGCGCTATACACTTTTTCCACAGCGACATTAATTAACGGCGCTGTGGTTTAAGTACCCTTAACTACCGTCATTAAAAGGCGTATCGACGGCCATTAAGGGGTTAATATCTAAGGGTTTACCTAATTGTAATAATGTTTTTGCTGTCCTATTATCCATAACATACCAGTCATTCAGTAAGTCAGAAAGCTGTAGGGTAAAGCTTGTAGGAAATGTGTTTTCTGAGAGGAGCTCTTTGTGTTTATTTAAATTCTGGGAAGAATCATATTTATACCAGGTACCGATGCAAGATGTGTAATCTCACAGCATAGCTATCATGTCGGACGCCTATTCACACTAGGGCGTCTGACAGACAGCGGTAATTCTGCATTCGTCCACTATGCGCTCAGTGGTGCCGGCTAGATTTTATCTAGCCGGTCCAGGGTTAATCTAGCTGGTACTCGGATTGGAGGCTGGGTCACGCCCACGGCCTTTAAATAGTTCTTCTGAACTTTGGGCATAGCCGATTGTAGCTTGTGTCTTGTACCTGGTGATCTCGGTTCGGAGTGGTGGTCTTGGAGTGGAAATATATCAGGTGGTGTATGATCCTTTGTCATATTTCTCCTTCCTATTTGTGTTTTGTTTTGCCCTGTGCACATTATAGTGTTTTCCTGAGTGTGTTTGCGGCGTGGTGCGTTTTTGGTTTTCCCGGTCTGTGTTTTTTGTAGGGGTTGGTGTGAGGAATTATCACTGGGTGGAGGTTTCAGATTAGTACTGAAACAGGATTTCAGGGTCAGGCCTGGCGGCCCAGACAAGCACACCATCAGTGTAATCTCTGGTAGAGTGACAGACAGGGTTTCCCTAGTCTGAGGGATATCGCAGGGGCCCGGGTTATTAGCTTTGCCTACCTAGGCTCCCCGTGACAATAGTGAGTGCAGCTCTGCAGTGCAACACCTGATATTATACAGGATTAGTACAGGATAAGTAATGTAATGTATGTACACAGTGACTGCACCAGCAGAATAGTGAGTGCAGCTCTGGAGTATAATACAGGATGTAACTCAGGATCAGTGCAGGATCAGTACAGGATAAGTAATGTATGTACACAGTGACTCCACCAGCAGAATAGTGAGTGCAACTCTGGAGTATAATACAGGATGTAACTCAAGATCAGTACAGGATAAGTAATGTAATGTATGCATACAGTGACTCCACCAGCAGAATAGTGAGTGCAGCTCTGGAGTATAATACAGGAAATAACTCAGGATCAGTACAGGATAAATAATGTATGTACACAGTGACTCCACCAGCAGAATAGTGAGTGCAGCTCTGGAGTATAATACAGGATGTAACTCAGGATCAGTACAGGATAAGTAATGTAATGTACTGTATGTACACAGTGACTGCACCAGCAGAATAGTGAGTGCAGCTCTGGAGTATAATACAGGATGTAACTCAGGATCAGTACAGGATAAGTAATGTATGTACACAGTGACTCCACCAGCAGAATAGTGAGTGCAGCTCTGGAGTATAATACAGGATATAAATGAGGATCAGTACAGGATAAATAATGTAATGTATGTACACAGTGACTCCACCAGCAGAATAGTGAGTACAGCTCTGGAGTATAATACAGGATGTAACTCAGGATCAGTCCAGGATAAGTAATGTATGTACACAGTGACTGCACCAGCAGAATAGTGAGTGCAGCTCTGGGGTATAATACAGGAAGTAACTCAGGATCAGTACAGGATAAGTAATGTATGTACACAGGGACTCCACCAGCAGAATAGTGAGGGCAGCTCTGGAGTATAATACAGGATGTAACTCAGGATCAGTACAGGATAAGTAATGTAATGTACGTACACAGAGACTGCACCAGCAGAATAGTGAGTGCAGCTCTGGAGTATAATACAGGAAGTAACTCATGATCAGTACAGGATAGGATAAGTAATGTATGTAAACAGTGACTCCTCCAGCAGAATAGTGAGTGCAGCTCTGGAGTATAATACAGGAAGTAACTGTTCCGCAGTACAGGATCTGTTCCGCAGGACTGGCGCATAGCAAATGTGGTGCCAACATTCAAAAAGGGCTCTAAAAGTGAACCTGGAAATTATAGGCCAGTAAGTCTAACCTCTATTGTTGGTAAAATATTTGAAGGGTTTCTGAGGGATGTTATTCTGGATTATCTCAATGAGAATAACTGTTTAACTCCATATCAGCATGGGTTTATGAGAAATCGCTCCTGTCAATCCAATCTAATCAGTTTTTATGAAGAGGTAAGCTATAGGCTGGACCACGGTGAGTCATTGGACGTGGTATATCTCGATTTTTCCAAAGCGTTTGATACCGTGCCGCACAAGAGGTTGGTACACAAAATGAGAATGCTTGGTCTGGGGGAAAATGTGTGTAAATGGGTTAGTAACTGGCTTAGTGATAGAAAGCAGAGGGTGGTTATAAATGGTATAGTCTCTAACTGGGTCGCTGTGACCAGTGGGGTACCGCAGGGGTCAGTATTGGGACCTGTTCTCTTCAACATATTCATTAATGATCTGGTAGAAGGTTTACACAGTAAAATATCGATATTTGCAGATGATACAAAACTATGTAAAGCACTTAATACAAGAGAAGATAGTATTCTGCTACAGATGGATCTGGATAAGTTGGAAACTTGGGCTGAAAGGTGGCAGATGAGGTTTAACAATGATAAATGTAAGGTTATACACATGGGAAGAAGGAATCAATATCACCATTACACACTGAATGGGAAACCACTGGGTAAATCTGACAGGGAGAAGGACTTGGGGATCCTAGTTAATGATAAACTTACCTGGGGCAGCCAGTGCCAGGCAGCAGCTGCCAAGGCAAACAGGATCATGGGGTGCATTAAAAGAGGTCTGGATACACATGATGAGAGCATTATACTGCCTCTGTACAAATCCCTAGTTAGACCGCACATGGAGTACTGTGTCCAGTTTTGGGCACCGGTGCTCAGGAAGGATATAATGGAACTAGAGAGAGTACAAAGGAGGGCAACAAAATTAATAAAGGGGATGGGAGAACTACAATACCCAGATAGATTAGCGAAATTAGGATTATTTAGTCTAGAAAAAAGACGACTGAGGGGCGATCTAATAACCATGTATAAGTATATAAGGGGACAATACAAATATCTCGCTGAGGATCTGTTTATACCAAGGAAGGTGACGGGCACAAGGGGGCATTCTTTGCGTCTGGAGGAGAGAAGGTTTTTCCACCAACATAGAAGAGGATTCTTTACTGTTAGGGCAGTGAGAATCTGGAATTGCTTGCCTGAGGAGGTGGTGATGGCGAACTCAGTCGAGGGGTTCAAGAGAGGCCTGGATGTCTTCCTGGAGCAGAACAATATTGTATCATACAATTATTAGGTTCTGTAGAAGGACGTAGATCTGGGGATTTATTATGGAATATAGGCTGAACTGGATGGACAAATGTCTTTTTTCGGCCTTACTAACTATGTTACTATGTTACTATGTAACTCATGATCAGTACAGGATAGGATAAGTAATGTATGTACACAGTGACTCCACCAGCAGAATAGTGAGTGCAGCTCTGGAGTATAATACAGGATGTAACTCAGTATCAGTACAGGATAAGTAATGTAATGTATGTACACAGTGACTCCACCAGCAGAATAGTGAGCGCAGCTCTGGAGTGTAATACAGGATATCTCAGGATCAGTACAGGTAAGTAATGTAAGTATGTACACAGTGACTGTGTTAGGGCTAGCGGAACGCACCAAATAATAAGATAGGTAGAATAAGGTGCGTTCGCAGCCCGGGGTCCACCGTGCAGAGATGGAACCTGCTGCCAAGTAATGACGGACTATATGGCGGTACAATGTGAATACACACACGGGTTAACTTCACCCTGTGTGAAGGAAGCGAACCCTGTTAAGTCACAGGGCCGCGGTACCGCACACAAGAGCACAAGCAAGGAGTCTCCGAGCTCAGTCCTAAGACTTGGGATCTGAGTCTGTGTAGACTACTTGCGGTCGACACCGCAACGGGGGTGTCAGCGTAACCAAAATAATAACAAAAGAATGCACGAGAGTGCGTGTGGTGCCGCACTGGAGGACGCCACTAACCACCCAGGCTTGGGTCAGGAAAGCGCTGTGAAAGCGCACGGCGCTGCACTGGCGGACACAGCAACTAGACGCTGTATTAGTGTGTAACGTGCTGTTGGGTAAGTCGGGCGCTAGACAGCAATCATACACTTTCCGCGAACAGTCATCCAATAGGGAGGGTTTTTTAAAGAGCGACTTTCACTCACAACACACACACGTTTACAAATGTACACTAGCGCATGGCCGTGCGGTCATGCGAAGCTTAGCTGCAGCACGTTCAGGACCTTCCAATAAAGGACCAATGGGAAGCTGCCACAGAAGTTTAGCACCTTCAAGACCTTCCTGGAGGACCAACGGGAACCGCTGCAGCATCTGAGCATGTGACCCTCGATCTCCAACGGGAGATCTCACCCTGGGCATGCTCAGAAGGGAAAAAGCAGGACTTAGTCCCAAAAGCATCTGCTCGCCGCTGCCCAGCACTGGCTTTAATGGCAGAAGCTGGAAAAGCAGCAGTAACCCTCTGCACAGAGTAAGACTGAGCAAGACGCTGGGACCGACGTCTCTGCTGAGCAGACTCCACTGCGGCTGTAGAAGAATGGGAGACCGCAGCAGAGATGGTTCGAGATTCCCCCTGTGCAGAGGTGGGAACTCGACACCTAACAGACTGCTCCAGCAGAATAGTGAGTGCAGCTCTGGTGTATGATGCAGGTTGCCCAACAGGATCAGTACAGCATAAAGTTTTTGTGTGTGCATACCCCTTTAAGATACAACTATTCCTTCAACATCTTAGAGGTTTTACACATTATGAGAAGACTTTGATTCCAGCGCAGAGATACTGATCTATAGGATTATGTGGAGAGAGAAGAAACCTTTCTCCGCGTCCTGCACCTGCGCTTTGCTGCGTAATGATTTCAGGATGATGGAATCCAGACTCCAGGATGGATTATAAATTCTCATTTGATTTCATTTACTTCTGAAATGCTTGAAACCAGCTGTGCCCTGAAAAGCCTGATCCGTCAGCGCAGATTTGCAAAATTGAAGTCTCTTGTAGTGAAGGATGTCTTATTACATACAAGCGGTAATAGGTAGCATGGGTAAACATGAAGAAATGTCCCCCCTCCTCCGGCCTAGGGGCTAATTGAATCCATCCCATATTTTTCAGTTTACAAAGATTTGATTGTTTGCTTAAGAGCCGCTCATGTGCTGAGATTTAAGCATTTCATTTACATTGAAGCCCATTCTCCTGCGATTTTCTTTGACATCTGGTCATTAGGGGAATTGAGTCATAATGTATATGCTAGGTGGGATGGGCAGATAGGGTTAATAGGGCCATTTGGAGCGGGATTGCGCAATTAACCCATTCCACGTAAATCCACATGGTCATTAGCGGTCTCCGCTTAGATGACAGCATTGCCTGTAATGGCAACAGGGTTATTAAAAACCAGTCCTTAGGAGACTCTGAGCTGGGAGGGAAATTTTAAAGGCACAGGACAGTAACCCTCTGTCCATTTAGAGTAGGGTAATGATAGTAAGGCAGTAGGTCTCCAGGGGACAGTGTAAAGTCTACAGAGATATTAGAGGGGTAATTAACTACGCGAAAACCCATAGACTTGTATTGGCGTTTGTCATGCCTGCTGCCAAAAAAACCCCGAATATATCTCCATGAGTTTTGCACAGACACACGGTCCATGTAAAAAGCAATGTTGGTGCTTTGTCTCCACTGGTCACATAACATTGTGAAGCCTGCAGCCCATCAGGGGCCACTGATAGACTGCAGCGTTAACATGACAACGCTAACATCTCTGGAATCGGTCCAATTACATAGTTGCCAACATTTCGCCCCAGCTCCATCCCTTCTAGAAACGCCCCCGCTCTTTCTGAAAACAAGACAAGAATACCGACTTTTGGGTGAGGTTTGTATAATGGTCTGATGGCATCTTGCTGTGGGTTTGTTCAGGGTCCTCTTGCGATCTCCTGTAGAAGCAGCCAGCACGTTTTCCCTTTCAGCAGTAATGCTGGCCATGCACATTAGATAGCTGTCAGCAGAGCTATCATTCGTCCCAACTCCCCCATACGCAGGATCACTCATTCGACCAAGACTCCTTGGTCGGTGGCTTATCTTCCCGCAGAACACTGATACTTATATTCATAACATAGTATGTCATGGGACAGCTGGGAACCCCATTCAAATTAGATGGTTGGCAAATCCCACCGAAATCGTCTGGTTTGGCCAACTTTTATCTAATATGTATGGGGATCTTAAAACATTACACATTGGGATGGGGTGCCAAGGAGAGTTGTAGGCTGTTCTCTCCTCTGATTTATTGAGAGGGGCTTTGAGGGAAGGAATAGCTCATCTTTGCATCTATTATATTTCTAATATGGTCTGTGGATTTGGTTTGTCTAGAAAAAAAACCATTTTGAATGCCCTTCTCTTACATAGAAATTTATCAGGGTAAAACTCTCAGATGTTAGTACTGTTGTCTTGCAGTGTTGCGGTCCTGGGTTCAAATCCAACCAAGGACAACATTTGTATGGAGTTTGTATGTTCTGCCCATGTTTCCATGGGTTTTCTTAAGGGCACTCCACTTTTTTTTGCCATAGTCTAGAGCTATATGGATGGAGAATATAGATTGTGAGCCTCCATGGGGACAGTGAGTGATGATAATAATGTTTGCTTTAGAATACATCAGCGCTACATAAGGGTCATTCCATGGTAACTTACGTTACATTCATAAGCCAAAAACTGGCTACAGACTGTTCTTTGAAGGCATGCACAAAAAGGAGTGAATGTATATTGTACATTAAACTATTCTCAATAGCTTTCAACACAGTTTGATTTTTCAACAATAAAATTAAATACAAAATACAGTGTTATTATTTGGTAACTTACGTTACAAAAAAAGGAAAGGCAATTGTCCTTCATGAGTCTGCCAAATTTTCTGTTCTAGTAAACGGGGGAGAAGCACTATTTTTATTGTATTAAAACACCATAGTCCAAGCAACTTTAACAAATTTATTTTAACCTCTCAAGTTAAAAGCAACAGTTTTTATTACAAGAAATATAGATAACTTACGTTACAACACAGTATAGTAACTTACGTTACTAAGTTGATGGTAACTTACGTTACAATATGTTACCATCCATTGGATTAAACTAATTGTCAGGTAAGTTACCATCATCTTTGTAACGTAAGTCACTATATTGTTTTGTAACAAAAGCTACCATGGAATGACCCATAAGCATAATAAATATATAATCTGTGCTCCACCATTGCAATATGGTAATTTACCAATGTGGTTTTTATGGGTGAAGCATGAAAAAAAGCATGTTTCACCTGAAAAAGTTGCGTAGCCAAATAAGGCATCACAAAACTGCGAATATATGAGTGGTGACTCATAATTAACCCCTTAGCGACCGCCGATACGCCTTTTAACGGCGGCCGCTAAGGGTACTTAAACCACAGCGCCGTTAATTAACGGCGCTGTGGAAAAAGTCCATAGCGCCCCCCAGAGGCCGATTTTCTCCGGGGTCTCGGCTGCCGAGGGTAGCCGAGACCCCAGAGAACATGATTCGGGGGGTTTTTAACCCACCCCGCATTTGCGATCGCCGGTAATTAACCGTTTACCGGCGATCGCAAAAAAAAAAAAAAAAAAGCGATCTCTTTTTAATTTCTCTGTCCTCCGATGTGATCGCACATCGGAGGACAGAGAAAAGGGGTCCCAGGTGGCCCCCCAATACTCACCTAGCTCCCCCGATGCTCCTCGTGTCTCCCGGTGGGCGCCGCCATCTTCAAAATGGCGGGCGCATGCGCAGTGCGCCCGCCGGCCGGCACCGGGAGAATCTTTGGGGTCTCGGCTGCCGGGGGTAGCCGAGACCCCAAAGAGCACGATCGGGGTCGGTATTACCGACCCCTGTTTTGCGATCGCCGGTAATTAACTGTTTACCGGCGACCGCAAAAAAAAAAAAAAGTAAAGTGTAATTCTCTGTCCTCTGATGTGATCGCACATCAGAGGACAGAGAAATAGGGGGATTCGGGGACCCTAGCATACTCACCTAGGTCCCTGGATCCTCTTGCTGCTCCTCCTGGCCGCCGGCAGCAGAACATGGCGGACGCATGCCCAGTGCGCCCGCCATCTGTCTCCATCTGCCGGCCAGCAGGAGAACAGCAGTTGGGGCTAAAATTAGGGGTAGGGTTAGGGGTAGGGTTAGGGGTAGGGTTAGGTTAGGGTTAGGGGTAGGGTTAGGGGTAGGGTTAGGGGTAGGGTTAGGTTAGGGGTAGGGTTAGGGGTAGGGTTAGGTTAGGGTTAGGGGTAGGGTTAGGGGTAGGGTAGGGTTAGGGGTAGGGTTAGGGGTAGGGTTAGGGGTAGGGTTAGGTTAGGGGTAGGGTTAGGGGTAGGGTTAGGGGTAGGGTTAGGTTAGGGGTAGGGTTAGGTTAGGGGTAGGGCTAGGGTTGGGGCTAAATTTAGGGTTAGGGTTGGGGCTAAATTTAGGGTTAGGGTTGGGGCTAAACTTAGGGTTAGGCTTCTTTCACACTTACGTCGGTACGGGGCCGTCGCAATGCGTCGGCCCGACATACCGACGCACGTTGTGAAAATTGTGCACAACGTGGGCAGCAGCTGTAGTTTTTCAACACATCCGCTGCCCAATCTATGTCCTGGGGAGGAGGGGGCGGAGTTACGGCCACGCATGCGCGGTCAGAAATGGCGGATGCGACGTACAAAAAAACGTTTCATTGAACGTTTTTTGTGCCGACGCTCCGCCAAAACACAACTGATCCAGTGCACGACGGACGCGACGTGTGGCCATCCGTCACGATCCGTCGGCAATACAAGTCTATGGGCAAAAAACGCATCCTGCGGGCACATTTGCAGGATCCGTTTCTTGTCCAAAACGACGGATTGCGACGGAATGCCAAACGACGCAAGTGTGAAAGTAGCCCTAGGGCTAGGGTTAGGGTTGGGGCTAAAGTTAGGGCTAGGGTTGGGGCTAAAGTTAGGGTTAGAGCTGAAATTAGGGTTAGGGTTTGGATTAGGGTTCGTATTAGGGTTAGGGTTGGCATTAGGGTTACGCTTGGGATTAGGGTTAGGTTTGGGATTAGGGTTAAGGTTAGGGTTGTGATTAGGGGTGTATTGGGATTAGGGTTAGGTTTGAGGTTAGGGTTGAGATTAGGATTAGGGGTGTGTTGGATTTAGGGTTTTGATTAGGGTTATGGTTAGGGTTGACTTGGGGTAAGGGTTGTGATTATGGTTAGGGTTAGTGATTAGGATTATGGATGAGGTTGGGATTAGGGTTAGGGGTGTGTTGGGGTTAGGGTTGGAGCTAGAATTGGGGGGTTTCCACTGTTTAGGTACATCAGGGGGTCTCCAAACACGACAGCCAATTTTGCGCTTAAAAAGTCAAATGGTGCTCCCTCCCTTCTGAGCTCTGCCGTGCACCCAAACAGTGGGTTACCCCCACATATGGGGCATCAGCGTACTCGGGATAAATTGGACAACAACTATTGCAGTCCAATTTCTCCTGTTACCCTTGTGAAAATAAAAACTTGGGGGCTACAATATCTTTTTTGTGGAAAAAAAAATATTTTTTATTTTCACGACTCTGCATTCTAAACTTCTGTGAAGCACTTGGGCATTCAAAGTTCTCACCACACATCTAGATAAGTTCCTTGGGGGGTCTAGTTTCCAAAATGGGGTCACTTGTGAGGGGTTACTACAGTTTAGGTACATCAGGGGCTCTGCAATCGCAACATAATGCCCACAGACCATTCTATCAAAGTCTGCATTCCAAAAAGGCGCTCCTTCCCTTCCGAGCTCTGCCGTGCGCCCAAACAGTGGTTTACCGCCACATATGGCGCATCAGCGTACTCGGGATAAATTGGACAACAACTATTGCAGTCCAATTTCTCCTGTTACCCTTGTGAAAATAAAAACTTGGGGGCTACAATATCTTTTTTGTGGAAAAAAAAATATTTTTTATTTTCACGACTCTGCATTCTAAACTTCTGTGAAGCACTTGGGCATTCAAAGTTCTCACCACACATCTAGATAAGTTCCTTGGGGGGTCTAGTTTCCAAAATGGGGTCACTTGTGGAGGGTTTCTACTGGTTAGGTACATCAGGGGCTCTGCAAATGCAACATAATACCCGCAGACCATTCTATCAAAGTCTGCATTCCAAAACGGCGCTCCTTCCTTCCGAGCTCTGCCGTGCGCCCAAACAGTGGTTTACCCCCACATATGGGGTACCAGCATACTCAGGACAAATTGGACAACAACTTTTGGGGTCCAGTTTCTCTTGTTACCCTTGTGAAAATAAAAATTTGGTGGCTAAAAAATCTTTTTTGTGGAAAAAAAAATATTTTTTATTTTCACGGCTCTGCATTATAAACTTCTGTGAAGCACTTGGGCATTCAAGGTTCTCACCACACATCTAGATAAGTTCCATGGGGGGTCTAGTTTCCAAAATGGGGTCACTTGTGGGGGATTTCTACTGTTTAGGCACATCAGGGGCTCTCCAAACGCGACATGGCGTCCGATCTCAATTCCAGCCAATTCTACATTGAAAAAGTAAAACGGCACTCTTTCTCTTCCAAGCTCTGCGGTGCGCCCAAACAGTGGTTTACCCCCACATATTGGGTATCGACGTACTCAGGAGAAATTGCACAACAACTTTTGTGGTCTAATTTCTCCTGTTACCCTTGTGAAAATAAAAATTTGTGGGCAAAAAGATCATTTTTGTAGAAAAAATGCAATTTTTTTTTTCACGGCTCTACGTTATAAACTTCTGTGAAGCACATGGGGGTTCAAAGTGCTCGCCACACATCTAGATAAGTTCCTTAAGGGGTCTAGTTTCCAAAATGGTGTCACTTGTGGGGGGTTTCCACTGTTTAGGCACATCAGGGGCTCTCCAAACGGACATTGCGTCCAATCTCAATTCCAGCCAATTCTACATTGAAAAAGTAAAACGGCACTCCTTCTCTTCCAAGCTCTGCGGTGCGCCCTAACAGTTGTTTACCCCCACATATTGGGTATCAGCGTACTCAGGAGAAATTGCACAACAACTTTTGTGGTCTAATTTCTCCTGTTACCCTTGTGAAAATAAGAATTTGTGGGCAAAAAGATCATTTTTGTGTAAACAAAAGCGATTTTTTATTTTCACGGCTCTACGTTATAAACTTCTGTGAAGCACTTGGGGGTTCAAAGTGCTCACCACACATCTAGATAAGTTCCTTAAGGGGTCTAGTTTCCAAAATGGTGTCACTTGTGGGGAGTTTCCACTGTTTAGGTACATCAGGGGCTCTCTAAATGTGACATGGTGTCCGATCTCAATTCCAGCCAATTCTGCATTGAAAAAGTCAAACGGCGCTCCTTCACTTCTAAGTTCTGCGGTGCGCCCTAACAGTGGTTTACCCCCACATATGGGGTATTGGCGTATTCAGGAGAAATTGCATAACAAAATTTATGGTTACATTTCTGTTTTTACACTTGTGAAAATAAAAAAAATGGTTCTGAATTAAGATGTTTGCAAAAAAAAGTTAAATGTTCATTTTTTCCTTCCACATTGTTTCAGTTCCTGTGAAGCACGTAAAGGGTTAATAAACTTCTTGAATGTGGTTTTGAGAACCTTGATGGGTGTAGTTTTTAGAATGGTGTCACACTTCATTATTTTCTATCATATAGACCCCTCAAAATGACTTCAAATGTGATGTGGTCCCTAAAAAAAAATGGTGTTGTAAAAATGAGAAATTGCTGGTCAACTTTTAACCCTTATAACTCCCTAACAAAAAAAAATTTTGTTTCCAAAATTGTGCTGATGTAAAGTAGACATGTGGGAAATGTTATTTATTAACTATTTTTTATGACATATCTCTCTGATTTAAGGGCATAAAAATACAAAGTTTGAAAACTGCAAAATTTTAAAAATTTTCGCCATATTTCCGTTTTTTTCATAAATAATCGCAAGTAATATCGAAGAAATGTTACCACTAACATGAAGTACAATATGTCACGAAAAAACAATCTCAGAATCAGCGGGATCCGTTGAAGCGTTCCAGAGTTATAACCTCATAAAGTGACAGTGGTCAGAATTGCAAAAATTGGCCTGGTCATTAAGTACCAAATTGGCTCTGTCACTAAGGGGTTAAGGAAACAGAGAACGAAAATAGTTTGGCAGATGAAATGTCAAACAGGAGAATGTCATAAACATGGTGGCCATAATGAGTGTCGTCTTGGATTCTACGTCAATTCTTCAAATACCAAGTTACGTAGGTGACACATCAAACTGTGGGGTAGAAGGGAAAATGTCCAAAACATGGTGGCCATCATGAGTGTTGTCATCTTGGATTCTACAACAATTCTTCAAATAACAAGTTACATAGGTGACACATCAAACTGGTAGCAAATTTCACCAGAAAAAAATGGTGTTCTTCCCATTAGTGTAACTTCATTAGTTGTCATTGTACAACAGTGATTGTTCCTCTGTCTGGAACGATGACATTATCCAAAGCAGAACGTGTTGAGATCATCTTCTGGTAAAAATGAGCACACGTGTCAGCACAGAGGATTTTCACCAACATCATCCAAACAGGCCTCCTGTGACCCACAGGGCAAGGATCAAACCACCATCACTGAAAAGCAAATGATATGAAAAATGAGGGTTTATCTGAAGTTGCTGAGGCGTCTGCCGGTCTGGGTCGTCCTAGATCAGGTGCTGCAGAATCTGAACATTTGCTGAATTGAGGCCCGACAGATGCCGAGTGCTATAGTGTGGGTGTTTGTTGAATGAGGCCAGTACAACAATCACATCTTTAACGTTTATTAATCATCTTGTTTCCATTTATTGGTTTGTCCGGAAATTGGTTATGGGAGGCCTGTTTTGGTAGTGTCGGAAGTAATCTTTTGTGATGTGAAAACACTTGTGCTCCATTCTCCAGAAATGAGGGCGATCTCAACACATTCTGCTTGGGATAACACCATCCTTCACGTTGCCCGGACAGAAGAAACATTGTGTCCAAACGTGAAAACCAGTGCATTAACATGGTGCATGCCGTTGTTTTTCTAGTGAAATTTGCTACCAGTTTGCCAGTTGTGTCACACATATAACTTTCCATTTCAAATACTGAAGATAAATCCAAGATGTCAACATTCAAGGTGGCAGCCATGCTGAAGACAAGGCTTAACAGATTTACCTCTTCTTCTACAGCTTTTGTCGAAAATTGGATCACCGTCTACAAAACCTTGATTTTTTTTAATGGGGTTTTTCTTACTTTTGAGACCCTCTGTATATACGTATCGCTTTATTAGAAGGCAGAAGAGATTAAGTCCTAGTCCAGAGAATCGTATTTGTCCCATCTAAATCCTTATATGTTCACCAGGTTCCTGAAACGTCAACCATGTTTAGCTGTGACTCTTGAGCTTCTTGGTTCTGCAGTACACTTTTTTTTTATACAGTTAAACACCCTAGTTTTGCCCACACATGGAAGGAGGAGGGGGACGAAGACCATGTTCCAGATCACCTCACTCCATCAATAAATAAACTTTGGATCCCAGAGTTTGGCCTCTTTGTTTGCAGACTTCTGTCCACCGAATGATAAATGTGTAAATTTCAAGAGACTGGCACAGCCACCGACTGGGCAGAGGAGCTGTTTATTCTGGGTGTGTGAGACTTTCATGTGCTTTGGGGATTACAGCCAAGGTCACCAGAACAACATTAAAATATCGTAAAAATCAGTGGAGGAAATATTACAGGAAAGACGCTGCCAAAACCGTCACATAGGATCTGCAGCTTCCATCATTCAGAAGGTGGAGCGGGCTATTAGCTGCCCGCAGCATGGATGCCAGCCTCAATAACTTGTGGATTTTTTTTTTCCATTTCCTATTACACAAAATACAAATTGAACATTAAATAAGACCATAACATTTGTGTTGGAAAGTTGGTTGCGTGGATCTGTTATTTCCTCACAGTAGCGAAACATAAAGGGGCGGCCATGATTACTTGTCTCACCCGCACGTTAGAAAGGTCGACACATGGCAGGTTCAAAACGTATAAGCTCCCAGTAGCCAGAGAGGAGGCAAGAAAATAGCAGAACTGTGAATACAGCTCTGGTTATTCACAGATCTACTGCAATGCAACAGATCATTTCTCTGTGACCGTGAATGATAAAAGGCTGCAAAAAAGATGTGCAGCCTGAGAAATAGTGACAGCAAAGCATTTTTTTGACTGCAGCTTTGAATGTATTTGCAGTCACAATAAGTAGCTATTCCGCTGAAGGAGAGTAGCCATGTTATTATTATTATTTATTTATATAGCACCATTGATTCCATGGTGCTGTACATAAGAAGGGGTTACATACAAATTACAGATATCACTTACAGTAAGCAAACTAACAATTACAGGCTGATACAGAGGGGAGAGGACCCTGCTCTTACGGGCTTACGTTCACCAGGATGGTGGGGATGGAGACAATAGGTTGAGAGTTGTAGGAGCTCCGGTGTTGGTGAGGCGGTAGCTTCAGTAGTGGTGAGGAGGCAGTGGGGTCAGTGTAGGCTTTCCTGAAGAGGTGGGTTTTCAGGTTCCGTCTGAAGGACCCGAATGTGGTTGATAGTCGGATGTGTTGGGGCAAAGAATTCCAGAGGATGGGGGATATTCTGGAGAAGTCTTGGAGGCGGTTGGGTGAGGAGCGGATAAGTGTGGAGGAGAGAAGGAGGTCTTGGGAGGACCGGAGACTACGTGAGGGAAGATATCGGGAGATTAGTTCAGAGATATATGGAGGAGACAGGTTATGGATGGCTTTGTAGATCAGTATTAGTAATTTGAACTGGATACGCTGATGGAATGGGAGCCAGTGAAGAGATTTGCAGAGAGGGGAAGCGGAGGAGTAGCAAGGAGAGAGATGAATTAGTCGGGCAGCAGAGTTAAGGATGTACTGGAGAGGTGCAAGGGACGGGTGTTAGCAGGGAGGCCACAGAGGATGGTGTTGCAGTAGTCAAGGCGGGAGATGATTAGGGCATGCACAAGCATTTTAGTAGATTGACGGTTGAGAAAAGGACGGATTCTGGATATATTTTTGAGCTGGAGGTGACAGGAGGTGGAAAGAGCTTGGATGTGCGGTTTGAAGGACAGGGCAGAGTCAAGGGTTACTCTGAGGCAGCGGAGTTCCGGTACGGGGGAAAGCGTGATGTAGTTAATTGCGATAGAAAAGTCAGGTATGGAAGATCTATGAGACGGAGGAAAGATGATGAGTTCAGATTTGTCCACACTGAGTTTGAGGAAGCGAGAGGAGAAGAAGGAGAATATGGCTGATAGACACTCTGGGATTCTGGACAGCAGAGAGGTGACATCTGGGCCAGAAAGGTAGATCTGAGTGTCATCAGCATAAAGGTGGAACTGGAATCCATGGGACGTTATGAGTTGTCCCAGGCCAAGTGTGTAGATTGAGAAGAGTAGAGGTCCTAGAACAGAGCCTTGGGGGACTCCAACAGAGAGAGGGTAGGATGAGGAGGTAGTGGGAGATGCTGAATGTGCGGTTGGAAAGGTATGAGGAGATCCAGGATAGGGCAAGGTCTTTGGTGCCAAAGGAGGAGAGGATCTGTAGTAGGAGTCAGTGGTCAACTGTGTCAAAAGCAGAGGACAGGTCTAGAAGGAGGAGTACAGAGTATTGTCTGTTAGCTTTGGCTGTAAGTAGGTCATTAGTGATTTTTGTCTGTGCTGTCTCAGTTGAGTGATGGGGCGGAAACCAGATTGTAGATTGTCAAAGAGCAAGTTAGATGAGAGGTGGGAGGAAAGTTCAGCGAGGATGTGCTGCTCCAGGAGTTTGGAAGCGAATGGGAGCAGTGATATTGGGCGATAGCTGGACATAGCTGTTGGGTCGAGGGTTGGCTCTTTAAGGATAGGCGTGATTGTGGCATGTTTGAAAGCAGAAGGGAAGGTGCCAGAAGTTAGTGATAGGTTGAAGAGGTGGGTTAGGAATGGGATAAGTGTGGTGGTGAGGTTGGGGAGGCGGTGGGAAGGGATGGGGTCAAGCACGCAGGTGGTGAGGTGCGCTTTGGAGAGGAGACAATTAAGCCCCCCTTCAGTGATGATGGATAGGGAGGTTATGGGGTTTGGGCATTCGTCTGGTATACAAAGGGGTTGTGGTGGTTGAACAATGAAGACTTGCCTTGTTTGGTCGATCTTATTTTTAAAGTGTGTGGCAAAGTCCTCAGCAGAGATGAGGGAGGTTGGAGGGGGCAGTGGGGGCGGAGGAGGGAGTTAAAGGTTTTGAATAACTGTTTGGAGTTGTAGGATAGGGAGGATACGAGGGTTGTAAAGTAGGCCTGTTTAGCAGAGATGAGAGGCAGATTTAAATGCGAGTGTTGCCTGTTTGAATGCAGTGAAGTCGTCTTGCGAATGTGTTTTCTTCCAATACCGCCCTGCAACCCTGGACAGTTGCCCAAGCTTTTTAGTAGTGTTATTGTGAAAAACACCAAAAAAGGACACATTCAAGAAAAAACACCAAAACAAGCAAAGATACTTACCTGTCTAAATAGGCCTCAATACAAATGCACAAGCAGTGTGCAGCGGACCCAAAAAAATAGCAAATGCACAGGTGCAATACCTAATGAAACAGCCAGCCTTCAATAAGGGTTTGGCCGTGTGGTACACCAATGCACTAAGATAAAATACTCTGTATGTGGCGTGTTCACACAAGGAATACAAAGCATCTGGCTACAGCCTATTAATAACGCCCTATGGCGGGCTGCCCAGTGCTAAAATGCATCCCGTGTGAACAGAGGCCACAGTATACAGAACAATTTGGGCCCAGCTACAGCCTGCAAAAAATATACGTGCAAAAAAAACATATAAATATATGTAAGGTATTAGTTGATATTAGGGCCATAATATGGAAGCTGGCAACCCACGCCAAGGGTCCTTACGAATTGCCAGTCCTACTCTAACATGAAAAACACCAAAAAAGGACACATTCAAGAAAAAACAACAAAAACAGGCAAAGATGCTTACCTGTCTAAATAGGCCTCAATACAAATGCACAAGCAGTGTGCAGCGGACCCCCAAAAAATATTTGTGCATTTGCTATTTTTTTGGGGTCCGCTGCACATTGCTTGTGCATTTGTATTGAGGCCTATCTAGACAGGTAAGCATCTTTGCCTGTTTTTGGTGTTTTTTTCTTGAATGTGTCCTTTTTTGGTGTTTTTAGTGTTATTGTGCCAGGGTTGTCTATTGATACATCGCACCCTGCAATGAACGAGAGGGGCGACCATGTCATTAGCTGATGCGAGACTGGCATTGTAGAAAGCAGTGGCACTGTCTGTGTCGTGGAGTGAGGATATGGATGCCAATGGTAGTATAGAGTCAGAGAGCGTGTGGAAGTCTAGGTGTGCAAGGTTTTTGCGGGGGTGCGCATGTTGCTGAACATGGGTGACCGGTGAGGAGGACAGGGATGAGAAAGTGAGCAGATGTTGGTCGGATAGAGGGAGAGGGGAAGTGGTGAAGTTAGATAGAGAGCAGAGACGGGTGAAGACCAGGTCTAGGGTATGTCCGTCTGTGTGGGTGGCTGAGGAGGACCACCGAGTAAGTCCAAAAGATAAAGCAAGGGACAGAAGTTTGGAGGCAGTTGACTGAGGGGTATCAGTGGGGATGTTGAAGTCACCCATGATGATGGTGGGAATGTCAGCAGAGAGAACGAGAAAGTGAAGGAGCCAGGTGGAGAATTGGTCAGTAAAGGCAGTGGCTGGGCTTGGAGGTCGGTATAAGACTGCCACTTGGGTTGGAGGGAGAGTAGATGCGGAAAGAGTGGACTTCAAAAGAGGGGATGTTTCCATCCATTTCTGGGTGCTTCTTTGAAGTATGTTTGGGGTCATTGTCCTACAGGACAGGAGAAATACTTTCGGCCATGACTGTATATCTTGTAAATGCAAGCAATTTACTGCTTATTACATTTTTTATCCATTCTTGAAATATTAACTCTATTTTGTTTATCGTTTGTTACCTTGGAGGCCAACCTCCGCTGCTAGACAATAGAACATGTACAGTGCTTACAAGTATTTTTTCTATTGAGCTTGTAAGCACTGTTTTGAAACTGGCCGAGATCGCTGATGAGCGCACTGTTACCTCCTAATAGTGGCCAGCTCCAGTGTATTGTGTACAAGCCACAAAGTAGCGGCGGTCGGTCTCCTAGGCAACGAACTGTAAACAAAAGTGCTAATATTTGCAGCTGTTTTTGTGATATTAATAAGTAGTTTAAATTGCAAAAAGTGCTTGTTTTTACAATATCTTGCTTAGGAAGTCTTACAGTCAAAGTGTTGTTCTCAGCAAAAAGGGATTGCAAATGTGCTATCTTCCAGGATAAAAAGCAGGTTCTCTAGTGCCACCCATAAGATAGGATATTTAGACTAACCAAGGGGGAAATACACTCGGCTGTTTTCGGGGGGTCTTCTCCCTTGTCAGTACAGAGCAGGGTACTGGTTTACATGGTGAGAGGCTTTTTTGACAGAGATCTAGGAGTAATGTTTCACCTTACAGAGACTGCCAGTTAGCTTAGGGAGTCCAAGCAGTGCTTTCTGGGAAAATGATTTGCAAATTTTCTTTCTTCCCATAGAAAACTGGCTCTATAGCACCATCTATCGGAAATGGCTACACTGTAAGTCAGTGTCCAAGTCTTAAAGGGAATCTGTCAGCAGTTTTTTCTACTATGTAATCCGAGAGCAGCATGATGTAGGAGCAGATACTCTGATTCCAGTGATGTGTTACTTACTAGGCTGTGTTTTGATGTTTAAATACAATCAGTGTTTTATCAACAGGAGATTATCATTAGAGGACTAGGTGTCTCATGTCTCTTGGTCCAACCACCTCCTCACCACTGATTAGCAGCTTTCTGATTATGCACAATGAACATTGAAAACTGCCAATCAGTGGTGTGGGCGGGGTTTTGCACAGCTCAGCTAGATCTGCAGCTGACAAAACTATGATTCTATAACAACTGCTGCACCCAGGTAACCAAGTGATACAACACTGGAATTAGGGTCTCTGTCCCTGCATCATACTGTGCTCAGATAGCATAGCAAAAATATGCAGATTCCTTTTAAAAGTAACTTGCTGGTTACAAAAATGGTATTCACCTGCAAGTAAATAGTGTCCTGTGTAGCTGGCTTACAGGAGCAGTGGCTACAGGGAGAAAATGAAGTTTTATTTTCCCTGTAGCTACTCACATCCAGTCTTTGGTGCGGTCCAGGAAGCGGATACAGTCACCACTCACTACATAGTAATCATTCTCTAATCACTTCCTGGCACATTGATTGACATCTCGCTCTCCAGTGTGTGTGCAGGGCAGACTGCAAGCGAGTGTCTGCAGGGAGGAAAAAACATCTTCATTTTCTCCAGTAACCTGACCAGATGTGATGTAAACATTCTTTTACCTGCAGATCACTACTGTATTTGCAGGTAAATAGCGCTTTTGTCGCTGACAGGTTCCCTCTAAGCTAGACTAGACACTATATTTTGCCAAGCCAGAGTCGTCTCCATAATGCCTCTGTTTGCAGACAGCTGTTCCAGGGTTCTTGCCCCTCATCAGTGCGAATAAGACTTGATGTAAATCTCTTAGTAAACGATAACGCTATTTTGCTGTTGGGGCTACACTTTAATGTCCGTAACTCTTTACCCCGACTTGCATTACATCTTTTTCTATCTTTTAGTGGAGCACGATAAAGAGTTCTTTCACCGGAGACGCCACCACCGCGAGTTCCGGTTCGATCTCGCCAAAATCCCAGAGGGCGAAGCAGTGACAGCGGCTGAATTCAGGATTTATAAGGATTATATTCGAGAGCGGTTTGACAATGAGACCTTTCAGATCAGCATCTATCAAGTGTTGCAGGAACATCAAGGAAAGTAAGTGAGGTCCTTAGAGAAACCGCAAAGGGGTTTTTCTTTGTTTTATTGGTCTCCCAGCAATGATCTGATGGGTACAGGTGGGGGTCCTCCGGCTGAATTTGTCAAGGGAAAATAGTATTGCAAGTTATCCATTAGGGTATGTGCACACGTATAGAGCTCCTCTGCGGATTTTTCCCCAGCGGATTTGATAAAACCGCAGTGCAAAACCGCTGCGGTTTTTACTGCGGATTTATCGCGTTTTCTATTGCGGATTCCGCTGCAAATTTACATCTGCAGTTTTCTATTGGAGCAGATGTAAAATTCCGCACAAAGAATTGATGCGGATTCCGCACAAAGAATTGACATGCTGCGGAAAATAAACTGCTGTGTTTCCATGCGTTTTTTTCCGCAGCATGGGCACAGCGTTTTTGGTTTCCCATAGGTTTACATTGTACTGTAAACTCATGGGAAACTGCTGCGGATCCACAGCTGCGGAAATGCTGTGGATCCGCAGCAAAATCCGCAACGTGTGCACATACCCTCAAGGTCCTGCTCTCTGCAGTGGTTTTCTCCTCTGGTTTATAGAGGAGATCTCTAATAGGTGATTCCTACCCCTAATTACACATTACGTCCCATCACTGGTTGTCGTAATGACGGGGCTGCACAGAAAAGACAGCATGGCTGCCGTCCAGTCCTTTGCTTAGGTCCATAACATCTGAACAGTTTGTTATAGAAATACATTATAGTGTGGCCAGATGTACAGAAAACTGCGATTATTGGAGGACGGTATGTTTTATGCCTGCAATATAATAAAATAATACAAGTAGTGGAGATTACCTTGTCCTCTGTGGCCAGGATGGAGAAAACTTTGCTTAAAATGTGAATTGGAAATAAACTCAGGTAGAGTCAAATCAATCAGGCCAAAGACCTAGGAAAAAAGCAGGATGGTCCGTCAAGAAGAGTTTATTGAGTGCGATCTACCATGCTGTAGAAGAAATACCCGACTACTGTCAGGGAAGTACAGATAGCAGTAGAGTTACCGTATATACAGCTTTGTGTCACTTATACTATGCACTGATCATCAATGTTACCAAAGACCATGTAAATACAGGACATTATTTTTATGTACTCCAGAGCTTCATTCACTATTCTGCTGCTGGAGTATAAAAAAGGGTGAAATTATTTGCAGAATAAGTAATGTTATGTATGTACACAGTGACCCCACCAGCAGAATAGTGAGTGCAGCTCTGGAGTATAATACAGGATGTAACTCAGGATTAGTACAGGATAAGTAATGTAATGTATGTACACAGTGACCCCACCAGCAGAATAGTGAGTGCAGCTCTGGGGTATAATACAGGATGTAACTCAGGATCAGTACAGGATAAGTAATGTAATGTATGTACACAGTGACTCCACCAGCAGAATAGTGAGTGCAGCTCTGGAGTATAGTACAATATGTAACTCAGGATCAGTACAGGATAAGTAATGTAATGTATGTACACAGTGACTCCACCAGCAGAATAGTGAGTGCAGCTCTGGAGTATAGAACAATATGTAACTCAGGATCAGTACAGGATAGTAATGTAATGTATGTATACAGTGACTGCACCAGCAGAATAGTGAGTTCAGCTCTGGAGTATAATCCAGGATGTAACTCAGGACCAGTCAGGATAAGTAATGTAATGTATGTACACAGTGACTCCACCAACAGAATAGTGAGTGCAGCTCTGGAGTTTAATACAGATGTAACTCAGGATTAGTACAGGATAAGTAATGTAATGTATGTACACAGTGACTCTACCAGCAGAATAGTGAGTGCAGCACTGGAGTATAGTACAGGATGTAACTCAGGACCAGTACAGGATAAGTAATGTAATGTATATACACAGTGACTCTACCAGCAGAATAGTGAGTGCAGCACTGGAGTATAATGCAGGATGTAACTCAGGATCAGTACAGGATAAGTAATGTAATGTATGTACACAGTGACTGCACCAACAGAATAGTGACTGCAGCTCTGGAGTATAGTACAATATGTAACTCAGGATCAGTACAGGATAAGTAATGTAATGTATGTATACAATGACTGCACCAGCAGAATAGTGAGTTCAGCTCTGGAGTATAATACAGGATGTAACTCAGGATCAGTACAGGATAAGTAATGTAATGTATGTACACAGTGACTGCACCAGCAGAATAGTGAGTTCAGCTCTGGAGTATAATACAGGATGTAACTCAGGATCAGTACAGGATAAGTAATGTAATGTATGTACACAGTGACTCTACCAGCAGAATAGTGAGTGCAGCACTGGAGTATATTACAGGACATAATTCTACAGGGTAAGTTAGGGTAGGAGCCTGGACTTTATTACATTGCCTAATAGACAATTTCAGCCAGTTTGCAATATAAATGATCAATCCTCCCCTTTAACCGATAGCTCAGGGGTTTGTATACTGCTCCTGCTCATTTCATGCTTGTTGACATTGTACAGACTTCTTTATATCATCTTATGGGCACATTTTGGCTGTTTCCTCCTCAGATCCATTAGGAAACCGTGTTCTAGAACATACCATGTAAAACAGTCTTCAGTTACTTTTCGGGTGTCAGGATTCTTGGCCTTGCTCGCCATCTCCAGCGGCCATGTTTTATGACCCCCACAGAGGGCACGTGTGTGCAAAGAATTTCAATAAATATCTCTGCAGCTCCCTCCGCCTTGCGGCAATGGACCTGGATCCACCGTTTATGAGCAGCGTTTATGACTCCCTGCAACCCAGTGTAAAGGTCATTTCACCAAAGGCTTCAGCTGGGGATTCTGTTCCCCTCTGACGAACTCAGGACCTCGATGGAGAACAAGAAAGGATTTTTTTTTTATTTTGCAGCATAAAATTGATCTAAATAAACAAATATGTCAAATGTTATATGCAGAGGGACCCGCAAACTTCAGTGATCAGGGGCGAATGGTGCAAATATCCCCATCGGGTTACATAGGAAACGTAAATTCCTATCTTAAAGGGGTTTTCTCCACTGCAGATTGTAAGCGCTGATAGACAGTGGTCTAACGGCTTGATCAGAAGAAAGAAGCACTATTTGTGCAGCAACCTAAATGGGACTGCGTTGTAGTTTTTTGTAGGCTGGGCACCCATGACAGCTGCCGAGCAGAAGAAAAGACGTCTGTGCCTCTATCAATCTATCCTTTAGGCCGGGGTCACACTTGCGAGTGCAATGCGAGAAACTCACGCGAGTCTCTTGCATCAATACCCGGGACCGGAGTGTGCGGCTACATGTATTTCTATGCAGATAAACGCTCCAGTCCTGAGTGTCGGAGGCAGTGCCGGGTATTGAGGCAAGACACTCGCGTCCTTTTCTCACATTGCACTCGCAAGTGTGACCCCGGCCTTACTGTTGCATCCTCTGTGAGCATGGACGTCAGGCTGACACATTTTACCATCATCTAATCATCAGTATCTCCCTAGGGATTCAGACCTGTTCCTGCTCGACTCCAGGACCATTTGGGCAGCGGAAGAAGGCTGGTTAGTTTTCGACATTACCGCCACCAGCAATCACTGGGTGCTGATCCCGCAGCAAAATCTTGGCCTGCAGTTGTCTGTGGAGAGCAACAATGGTGAGTGACAGATAGCGACATTTCCTTAAAGGGGTATTCCCATCTCCAAGATCATGTCCCAATATGTAGTAGGAGTAATAATAATATTAACAAATACCTCCAATTAGAAATGTAGTATAGTTTTTCTGACTCGCTATGTCACTTTCCTCATATGCAGGCCTTGCAGGACCTTAGGTATCAATGGATACAACCTCTGATATAGTAACAACTAGTTGCTAGTGGTCATAACTATGGATACCTAAGGTCCTGCAATGCCCTGCACATGAGGAAAGAGACAAAGCAAATCAGATATACTATATTACATTTCTAATTGGAGGTATTTGCTAATATTATTAGTATTACACCTACTATGTATTTGGATAGGATTGTGGCGAAAGGAATACCCCTTTAAAGACACTTTAAGTCTATGTGCAAACAGTATTTGTTGTTCTTTTTTTTCTTTTTTACACGTTTTCAAGTGGAAAACACTTCAGGAAAGGCTCCTTCTTTGGGGAAATTTTGGAGTTTTTCTGTTTCCTGAAGCAGGTTTGAAAAGTATTTTGGAAGCGTTTTTCTTTGCAGCCTTCTGATTAGACAATGATCTGGAGAATTTTCCTTCAGGAGCCCCTTCAAAGAAGTGACCTGCCCTTTTTTTATTTTTCCAACCAGGTCTTTTTCAAAATATGAACAGGGAAAAAAAGGAAAGCTAAAAAACCCGAACATACGAACAGTAACATGGATTTACATTAGAAAAACATATTTTTCAGGTTACATTTAAGAATGGATTTGCTAACCCCCCCTCCCCCCCCCCTCCATTTGCACAAAGGCTAAATGTGTGAGAATAGTAGTCCCCGGGGTGTGGGATACTTGAAGCCAGGGAAGCTCTTAGGCTGGCGTCACACTAGCAAGTTTTACGGACTTATGAGCGCAGAAAATACGTCCAGAAAATACGCATTGCACACAGCCCAATGATTCTCTATGGGGCAGCTCCTATCTGCCGTATATTACGCATCCGTAATATACGGTATGTTACGGGCGTAGAAAATCGCAGCATGCTGCGTTTGTCAGCGTATTGCGCAAAAAATACGCCAATGAAAGTCTATGGGGGCGAGAAAATTACGGATTACACATGGACCAACAGTGTGACTTGCGAGAAATACGCAGCAGTGTTCTATAGAAAAGCCGGCAATTCAGTGCGGCGTATAGTAAAATCACACGGACAGAATAGGATAGAATAGGTAGAATAAATGTGTACACATAGTATAGGTATATATATATATATATATATATATATATATCAGTCAGACACACACATATATATACAGTCATGGCCAAAAGTATTGACACCCCTGCAATTCTGTCAGATAATACTCAGTTTCTTCCTGAAAATGATTGCAAACACAAATTCTTTGGTATTATTATCTTCATTTAATTTGTCTTAAATGAAAAAACACAAAAGAGAATCAAGCAAACAGCAAAACATTGATCATTTCACACAAAACTTCAAAAATGGGCCAGACAAAAGTATTGGCACCCTCAGCCTAATACTTGGTTGCACAGCCTTTAGCCAAAATAACTGCGACCAACCGCTTCCGGTAACCATCAATGAGTTTCTTACAATGCTCTGCTGGAATTTTAGACCATTCTTCTTTGGCAAACTGCTCCAGGTCCCTGATATTTGAAGGGTGCCTTCACCAAACTGCCACTTTTAGATCTCTCCACAGGTGTTCTATGGGATTCAGGTCTGGACTCATGTCTGGCCACCTTAGAAATCTCCAGTGCTTTCTCTCAAACCATTTTCTAGTGCTTTTTGAAGTGTGTTTTGGGTCATTGTCCTGCTGGAAGACCCATGACCTCTGAGGGAGACCCAGCTTTCTCACACTGGGACCTACATTATGCTGCAAAATTTGTTGGTAGTCTTCAGACTTCATAATGCCATGCACATGGTCAAGCAGTCCAGTGCCAGAGGCAGCAAAGCAACCCCAAAACATCAGGGAACCTCCGCCATGTTTGACTGTAGGGACCGTGTTCTTTTCTTTGAATGCCTCTTTTTTCTCCTGTAAACTCTATGTTGATGCCTTTGCCCAAAAAGTTCTACTTTTGTCTCATCTGACCAGAGAATATTCTTCCAAAACGTTTTAGGCTTTTTCAGGTAAGTTTTGGCAAACTCCAGCCTGGGTCTCCTACCATATAGTCCCTTTTCATTCAGACGCCGACGGATAGTACGGGTTGACACTGTTGTACCCTCGGACTGCAGGGCAGCTTGAACTTGTTTAGGTGTTAGTCGAGGTTCTTTATCCAACATCCGCACAATCTTGCGTTGAAATCTTTTGTCAATTTTTCCTTTCCGTCCACATCTAGGGAGGTTAGCCACAGTGCCATGGGCTTTAAAATTCTTGATGACACTGCGCACGGTAGACACAGGAACATTCAGGTCTTTGGAGATGGACTTGTAGCCTTGAGATTGCTCATGCTTTCTCACAATTTGGTTTCTCAAGTCCTCAGACAGTTCTTTGGTCTTCTTTCTTTTCTCCATGCTCAATGTGGTACACACAAGGACACAGGACAGAGGTTGAGTCAACTGTAATCCATGTCAACTGGCTGCAAGTGTGATTTAGTTATTGCCAACACCTGTTAGGTGCCACAGGTAAGTTACAGGTGCTGTTAATTACACAAATTAGAGAAGCATCACATGATTTTTCGAACAGTGTCAATACTTTTGTCCACTTCCTTTTTATGTTTGGTGTGGAATTATATCCAATTTGGCTTTAGGACAAATCTTTTTGTGTTTTTTTTATTTAAGACAAATTAAATGAAGATAATAATACCAAACAATTTGTGTTTGCAATCATTTTCAGGAAGAAAATGAGTATTATCTGACAGAATTGCCGGGGCGTCAATACTTTTGGCCATGACTGTATATATATATATATATATATATATATATATATATATATATATTTCAGCGCTAGGTGGCAGAAAAGCCGGTAATTCAATTGCCGGCTTTTTCTATCTCCTTCACAAACCCGACAGGATATGAGACATGGTTTACATACAGTAAACCATCTCATATCCCTTCTTTTATTACATATTCCTCTTTAGTAATATGAGAAGTGTCTTTGTGTCAAATTTGGGGTCTTTAGCTATTAAATTAAAGGGTTAAATCCCGGAAAAAAATGGCGTGGGCTCCCGCGCAATTTACTCCGCCAGAGTGGGAAAGCCAGTGACTGAGGGCAGATATTAATAGCCTAGAGAGGGACCATGGTTATAAGACCCCTCCCTGGCTAAAAACATCTGCCCCCAGCCACCCCAGAAAAGGCACATCTGTAAGATGTGCCTATTCTGGCACTTGGCCTCTCTCTTCCCACTCCCCTGTAGTGATGGGATATGGGGTAATAAAGGGTTAATGTCACCTTGCTATTGTAAGGTGACTTTAAGCCAGGTTAAAAATGGAGAGGCGTCAATTATGACACCTATCCATTATTAATCAAATAGTACGAAATGGATAATAAAACACACACACATTATTAAAAAGTATTTTAATGAAATAAAGACACATGGTGTTTTAATATTTTATTATACTCTTAATCCACCTGAAGACCCTTGTCACCTGAAACAAAGTTAAAAAAACAAACAACATTATTCCATACCTTTCGTCGTTACAGTCTTGTCCCACGCTGTAAATCTATCTGAAGGGGTTAAATCATTTTACACCCAGGAGCCTGCTAATGTACCTGCCCCTGCCTGTAAAACTTGGTGAATGAATGGAATGCAGGGGAATGTACTGTAGTTACCTCGAGTCGCGGTGATGCGCCCTCATATGAACTCGAGCCTGGGAACTTTTCAGAATATTTTCCCACGCTCGAGTTCATATGAGTTCATCCAGCAGAGGATGATTGGTATTAAAATGGTATTAAAAAAATCAGTTCATCACGCAAATAACAAGCCCTCCCACAGCTCCATTGATTGAAAAATGAAAAAGTTACAGATCTCAGAAAATGGCGACAAAAACTTAAATAAATCTTCTAAATAATTTTATCAACTAAAATATATAAAAAAAAGTATACAAATTTGGTATCACCATAATTATAACGACATGAAAAATCGTTTAAAAAACGAACGATGCCAATAAAATCTACATCTCATCCTGCGAAAAACAAACCCTTATACGGCAGCATAGACGGAAAAATAAAAAAGTTCTGGGTCTTGGAAGAAGAGGTGAACAAACAAAAATGAAAAATCGCTCAGTAGTGAAAAAGTAAAAATATAAACCTGAATACAGGTTCCTATAATAGCACTGCCTGGCAGAACGAAAGCCGTAGTACAAAAAATTTTTTTTGAAAAATTTGTTAGTAATTTTTTGGAAGGGAGTATAAAAGGACCACCATATGTTCAGTATATGTACTCTACCCTAGTGTTATTTATGACGTTGTTTACTCTGGCTTGATTGTATGCATCTGGTCCACTCTTAAGCTAGGTTCACACTGCGTTCAGTGACTCCGTTAAACGGACTACGTTACACCGCGGCATAACGCGGTGTAACGTAGTCCGTTAACGCCGCCATTGAATGCAATGTTGGACGCATCGCTAGCGCATGCCCACAATGGGCATGCGTTAGCGATGTGCCGTCATTGAGTGACGGACCCGAGACGCGGGCTGCAGCGTTTCCAGGTCCGTCACTACTAGCGCAGATGGAGCTAGCAGATGCTCCATCTGCGCTAGTGCTGTGCCAAAGTCGGCACTTGCGTTAGTGCAGTCCGTTTAACGTATGCGTTGAACGGACTGCACTAACGCAATGTGAACCTACCCTTAATTCTCTGACCAAGATGAACAGAGACCACTCCTCTCTGCTTCACAGCTGAATGCACTTAGTTTTACATATATAGCATAGCGCAAGTCTGTATAGACTTCAGTCTGCAGTGTGATTTCTATAAGTGTGTCCTAAAAGTGTGAAGATTATGTAGAATTAAAACCAGAATTGAACCAGAAGGGAGCTGAAGGTAACTGGCAAGTCACTGTAAACAATGTTTCTGTTTGTTTTCACTTTCACCCCTATAATCCTTCACTTGCAACATGCAATCCTCTGTCTCCAAACACAGACAGCCCCCTCATGCCCTCTCCTGCTCCCACCTGCTAACACTTTCTCTGCTCCTATCTCTCCAAATCCTGGTCCTCCTCACCACATTCCCACAGTCATTTCTATTTCCCATCCACGCTCTATCACAACCTTCCGTAACCTCTCTAACCTTATACCCATTCACCCAGCCCCCACTAACCCAGTCCCACTAACAGGAGCTCTGTGGAACGCTCGCTCTGTCTGCAACAAGCTTTCCTACATCCATGAACTTTTTGTTACTACCAAACTTTCCTTCCTCGCCATCACCGAAATCTGGCTCACCCCTTCTGACACAGCCTCTCCTGCTGCACTTTCCTATGGTGGCTTCCACCTTTTCTCCCCCTCCCCCCCCCCCCGCCCCAGCAGCAAACATGGCAGAGGAGTTGGTTTTCTCCTGTCAGACACCTTCTCCTTCACCCCAATCCCACTGCCACCATCTGTTACCCTCCCTTCCTTTGAGGTGCACTCCATGCGCATCTACTACCCCTCCAACCTCCAACTGACTATCATCTACCGCGCCCCAGGGCCAGCCACCACCTTCTTTGACCACTTCACCACCTGGATACTTCATTTCCTTTCCGCTGACATTCCTACTATCATCATGGGCGACTTCAACATCCCCATTGACACTTCCCTCTCAGCTGCCACTAAACTTCTATCTCTCACTTCCTCCTTCGGCCTCACTCAATGGTCTTCTGCAGCCACCCACAAAGATGGCCACACACTGGACCTCATCTTCACCCGCCTCTGCTCCCTATCTAACCTCTCTAACTCACCTCTTCCTCTCTCTGACCACAACCTTCTCACATTCTCTTCCCTCTCCACTCCATCTCTACAATTCCCACCCCACAAACTTTCACACCCTCGCAGAAATCTTAAACACCTTGACCTACACTCATTCTCTGAATCCCTCCTCCCTCTCACAGATATAAGTTCCTTACACAATGCGGATGACGCTGCCGCTCTATACAACACCACAATAGCTGTAGCTTTGGAATCTGCTGCCCCACTTACACATACCAAAGCTCGCAAAATCAACAGATAGCCCTGGCACACCAGCCTGACCCAAGAACTGAGGCGAGCTTCCAGGGCTGCTGAGCGCAGATGGAAAAGATCCCACTCCAACGAGCACTTCATCGCATTCAAACAGTCCCTCACTACTTTCAAGACCACACTCGCCACAGCTAAACAAACCTACTTCTTATCTCTCATATCCTCCCTGTCTCACAACCCTAAACAGTTATTCAACACCTTCAATTTTCTCCTCCGTCCCCCAGCACCTCCTCCCTCCCCACTCATCTCAGCTGAAGACTTTGCCTCATTTTTCAAGCAGAAGATTGATAACATCAGATACAGTTTTGGTCAACAACCCCCAGAGCCCTTCCTCCCGACTTCCCAGCCCTCCGCCCCCAAAACCAACTTCTCCACCATTACAGAAGATCGACTCTCCACTCTGCTCTCAAGATCACATCTCACCACCTGTGCACTTGACCCGATCCCATCCCACTTCATCCCAAACCTCACCACAGTCTTCATCCCAACCCTAACCCATCTCTCAACCTATCACTAACAACTGGTGTTTTCCCCTCAAGCTTTAAACATGCCTCAATCACACCTATCCTCAAAAAGCCCTCTCTTGACCCATCCTCTGTATCTAGCTATCGCCCTATATCACTTCTCCCCTATGCCTCCAAGATACTGTAACAACACGTCTACCTTAAACTGTCCTCCCATCTCTCTTCTTGCTCCCTCTTCGACCGCTTACAATCTGGCTTCCGGTCACACCACTCCACTCAAACTGCCCTAACTAAGGTCACCAATGACCTCTTAACTGCCAAGAGCAAGCAACACTACTCTGTCCTCCTCCTCCTGGACCTGTCAGCTGCCTTTGACACAGTGGACCATTCCCTATTATAACAGACCAGACATTCAGCGTCTCCCACTCACACATCCTCCTCATCACTTTGCCCCCTATCTGTCGGAGTCCCACAAGGTCCAGTCCTAGGGCCCCTGCTCTTCTCCATTTACACCTTTGGCCTGGGACAGCTCATAGAATCTCATGGCTTTCAGTATCATCGCTATGTTGATGACACACAGATCTACATCTCTGGACCAGATATCACCACCCTACTAACCAGAATCCCTCAATGTCTGTCCACTATTTCATCCTTCTTCTCTGCTAGATTTCTGAAACTTAACATGGACAAAACAGAATTCATCATCTTTCCCCCATCTCACGTGACCCCCCAACGAACCTATCCATTACAGTAAATGGCTGCCCACTCTCCCCAGTCCCCCAAGCTTGCTGCCTCGGGGTAATCCTTGATGCTGATCTCTCCTTCAAACCACATATCCAAGCCCTTTCCACTTCCTGCCGACTTCAACTCAAAAATATTTCACGAATCCGTTCATTCCTCAACCAAGAATCTGCTAAATCCCTAGTCCATGCCCCCATCATCTCTCGCCTTGACTGCTGCAACCTCCTGCTCTGTGGCCTCCCCTCGAACACTCTCGCACCCCTCCAATCTATTCTAAACTCTGCTGCCCGACTAATCCACCTGTCCCCCAGCTATTCCCCAGCTTCTCCCCTCTGTCAATCCCTTCACTGGCTCCCCATTGCCCAGAGACTCCAGTACAAAACCTTAACCATGACATACAAAGCCATCCACAACCTGTCTCCTCCATACATCTGTGACCTCATCTCCCAGTACTTACCTACACACAATCTCCGATCCTCACAAGACCTCCTTCTCTACTCCCCTCTTATCTCCTCTTCCCACAATCGTATACAAGATTTCTCTCGCTTATCACCCCTACTCTGGAACTCTCTACCACAACATATCAGACTCTCGCCTACCATCGAAACCTTCAAAAAGAACCTGAAGATCCACCTCTTCCGACAAGCCTACAACCTGCAGTAACCACCGATCGACCAAACCGCTGCATGACCAGCTCTAACCTCGCCTACTGTATCCTCACCCATCCCTTGTAGATTGTGAGCCTTCGTGGGCAGGGTCCTCTCTCCTCCTGTATCAGTTGTGACTTCTATTGTTTAAGATTATTGTACTTGTTTTATTATGTATACCCCTCCGTACAGGTAAAGCGCCATGGGATAAATGGTGCTATAACAATAAATAATAATAATATATGTAGCTAGAAATACTACTTGTTCCACAAAAAAAAATCAAGCGTCAGAAAAATAAAAAAGTTGGGAAAGGAAAAAAATCGCCACATCCTGACGGTAATAACGGACTATGGCACCAAGGAGTTAATAAGTCAGGTAGTGCCAATCGCTTGACAAGAGCCTTGTGATCACCACATGTGTTGTGGGGAAATCGCAGCAGATATTATCAGTATAATCGCGTCCGGGAGATAGTTAAGTTTGTGTTTACCCATAAAAAAAATGACCAGGAAAGAAGCAAAAAAAAGGAACAAAAAAGAAGTAGTGGGATAATGAGGCGTCCTGACCACTCTGCTGTCCCGGGCAAATGCCGTACTGTACGATCCTCGGGCTCTCTGCGTAGCAGATGTCACAGGATGTGAGTGCTGCTTTATGGAAAATGCTCAAGGGGAGACTGCGGGATTTTTGTTATCAATTTCATACGGTTTTTAAACTTTCTGCTTGCAGTCACTGAATAAAAATTTTCATTAGTTCTGCCTGGAGGATCAGAATTTGTCCTGGTCACGTGAGAGGCTAGCGAGCGCTGAAAACACTGACTAAGCCCCGACCTTGTGTGCCCATCACACCGACGCGACCCTTTGTGGCACAAATCTCCATCCTAAGCTGACGCATTGTAATTTGTGAGCAGAGGATGGATTTTCAGCCTATGAATGTAGAAATAAAAATGTTTCCACAAACTGCAAGCATAAAAGGATATACCAAGTTTATACAAAACTTTTTTTTAACGCTTTAGGCTACTTTCACACTAGCGTTTTCTGCAATCCGTCACAATGCGTCGTTTTGCAGAAAAAACGCATCTTGCAAAAGTGCATTGACGACGCATTTGCGACGGATTGCCACACGTCGCATCCGTCGAGCGACGGATGCGTCATGCTTTTGCGGACCGTCGGGAGAAAAAAACGCTACATGTAACTTTTTTTTCTCCTGACGGACCGCTTTTTCCGACCGCGCATGCGCGGCCGGAACTCCGCCCCCACCTCCCCGCACTTTACAATGGGGCAGCGGATGCGCCGGAAAAATGCATCCGCTGCACCCATTGTGCAATGCAGCAAACGCTAGCGTCGGAATCTCTCTCCCCGACGCATTGCGACGGGGAGATTCCGACGCTAGTGTGAAAGGAGCCTAGCATAAAAGTGGACAATCCCTTTAAATCTTGATTTCTCAGCCTCTGCATGCAGCGCGTGGTGTCTTTGCGCTATGTGATCTGCTGGCAGCGGCGGCTGTACCCCTGCTCCTGAGCGAGGGAGCGGCCCCCTGCCTATCTCACACAATCTACTAACACATTTTACAGGCCGCATTTGTTTTCTGCACTGAATAAATTACCTGAGGCTGGAATTTAAGATTCTCCTGAGGAACAAGGGTAATTCTTGTAACAGGGTTTCACTTTTTTTTTTTACAATTTTAGGTTTTTTGGGGGGGAGGTTTCTTCTGGTGTTAAAAGATGGTGAACTCTGCACAACCCTTCAGAACGAGTCAGGGGCAGCGGTGGGGTTAGCGGCTTTATTTATTACCTAACTTAACTGTACACAGGCTGGGATTGGGTGTCCGGTGACTGATCCCTCAGACGTGCCGAAAAAGGCAAATACGGGGGCTATACTGGGTACACCCAAGAAATATGATGTACTGATAGCAGAGTTTTATACAACCTATCCACAATATATGGAGAGAAGCATTGGGACATGCGTCTTTATCACCGAATTAAGGTTTTTCCGTCAGTTCCATTGCCCTCGTTGTATACCATCCGGCCCCTCAACCCCATTGTATAACATCAGGCCCTGGGGTGTAACATCTGAACCCTCACCCTGGTTTATAACTCTGGCCCCATTTCTCCCAATCAATAATCATTGGTACCAATGCCCCTGTTGTATAACATCTGCACCCGACCCCCCCTTTCCCCGGTGTATAAGATACAGCCCATCATCATATTGTCTCTGTTTACTAATGTGTCAGAATGGCTGGCGGTACAGAGTTCCCTGTTACCAGCCCGGTCTTATAATAGGGGCCTCCGGTGCAACAAGTTAGATAATGACTTTTTCTTTTGTCCTAAATATTCCCCCATTATCTGTGAGTGATATTATTGAGAAGCAAAAGAATCAGCAGCGACTCAGCCAGAAAGTGGAGACCCCATAATGTTACAGAGCAGGGTCACCGAGTGCTGAGGAGCAGAGGACAGAAAAGTCACCAACACTCTGCTGACTCCATAACTGACAACTTCCTCTCATATTAACATCAGCACAAACACTGCGCCCCGCTGGAAGCTTCATGACCAAGCAGCTGAGTGCAGCTTTACATCACCAAGCACAAAGCCAAGTGTCAGTGGTGTTAAGCAGCTGCCACCAGACACTGGAGCAGTGGAAACGTGTTCTGTGCAGTGATGGATCATACTTCTCAATCTGGCATCTAATGGATGAGTCTGGGTTTAGTGAATGCCAGGAGCCTTACCTGCTTGACTGCGTTGTGCCAGCTGTAGTTTGGTGGAGACTGGATGTGTAACACCCCAGGTTCCTGGTTGTTACAGTGGCATTGCTTTCCTCACGGGAAGAGTGATGTCATGCTTGGGAACGAGGAAGGATTCCTTTTATCAGGTATTCACAAACATGCAACATGTTCTTACTCCAGGCCAGAAGGGGGAGCTCTTATCCAGCTTGTGGGTGGCTCCCCTATATATATTCTGGCTGGAGGGGAAGTTAGTGAGTAGTCTGTCACAGAGGTGTGAGGAGGGAGGAAGCAGACAGAAGAGAATCAGGAAGACGGGGGGGCAACATGAGGTTCTGCAGCTCCTGGATGGGAGAGAGAAGGACGGAATAAGTTGTAGAGAGGAACAGAGGCACAGGAGAGTGAAGAGCTGGAGAGAAGCTGCGACTGGGCTTCCTCCACACTGAGCGCAGATACTGGTAGCCGGAAGACCGAGGTTGTGGGTGTAACTCTATGCCCCACGACATAAACCGGCGGACAGCAGATTGCAAGTTACCTGTCCACCAATAATACCCGAAGGACACAGTAGCAGACTGAGCCCAGGTCGTGATAGAGATCCTGTAAAAAGGCTCGAGCTACCTGTCATACGGGTAGTGTCCAACCAACAAGGGGGACAGAGAGAAAATGTGAGGACCTTGTGTGAGGCCTAAGGCAGCAAGGGACCGTACCTGTAATCCGGTACCCTGGACTGCGGCTGCCTGAATTCATCAGTAAACCAGGTAAAGATACTACAACCCTGTGTCCTCCGTTTATTCCCGGCACCTCACCATTCTTGCCCAACACGTCGGGAGCCCTGGGGACCCAGCTTCACCTGTGGGAAGCCATACCATCCCTGCTACAACAACATCATCCCAGAGGACCCCTTTAAGCAGCATCAGTCACCCCTGACCGAGTAGCACAGGTGGCGTCACAAATCTTTATTATTTCACAAACCCCTTTAAAGACCCTTTTACTTGGGCGCCCAGGGCCATGGACCAGGTCAACACATCCCTTTAATTACCGGACCCCATACTGAGTACCCCACAGCCCTGACGGGCGTTCCAGATGATGCTATGGGGGTGTTTTTCAATGGTCGGCCTCAGTCCCTTAGTTTCAGTGAAGGAAATTCTTCAGCATATAAAAGACATTTTGGCCAATTTTATGCTTCCAAGTTTGTGGGAGTAGTTTCAGGGGAAGGCTCTTTTCTGTTCCCCATGAATGTGCTCCAGTGCACAAGATCCATAAAGACATGGTTGAGGGAATTCACACAAAGCTCTGATCTCGACCCCATCCAACACCTTTGGGATGACATAGAATGGAGATTGTGAGCCCGACCGTCTCCTCCATCAGGGACTGACCTCACAAATGCTCTTCTGGATGAAATAGCAACAATTATTACAGAAAACTCTGAAATCTTAAAGAAATTTCTTCTAGAAGAGAGGAGCTGTTATAGCTGTACATGGGGACCAACTTCATATTAATGGTTATGGATGTAGAATGGGATGTCATAAAAGCTCTTGTACGTGCAATGTTGGGGACACAATACTTTTATCTATGCAGTGTATCTATCTATTTCTCATTTCTATCTAGATGTGCTCAAAAGTTTACATACCCCAGCATCATTTTAGCTTTCTTGGCCTTTTTTCAGACAATATGAATGATAACACTAAAACTTTTTCTCCACTCATGGTTGGTGGTTGGGTGAAGCCATTTATTGTCAAACTACTGTGTTTTCTCTTTTTAAATCATAATGACAACCCAAAACATCCAAATGACCCTGATCAAAAGTTCACACACCCTGGTGATTTTGGCCTGATAACGTGCACAGACGTTGACACAAATGGGTTTGAATGGCTACTAAAGGTAACATCCTCACCTGTGACCTGTTTGCTTGTAATCAGTGTGTGTGCATAAAAGCTGAGTGAGTTTCTGGGATTTAGACAGACTCTTGCATCTTTCATCCAGCCACTGACGTGTCTGGATTGTGAGTCATGGGGAAATCAAAAGAATTGTCAATGGATTTCCGGGAAAGGTGAGTGATCTGTATAAAACAGAAAAGGGTACAGAAAGATATCCAATGAATTGATAATGCCAGTCAGTAGTGTTCAAACTGTGATTAACAAATGAAAAATCAGGGGCTCTGTAAAAACAAAACTACGGTCAGGTAGACCAACAAAAATGTTATCCACAACTGCCAGGGAAATCGTTTGGGATTCAAAGATAAACCCACAAATAACATCAGCTGAAATACTGGACTCTCTGAACACTAGCAATGTGGCTGTGTCAAGATGTACAATAAGAAGGCACTTGAAGAAAAATGGGCTGCATGGTCGAATCGCCAGAAGAAAGCCATTACTGCGCAAATGCCACAATGTATCTCGCCTACAATATGCAAAATAGCACAGAGATAAGCCTCAAAACTTCTGGAACAAGGTAATTTGGAGTGAGACCAAAATTGAAATGTTTGGCCACAACCATAAAAGTTACATTTGGAGAGAGGTCAGCAAGGCCTGCGAGGAAAGGAACACCATTCCTACTGTAAAGCATGGAGGTGGATCGCTGATGTTTTGGGGATGTGTGAGCTACAAAAACACAGGAAACTTGGTCAAAGTTGAAGGAAAGATGAATGCAGCACATTATCCGCAAATACTGCAGGCAAATTTGCACTCATCAGCCCAGAAGCTGTGCATGAGACGTACTTGGACGTTCCAACATGACAACGATCCAAAACACAAAGGCAAGTCGACCTGTCATTGGCTACAGCAGAATAAAGTGAAGGTTGTGGAGTGGCCATCTCAGCCTCCTGACCTCAGTATCATTGAGCCATTCTGGGGAGATCTCAAGCACGCAGTTCATGATAGACAGCCCAAGAATTTACAGGAACTGGAGGATTTTTGCCAAGAACAGTGGGCAGCTTTACCATCTGAGACAATAAAGAACCTCATCCACAACTACCACAAAAGACTTCAAGCTGTCATTGATGTTAGAGGGGGCAATACACGGTATTAAGAAATGGGGTATGTGAACTTTTGATCAGGGTCATTTGAATGTTTTGAGTTGTCATTATGATTTAGAAAGAGAAAACACAGAAAGCAAAAATTCTGCCTGGGTATGTAAACTTTTGAAAACAACTAAATCTATCTCATATCTATCTATCTATCTATCTATCTATCTATCTATCTATCTATCTATCTATCTATCTATCTATCTATCTATCTATCTATCTATCTATCAGTATTGGGACCTGTTCTCTTCAACATATTCATTAATGATCTGGTAGAAGGTTTACACAGTAAAATATCGATATTTGCAGATGATACAAAACTATGTAAAGCAGTTAATACAAGAGAAGATAGTATTCTGCTACAGATGGATCTGGATAAGTTGGAAACTTGGGCTGAAAGGTGGCAGATGAGGTTTAACAATGATAAATGTAAGGTTATACACATGGGAAGAGGGAATCAATATCACCATTACACACTGAACGGGAAACCACTGGGTAAATCTGACAGGGAGAAGGACTTGGGGATCCTAGTTAATGATAAACTTACCTGGAGCAGCCAGTGCCAGGCAGCAGCTGCCAAGGCAAACAGGATCATGGGGTGCATTAAAAGAGGTCTGGATACACATGATGAGAGCATTATACTGCCTCTGTACAAATCCCTAGTTAGACCGCACATGGAGTACTGTGTCCAGTTTTGGGCACCGGTGCTCAGGAAGGATATAATGGAACTAGAGAGAGTACAAAGGAGGGCAACAAAATTAATAAAGGGGATGGGAGAACTACAATACCCAGATAGATTAGCGAAATTAGGATTATTTAGTCTAGAAAAAAGACGACTGAGGGGCGATCTAATAACCATGTATAAGTATATAAGGGGACAATACAAATATCTCGCTGAGGATCTGTTTATACCAAGGAAGGTGACGGGCACAAGGGGGCATTCTTTGCGTCTGGAGGAGAGAAGGTTTTTCCACCAACATAGAAGAGGATTCTTTACTGTTAGGGCAGTGAGAATCTGGAATTGCTTGCCTGAGGAGGTGGTGATGGCGAACTCAGTCGAGGGGTTCAAGAGAGGCCTGGATGTCTTCCTGGAGCAGAACAATATTGTATCATACAATTATTAGGTTCTGTAGAAGGACGTAGATCTGGGTATTTATTATGATGGAATATAGGCTGAACTGGATGGACAAATGTCTTTTTTCGGCCTTACTAACTATGTTACTATGTTACTATGTTACTATCTATCTATCTATCTATCTATCTATCTATCTATCTATCTATCTATCTATCTATCTAATATATATCTGTCTATTAACTATCTATCATCTACTGTATCTACCTATCTTGTAAAATATGCATTTTTGTATGTTAGGTCAGAGCATCAACCCTAAGCTAGCCGGTTTGGTTGGGATTAATGGACCTCACAACAAGCAGCCGTTCATGGTGGCCTTCTTTAAAGCTACAGAGATTCATCTGCGAAGCATCCGATCAACAGGTGGGAAGCAGCGCAACCAAAACAGATCCAAAGGACCAAAGAACCAGGAGGCACTGCGGGTGGCAAATATAGCAGGTACGTACAGTGCTTTGGTCACTGTGGACATCCTCCTGATCAAAGGGTTAGAAAACATTTCACCTCCTGCAGGAGAGAGGGAATAATCGGTGGATGGATTGGATTTGCCGATTTAGCAGATCAGAAGCATCAGTCCTACCTAAAATCACCTTTCTGTATTTGTTCTCAATTTTTACAGAGAACACAAGCACAGATCAGAAGCAGGCCTGCAAGAAGCATGAGTTATATGTCAGTTTTCGGGACCTGGGATGGCAGGTAAAATCATTTTCATTTTAGTTCATTTTTGGGGGCTTATTGGCAAAGACCTCATTAAAATCTGATCTGCCCAGAGCAGCACTGGGCCCTTTCAATCACGGAGAGGCTTGTTTGACCATCAGTCTATTCATCCTCCTTCCTGGTTGTGGGCCAGTAAAAAGGGGGCCAGGAGCCTTTCATTCTGCCTGTCGCCACAGCTGTCAGACTCCCACCGATCTAGCATTTATTTATTGCCTATCAGTGGAAGATAAATGCTTCCAGCTGGAATGCCCCTTTAACAAGGCAGAACATTTTTAGGAAGACCATCACTTAGCATCCAGTCTGCCAAATGACAGACCACTCCAATTTATAGCCAGTATAGAATAAATAATTTCTTGGGCTGTAGTCTGGGCCTTTCCACACCATGTTAGGGCCAAATGGTGATATCTGTCATTCTGTGCAGGTGCAGGAGGGTCAAGCGACTTACATTTCGGGGACACATTTAAAAATTTGTTCTCGTCTGCATAGATGGATATTGTGAGATAGTTCTAGTAAATACAGTTTGACAAAGTGGAGTTTATCATGATGTGTGGGCTGCAAACACGGAAAGGATGGGTTCCAGACAGTGTAAGTGAAGGAGATGTGGACAATAACTGCCACATTCCTTTCCCTGAAGACACCTATAGCATCATGTAGATAATGTTGTGCATTGTTTATATATATATATATATATGTATATATATATATATATATATATATGTGTATATATCTATATATATATATATATATATATATATATATATATATATATATATAGTGCTTAAAAGTTTGGTTTGGGCACCCCTGGTCAAAATTAGTGTTATTGTGAACATTTAAGCAAGTTGAGGATGAAATGATCTCTAAAAGGCCTAAAATTAAAGATGACACATTTCCTTTGTATTTTAGGCAAAGAAAAAATATATATTGCAATTTTTCACACTTTAAAAATTCCAAAAAGGAAAATGGGCCAATGCCAAAGTTTGGCTACCCTTGGAGATTTGTGTACTCAACTTTGACAAAGGTTTCAGACTTTAGTTAGTCTGTTAAGGTTATGGCTTGTTCACTATCATCATTACAAAAGACCAGGTGGTGCAAATTTCCGATCTTTGTAAAAAGCCGCCTCCTATAACCTTGTACCTGTGACGCCCAGGAGACCGGGATACCCAGCACCGGACCAATGGAGTCTGTCTCTTGAGGGGGATGTCACGGGTGGCTTGACCCGGTGCTGTGGCCTCAGGCAATGCACAGTGTAAGGGGTATCATGAGGGGACAGGCACTTACTTGATCAGCAGCAGGTTCTCCCAGCGGTGACGATCTCGATCCTGGATAGATGGCTATTGTCCAAATGAAAGACTGAGGCACTGAAACGTTTAACCAGTTTACTTTAACATAAAAGGATTTACAACCAGTCCTGTCACCGGAGTCTGTATGGGAACTCTGAGTTACTTTGACCCTGCCGGGGTCTTCGCCTCTTATTGTGCGCAATTTCTGTGTGGCCCTGCTGCTGTATGTGAACTGGCTGCCGGCCCAATCTGTCCCCTCCGGGTCCTGGTTCGACGGGCAACCCGAGTCCTTTTATCAGTTTACCCCCTCTGGGAGTACCGCTGAACTCTGTGTCTGTTGCTGCATCCGACCCTAGTGAAGCTGATATCACCTCACGTTTTTCCGGTTGCTGTATTATATATAATGAATACAGCCACGGATCCGGTATCCGTCTTTGCGCCTGTTCTGGGTAGTGATTAATGCTACCCGGTTCTCACAATGTCCTTTTTCTCTATCCCTCTTCTCCTCAGGCCGGTGATTTAGGCCTGGTAACAGTCACAGGGCTGTTAGAGATTCAACTGTATGACCTCTCACTATCAGCTCCTTGGCCCAACTGCCATTTCTTCTCTCAGACCAGAATGGATCAAGGGGAGTCTCTGGAGCTCACCCTTCTGGCCGGAGGTGGTAGTGCAGTCTTGCTATTTTAGTATTTGTACTTACTGTCAGTAACTATTTTTGTGGCAAATACCCCTAGGGGTGCCACATTCCAAAAAACAGCAGCCATGGGTTCTTCTGATCATCTGCCTAGCACTCTGAAAATGAAAATGGTGGAGGCCTGTCCACAAAGCAGGAGAAGGCTATAAGAAGATAGCAAAGCGTTTTCAAGAAGCCCTTTCCTCATTTCGAAATGTAATTAAGAAATGGCAGTTAACAGGAACAGTGGAGGTCAAGATAAGAGCTGGAAGACCAAGCAAAATTTCAGTGAGAGCTGATTGTAGGATTGCTAGAGAGGCAAATCAAATCCCCCATTTGACTGCAAAAGACCTTCAGAAAGGTTTAGCAGACTCTGGAGTTGTGGTACATTGTTCTATCGTTCAGAGACACCTGTACAAATATGGCCTTCATCAGAAGAAAACCTCTCCTGCGTCCTCACCATAAAGTTCAGCATCAGCAGTATGTGAAAGAACATCTAAACAAGCGTGACGCATGTTGGAAACAAGTTCTGTGGACTTATGAGGTGAAAATGGAACTCTTTGGCCAAAATGATCAAAGGTATGTGTGGAGAAAAAAGGGCACAGAATTTCCGGAAAAGAAAATTTAGCTAACCATTAAGTATGGGGGTGGCTCAATCATGCTTTTGAGTTGTATTCATTTAAATTTCAACACAATCTTGATGCAAACATAACACCATCTGTAAAAAAGCTGAAAAGTTAAAAAGAGGATGGCTTCTACAATTGGATAATGATCCTAAACACACATCAAAATCCACAAAAGACTACCTCAAAAGGCATAAGCTGAGAGTTTTACAATGGCCCTCACAGTCCGCTGATCTGAACATCAATGAAAACCTGTGGCTAGACTTCAAAATAGCAGTGCATGCAAAACATCCCAGGAATCTCACAGAACTGGATGAATTTTCCAACGAAGAATGGATGAAAATCCCTCCAACAAGAATCGAAAGACTCTTGGCTGGCTGCAAAAAGCATTTACAAACGGTGATACCTTTAAAAGGGGTGCTACTAGATATTAATCATGCAAGGTGCCCAAACATTTGCATCGGCCCATTTCCCTTTTTTAATTCTCAAAATAAAAAAGATGAATATATAATATGCAAATTGCCTCTTCTGAGAAAAAGAGGACTTAAACTCTATAGCGCCACCTGTTGGAAGTAGCGATCCTACAAGTCACAATCAACCCTTTAAACGAGTCGTGCAATATGACTTCGGATAAAAGCCAAATCAGTATCTTAATTCGCAGACACGGTGTTTCGGGCTGTTGGCCCTCGTCAGTGCGAAGCATGAGAACTAATTTGGCTAGGTGAGAGGCTCTGGACTCGGGTCTAAGGGGAATTGTTTCTCTTTATGGAGAGTGACATACCATCTCTGCTTGTCAAGGTACGGAGGCTTATTCGCCGTGTATATATATAAGCAAAATAAGAAAAGCAGCACAAAAAATAGAAAAAAAGTGGTCTTTATTGCCTGAACGGTGTGGCAACGTTGGCTTGAAAAAGGATTTTGTATCCGAAACGTTGCCACGCCGTTCAGGCAATAAAGTCCACTTTTTTTGTATTTTTTTGTGCTGCTTTTCTTATTTTGCTTACCGTATATTGTTGGAAGCCATTGGACTACTGGCTGGGAGAGCTTTGCACTACGGTTAAGGTATTTTTGGATGCTGTTCCAATTTTGTTCTTATATATACACGGCTCAAGAAAGTAAAGGGAACACTAAAATCTCACATCTTAGATATCACTGAATGAAATATTCCGGTTGCAAATCTTTATTCATTACATAGTGGAATGCGTTGAGAACAATAAAACCTAGATGAATGTAAATCACAACTAATATCCCATGGAGATATCCAAGCTGTACCGCGAAACGCGCATCCGGGGCTGCCGGATGAGGTGGGGTCTGCTCCCCTTATTCCTTAATGGGTAAGCGTGTATGATTGAGAGTACTATAGTGGACACTGGGCTATTGTATACAGTGATACTGTGATTTATATATTTTTGAATGACCCAGTTTATTGTTCATCTAGATCTATTTTTACACTTAATATTCGCATCCGAGGGATGAATGTTGCCACCTACATGTAATCCGGCGTACCGCCATGTTTCCTCTGCTATATCTCCTTGTTGTTATACATTGCATACAGCATGTATACTTGTATAGTATAGTTGTTATTTGTATTGTTAAATAAATAAACTTTGTACTTAATTTTTAAATTATGTTGCTTTGGACATCTGTACTCCATTTTTTCTTGGTTCTAATATCCCATGGAGGTCTGGAGTTGGAATGATGCTCAAAATCAAGGTGGAAAATCAAATTGCAGGCTGATCCAACTTCAGTGGAAATGCCCAAAAACAAGGAAATGATGCTCAGTAGTGTGTGTGGCCTTCACATGCCTGTATGACCTCCCTACAATGTCTGGGCATTGTCCTGATGAGGTGGTGGATGTTATCCTGAGGGATCTCCTCCGAGACCTTCAGTAACCCCTTCAAGATCGCAACCCTTTTTCATTTTTACATTTTCGTTTTTTGCTCCCCTTCTTCCCAGAGCCATAACTTTTTTTATTTTTCCGTCAATATGGCCATGTGAGGGCCATTTTTGTGGGACAAGTTGTACTTTTGAACGACACCATTGGTTTTACCATGTCTTGTACTAGAAAACAGGAACAAAATTCCAAGTGTGGTGAAATTGCAAAAAAAGTGCAATCCCACACTTGTTTTTTGTTTGGCTTTTTTGCTAGGTTCAGTAACTGCTTAAACTGACCTGCCATTGTGATTCTCCAGGTCATTATGAGTTCATAGACACCAAACATGTCTAGGTTATTTTTTATCTAAGTGGTGAAAAAAAAGCCAAACTTTTCTTAAAAAAAAAAAAAAAAAGAAATTGTGCAATTTTCCGATACCCATAGCGTCACCTTTTTTCGTGATCTGGGGTTGGTTGAGGGCTTATTTTTTGCATGCCAAGCTGACATTTTTAATTATATCATTTTGGTGCAGATACGCCCGTTATTGCATTTTAATGCAATGTCGCAGCGACCAAAAAACGTAATTCTGGCGTTTTGAATCTTTTTCTCGCTGTGCCGTTTAGCGATCAGGTTAATCCTTTGTTGATAGATCGGGTGATTCTGAACGCAGCGATACCAAACATGTGTATGTTTGATTTTTTTTTTTTATTGTTTTATTTTGAATGGGGCGAAAGGGGGGGGGGTGATTTAAACTTTTATATTTTTTTTTATTTTTTCATATTTTTTAATACATTTTTTTTTTACTTTTGCCATGCTTCAATAGCCTCCATGGGAGGCTAGAAGCTGGCACAACTCGATCGGATAAGCTACATAGAAGCGATTCTCAGATCGCTCCTATGTAGCTGAATTCATGCATTGCTATGAGCGCCGACCGCAGGGTGGTGCTGATACCAATCCGGCATCAACAACCATAGAGGTCTCAAGGAAACCTCTGGTTGTTATGCCGACACATCGCTGACCCCCGATCATGTGACGGGGGACAGCGATGAGCACATTTCCGATCCGATGGCCGGAAGCGCTAGTTAAATGCCGCTGTCAGCGTTTGACAGCGGCATTGAACTAGTTAAAGGGAACCTGTCACCCCCAAAATCGAAGGTGAGCTAAGCCCACCGGCATCAGCGGCTTATCTACAGCATTCTGGAATGCTGTAGATAAGCCCCGATGTATCCTGAAAGATGAGAAAAAGAGGTTAGATTATACTCACCTGGGCGGGCAGTCCGATCCGATGGGCGTCGCGGTCCGGTCCAGGACTTCCTATCTTCTTACGATGATGTCTTCTTGTCTTCATGCTGCGGCTTCGGCGCAGGCGTACTTTGTCTGCCCTGTTGAGGGCAGAGCAAAGTACTGCAGTGCGCAGGCGCTGGGCCTCTCTGACCTTTCCCGGCGCCTGCACACTGCAGTACTTTGCTCTGCCCTCAACAGGGCAGACAAAGTACGCCTGTGCTGGAGCTGCAGCGTGAAGACAAGAAGAGGATGTCATCGTAAGAGGATGGGAGGTGCTGGACCGGACCGCGACACCCATCGGACCGGACCGCAGCGGGAACAAACCTGGGTGAGTATAATCTAACCTCTTTTTCTCATCTTTCAGGTTACATCAGGGGCTTAGCTACAGAATTCCAGAATGCTGTAGATAAGCCCCTGATGCTGGTGGGCTTAGCTCACCTTCGATTTTGGGGGTGACAGGTTCCCTTTAATAGCGGCAGGTGGATCGCGATTCCACTCGCCGGTATTGCATGCACATGTCAGCTGTACAAAACAGCTGACATGTCGCGGCTTTGATGTGGGCTCAGCGCCGGAGCCCACATCAAAGGTGGAGAAGCGACATGTGCAGTACTAGTACGGAGCATGTCGTGAAGGGGTTTAACGCATCAATCAACTCCTGGACAGTCTGTGGTGTAATGCGGCGTTGGTGGATGGAATGAGACATGATGTCCCAGATGTGCTCGATTGGATTCAGTGCTGGGGAACGGGCAGGCAAGTCCATAGCATCAATTCCTTCATCATGCAGGAACTGCTGACACACTTCAGCCACATGAGGCCAAGCATTGTCATGCGTAAGAAGGGATCCAGGGCCCACCGCACCTGCATATGGTCTCACAATAGATCTGAGGATCTCATTCTGGTACCTACTAGCAGTCAGGGTACCTCAGGCTAGCACATGGAAGGCTGTGCCGCTCTCCAAAGAAAGGTCTCCTCATACCAATCCTGATTCACTGCCAAACCGGTCATGCTGGAGGATGTTACAGGCAGCAGCACGCTCACCACGGCATCTCCAGACTCTGTCACGTCTGTCACATGTGCTTAGTGTGAACCTGCTTTCATCTGTGAAGACCACAGGGCTCCATTGTCGAATATGCCAATCTTGGTGTTCTCTGGCAAATGGCAATCGCCCTGCATGATGTTGGGCTGTAGGCACAACACCCACTTGTAAACGTCAGGCCCTGGAGTCTGTTTCTGACAGTTTGAGCAGACACATGGGTGTTAGTGGCCTGCTGGAGGTCATTTTGCAGGGCTCTGGCACTGCTCCTCCTGTTCCTCCTTTCACAAAGGAGGAGGAAGCAGTCCTGCTGCTTGGTTGTTGAACCTCCTACGCCCCCCTCCATGTCTCCTGGTGTACTGGCCTGTCTCCTGGTATCTGCTCCCTGCTCTGGACACTGTGGTGACAGACACAGCTACCCTTCTTGCCACAGCTTGCATTGATGTGCCATCCTGGATGAGCTGCACTACCTAAGCAACTTCTGTGGGTTGTAGATAACACCTCATGTTACTGTACAGTACCTCTAGGGGTGAGAGCAATGACAAAATGCAAAAGTGACAAAAACAGCCAAAAAAGGATGAGAACAGAGAAATGGTCTGTGGTCACCCCTTGTAAACCCACTCCTTTTTATGGGTTGTCTTGCTAATTGCCTACTATTTCTAACTGTTATCTGTTACACTTGCACAACAGCAGGGGAAATTGATTCACATTCAGTGTTGCTTCATAACTCGATGGGTTGATTTCTCAGACGTATGATTGACTTGTAGTTACATTATGATGTTTAAGTGTTCCCTTTATTTTTTTGAGCAGTGTATATATTTTGCCTAAAATGCAAAGGAAATGTGTCATATATAACTTTAGGCTTTTTGTAGATCATTTAATCTTCAACCTGCTTAACTTTTCACAATAACTGTTATATATATACACTACCGTTCAAAAGTTTAGGGTCACCCAGACAATTTTGTGTTTTCCATGAAAAACTCATATTTTTATTATTCAAATGAGTTGCCAAATGAATTTAAAATCTAGTCCAGACATTCACAAGTTTCGGAAAAAAGATTTTCATTTGAAATAATAATTTTCTCCTTCAAACTTTGCTTTTGTCAAAGAATGCTCCCTTTGCAGCAATTACAGCATTGCCGACATTTGGCATTCTAACAGTTAATTTGCAGAGGTAATCTGGAGAAATTTCAACTTATGCTTCCAGAAGCCCCTCCCTCAAGTTGGTTTGGCTTGATGGGCACTTTTTGTGTACCATACGGTCAAGCTGCTCCCACAACAGCTCAATGGGGTTGAGATCTGGTGACTGCGCTGGCCACTCCATTACAGATAGAATACCAGCTGCCTGCTTCTTCCCTAAATAGTTCTTGCATAATTTGGAGGTGTGCTTTGGGTCATTGTCCTGTTGTAGGATGAAATTGGCTCCAATCAAGCGCTATCCACAGGGTATAGCATGGCGTTGCAAAATGGAGTGATAGCCTTCTTTATTCAAAATCCCTTTTACCTTGTACAAATCTCCCACTTTACCAGCACCAAAACACCCGCAGACCATCACATTACCTCCACCATGCTTGACAGATGACATCAGGCACTCTTCCAGCATCTTTTCAATTGTTCTGCGTCTCATAAATGTTCTTCTGTGTGATCCAAACACCTCAAACTTGGATTCATCTGTCCATAACACTTTTTTCCAATCTTCCTCTGTCCAATGTCTGTGTTCTTTTGCCAATATTAATCTTTTCCTTTTATTAGCCTGTCTCAGATATGGCTTTTTCTTGGCCACTCTGCTCTAAAGGTCAGCATCCCGGAGTCACCTCTTCACTGTAGACGTTGACACTGGCGTTTTATGTGTACTATTTAATGAAGCTGCCAGTTGAGGACCTGTGAAGCATCGATTTCTCAAACTACAGACTCTAATGTCCTTTACTTGTTGCTCAGTTGTGCAGTGGGGCCTCCCGCTTCTCTTTCTACTCTGGTTAGAGCCTGTTTGTGCTCTCCTCTGAAGGGAGTAGTACACACCGTTGTAGGAAATCTTCCGTTTCTTGGCAATTTCTTGCTTGGAATAGCCTTAATTTCTAAGAGTAAGAACAGACTGTTGAGTTTCACATGAAAGTTCTTTCTTTCTGGTCATTTTGAGAGTTTAATGGAACCAACAAATGTAATGCTCCAGATTCTCAACTAGCTCAAAGGAAGGTCAGGTTTATAGGTTCTCTAATCAGCCAAACTGTTTTCAGCTGTGCTAACATACTTGCACAAGGGTTTTCAAGGGTATTCTAACCATCCATTATCCTTTTTACACAAAGTACCATAAGAACACTGGAATGATGGTTGTTGGAAATGGGCCTCTATATGCCTATGAAGATATTGCATTACAAACCAGACGTTTGCAGCTAGAATAGTCATTTACCACATTAACAATGTATAGAGTGTATTTCTGAATCATTTAATGTTAGCTTCATTGGAAAAAATTGTGCTCTTCTTTCAAAAATAAGGAAATTTCTAAATGACCCTAAACTTTTGAACTGTAGTGTGTGTGTGTATATATATATATATATATATATATATATATCTACTATATGATTGTCTAAGGGTCACTTCCGTCTTTCTGTCCTTCTGTCTTTCTGTGTCACGGATATTCATTGGTCGCGGCCTCTGTCTGTCATGGAATCCAAGTCGCTGATTGGTCTCGCCAGCTACCTGTCATGGCTGCCGCAACCAATGAGCGACGGCCACAGTCCGATTAGTCCCTCCCTACTCCCCTGCAGTCGGTGTCCGCTCCATACTCCCTGCAGTCACCGCTCACACAGGGTTAATGCCAGCGGACCGCGTTATGCCGTGGGTAACTCACTCCGTTACCGCCGCTATTAACCCTGTGTGACCAAGTTTTTACTATTGATGCTGCCTATGCAGCGTCAATAGTAAAAACATCTAATGTTAAAAATAATAAAAAAATTAATCATTATATACTCACCTTTCGCGACGCTCCGGTGACCTCCGGCAGGTTCCAAGGATGGTATGGGAGAAGGACCTGCCATGATGTCACGGTCATGTAATCATAACGTCATCACAGTGCCTGCGCGAGAACGAACTGCCGTGACGTCACGGTCATGTGACCGCGACGTCATCACAGGTCCTGCGCGAGAATGACCTGCCATGACGTCACGGTCATGTGACCGAACTACAAGGGGCCCTCGGAAGGTGAGTATATGTTTATTTTTTATTTTTTAACCTGTGACATATGTGGCTGGGCAATATACTACATAGCTGGGCAATATACTACGTGACTGGCCAATATACTACGTGGCTCTGTGCTGTATACTACGTCGCTGTGCAATATACTACGTGGCTCTGTTCTGTATACAACGTCACTGGGCAATATACTACGTAACTTGGCAATATACTACGTGGCTGGGCAATATACTATGTCACTGGGAAATATACTACGTAACTGGGCAATATACTACGTGGCTGGGCAATATACTACGTCGCTGGGCAAAATACTACGTGGCTGGGCAATATACTACGTGGCTGGGCAATATACTACGTGGCTGGGCAATACACTACGTGACTGGGCAATATACTACGTGGGCTGTGCAATATACTACGTGGCTGGGCAAAATACTACGTGGACATGCATATTCTAGAATACCCGATGCGTTAGAATCGGGCCACCGTCTAGTATATATATATATATATATATATATATATATATATATATATATATATATGTCATGTGAAATATAGAAAATGTATTAAAAATGTACTGTGGTTTTAGTGTATAGTGTGAATAGACATGAATATGGTGGCGTACAGCATAGGGTAAGATATTGCTTAGGATCTAGGACATAAGATAAGCACAATAGCAATAGGCTTAGTACATACTGTTAAAGGATAGTAGCTGTAGTTAGCTGAAAGTATACGATAAGATACTGTTAATGTTTGGGACTAGCATATTTGTCTGGAGGAGCTTGGAACTCCAGGAAGACGAACGTTTTTGTGCGTCTAGGACCCATCGGTCCGGCACTCCTTGTTGTTGGCCGCGGGCGGCCAAAGGTTTATTTTGCCCCTTTCATATCACACTGGTTGAGGAACTTTGCGCTGAAAATGGGTTCTACACCTATAGATTTTGTCCTATACGGACTGTATCCCTGACCTACAGACTGCGCTCATGAACTGTTGAGCCATTGTTATATGGACTTAAGGGCCATTGTTTGAAAGGAAACATGGACTCGAATGGACATTAGTTCTAACCCGAGAGGACTAAATAATTCAAATATTGTGCAGGAGGAGGACTTGGTATGCAACCATCGACTGTTGGGCGGTTGTTATTATGTTGGCCAAGAGACTTGAGCTCTTTATTCCGTGGTCAGTGAATCTCCGGTTACGGACACTATATACCCCTGAAGGCAGAGCACGTTTGTTTTATAGTATTATCTATGTTAAGTGTATGAATTTCATTGATGTTTTTTGAGTCCCAAAATGGTTGAGAACGACCATGTTTAAAGAAGGGAGGAATGTAAGAGGTGTGGACAATAACTGTCCATTCCTTTCCCTGAAGACACCAATTGCGCCATGTAGATAATGTTATGCGTTATATATATTTAGTATAACTATGTACTGTGGTTTTAGTGTATAATGTGAATAGACTCTGATATGGTAGTGTACAGCATATGGTAACATATAGATTAGGATCTAGGACATAAGATAAAGACAATAGGCTTAGTACATACTGTTATAGGATAGTAACTGTAGGTAGCTGAAGGTATAGGACAAGATACAATATACAAAAAAAGGTTGCACTCTATCGTGCAAAAGCATGTTGAATATGAAATACATGAAATATGAATAGCAAAATGGATTTTTGAACATTAGGAAAAATATTTGTGAGACGCTTTGCGCAGAATTTGGCCAAATAGTGTGAGCCCATCAACCATCGTCAAGGTGGTCTCATTAATTTGATGGGTCCCTGACCTCCCTGTCCAAATGTGAACACTTACCTAAGGCTAATGTCTGTATGCATGGGTGAATGTGGACACCTCTCTCAGTAAAGCCTACACATATGGGTTGGCCGGAACCAAGTGTGATGATTAGATGTAATTAAAAACCACATGGTGAAGGGAGGAGTGCTCAATCAGTAAGCTGACATAGAATTGACAGAACATCCAAACTAGTGTGAATAGGGGCACACCAGGAGCAGCTACTGTACCTCCATATACAATATACAAAAAAAGGTTGCACTCTATCGTGCCAAAGCATGTCGAATATGAAATACATGAAATATGAATAGCAAAAGCAAAAATATTTGTGAGACGCTTTGCACAGAATTTGGCCAATTTTGGTATATTGTGTATGGAGGTAGCTGCTCCTGGTATGCACCTATTCACACTAGTTTGGATGTGCCAGTCGTTTTTCTGTCATTTCTCTGTCATAGGATAAGATACAGTTAATGTTTGGGGCTAGTCCACAGTGGGATAGGGCTAATGCTCATATAAAGCAGACTACTTCCTGATAGTTAATCAGATAGGGAAGTACAGTAACAAGTTCAAGTGCAATGGGCTGCTAGCAGGTGCAGTGCCTACATGATCTTTTCTATTGAGCTAGGGAGGGCTATTCTGAAACAGGCCAGGACCGCCCGGCCAGCTTCAGTGCAGTGCTTGCAAGCTAGACAGCAGTTGTGATCGGTTTCCTAGGCAACACATTATAAACTAAGAAAGTGTTAACAGCTCAAGAATGTCTGCATATTTTAATAAACAGTAAATTGCAAACTTGCTTGTTGATACAAGCTCTATCTGACAATATCCATCTATGAAGAAAGGAATAACTCTAAAGCAAATAGCTTAACGCTGGGAAACATTTACCATTGAGATGTACTAATTTGCCAAAGTCAGAGATCAACCTTTATAGACCATATTCACTGGAAATTAATCAACTAAATCCATGTGATTTAGTGTAAATAATCTGTTCGTTTCACACAGGACTGGATCATCGCTCCCGAAGGTTACGCTGCATATTACTGCGAAGGAGAGTGCGCTTTTCCTTTAAATTCCTACATGAATGCGACAAACCACGCTATTGTACAAACACTGGTAAGTTTAACATTCTTGTATGCACACGCAATATAGGTCATGAGGTTAAAGGGTAAAGGCTAGAAATTATTTTTGCAATTGTGCTGCTTTAAAAAGTTTGCACCATGTGGATTTCACAGACTCTTTGTTTCCCTGCACATTACTGGCTGCAGAAGTTAAAGGGGTTGTTCACTACTGTAAAATACCTTTTCAGTGTCCCAAATATTCCTAATAATTAAAAAAAAAAAATCAGTATCTGCTGATGAGCTCCAGAACTCACGTGATATAAAAAATGTCAAGAGGGGGACACAGCGCTCGGAGCATAACCGGTCTGGGAGGCAAATGTACTTATTTTTATCTTACTTGCCGTATTAGGGATATTGAAAAGAAGTTGTCCAGTCGTGAATAACCCCTTTAACTGGGACTCTACTATTCTGACACAGAGTTTGTAACACTTTTTATCTGTTTTTTTATTTGCTTATTTGTAACCACAGGCCATAGTTGAGTTTAATTTTGATGTGGTCGCAAATCAGCTGAGAGGAGCTGTAAAGAAGGGAGATAAGATTTATAATCTCTCATTCAAAACTGACAGATTCTCAGTTATATGAATTGTTCGGGAAAACTTTAACATTTTTTATCTAGGGGTGTAGCTGCTGAAAATAATAAACTCCCAGCGCTGTTCCCCCCTCCCTGCTCTGGTCTTATCAGTGGCAATAATGTCACAACAACAACGCACATGACCATTGCAGCCAATCAGTGACTTCAGTAGCTCTACTGATGTAGATTGTGTAAGTGAGCAGCTGAACCCAATGATTGGCTGCAGCGGTCATATGCTCTACAGCCTATCAACAAAGAGCAGAGCAGCCAGCAATATTCTGGAAAACAAAAACCTTTTTAAAAGCCAGAGACTACAAAATTCTTAAAGAATCCCAATTGCAAAAAATTATTTTTAACCCAAACTACATAAGTTTAAAGGGACTGTGTCACCTGAATTTGGAGGGAACAATCTTCAGCCATAGGGGCGGGGTTTTCGGGTGTTTGGTTCATCCTTTCCTTACCCGCTGGCTGCATGCTGGCTGCAATATTGGATTGAAGTTCATTCTCTGTCCTCCGTGGTACATGCCTGCACAAGGGGGCAGCGGATGCATTTTTCCAGCGCATCCGCTGCCCCATTGTGAGGTGCGGGGAGGTGGGGGCGGAGTTCCGGCCACGCATGCGCGGTCGGAAATGGCGGACCGTCGGCAGCAAAAAACATTACATGTAACGTTTTTTGCTCCCAGCGGTCCGCCACAACACGGCGCAACCGTCGCATGACGGTTGCGACGTGTGTCAATGCGTTGCAATGTGTCGCTAATGTTAGTCTATGGGGCAAAAACGCATCTTGCAGACAACTTTGCAGGATGTGTTTTTTCCCATAAACGACGCATTGCGACGTATTGAAAAAAACGCTAGTGTGAAAGTAGCCTAAAAAAAAAAAAGTAACTTAACATCTTTATACCCTATATTGAAGTTGTTGAGGATTAAAAAAACACATGGCTGCCTTTTTCCAGAAACAGTGCCATATCTGTCAATGGAATATGTCTGGTAATGCTGTCGAGCCTTATTGAAATGGGTGGGGCTGAGCCATTGTACAATACGGCCTATAGACAGATTTAGCACTGGTTTTATAGAAAGCAGTCCTGTTTTTCAAATTTTCAACAATCTTTTTAATGTAGATTTCTAGACATCTCCCTATAATTAAAGGTGTATTCACATGCTATTAAATTGCTTAAGTTAGTTAGACAGCATTAAAATAGTCAAGTTTGCAATTGACTTGCCTTGCTTTTTCTAGCTGCTGTCATTCTCCAGCAATGAGAGACTTTATCTTACATAGTGCAAAGCTGGGTCTGCAGAGCCTGGAATCTAGTGCATGCCCAGAGCAAGACTGAGAGTGTGCAGTAGCTACATTCCAGTAGAGAGGTTAACTATTTACATACCAGCCACCTCTTTCCAGCCCATTGATTTCTACATAGCAGTTATCTGCTCACCTCACTCCCCTTGCCTCTTAGATGCTAACAAGCTGCTGCTATAAATCTTGCAAAATCGCCTTGCTTCAGCATTGGCTTCTCCTAGACGAGTTCTCCTAATCATGGCTGCCAATGTTCAGAACTCTGTACTTGTTAAAATGCCCTATTATTTCAATATCTAAATATACTAATAACAGGGCACATTTCAGAACAAACCACTGATAGCTAAAAGTGTTACAGCAGGACTTGTGCTAAGCTTTATAGTTGTACTAATCCTACAGCTCTGCTTCTCACCAGCACTGTCACTCAAGGAGGAAAGCCCACCCTGCCAGAGACCAGGAGATGAAAGAGACAACTTGAAAATAACCCTTTAAAGGGACTCAGAAAGACTGTTCATTTCTAGCACAGGCACTCAGTGCACCCTTGGTACTGCCATACAATTAAATGTACCTTCCTACCTACTTCTTTTTGGTCTGCACCTGCTCTTTTCTTTCTCTATAAAGCCATAGCTGTCAATCAAAGAAGAGTGGGTGGAGATAGAGGGAAACCAAGTAGGTGTGAAGATTCATGTAAATGTTTGGGCACACTAAGGGTCCACCGAGTTCCTGTTCTTTGTTTGAACACTCATTCTGTGCTGACCTCTTTAAAACGAACCTGTCAGCAGACTACAGACACTGTCAGGTTGGCATTGTTATACTGATTAAAATAATACCTTGGTTGATGAAATCAGTCTTGTGGTTGTTGTGTAATCTTTATTTGTAGTTTTCAGTTAATGATATGCTCGTGCTCCAGGGCGGCCCATGGGAGGGTCTGTGGGCCGGGTCTTCATGTGGTGCTCTGTTTTTATATTCATCCTTTTGGGCTTATGACAGTTCACTGATGCTCCATGTTACATATATTATTGTGGGGTTACAAAATAAAAAAATAAACTTCATCAAAATGGCGTCGGTGGCTCATGCACTGTAACATAATACATGTGGCTATATGCATTTATGCTTTATTCCTACACTATTGTGAGGTAAAAAAAAATATCTTCATCAAAATGATAGATGATGGTGCACAGGCGTCAACGTCGGTGCCATTTTGGTTATAATAATTTATTTTTTCTACACCACGATAGTATAGGAATAAAGCATAAATACATGTAGGCATATTATCCATTTTATCATGCTACAGGGCAGGTGCCGGGGCTGTCGACATTTTGCTAAATGTAATTTTTTGTGTGACCCCACAATATTATATACAGTATGTAAAATAGGTGTCAGGTCAGTGAGGGATCAGTGACCTGTCATAAGCCCATACAGATGAATATCTAAGCAGAGCAGCACAGAAAGACCCTGCCCACAGCCCCGCCCACAGGCCGCCCCAGAGCACGAGAATATCATTTACTGAAAACTACAAATAAAGATTAAACAACTAACACAAGACGGATTTCATCAACCAAGGTATTATTTTAATCAGTATAACAGCGCCAACCTGACACTGTCTGTAAGTTACTGTGCACAATCCTGCTCACAGGTTCCCTTTAAGACAACTCTCAGACTAGCAGCGGTTTTCTTTCTGACTCTGCAACGCTTGCATTTTTACACAGCAGTCAGTCTGACCCCCCTGACTTTTGGGGGAATATGTGGAATAGATAAACATATATACATATAGTAATATACATTCTGTCTGTGTATTATCTTTAGGGGTGAAGTGCTTCATAACCAGCATTTGCTTTTCCATCTCCACACAGGTTCATTTTATAAACCCGGACACCGTTCCCAAGCCATGCTGCGCCCCCACCCAGCTCACTGCCATATCTGTTCTCTATTTTGACGACAGCTCTAATGTGATACTTAAAAAATACAGGAACATGGTGGTCAGGACCTGCGGATGTCATTAATAGTGAGAAAGATCCGCAGCCATATTCGATCCAACCAGTGAAAAACAACCTCCTGCACTCACCTGTCTCATCCGACCACTGAGGTCCTGTCCACTCGTGTTTCGTCTCATTCTGGACATAGCTTCTCGTCACAGCCGAGGATTGAGAACCAGCTCCAGTTCTGCCCCATGAGCGATACACAATCGTTATGTGTTCTGTACTATTTTCTGGGACAGACAGGGAGATAAAACATTCTGCAGTCATACGTCCACTTCACATTCTGCCTTGAGTTTGGAGTTCACAGTATTCTTGGATTTAGACGATTTTCCAATCTTATTTCTAGCTGTCAACACAAAACGAAGATTGATATTTGAAGACATTTGACTTTGGTCTGTTGCGTCAGATTGAAGTCACCAGCTGTCCATACATGAGACCTTCCTCAAAATGAGGTGATAGATAGTAACAAAGACAATACTAATGCGGTTGTCTGCTGCTGGTGTCAGAGCCGCAGAATCATGTCCTTGTACAGAATGGAAATAAATCAGTCTCCTTTACATCTTGAGGTACTAAAACCAATCCCATTGTCACATTTTTGGATGGATTTACCTACAAAGGGAAGGTTCATTAACTGGAGACCCTCACATGTCTCTAGGGCACTGAGTTATGCCATCAGCCTTTCTCTTAATTTCCATAAGAGACAAGTTGAAATAACTCGAAGATCAGGAACAATGTATATGGTGTTCCTTGAGCTGAGAACCTGAATCTGAAGTCTAGAAGTAAAAGAGTCATTAACATCAGAAATGCAAATGTTTAGGTCATGGGGAATCTCAATATTTAGATCAGGATGAGCGATTGGTACTTGAAAAAATGGTCAATGGTGCATCTTTACTTTCCCCCACTGTAAGATGGTGGATTTCCCAATAAAGCAGTGGCACTATAATTGAGATAAAGGTGGACCCATTGGATACATATATCATCAAGTATTGTATCCTTTTTAGTTGGAGGATTTACTCAAAGATTCCGAAAACTTGAAAGCAGATGAAGGTTCGGGGGATCTGTCATTGGCATTGTAAGAACCACAGTGTCTGACTGCTAGAATAAAGAGGCTATAGATGATCCTTCGAAGATGATGTCGGTTTGCGGCAATTTAGAGATGCCAAGTTATGCCAACTGGTTTCCTATGAATTTACAATGGGTAACTCGTTGACATGAATCATGATCATGGTAACTGATAGTAAGGACATTCTGCTAATCCAACACGCAAGTGTCTTGATGGATTAACAAGATGGTGCTTACTAGTCTAGCATTGTCTCGTTGGAAGACCTTCCGCAGGTTAATGATATTTTCAGTGTCAATGTTTTAGACCTAAGTGGACAGATGTTTGGAACTAGGTATTTTACGCTCCCCAAATAATGTACTACTGCAGCATAATGTACAGAGCTCTATTTGCCACTTATATGGAGTCGATATTTCTCTGAAGTTGGTCCTACCATCTGGCAGTACTTCATTGGTTAATCCAGATGCAGGAACATTGAGAAAGTGTTTCCTCACACTGGCTGCTACTGACATGAGTTATGGGTAACTTAGAGGTTCACCCTGACCTGCACATGTCCCATGGGCGTAGATTACCCACCTCTCCAACATGGAGCACCTAATAATGATTGATGATGGGGTAAGGTGACTCTGAGAATAACTCTGCTTTGTGACCTTCTAAATTTCCACCAGATGCTTCACTAAAGAATTTTAAATGTGACCGCTGAGCCTTCACCTCTCTCAGACCCCAGCGCAAATCAAGTTGTGTTTGGTCTGGTTTGTCCCCAATGGAATATATGTGACGTATACAGTCATGACTAGATTACATTACACAGAGTAAAATTCCTCCACTACCCATAATTCATCCCTCTGAAAGTAATCAGATGTGAAGAATTATTCAGTGGGTTGTACTAGAACATTTGGTCACGTAACCATCTGATGAACAGACCACAATGTGACAAGGGTGTGCAGTTAAGGATTTAATACACAGACACTTCAGGGAAAGGATAATGGCTCTTACATTTGGGGTAAGGCGCAATGACATTGAGACTTGGGGTACAGGACACTGACATGGAGTACAGGACACTGACATGGGGTGCAGGATAATGATGTTTCGGGTACAGGTTACTGACAACCTGAAACTTGGAGTACTGATTAATGACACTTGGCATACAGAACAATGACATTGACACTTGGCATACAGAACAATGACACTGACACTTGGCATACAGAACAATGACACTGACACTTGGGATACAGGACAATGACACTGACACTTGGGATACAGGACAATGACACTGACACTTGGGATACAGGACAATGACACTGACACTTGGGATACAGGACAATGACACTGACACTTGGGATACAGGACAATGACACTGACACTTGGGATACAGGACAATGACACTGACACTTGGGATACAGGACAATGACACTGACACTTGGGATACAGGACAATGACACTGACACTTGGGATACAGTATAATGACACTGGCACAGGACACTGACATGGGGTACAGAATAATAACACTTGGGGTACAGGACAATAACACTAACACTTGGGGTTCAGCACAATAACACTGACACTTGGGATACATGATAATGATACTGGACAATGACACTTGGGGTACAGGACAATATCACGGTTTCTGCTGGGGCATTGGCAGCATATCACACATACATTGAGCTTGTAGCACCCTGGCTGCTTATTGGGCATCAGTACCCCAGGTAGGAAGTCATTTCCGAACGGCATTCCTACATGGATAACTCAGGCTGTCCATCAGCTTCTTACAGGGTAGCACAGTTTAAGATTGTTTTTGAAAAGAAAACCAGTAACTCCAGTCTGACACCTCCCCCCACCAGTTCTCTGACCTTTCTCAGTGCTGGGAACCCACATCACTGGAACTAATACAAAGTGACACAGGCAACTTACATGGACCACTGAATCCCACTCATGACTGGAAATAGCATGTTAACCCCTTCGTGGGGGCACTCGGGTCACACTATAGGGGTAATATGACTATCACCTCTTGGAAGCATGAATGTCTCTGATCACCGGTTACAGAATGGTTGCACTTTGGCCTAAGAGAAACTTATAGCTGAGAGATATTATGAGATACAGTTAACAAATTGTGCTAAAGCCGTGTACTTCTGACCAGTCACATTGCTGGGGGTCCAGGGGCTGGGAATACCACAATGGTTTGGTCCAGCTTTGTGGAAAAAGGGCTGGGCATTTGTTCGCTGCCTCTTCTGTAAATTACATGATGATGGATAACCCCTTCAATTGACCTCTGATCATGGTGGGAGACCACCGGTAATGCCAGCTGAATGCCAAGAACTGGTATTCTCATTGCAAGATCTCTTTAATCTAGACCAGCTTGTTCTGTGACTGATTTTCATATCTCTTACTGACCATGTTCTGTAGACTGGTTGTCCTCTTCGAGAGGTCCACTCTCATGGAAGACCATTGGGATGTAGCTTTTCATAAATGATAAACCCCCTCTTCCGGTTTTATTCATATTGCCTAGTAAGCATGGGAGACTGTTAGGCCGGCGTCACACTAGCGAGTTTTACGGACATATGAGAGGCACAGAAAATATGCATTGCACACGGACCAATGATTTTCTATGGGGCAGCTCCTATCTGCCGTATTTTACGCATCCATATTAAACGGTATTGTACGGTCGTAGAAAATCGCAGCATGCTGCGTTTGTCACCGTATTGTAAATTATGAAGATGTGCCTATTCTGGCACTCTCTGGCCACTCTCTTCCCATTCCTACTAACATTAGTAGTGAGGAATATGCAAAAAAAAAGGTATATGACTGTATGTAAACCATGTCTCATATCATGTCGGGTTTGGGAAGGAGATAGGAAAAGCCGGCAATTGAATTACCGGCTTTTCTGCTATCTAACGCTGTATGAAATATACATATATATATATATATATATATATATATATAAAGGATTTGTGCTGTTCCATTTTTTATACTACTATATATATATATATATATGTATGTATAAATATATATATATATATACAGTAGGTGTGTATCTCACTGACATATATATATATATCCATTGTATGTCCGTTTTGCAAGCCGGCGAGAAAATCTCGCTGTACGGATGCCATATGAATTACATACGGAGGATGACATGCGCAAAATACGTTGCCACACCCTGCCTACAGATGACATACGGATCACTATTTTGGGAACATTTGTGCGTATTACGTCCGTAAAAAAACGGACCGTATTTTCATACGCCTAGTGTGACGCCGGCCTTAGGGTGACTACTGTCCGGGTGGTTGTTTCGAACTAGTCATATCAAGTTCATCCTCCTGTACAGTGCACTGCCTTACCATTCTACGCATCATTTTTTAAGTTACTCCAGCTTGAGGAGATTGTGTATGGAGAAGGATATTCTACCCACATTCCCCCTTGAAGACATGAGAATGGCTGTAATATGTATTATCACATGCATTATTGGTGTTGGTTTTGTATTTTGCCTGACAGTAGAGAGAGTTAGGGTTAATGTTTGGGACTAGCCCAGAGTTTGATGGGCTAAGGTGAAGGGACAGAAGCAGTTTCCTGTCAGGGCATTAGATATGGCCCAGCGTGCCACAGAAGCAGATTGAAGGTCTGACTAATGAGCAAAGCTGTATGATGTGGGTGTCCTGTTGTGACCTGGTGGTCAGGACAATAATGGACCTGGTGGTTAAGAGCACACGGAATGACCTGGTAGTTACTGATAATAAAGGACGAGCTCTGGGACGTGGAAACTCTGCTGACCGCAATCCCTAATCCTATCACACACACTAGAAATAGCCGTGGATTGCTCCTAACGCTCCCTATGCAACTCGGCACAGCCTAAGAAACTAGCTAGCCCTGAAGATAGAAAAATAAAGCCTACCTTGCCTCAGAGAAATTCCCCAAAGGAAAAGGCAGCCCCCCACATATAATGACTGTGAGTAAAGATGAAAATACAAACACAGAGATGAAATAGATTTAGCAAAGTGAGGCCCGACTTACTGAACAGACCGAGGATAGGAAAGGTAGCTTTGCGGTCAGCACAAAAACCTACAAAAAGACCACGCGGAGGGCGCAAAAGACCCTCCGCACCGACTCACGGTGCGGAGGCGCTCCCTCTGCGTCCCAGAGCTTCCAGCAAGCAAGACAACAAAACAAAATAGCAAGCTGGACAGAAAAATAGCAAACCAGAGAAAAACAAGTAGACACTTAGCTTCTACAGGGAAGACAGGTCACAAGAACGATCCAGGAGAAAACAAGACCAATACTGGAACATTGACAGGTGGCCTGGAGCAAAGATCTAAGTGGAGTTAAATAGAGCAACCAGCTAACGAATTAACCTCGTCACCTGTGGAAGGAAACTCAGAAACACCCACAGCCACCAGAGGAATTCCATGGATAGAACCAGCCGAAGTACCATTCATGACCACAGGAGGGAGCCCGACAACAGAATTCACAACAGTGTCCCAAATGTAGGTGGAGACTGTATCAGAAGATAGCACGATGCTGAGAAGAGGGAGAGAGAGAAAAGTGGAGGAAGGACAGCGTGATTGACTAGAGACAGAGCCTAGGACAGGACGGCTAGTAGTATAGCCCTGAGTTTATAACTCAGAGAGGTAACGGGCTAGGATGTAACAGGGAAAGTGAGACAAAGAGTGCCACGGGCGCAAGTTCCAAGGCATCAGAAGTAGAGAAGTTAAATGGTGAACTAGTTCCTTTAAGAAGTGATCCTCAACCTACTGAACAGCCGCACAGCCAGCTCTTCCCTCTCCTAGTGTATCCTCACCCACCCCCTGCAGACTGTGAGCCCTCGCGGGCAGGGTCCTCCCTCCTTATGTACTCGTGTGCCTTGTTATCTGCTCATGTTTAATGTATTTGTCTATATTTGCCCCGTATTCACATGTAAAGCGCCATGGAATAAATGGCGCTATAAAAATGTATAATAATAATAATAAGAAGGAGGAGGATGCGGAAGAAGGAGGGGGATGCGGAACCGCAGGTTGAGATAGGACTCACTAACTGGACTGTAGTAGTGTGCTGGGTGGTGGTGAAAACAGGTGAACCAATGGAAAAAGAGTTCAAGTGAGTTCAGAAGATGGAACTGAGACTGTGTGTGAAAATGCTTCGTATTGTGAAGGAAACGTTGATCAAGCTGTGCACTCGCTATCGTTTGTACATAATTCCCATCAAGTTATTGTTCAGTAAAAAGTTTATTTTTTAGTGGTGGTCTCCCTCATTGAACTGTTCAACATCTAGTCCTGGCCAGTCGACGTCACCGCCATGCAGCCTGCACGGGCGTAGCGCCCCCACAGTACAAGTCCCCACACCCAGCCAGGTCCCCTATCTTCATGTAACGTGTTGGGCATAATAGACCAGTATCTTGCCCATGAATATCGCCCCGCTTCATGTTACGCTGCAGTTTCAGGACACAAAGTGTTCAAAGTTTTAGGCTTCAGATTGAGAAGGCTGACTTGCAGTTCTAGAGTGGAGTTCCCCTTTAAAAATCATGGAATGATAAAAAGATCCCACAGAGGTCACATGAAGCAACCTCATGTAGCTGTTGGGGAGGACTTGTACCTTCAGTCCCTGCTTGCTGCTGATTTGTGATGTGTTTACAGCCAGACGCAGTGTAGGAAAGTTCATGATTGTTCCTGAATTACAGATGTCAACAGCTGTTTGAAGGAAGAAAAAGGAGGCGAGGGGGCAAATTAGTTCTGTTTACTGCAAGAATACTTCTGAGATAGAGTCATGGTAATAAAATCAGAGGCCGCAGGGGTGGGGGGAGATTCTGATAGGTCCCCCACATGAGGATTTACAGATCCTGCTACACCTGGATGGCATAGACTGAACCTCCAACCTCTCTTCTATGCAGAGATCTGGAGAGGTTTCCTTAAAGTAGCCATAAACTAAAGAAAATCAACTGAAGACGCCAGACATGAAGTAATATACATAGTAAATAGTGATCAAAGAGAGGATGTCATTTGTGATTGGTCAAGTTGTATATAAGATGATGCAGGGAATGACCTAATGACATACATGGTGCTCGTACATATCACTTTACATTACGGATTTTTCCCAAGAGTAATAAAGGAATGAGGTCTTATCAAAGGAAGTGCTGAACATCCTCTTGTTGATCACTACTGCAGTGTTTCCCTGCTCTTGTTCCTACATTCTTGAACATTGAGGCAGTATTATAACAGTTCTATTCTTGTACATATGGGGCAGTATTATAGTAGTTATAGTCTTGTACATAGGGCAGTATTATAGTAGTTATATTCTTGTACATAGGGCAGTAATATAGTAGTTATATTCTTGTACATATGAGCAGTATTATAGTAGTTCTATTCTTGTACATATGGGGCAATATTATAGTAGTTATATTCTTGTACATAGGGACAGTATTATATTAGTTATATTCTTGTACATAGAGGGCAGTATTATAGTAGTTCTATTCTTGTACATAAGAGGCAGTATTATAGTAGTTATATTCTTGTACATAGGGCAGTATTATAGTACTTATATTCTTGTACATAGGGCAGTATTATAGTAGTTATTTTCTTATACATAGGGGGCAGTATTATAGTAGTAATATTCTCGTACATAGGGAGCAGTATTATAATAATAATAATTTCATTTCTATAGCGCCAGCACATTCCGCAGCACTTTACGTTTTAGAGGGGACTTGTACAGACAATAGACATTAAGCATAACAATAAACATTTAGATGAACAGCTTCGGAGTAATGGTGGAACCACACACGGAATTGGCAATGTCAGGCAAAGGTAGGTTAGTAGAGGGAGGAAACACAAGGAGTTCAGTTTTTGACAGGTTCAGTTTCAGAGGGAGGACATGATGTTGGAGACAGCGGTAAGACAATCACTGGTGTTTTCTAAAAAGGCAGGCGTGATGTCAGGAGAGGAAGTGTATAATTGGGTGTCATCAGCATAGAGATGGTACTAGAAAACAAATCTGATTGTTTGTGTGGTGCGCCCCACCAGGGCAAGGGGGTTACTTGGTATCGGGTCCGGTGTTCACAGGGGGATGTCACGGTGGCTGTGACCCGGTCCGTGGCCCTGGGTGCCCATGTAAAAGGGGAAAGGTCTTTAAAGGGATAAGGTTTATGTTCGTGACGCCACCTGTGGTATTCGATCAGTGAGGACCGACGCTGCTTTAACCCCTTTACCCCCAAGGGTGGTTTGCACGTTAATGACCGGGCCAGTTTTTACAATTCTGACCACACTGTCCCTTTATGAGGTTATAACTCTGGAACGCTTCAACGGATCCTGATGATTCTGACATTGTTTTCTCGTGACATACTGTATTGTACTTCATGATAGTGTTAAAATTTCTTTGATATTACCTGCGTTTATTTGTGAAAAAAATGGAAATTTGGCAAAAATTTTGAAAATTTCGCAATTTTCCAAATTTGAATTTTTATGCCCTTAAAGCACAGAGATATATCACACAAAATACTTAATAAGTAACATTTCCCACATGTCTACTTTGCATCAGCACAATTTTGGAACCAACATTTTTTTTTGTTAGGGAGTTATAAGGGTTAAACGTTGACCAGCAATTTCTCATTTTCACAACACCTTTTTTTTAGGGACTACACCACATTTGAAGTCACTTTGAGGGGTCTATATGATAGAAAATACCCAAGTGTGACACCATTCTAAAAACTGCACCCCTCAAGGTGCTCAAAACCACATTCAAGAAGATTATTAACCCTTCAGGTGTTTCACAGGAATTTTTGGAATGTTTAAAAAAATGTGAAATTTTTTTTCACAAAAAATTTATTTCAGCTCCAATTAGTTTTTTTTTTTTTTTACCAAGGGTAACAGGAGTAATTGGACCACAAAAGTTGTTGTTCAATTTGTCCTGAGTATGCTGATATCCCATATGTGGGGGTAAACCACTGTTTGGGCGCACGGCAGAGCTCGGAAGGGAAGGAGCGCCATTTGACTTTTCAGTGCAAAATTGACTGGAATTGAGATAGGACACCATGTCGGGTTTGAAGAGCCCCTGATGTGCCTAAACATTGAAACCCCCCACAAGTGACACCAGTTTGGAAAGTAGACCCCCTAAGGAATTTATCTAGATGTGTGGTAAGCACCTTGACCCACCAAGTGCGTCACAGAAGTTTATAACGCAGAGCCGTGAAAATAAAAATTATTTTTTTTCCACAAAAATTATTTTTAGCCCACAGTTTTGTATTTTCCCAAGGGTAACAGGAGAAATTGGACCCCAAAAGTTGTTGTCCAATTTGTCCTGAGTACGCTGATACCCCATATGTGGGGGGAACTACCGTTTGGGCGCATGGCAGAGCTCGGAAGGGAAGGAGCGCCGTTTCGAATGCAGACTTAGATGGACTGATCTGCAGGCGTCACGTTGCATTTGAAGAGCCCCTGATGTACCTAAACAGTAGAAACCCCCACAAGGGACCCCATAATGGAAACTAGACCCCCCAGGGAACTTATCTAGATGTGTTGTGAGAACTTTGAACCCCCAAGTGTTTCACTACAGTTAATAACGCAGAGCCATGAAAATAAAAAATCTTTTTGTTTCCACAAAAATTATTTTTTAGCCCCCAGTTTTGTATTTTCCCAATGGTAACAGGAGAAATTGGACCCCAAAAGTTGTTGTCCAATTTGTCCTGAGTATGCTGATACCCTATATGAGGGGGGGGGAACCACCGTTTGAGCGCATGGCAGAGCTCGGAAGGAGTGCCATTTGGAATGCAAACTTAGATGGATCGGTCTGCAGGCGTCACGTTGCATTTGCAGAGCCCCTGATGTACCTAAACAGTAGAAACTCCCCATAAGTGACCCCATATTGGAAACTAGACCCCCAAGGAACTTATGCAGATGTGTTGTGAGAACTTTGAACTCCAAAATGTTTCACTACAGTTAATAACACAGAGCCGTGAAAATAAAAAAATCTTTTTTTTCCACAAAAATTGTATTTTAGCCCCCAGTTTTGTATTTTCCCAAGGGTAACAGGAGAAATTGGACCCCTAAACTTGTTGTCCAATGTGTCCTGAGTACGCTGATACCCCATATGATGGGGTAAACCCTTATTTGGGCGCACGGGAGAGCTCAGAAGGGAAGGAACACTGTTTTTACTTTTTCAACGCAGAATTGGCTGGAATTGAGATCGGACGCCATGTCACGTTTGGAGAGCCCCTGATGTGCCTAAACAGTGGAAACCCCCCAATTCTAACTGAAACCTTAATCCAAACACACCCCTAACCCTAATCCCAACGGTTACCCGAACCATATCCCTAACCCTGACACACTCGTAACCCTAATCCCAACCCTAATCCCAACCGTAAATGTAATCCAAACCCTAAAGCTTTAGTCACACTAAACGACTTACCAACTATCACGACCAGCGATACGACCTGGCCGTGATCGTTGGTAAGTCGTTGTGTGGTCGCTGGGGAGCTGTCACACAGACAGCTCTCTCCAGCGACCAACGATCAGGGGAACGCTTTTTATTGCAAAAAATAGTTTTTGCGTCTCCACATTTTGAGAGCTATAATTTTTCCATATTTTGGCCCACAGAGTCATGTGAGGTCTTGTTTTTTGCGGGACGATTTGACGTTTTTATTGGAACCATTTTTGGGAATGTGACTTTTTTATCGCTTTTTATTCCGATTTTTGTGAGGCAGAATGACCAAAAACCAGCTATTCACGAATTTCTTTTGGGGGGGGCGTTTATACCGTTCTGCGTTTGGTAAAATTGATAAAACAGTTTTATTCTTCGGGTCAGTACGATTACAGCGATACCTCATTTATATTTTTTTTATGTTTTGGCGCTTTTATACGATAAAAACTATTTTATATAAAAAATAATTATTTTTGCATCGCTTTATTCTGAGGACTATAACTTTTTTATTTTTTCGCTGATGACGCTGTATGGCGGCTCATTTTTTGTGGGACAAGATGACGTTTTCAGCGGTACCCTGGTTACTTACTGTATATCCGTCTTTTTGATCGCGTGTTATTCCACTTTTTGTTTGGCGGTATGATTACAAAGCGTTGTTTTTTGCCCTTTTTTTTTTTACGGTGTTCACTGAAGGGGTTAACTAGTGGGACAGTTTTATAGGTCGGGTCGTTACGGACGTGGCAATACTAAATATCTGTACTTTTATTGTTGTTTATATGTAGATAAAGAAATGTATTTATTGGAACAATATTTTTTTTAACACATGTAAATATTTTTTTAAACTTTTTTACATTGCCTCGGGGGGGGGGGGGGGGGGGGGAGACATCACACTATGGTGTCAGATCGCTGATCTCACACTTTGCACAGCACTGTGTCAGATCAGCGATCTGACAGGCAGTGCTTTTGGCTTACCAGCGCCTGCTCTGAGCTTGTAAGCCTCCTCCCTGCAGGACCCGGAAGCAGCGCCGTGGCCATTTTGGATCCGGGGCCCGCAGGGAGAAGGAGGTAGGAGACCCTCGGAGAAACGCGATCACATCGCGTTGCTCCGAGGGTCTCAGGGAAGCACGCAGGGAGCCCCCTCCCTGCGCGATGCTTCCCTATGCCACCGGAACGCTGTGATCATCTTTGATTGCAGTGTGCCAGGGGTTAATGTGCCAGAAGAGGTCCATGACTGCTCCTGACACATAGTGCCGGATGTCAGCTGCGAAAGTCAACTGACACCCGGCCGTGATCGTACTATTCCGTCCATGGGAAGCAGGGCCCACCCCACATGGATGGAATAGTACGTCCAATGGTAGAAAGGGGTTAAGGGGTCCGCTGGGGTGATGTTATGGCAGCTAGATGGTATACCTTCCCACAGGTGAGGTATATCCCCAGGGCTCCCGGTGTGTAGATGGTGGTATGGTGAGAGGTGCAGAGAAGAACAAGGACACAGGATTGCAGTCTCTTTACCTTGTTTACTGTTGGTTCCAGCGGCCACAGTCCAAGGCACCAGACCACAGGGCAGGCAGGGAAGTACGGGCAGTCCAGAGACAAGCAAGTTCCCCTGGGTAAGTCAGGTGGGAGCTTACCACTCTGCGCTTCCTGTCTCTAAATCCCTGCTGCCACTAAGCGTCTCTGCAAGGTAGTTGTTCGTTCTCCTGTTCTGGGACTGGTACATGTATGGCAGGCAGCTCGAGCGGTGATTGTTGGTGACCTCTAGCTGCGACTCCAGGCTCCTGAGTGCTGCCGTGCCACAGGTAATTATGGGCAACATCACTGTAGTACAATGCCCTCCGGTTTTGCTCCGTGTATTGTAATCCACGTAAGCCTCAGGCTCCCGGTACCCGGATACTTGTGCTATCGCTCTTCAGAGGCCTGCTCATGGCCTCGTGGAGCTCTCTCTTTCCTCTGTGCTCCACTCCTGCCTGTCCTCGCACACAGACCTTCACTACAGACTGAGCTCACTCCACCTCCAAAGCAAGATCTTTATTGAGGGAAGCTGCCCTAAAACAGGGCTTGGAGCTCCCCCTCCTGGCCTGGAAGTAGAAGGTATTGTGTGTATGTAAACCTACCAAAGGAAATCTCACTTGTCTCCAGACATAGCACTATCCTCCCTGTGAGGAAGACAGCACTACTGTGGTACCCGAACTTCTGGGGTGCCACATGTGCAATAGGGGCAGTATATAGAGAGAAGAGGAGAGGGCCTAGGACTGATTCTTGAGGAACCCCAACAGTAAGGGGAAGATGAGAGGAGGAGGAGTCAGCAAAAGATACAGTGAAGGAGCGATCAGAGAGGTAGGAGGAGAACCAGGAGAGAACGGTGTCCTTGAGGCCAATGGTGCGGAGCATAGTGAGGAGGAGCTGGTGATCCACAGTATCGAATGCTGCAGAGAGATCTAGGACAATTAGCATGGAATAGTGACCATTAGATTTAGATGTTAGTAGATCATTAGAGACTGTAGTGAGGTTTCAGTAGAGTGTAAAGAGCGGAAACCGGATTTAAAGGGACACTGTCACCTGAATTTGGAGGGAACAATCTTCAGCCATGGAGGCGGGGTTTTTGGGTGTTTGATTCACCCTTTCCTTACCCGCTGGCTGCATGCTGGCTGCAATATTGGATTGAAGTTCATTCTCTGTCCTCCATAGTACACGCCTGCGCAGGGCAAGATTGCCTTGTGCAGGCGTGTACTATGGAGGACAGAGAATGAACTTCAAACCAATATTGCAGCCAGCATGCAGCCAGCGGGTAAGGAAAGGGTGAATCAAACACCCAAAAACGCCGCCTCCATGGCTGACGATTGTTCCCTCCAAATTCAGGTGACAGAGTCCCTTTAAGAGGGTCGAGAAGAGAGTTATCTGAGAGATGGCGGATAAGATAGGAGTGGACAAGACGTTCGAGGAGTTTAGAGATAAGGGAAAGATTAGAGACAGGCCTATAGTTAGCAGCACATTTTTGGTAGAGGGATGTTTTTTAAATAATGGATGTATGATGGGATGTTTAAATGAAGAAAGAAAGATACCAGAAGAGAGTGAGAGGTTGAATTTTTTTGTTAGGTGAATGGTGACAGCAGGGGAAAGGGACTGGAGGAGATGTGAGGGAATAGGGTCACTGGCGCAAGTAGTAGGGCGAGAAGATGCAAGGAGCCTGATCACTTCTTCTGTGACTAGCTCAAAGACAGAGAGTGAGCTAAATACAGTAGGGGAGGAAGGACAGTACATGGTAAGAGGGGATTGGAAGAAAATTTCCTGTTGGATATGGTCAATTTTTTCTTTGAAGTAATTGGCCAGATCATCAGCTCGGAGATCCGTGGTTGGGGCCTGCACTCTTTACAATGTTTAGGATAGTGAAGTGATGAGGGTGTTGAAATAGGTTTGTTTGGAGAAGTGAAGAGCAGTGTTGTATGTTTTAAGCATAAACTTAGAATGGATGAAATCTTCGGGTAGATTGGATTTTCTCCTCAGACATTCGGCGCAACTGGAGCACCGCTGTAGGAAATGTGTTTGCAGAGTGTGCCAGGGTTGTCGCCATCTGTGCAGAGTTGTTTTATGCATAGGAGGTGCAGCTTCATCCTGCACACTTTGCAGTGTTTTATTATAATGTTTCAGTGCAGAATCAGGATATGAGATTGAGGAGATAGGGGCCAATGATGACTGCAAGTCCTTCATAAGTTTCTGGGTGTTAATGGCCTGTATATTTCTTTAAGTATGGAAAGTGGGGGTGACCTGAGCGGGATGTCAGTTCTTGATGGAGAATGAAAGAAGGTTGTGGTCAGAGAGCGGGAGAGGGGAGTTTGTTAAATCATCCACTGAGCAAAGCCAGGATAAGACCAGATTTAGGGAGTTTCATGCGTAGGAGAATGTAATACTATTGTAGGAACTCGAGGATTCTGATAGCGTGGGGCAATGAACAGACAGAGATTGGTTTCTTCAGTGCAAATAGTGTATTTGTACAACAGCAATAACACCCAAAACAATATACTGATAACCTGCAGTGACCTGCAATGAAACAAGTCCTTGAAACATATACAGCAAATCGGCAGAGTTCTTAAGGCAGAGTCCTCCGCAAGGTGATCAAAAGTTGAGTGTTAGGCTATGTGCACACGTTCAGGAATTCATGCAGAAAATTCCTGTGAAAAACCGGACATTTACTGCATGAAATCCGCAAGAAAACCGCATGCGGTTTTTGCCGCGGTTTTGACGCGTTTTTGCCGCGGTTTTTTCCGGACACTTCCCAATGCATTTTGGAGTGGGAAATCCGCAAAAAAAACGCAAAAAGATAGAGCATGTCCGGATTTTGTGCCTGATGCGTTTTTTTTGCGGAAAAAAACGCATCATGTGCACAAAACATGCGGAATTCATTCTAAATGATGGGATGCTTATTGTATGCGTTTTTTTTGCGGTTTTATAGCGTTTTTATCGGGAAAAACCGCGAAAAAAACGCGAAAAAACCGGAACGTGTGAACACAGCCTTACAGGTGACGTGGTGCAGATCCAAAACACTGTCGGTGCAGAAAGAGTCAAATCCAGGTATGAAGTAAACACAGGGAAGTCCAGAACAAGTCCACAAGTTAATCCCAGGTGTGGCATTAACACGGGTAAGTCCAGAAACTAGTTCACAAGTTGATCCCAGATGTGGCATAAACACGAGTAAGTCCAGAAACAGGTTCACATTAAAGTATTATACTGGTGCTATTTCCAACGGCTCCCACCGGGGGGAGTAAATGAAGGATTAAGTAGCAACACACAGTCCAGAAGCGTAGTCCAAAAACATAGTTAAAAAACTCAGTTATTACCAGGAGTGAACCAAGGGTTAAGTTCCGAAGTCAACAGACTAATGATAACATGGAGAGCGTAGCCTACATATGCAGAACGTCCAGAGCCGGAGGTAGAGGCACACTTAGAACAAGCAGCTGAGCAGAATACTCCAGCAAGGAAGCTGACACCTGAACCGGGTTTTAAGCAAACAAACAAACAGGAAGTAGGGCAGACAAAAATAGCAAACTCCATCTTAACAAAGGGCTAGATCATTCACAACGTGATTTGGAAAACCATGAATACTGACAGAGAATTAGTTAGAGATAAAAGATGAGTAGCAGATGGGGAGAGGGGAAAAACAATGGGGATGTTGAAGTCTCCCAGGATAACGGTGGGGATGCTACAGGAAAGAAAATGTGAAAGCCAGGTGGCAAAGTGATCCAGGAACTGATGGGAGGGGCCCGGAGGACGATACACCACTGCCACTCGCATGGAGAAGCGGATGTAGAGTCTGATAGCATGGCCCTCAAAAGAAGGTAAGACAAGTGAGGGTACTTGAGGGATAACCTAAAAGGTACATTTGAGTGATAGAAGCCGACCAACGCCTCCACCTGCTCTCTTGTCCAATATTGGGGTATGAGAGAAGTGTAGTCCACCATATGAAAGAGCAGCAGCAGTGGTGGTGTCTGACTGCTGGATCCAGGTTTTAGTAAGAGCCAAAAGGTTAAGAGAATTAGAAAGGAAGAAGTCATAGATGAAGGAGAGTTTATTACACACTGAGCGAGAATTCCAAAGGATACAATTAAAAGAGACAGAAGGCATGCAGGGAATATTAATGAGATTTGAGGGGTTTCTGAGTGTAGCAGTTGGGGGGGTTTGACTTGCTATAACATGAGTATTATAGTAGTTATATTCTTGTATATGGGGGGTAGTATTATAGTAGTTATATTCTTACACATAGGGGGCAGTATTATAGTAGTTATATTCTTGTACATATGGCAGTATTATAGTAGTTAATTTCTTATACATAGGGGCAGTATTATAGTAGTTATATTCTTGTACTTACGGGGCCGTATTATAGTAGTTATTTTCTTGTATTTAGGAGCAGTAATATAATAGTTATATTCTTGTACATGACAGCACTACTATAGCAGTTATATTCTTGTACATAAGAGCAGTATTATAGTAGTTATATTCTTGTACATAGGGGGCTGTATTATAGTAGTTATATTCTTGTACATGGGGCAGTATTATAGTAGCTATATTCTTGTACATAGGATCAGTATTATAATAGTTATATTCTTGTACATAGGGGCAGTATTATAGTAGTCATATTCTTGTACATAGGGGCAGTATTATAGTAGTTATATTTTTGTACATAGGGGTCAGTATTATAGCAGTTATGATATTGTACTTAGGAGCAGTATTATAGTAGTTATATTCTTGTACATAGGGGGCTGTATTATAGTAGTTATATTCTTGTACATGGGGGCAGTATTATAGTAGCTATATTCTTGTACATAGGATCAGTATTATAGTAGTTATATTCTTGTACATAGGGGCAGTACTATAGTAGTTATATTCTTGTACATAGGGGCAGTAATATAGTAGTTATATTCTTGTACATAGGGGGCAGTATTATAGCAGTTATATTCTTGTACATAGGGGACAGTATTATAGTAGTTATATTCTTGTACATAGGGGAAGTATTATAGTAGTTATATTCTTGTACATAGGGGTCAGTATTATAGTAGTTATAATATTGTACTTAGGAGCAGTATTATAGTAGCTATATTCTTGTACATAGGGGGCACTATTATAGTAGTTATTTTCTTGTACATAGGGGCAGTAATTTAGTAGTTATATTCTTGTACATAGGGGCAGTATTATAGTAGTTATATTCTTGTACATAGGGGACAGTATTATAGTAATTATATTCTTGTACATAGGGGCAGTATTATAGTAGTTATATTCTTGTACATAGGGGACAGTATTATAGTAGTTATATTCTTGTACATAGGAGTAGTATTATAGTAGTTATTATTCTTGCACATAGGGGCAGTATTATAGTAGTTATATTCTTGTACATAGGGGACAGTATTATAGTAGTTATATTCTTGTACATAGGAGTAGTATTATAGTAGTTATTCTTTTATTCTTGTACATAGGGGCAGTATTATAGTAGTTATATTTTTGTACATAGGGGTCAGTATTATAGTAGTTATAATATTGTACTTAGGAGCAGTATTATAGTAGTTATATTCTTGTACATAGGGGGCAGTATTATAGTAGTTATATTCTTGTACATAGGGGATAGTATTATAGCAGTTATATTCTTGTACATATGGGGCAGTATTATAGTAGTTAAATTCTTGTACATAGGGGGCAGTATTATAGTAGTTATATTCTTGTAAATAGGGGGCAGTATTATAGTAGTTATATTCTTGTACATAGGGGCAGTATTATAGTAGTTATATTCTTGTACATAGGGGACAGTATTATAGTAATTATATTCTTGTACATAGGGGCAGTATTATAGTAGTTATATTCTTGTACATAGGGGACAGTATTATAGTAGTTATATTCTTGTACATAGGAGTAGTATTATAGTAGTTATTATTCTTGCACATAGGGGCAGTATTATAGTAGTTATATTCTTGTACATAGGGGACAGTATTATAGTAGTTATATTCTTGTACATAGGAGTAGTATTATAGTAGTTATTCTTTTATTCTTGTACATAGGGGCAGTATTATAGTAGTTATATTTTTGTACATAGGGGTCAGTATTATAGTAGTTATAATATTGTACTTAGGAGCAGTATTATAGTAGTTATATTCTTGTACATAGGGGGCAGTATTATAGTAGTTATATTCTTGTACATAGGGGATAGTATTATAGCAGTTATATTCTTGTACATATGGGGCAGTATTATAGTAGTTAAATTCTTGTACATAGGGGGCAGTATTATAGTAGTTATATTCTTGTAATTAGGGGGCAGTATTATAGTAGTTATATTCTTGTACATAGGGGCAGTATTATAGTAGTTATATTTTTGTACATAGGGGTCAGTATTATAGCAGTTATAATATTGTACTTAGGAGCAGTATTATAGTAGTTATATTCTTGTACATAGGGGGCTGTATTATAGTAGTTATATTCTTGTACATGGGGGCAGTTTTATAGTAGCTATATTCTTGTACATAGGATCAGTATTATAGTAGTTATATTCTTGTACATAGGGGCAGTACTATAGTAGTTATATTCTTGTACATAGGGGACAGTATTATAGTAGTTATATTCTTGTACATAGGGGCAGTATTATAGTAGTTACCGTATATACTCGAGTATAAGCCAACCCGAGTATAAGCCGACCCCCCTAATTTTGCCACAAAAAACTGGGAAAACTTATTGACTCGAGTATAAGCCTAAGGTGGAAAATGCAGCAGCAACCGGTTAATGTAAAAAATAAAAATAGATACCAATAAAAGTAAAATTAATTGAGACATCAGTAGGTTAAGTGTTTTTGAATATCCATATTGAATCAGGAGCCCCATATAATGCTCCATACAGTTCATGATGGGCCCATAAGATGCTCTATATAATAATGTGCCACATATAATGCTCCATACAGTTCATTATTGCCCCATAGATGCTCCATATAAAGCTGTGCCCCATATACAATGCTCTGCACCGTTCATTATTGCCCCATAGCTGTGCCATATAGTGCTCTGCACCGTTCATTATTGCCCCATAGTTGTGCCATATAGTGCTCTGCACCGTTCATTTTTGTCCCATAGCTGTGCCATATAGTGCTCTTCACCGTTCATTATTGCCCCATAGCTGTGCCATATAGTGCTCTGCACCGTTCATTATTGCCCCATAGCTGTGCCATATAGTGCTCTGCACCGTTCATTATTGCCCCATAGCTGTGCCATATAGTGCTCTGCACCATTCATTCTTGCCCCATAGCTGTGCCATATAGTGCTCTGCACCGTTTATCCTTGCCCCATAGCTGTGCCATATAGTGCTCTGCACCGTTCATTTTTGTCCCATAGCTGTGCCATATAGTGCTCTGCACCGTTCATTATTGCCCCATAGCTGTGCCATATAGTGCTCTGCACCATTCATTATTGCCCCATAGCTGTGCCATATAGTGCTCTGAACCGTTCATTATTGCCCCATAGCTGTGCCATATAGTGCTCTGCACCGTTCATTATTGCCCCATAGCTGTGCCATATAGTGCTCTGCATCGTTCATTATTGCCCCATAGCTGTGCCATATAGTGCTCTGCACCGTTCATTATTGCCCCATAGCTGTGCCATATAGTGCTCTGCACCGTTCATTATTGCCCCATAGCTGTGCCATATAGTGATCTGCACCGTTCATTATTGCCCCATAGCTGTGCCATATAGTGCTCTGCACCGTTCATTATTGCCCCATAGCTGTGCCATATAGTGCTCTGCACCATTCATTATTGCCCCATAGCTGTGCCATATAGTGCTCTGCACCGTTCATTATTGCCCCATAACTGTGCCATATAGTGCTCTGCACCATTCATTATTGTCCCATAGCTGTGCCATATAGTGCTCTGCACCGTTCATTATTGCCCCATTGATGTACCATAGAAAGCTGTGCCATTACTGCTGCTGCAATAAAAAAAAAATGCCATACTCACCTCTCTTGCTTGCAGCTCCCAGTGTCCGGTCCCGGCGTCTCTCCGCACTGACTGATCAGGCAGAGGGCGGCGCGCACACTATATGTGTCATCGCGCCCTCTGACCTGCACAGTCAGAGCGGAGAGACGCCGGGAAGATGGAGCGACGCCCGGCGTGTGGAACGGGGATAGGTGAATATGTAATACTTACCTGCTCCCGGCGTCCCGCTCCTTCCCCCGGACAGCTGGTCTTCGGTGCCGCAGCCTCTTCCTCTATCAGCGGTCACCGTTACCGCTGATTAGAGAAATGAATATGCGGCTCCACCCCTATGGGAGTGGAGTCCAAATTCATTTTTCTAATGAGCGGTCCCACGCGACCGCTGAAGAGGGGAAGAGCTGCAGCACCCGAAGACCGTGGGACTGCAGGGACAGTGCCAGGAGCACCAGGACTAGGTAAGTATGCCTCAGCGCCCTCTCCCCCTCACCCGCCGACCCCACTGCCGACCGTGACTCGAGTATAAGCCGAGAGGGGCACTTTCAGCCCAAAAATTTGGGCTGAAAATCTCGGCTTATACTCGAGTATATACGGTATATTCTTGTACATAGGGGTCAGTATTATAGTAGTTATAATATTGTACTTAGGAGCAGTATTATAGTAGCTATATTCTTGTACATAGGGGGCACTATTATAGTAGTTATATTCTTGTACATAGGAGTAGTATTATAGTAGTTATTATTCTTGTACATAGGGGCAGTAATATAGTAGTTATATTCTTGTACATAGGGGAGTAGTTATTATTCTTGTACATAGGGGACAGTTTTATAGTAGTTATATTTTTGTACATAGGGGTCAGTATTATAGCAGTTATAATATTGTACTTAGGAGCAGTATTATAGTAGTTATATTCTTGTACATAGGGGGCAGTATTATAGTAGTTATATTCTTGTACATAGGGGACAGTATTATAGCAGTTATATTCTTGTACATAGGGGGCAGTATTATAGTAGTTATATTCTTGTACATAGGGGACAGTATTATAGCAGTTATATTCTTGTACATAGGGGGCAGTATTATAGTAGTTATATTCTTGTACATAGGGGGCAGTATTATAATAGTTATATTCTTGTACATAGGGGGCAGTATTATAGTAGTTATATTCTTGTAAATAGAGGGCAGTATTATAGTAGTTATATTCGTGTACATAGGGGGCAGTATTATAGTAGTTATATTCTTGTACATAGGGGGCAGTATTATAGTAGTTATATTCTTGTAAGTAGAGGGCAGTATTATAGTAGTTATATTCGTGTACATAGGGGGCAGTATTATAGTAGTTATATTCTTGTAAATAGAGGGCAGTATTACAGTAGTTATATTCTTGTACATAGGGGGCTGTATTATAGTAGTTATTTTTTTACACATTGGGGTAATAATAGAGTTTGTAATTTACGTTCTTGGTTGAAATGTGCTGAGGAGAAAACTATACCAGGTTGAATATGAAAATAAAGTTCTATCTGATGGTTGAGAAGGAATTAAAGAAATGTATGTAGCTGACACATGTTATGAAGTATGGTCGTGGTCACTGCCGCAGAATTCTCCATGTCACATGTGACCAGAATTATCCTGCAATCACACTGAAAACTGTGCTATCAGTGACTGTATTAGATGAGGTCTGTGGAGCCGCTAATTACTCAGTCACTTGGGGCAGGATTACGCTGATAATAACTGGGCCACTTTCTTTGTCCCCAGGACACGTCTCTGGACATATCACAGACCTGGAGGTAAATGAAAAGAAATGTTCAGCGTTGACACATGGAGCGGCGAGTGATTATTTAATGGCTCCATATCCGCTCCTCGGAGAAATACCTAAAATAATGCTATTAGCTGGAGCTGGGCCTGTTATCTTTTATAATGGTATCCCAGGTATGAGAGGCTTTCAACATCCAGTCCTGTGGCCACGATCCCATAGTACGGCAGGAATTCACACTGGAGGCTTTCTAAACACACTCAAGATTTCCTTAAACATAGATTAACCACTTACTGCGCCTCACAAGAACATGTATCCTGTTTATAAACCTTATATCAACCTCCCAGAATCCAGAGAAAATGCTCCACATAAAACGCGCATCATTTTTTTTTTTTTAACATAGGTCTTTAAGTTTTGCCACTTCTCACAGCTGAGGTTCTGTTACAATTGTATCCAGTGTAGACATTCCTTTTGCCAGAAAAACATCAGAAGAAAAAGCTCTAGCATGTGGTGATAGTTTGCTACAATGTATCATTCTGAATTCTGTGCTGCGTATCTTGTACAGTATTGAGTATTGCCTGTACTAGATACCATTGTAACAAACACGCAGCTGTGAGAAGCATTAGGTTAAAACAGGCTGTTGGCATTTGGATGTAAACAATAATAATTGTTAACTCCCTGTATCTGTCTTTGCTGAGCTCCTCTCAGTTGATTTATGAGCATGAGGCCGGCGTCACACTAGGCGTATGAAAATACGGTCCGTTTTTTTTACGGCCGTAATACGCAGAAATAAGCCAGAAATAGTGTTCCTTATGCAATCCGGTGGCAAGGTGTGGTCGCGTATTTTGCACATGTAATGTTGCGTATGTAATCCGTATGACATCCGTACTGCATTTTTCCACGCAACCTGACAAAATCGACATTTATTGGTTTTGTAGCCTGAAATTAATTTAAATCACCATCAGCAACCCTATTTAAGGCCTCTACAACAGGTGGCACCCTCCCATATGGTCATTTTGTGATTGTGCATCTGTTGGTGTGTTGTGGTAGCGTTTGCACCATGTCTGACCTACTGCACTTCACCCCAACTCAGCGGGTTTTGTTTAACTGGGTCTTGTCGCATCGGTTTGGGCAGCCATATCCTGTGATTGTAGATCTGCGAAGGAGGAGAAGGTTGTGGTGCATCCACTTTTGACCGAACACCTCACTAAAGGCCATTTTCAGAGGCTCTATACAGCTCTGCGTGCACATCCTGATAAGTTCTACCTATACTGTCGAATGACAATACCAACATTTGATATCTTGTTGGAGACAGTACGTCCAGGACTCACGTATCAGGACACCAGGATGCGAAAAAGCATATCCGCAGAGCAGCGTCTTCTCCTTACCTTACGGTATGTATTCAACATCCTCACATACTGTATGTTGATTGTTTTTTATAAGGGTTGTTTGCTAGCAGGTATTTTAAAATATATGTGTAAATTAGGGCAAAAGCACATTCAAAATATGTATTTGTAATGTTCTACTTATGTACCCTAGGTAAATATGTATTAATTTCATTGATATTCCTGTGTTTTTGAATCTACAACATACTTGCGCTTTATCATGTTTTATCTAAACTATTGTTACCTACCTAATATTAATTTTTATGTCCTTTCAGCTTCCTGTCAACTGGCTTGTCTTATGCGTGACTACACCTGGAGTTTCTCATTGGGCTGTCCACGATTTCTGGCAGTGTGCACTCAACATGTAGTGACATATGGGCTAAACTCCATGAACTTTACATGCCTGAGCCAAAACTGGATGATTGGCTCAAAATAGCCTTTGGGTTCCAGGACACTTGTGACTTTCCAAACTGCATTGGAGCCCTGGATGGGAAACATATCAGGGTGCGTAAGCCGCCGAACTCTGGCTCCCAATTCTACAATTATAAGCAGTTTTTCTCTGTAGTTCTGTTAGCTGTAGTTGACAGTAACTACAGGTTTATAATTGTAGACATTGGGGCCTATGGGCGAACAGGAGACTCAAGGGTGTTCAATTCGTCCATTATGGGTCGGCGGCTACGTGAAAACCAGTTAGACCTCCCACCACAACAACTCCCAGGCTACAATGCTGAAGCAGTGCCATATGTTCTTGTGGGAGATGAGGCCTTCCAATTGACAAGGCATGTCATGAGGCCTTATCCCAGGCGCAACCTGGACCACCGGCGGCGTGTATTTAATTTGAGGCTTTCCAGGGCGTGTAGACTGGTGGAGTGTGCCTTTGGGATTCTGTGTGCCAAATGGCGTGTCCTCCAGTCTTCCATTCAGCTGAGTGAGGCTACTATTAATGAAGTTATTAAAGCGTGTGTTGTTTTGCACAATTTTACTAGACTTCAAGATTGCTCCTCAGCTGCTATTGGTGAAGAAATGTTGCCCAATGTGAGTAGGTGGAGCGCCCCCAGACGCAGGGCTGCGGGTTACTTGGTACCGGTCCTCTCTGGCTCAGTTCTGGGGATGTCACGGTGGCTGGACCCGGTCCGTGACCCTGCTAAGGGGCGTCCAATAAAAGGGATGATGAAAGTCGGCTAAGGTTTCGTGACGCCACCTGTGGTACTCGGTCAGGATGACTGACGCTGCTTGGGGTCCACTGGGGTGGTGTTATGGCAGCTAGATGGTGTACCTTCCCACAGGTGAAGTATGTCCCCAGGGCTTCCCGATAGTGTAGATGGCGATGATGTGAGGTGCAGACAATAACGAGGACACAGGGTTGCAGTCTCTTTACTGGTGACTTCAGGATCCTCAATCCAGAGCACTGTCAACAGGGCTGTCTGAGGCCGGCCAGTCCGAAGGCACATCCAGAGTTCCCTTTGCAGGTGGAAATCGTTGCCTACCACTAGCGCCTGTGTGTTGTAGTGCTTCCCTGCTGAGCATTCGGGATAGTTCTCACAACTTCTGTTCTCGTTCTTTCTAGTTCTTTCTTGTTCTTTCTATTCTCCATCCCCCAGGTTTGTTATGGCTAGGACGCACCCGTTTAACGGGTAGGCTCGGAGCTATTCTGGGACCCTAGAGACGCCCTTCTCCACGGTTGCCCCCTATGTCTGCTTAGGTGATGTAAGGTAGACAGCCAACCTATAATTAACTGTCCTGCGGTATTTCAAGTAAGGCATAAAGTCAGTTACTTCCTCGGTGTTCCGGTCACCGGCTACGCGCCTCAGTAGGATGTTGCCGTTCTCCGGGCACGACTCCTACTGGCTCTCCTTTGTGCTTGATCTCGTTTCTCACTGTCCACAAGATCCTTCGCTTCGTGTCCTTTCTTTAGATGCCGTCGCAAGGTAGTGCAGGCGCAGCTCCGTAACGTTCTGCCTTCTCGCTAGGTACCTGCCAGGTTCCCACGCCTAACAGGGACCCCCCTGAATCTTCCCCGCAACACCCCCTGCCCCAGGATGTTGCCTGGACAAAACCCAGTCAGCTTCTGACTAACTTCCTATCCAACCCCTAGTTTTACCAGTGTGAGGAGTGGCCTAATAAATAGAAGCTTTTGCTCCCCCTAGTGGCCGGAGTGTGAAGTATAATGTGTGCTGGTGATACCTGGTCAGATGAACTCCTTTAGTGCCATCAGACGTACCATCACTCCCCTTAGTGGCAGAGCGACATTACTGCAATGAACAGGCCTCTGGGGCGCTGCACTCCCCCCCGGTTAAATCCAGTACTCCTGGACTGGGAAGAGGAACAACAATACATGTTAGCAAAAGACATGCAAATTTTTGAAATGCAAGGAAAATATAACAATGCTTCCCTTTATGGGAGGTGAGGACACTTGAACGTTACAAACGAAAACAAGGTTAAATATTTTAAATAACACTCTGACTATAAATAACTTCTGGTACCCTGCCGGGTATTCTACTAAGTGCAAATTCTGAACAATAATTTAACTTCTCCTTTAAGGGCGTATAGGCTGAACCCACTAAAGGCTTACTATAAAGTACTTTAATGCAGCTCAACTTTTTCTTTATTTTCTAACTTCACAAATGCAGGACCGCCTAGCTCCTTGGCTGGGCCTACTGTCATTGTCGCAATCAACCATCTTTCTATGATTTTCAGGAGGACTCTCTAACCCCTACGGGTTCACTATGTTGGAATTCGGCTTCCAACTTTTCCTGTCCTCAATCTCTAGTAACATTATTAACAGTTCCTAAATCTCAACATTACAATTTTAACTTTCTTAAGGCAACATTATACTTTAGTGCAACACGTGAATATTCCCTTTAAGAGGGAACCAAGTCTCTTTGAGGTAGTGCAGATTCTCTCTATCTGCAAGTCAGTTTGAAAGCAAGAACTTCTGCGCTGTATTCAAAAACAGTCTCTTCACAAAGCCTTCTTTCTGTGTAAAACTAGTAGAGGGCACCTTTAAGAAGGTGCGAACTATTTACAACACAGTTTGTGAATCATTCACCGTCCATGATTCGGCAGTCTTTTAAAACACCGATGGCAAACAAGCCAAAAACAATAGGGATCCCGGGTAAACAAAGGGACCCCTTTAAGGATTAACCCTAGGCGGGTTCAAGTAGCAGCAATACAGCAGGAAGACAAACAGTTAAATAACTATATACAATTTCAGGTTTCCGAGGTTTACTTTGATTCTGGTGGTTGTAGCTCCGCAGGCAGCAGTGGGCGGGGCCATCCACCCGGATACCTGCGGCTATCAGGTGTGGTTCCAGGGGCTCCTTCACTCCAGACAGGAGTCTGGGTGGCTACAGTTCTGGATCCCGACACGGCCTGGGTACTGGCCATCACTGAGGCCAATCCTTCTGCTACCACGGTGGTAGTGGTATCAACGGTGCAGGTTGTGGTCTTGACAATGGTGCACATCGGGGTAACCACTGTAGTCTTAGTAATAATGGTAGACCGGTCACAAGGGGGCACCTTTGCTACAGGGGATGGCTTCACCGGCACTTTAGTCGGGTATGTCATGGTCATGGGGCCTCGCCGCTTGTGGACGTTCAGGGCGAACCACCCCTTTTCCCCAAAGTGCCGGGTGTAGGTGACCTCGTCCCCCGGGTAGAGATCCCGGTGCGGGTGGCCTTCTCTGAGATGGGACTCCACATCCCTCCGGTTCACAAAGACCTCCGCATACAGGCCCGGCTCTTTAATAAAGCCCCAGCCCCCACGAAGTTTGAAGTCGACGACGGTGCCCTGCCTGCGCGGGGCCTGGTGGTTGGTGCAATCTTTGCGGACCCGGTCCTTCACCGCGAGGTCCCGCTGGTGGTAGGCCTCTCGCCCGGCCTGATACTCCCTCTCCTTCTTCTCCCACTGTCGGTCTAGCTGGATCTGATATTCTTCCCAGCTGAGGGCCTCCACCATCTCCCCTTCCTGTGTCTTTACCCCGGGAAAACCCATGAAGTCGGACCCTGGGTTCACCCAGCGGCACACTGTGCGCTCCGCATAGACCTCGCCTGGCATGGTGATCGGCGAGATCGGGGCTTTCAAGAAGTGCTCCATACCCGTGGCCTGGTTCCAGGGCGGAAGGCGCTGGAGGGTATGGGTCCCAGGGAGAGGGGGTACCGCGACGGGGCCTATCAACAGGTCCTCCACTAGCGGGGCAAGGTCGGCAGACTCACCGGCCGGTACGACTGCCTCCATCGCAGCTGGCTCCGGTAGCAGCAAAGGAACCGATGACGGGGGTTCCTCTGCCGGCGCCTCCTGGCATGAGGCCTTGGTCTCTGTCCGCAATTGGAGGAGCTGCTCCATCAGGTACTCCATCTCTATCTGCAGGAGACTGGTCTCAACCGTGGAGATCTGGCTGCTGTGCACGTCCGGGTTGCTGGGGGAGTCCTCTGCTTCAACCCCGCATTCTGGGTCTGAGTGACTGGCCATGGCGTCCTCCACGTGGGTCACTTCCTGGTCTCTTTCCTGCTCTCTCCTTCGTGAGCGGTTCTGTTTTCTTTGTCTCCGCCCTCCATTGAGAATCAGGAGGCGGATCTCGGCCGCTGACGGACACGTCCTCAAGGTACAGAAATATTTAGACTGGGCGGCCATTGCTTTTCGCGCTTCTCAGTTCTTTCACGCCCACAACTCCACGCCCTTCTTCTCCTCCTGCGCTCCTCGTGGCGCGGCAATGGCGGCGGTTTTGGCGGGAATCTTGGCGGCAGTTAGCAATACACAGTCTTTGCAATAAATCACAGTTCAAGCACAATTCAATCACAGTTCTAAGGCACACATGACCCAATTCTTCAGGCTTAAGTACGATCCTGTTCGTGTTGCCAAGTTGGAGCGCCCCCAGACGCAGGGCCGTGGGTTACTCGGTACCGGTCCTCTCTGGCTCAGTTCTGGGGATGTCACGGTGGCTGGACCCGGTCCGTGACCCTGCTAAGGGGCATCCAATAAAAGGGATGATGAAAGTCGGCTAAGGTTTCGTGACGCCACCTGTGGTACTCGGTCAGGATGACTGACGCTGCTTGGGGTCCACTGGGGTGGTGTTATGGCAGCTAGATGGTGTACCTTCCCACAGGTGAAGTATGTACCCAGGGCTTCCCGATAGTGTAGATGGCGATGGTGTGAGGTGCAGACAATAACGAGGACACAGGGTTTCAGTCTCTTTACCGGTGACTTCAGGATCCTCAATCCAGAGCACTGTCAACAGGGCTGTTTGAGACCGGCCGGTCCAAAGGCACATCCAGAGTTCCCTTTGCAGGTGGAAATCATTGCCTACCACTAGCGCCTTTGTGTTGTAGTGCTTCCCTGCTGAGCATTCGGGATAGTTCTCACAACTTCTGTTCTCGTTCTTTCTATTCTCCGTCCCTCAGGTTTGTTATGGCTAGGACGCACCCGTTTGACGGGTAGGCTCAGAGCTATTCTGGGACCCTAGAGATGCCCCTCTCCACGGTTGCCCCCTATGTCTGCTTAGGTGATGTAAGGTAGACAGCCAACCTATAATTAACTGTCCTGCGGTATTTGAAGTAAGGCATAGAGTCAGTTACTTCCTCGGTGTTCCGGTCACCGGCTACGCGCCTCAGTAGGATATTGCCGTTCTCTGGGCACGACTCCTACTGGCTCTCCTTTGTGCTTGATCTCGTTTCTCACTGTCCACAACATCCTTTGCTTCGTGTCCTTTCTTTAGATGCCGCCGCAAGGTAGTGCAGGCACGGCTCCCTAACGTTCTGCCTTGTCGCTAGGTACCTGCCAGGTTCCCACGCCTGACAGGGACCCCCCTGAATCTTCCCACCACGGGATGTTGCCTGGACAAAACCCAGTCAGCTTCTGACTAACTTCCTATCCAACCCCTAGTTTTGCTCCCCCTAGTGGCCGGAGTGTGAAGTATAATGTGTGCTGGTGATACCTGGTCAGATGAACTCCTTTAGTGCCATCAAATGTACCATCACTCCCCTTAGTGGCAGAGCGACATTACTGCAACGACCAGGCCTCTGGGGCGCTGCATAGGCCTACACCACATGGCCCTCCTCCGCGCCGTCCCCTTTCTGGACTAAAAGTGAGAGATATTTTCACAAATTATTTTGTTTCTCCTCAGGGTTCTACTCCCTGGCAATATTATGCTGTTTCTCAGTTGTGATTTCTTAACTTTATAACTATATTATCTGCAAAAATATCATTTTTCTTTAAATACTGAACTCTGTGTGTTGTATTTTACTTAATTACCATATGGTTATGAAAAGAGCATATGTGTGTGATGTAAGAATGATTGTCCCACAAACGTCAATTGGCTTTTGACTATATATATTTTAATTATAGCAAAAGCCTTTTGTTGTTAACGTAAAACCATATTTTTTTCATATGGCTTTGTGTACCAACTTTTTTTTGTGAACAACATAACAAAGTGCTATTACAGCACAAAGTAAACAAAAACACGGTTATGCAGCAAAAAGCGAAACACAAGAAAATAGTTTTTACAGATTTCTGTACGTTGGTGGAGGTGATGGTGGAAGCTCAGGGTCCTGCTCAGGTGGCCTTTGTTGGGCCAATTGTCCTTCACCCTGTGTGGATGCTGTGTGGGGCGGATCAAAATACAGGCCTTGATCATATTGGCCAGTTGGGTATTGCCCATATGGGATTTGACTCTGGCCTTCATGCTGCTGGATATATGGCCTTGACTCATAGCCACCCCCAATATGGCCATGTCGTCCAAACCTAGGTTGGGACCAGCCTCGAGCACTGGGCCTGGACAAGTGGCCATATTGTGAAGGTTGGTTGTAGGCTGCCATATGGTACGGTGCTGGCCTTGGTGGGTTTTGGGTGGGAAGTGGTTGAGGTATAGGCACACGTGGAGGAGGTGCTTCAAATCCTGATTGACCATGCACCTGTGTTGAGTTCGTGGAAGGCGCATGAGGTTATGTGGTGACTGCTACCTTCTCTCAATAAATTGAGAGGGGTGGAGCCGCATATTCATTACTGTAAATGAGCGGCCCCACGTGACCGCATACAGGAGAAGATGCGGCCAGAACAGGAAGCAGCGCCGGCGAGGGAGCGAGCACGGTGAGTATTTTCAGAACAGTGGGGGGACGCAGTGGGGGTGGGAGGGCGGGGGGCACATAGATCTTTATTTTAAACACTATTTTTCATATCTTCTCTGCAGCAAACGCTGCTGCAGGGAAGATATGAATCGCGGCTTCAGCAAAAGATGCTGGTACGTGTGGTACCCAGCACGGTGCGTGTGGTACCCAGTGGGCACACGGGCGGCACACGTGTGCCGCACGTGTGCCACACTGATGTGCCACAGAAACGTAGGGCCACACGGACACGGATAATTCCGGTACCGATTTTTTCCGGTACCGGAATTATCTGGATGTGTGAAACCGGCCTTAGAATGAGCTCACTGATGTGTTCTCGGGTAACTCATTCTGCTGCTAGCAATACAGAAGCTATAAAACAGAAATGGGGCCAAATTTTTTATAAAACCCAACAACAAAAATGATTTTTAGCCCAAAATACATGCATTTGCGTAAAAAAATTATGCCCCTGAAAGCTTACCTGTCTTTTAAACATCACAACATTTACTTGATTTAACTTTTTAAGAAAAAACTAGCCGTGTGTATGTAGGATGTATTTTGTCTGGCTCTCTCTGCAACAGCTCATCACTGACCCCCAGCCTTGTCCAGTGGTCTCCCGTCTGTGCGGTCTCTACGCTGGGACCCTCATTTGTGTTTTCATTTGTGGCCATGTTTGTAAACATCAGTGTTCTGTGCTGAGTAACCTAAAAGCTGTTTGTTTGATTTAGAAGGGTACCCCACATTTTTGGCATAACTTAGGCATATTTTTACTCACCGAAGCCAGCACAATTTGTCATAAATACTATTTCCAGACAGGATTTTTTTTTTCTAGTTTAAAAAAACAAAAAGAAAACTCCCGTTCCATGATGCTGCTGCAAATATCCAAAAAAGTCATCATGCTATACATTGGGAAAATAACTCCTTGAATCCTCAGCTTTAAGCCACATAAAATTGAATATTCCAGTCACATCTAAGAGATTCATTTTTAATTTTTTAAAGGGAATCTGTCAGCAGGTTTTTGCTATTTAATATCAGAGCAGCATGATGTAGCGGAGAAGATATGAATAATAGTGTTTAAAATAAAGATCTATCTTCCCCCCGCCCTCCCACCCTCTGTGCGCCCTCCCCCCCCGCTGTTCTGAAAATACTCACCCGGCTCCCTCGTTGGCTGTCGCTTCTTCCTGTTCGGGCTGCAGCTTCTCCTGTATGCGGTCACATGGGGCCGCCAATTACAGTCATGAATATGCGGCTCCACCCCTATGGGAGGTGGAGCCGCATATTCATTACTGTAAATGAGCCGCTCCACGTGACCGCATACAGGAGAAGCTGTGGGCACATAGATCTTTATTTTAAGCACACTTATTCATATCTTCTCTACAGCAAACGCTGCTGCAGGGAAGATATGAATCGCGGCTTCAGCACCAGTGGGGGGGACAGCGCTTAATGTAGCGCTGTCTCCTGCACGGCACACGGACTGCACACGGACAACGTCCGTGTGCGGTACGTGTTTTACACGGACCCATTGACTTTAATGGGTCCGTGTAATACGTGCGCTCCCACGAACACTGACATGTCTCCGTGTTTGGCACACGGAGACACGGTCCGCAAAAAATCAATGACATCTGAACAGATGCATTGATTTTTATGTGTCTACGTGTGTCAGTGGCTCCGGTACGTGAGGAAACTGTCACCTCACGTACTGGAGACACTGACGTGTGAAACCGGCCTAAGTGTGAGCCGGCTGGAAAGGAGAGAGGTCACTGATGTGACTGCTATCCAAATCATCTTGATCATCATGGGATGATATAGATTATCTTCATGTTGGACAGGTGAGGGATATGGTTGTTTATTATTTAACTTTTTTTCCAGGTGACATGGGCTTCAGTGGATTAGGCAAAAAGGTAAGTACCATGGTTGCTTATTATTTTCTGTTGGTTCCAGGTGACATGGGCTTCAATCGATTAGGCGTAAAGGTGAGTATAACTGTGCTTTTTATTTCAAATAAAGGCATCTGTGTCGTTGTTTCAATCAAAGGATTTTATGCTGGCTGTGTTTTTTACTTTTTACAATCTAAATATGGCGTTATTAATAAGGGCCATTACTAACCTGTGGGCTTGATGTCAGTGGACATGACATCAACCCCACAACATTTACCCCACTTTCCACCGCACCTGGGCAAATGGGAAGAGACGGTCAGTATAACACTGCAGTATAACACTTGCCTGTCCTTAAGGCATGGCGTTAGGGACAGACAAGCTAGGCAGTTGCCCACGCCCCCATTCCTCCATAGATGCCGATACATTTGAAATCAATGATGGAGGAGAGACATTACCTCTCCCATAATTCCCCATCTGCTTCTGATGTAGCCGACACAATGACATCAAATAATTGTGTGCCACGCTGTGCCAAGCAGTGGAGATACTGAGTAGACTCGCTGCAGAGACCCGAGCAGCGTGCGAACGTTGAGAGGTGAGTATGTATTTATTTATTTCTAAATCAGTGAGTATGTGGTGGCCATAATACTGGAGTAATATGGGGTGAGCATTATTCTATTTGAGGCTGCATTATACTCTATGGGGCTGCATTATACTATATGGGGCTGCTTTATGCCATATGTGTACTGTATTATACTCTATGGGGGGTGCATTATACTCTGTGGGAGGCTGCATTACACTCTGTGGTTGGCTGCATTATACTCTATGGGGGTTTGATTATATGCTATAGGGGCTGCATAATATGCTATGGGGGCTGCATTACTATTTGAGGCTGCATTATACTCTATGGTGGCTGCATTATACTATTTGAGCCTGCATTACACTCTTTGGGGATGCATTATTTTATATGAAGCTATATTATACTCTATGGGTGCTGCATCATTCTCCATCGAGGACTATTTGAGTGACTTATGCTACATGGGGGCTGCTTTATACTGTATGGAGAACTATGGGGAATGTACTATACTGTGTGGAGGACTATGGGGAATGCATTCTACTATATGGAGGACTATGGGGTGCATTACATTATGGAGAGTGCATTTTACTATATGGAGGAATATGAGGTGCATTATACAACATGGAGGACTATGGGATGCATTATACTATATTGATGACTATAGGGAGTGTATTATACTTTATGGATGACTACAGGTAGTACATTATACTGTATGGAGGACTATGTTGTGCATTATACTTTATGGAAGACTATTGGGTGCATTATACTATATGGAGGGCTATAGTCACACAGAGTGTAGGAAAGAATAAGTGCAACATGAAGGGAAAAGGGGAAGAGAACCTAATACTAGGGAAGGGGGTAGTGGAGACCCCTAGGCAGATCTAACGTCACCCTGTCTGCCCTAAGTGTTCCTATATAGCTTCGGCACCTATCGCCGAGCAAGATACCTAACCCCTGCCTGACCCTTGTGTTAAGCCCTGCACAGGGAAGGAAAGGATAAGCACTAGTCAATCCCCACTACCACTAAAGACAGATGGGATACACAAACAAGGAGAACACTAAGCTTGAGTAGACTCAGAGAGAAACACAGATGTCCTCCAAACACCAAGAGGAAGATAGCTGACTGCTATAGCTCCAAGCCTCAACAGGGAAATGGATATATCACCGGCATCTCCCAGCAGTCAGCTGGGAGTTATAAACAGCCCCGTCTAGGTGTGTCAACTAGAGCCGGGGGAGGTTGCCACTGGATCCAAAAGTCAGAAGGTCTAGGAATGAGTCTGCAAAGCCAACCACTGAGGCCTTATGCATCTAGATGCAGTGTGACTGTCTGCAGCCTCTGACACACTCACGACAGTAATGGTATGCATTATAATATATTGAGGACTATGGGAAGTGTATTATACTATATGGAGGTCTATGGGAAGTGTACTATACTATATGGAGGACTATGAGGAGTGCATTATACTATATGGAGGAATATGTGGTGTGCATTATACTATATGGAGTACTATGGGGAGTGTATTATGCTGTGTGGAGGTCTATGGGGACTCTATTATACTATGTGGAGGACTATGGAGCACATTGTACTATCTACCCTCTCCTAGTGTATCCTCAACCATCCCCTGCAGACGGTGAGCCCTCGGGGCATGGTCCTCCCTCCTTATGTACCTATGTGCCTTGTTTTTGCTCATATTTAATATATTTGTCTATATTTGCCCCCTTTTCACATGTAAAGTGCCATGGAATAAATGGCGCTATAAAAATGTATAATAATAATGTGGATGATTATGGGGCACTTTATACTATACGGAGGACTTTGGGTTGCATTATGCTGTCTGGGGGACTATGAGGTGCATTATACTAAGCCAGCAAAATGCTGCATATTCATTGAGTAATTGGATTGTTTATGTGGGAACAGAAATTATTGTTCTCAGCAGCACATTGCTGGCGAAAACTGCATATATGCTGCTAATAACATAATACTGTATAGGGACAGATTGATCTACTAGTGATCGCTCTGTGTCCATAATTTTTCCTCAGCCGGTGTAAAGAGTCCGGGAAACAAGCGTCGATCAACTTCAATAATGTGGACCACATTAATTACAACCAAAATGTTTCTGCGTGATGGTGCAAATATGTGAGCATTTTGGGCCACACTTTAACCCCTTTACCCCCAAGGGTGGTTTGCACGTTATGGACCGGGCCAATTTTTACAATTCTGACCACTCTCCCTTTATGAGGTTATAACTCTGGAACGCTTCAACGGATCCCGGTGATTCTGACATTGTTTTCTTGTAACATATTGTACTTCATGATAGTGGTAAAATTTCTTCGATATAACTTGCGTTTATTTGTGAAAAAAACGGAAATTTGGCGAAAATTTTGAAAATTTCGCAATTTTCCAACTTTGAATTTTTATTCTGTTAAGCCAGAGAGATATGTGACACAATATAGTTAATGAATAACATTTCCCACATGTCTACTTTACATCAGCACAATTTTGGAGACAACATTTTTTTTTTCTACAAAGTTATAAGGGTTAAAATTTGACCAGCAATTTCTCATTTTTACAACAAAATTTAGAAAACCATTTTTTTTAGGGACCACCTCACATTTGAAGTCATTTTGAGAGGTCTATATGGCAGAAAATACCCAAAAGTGACACCATTCTAAAAACTGCACCCCTCAAGGTGCGCAAAACCAAATTCAAGAAGTTGATTAACCCTTCAGGTGTTTCACAGCAGCAGAAGCAACATGGAAGGAAAAAATTAACATTTTACTTTTTAGTCACAAAAATGATCTTTCAGCAATAATTTTTTTAATTTCCCAAGGGTAAAAAGATGAAATGGACCTCAAAAGTTGTTGTCCAATTTGTCATGAGTACGCTGATACCCCACATGTGAGGGGGAACCACTTTTTGGGCGCACGGCAGGGCTCAGAAGGAAAGGAGCGCCGTTTGACATTTTCAATCTAAAATTGGCTGGAATTGAGATCGGACGCCATGTCGCGTTTGGCGAGCCCCTGATGTGCCTAAACAGTGGAAACCCCCCACAAGTGACCCCATTTTGGAAACTAGACCCCCTAAGGAACTTATCTAGATGTGTCATGAGCACTTTTATCCCCCAAGTGCTTCACAAAAGTTTATAATGCCCGGGCGTGAAAATAAAAAATCCTATTTTTTCCACAAACATGATCGTTTAGTCCCCAATTTTTTATTTTCTCAAGGGTAAAAGGAGAAATTGGACCCCAAAAGTTGTTGTCCAATTTGTCCTGAGTACGCTGATACCCCATATGTGGGGGGGAACCACTGTTTGGGCGCATGGCAGGGCTCAGAAGGAAAGGAGCGCCGTTTGACATTTTCAATCTAAAATTGGCTGGAATTGAGATCGGACGCCATGTCACGTTTGGCGAGCCCCTGATGTGCCTAAACAGTGGAAAACCCCCACAAGTGACCCCATTTTGGAAACTAGACCCCCTAAGGAACTTATCTAGATGTGTCATGAGCACTTTTATCCCCCAAGTGCTTCACGAAAGTTTATAATGCTCGGGCGTGAAAATAAAAAATCCTATTTTTTCCACAAACATGATCGTTTAGTCCCCAATTTTTTATTTTCTCAAGGGTAAAAGGAGAAATTGGACCCCAAAAGTTGTTGTCCAATTTGTCCTGAGTACGCTGATACCCCATATGTGGGGGGGAACCACTGTTTGGGCGCATGGCAGGGCTCAGAAGGAAAGGAGTACCGTTTGACATTTTCAATCTAAAATTGGCTGGAATTGAGATCGGACGCCATGTCACGTTTGGCGAGCCCCTGATGTGCCTAAACAGTGGAAAACCCCCACAAGTGACCCCATTTTGGAAACTAGACCCCCTAAGGAACTTATCTAGATGTGTCGTGAGCACTTTTATCCCCCAAGTGCTTCACGAAAGTTTATAATGCCTGGGCGTGAAAATAAAAAATCCTATTTTTTCCACAAACGTGATCGTTTAGTCCCCAATTTTTTATTTTCTCAAGGGTAAAAGGAGAAATTGGACCCCAAAAGTTGTTGTCCAATTTGTCCTGAGTACGCTGATACCCCATATGTGGGGGGGAACCACTGTTTGGGCGCATGGCAGGGCTCAGAAGGAAAGGAGCGCCGTTTGACATTTTCAATCTAAAATTGGCTGGAATTGAGATCGGACGCCATGTCACGTTTGGCGAGCCCCTGATGTGCCTAAACAGTGGAAAACCCCCACAAGTGACCCCATTTTGGAAACTAGACCCCCTAAGGAACTTATCTAGATGTGTCATGAGCACTTTTATCCCCCAAGTGCTTCACGAAAGTTTATAATGCTCGGGCGTGAAAATAAAAAATCCTATTTTTTCCACAAACATGATCGTTTAGTCCCCAATTTTTTATTTTCTCAAGGGTAAAAGGAGAAATTGGACCCCAAAAGTTGTTGTCCAATTTGTCCTGAGTACGCTGATACCCCATATGTGGGGGGGAACCACTGTTTGGGCGCATGGCAGGGCTCAGAAGGAAAGGAGTACCGTTTGACATTTTCAATCTAAAATTGGCTGGAATTGAGATCGGACGCCATGTCACGTTTGGCGAGCCCCTGATGTGCCTAAACAGTGGAAAACCCCCACAGGTGACCCCATTTTGGAAACTAGACCCCCTAAGGAACTTATCTAGATGTGTCGTGAGCACTTTTATCCCCCAAGTGCTTCACGAAAGTTTATAATGCCTGGGCGTGAAAATAAAAAATCCTATTTTTTCCACAAACGTGATCGTTTAGTCCCCAATTTCTTATTTTCTCAAGGGTAAAAGGAGAAATTGGACCCCAAAAGTTGTTGTCCAATTTGTCCTGAGTACGCTGATACCCCATATGTGGGGGGGAACCACTGTTTGGGCGCATGGCAGGGCTCAGAAGGAAAGGAGCGCCGTTTGACATTTTCAATCTAAAATTGGCTGGAATTGAGATCGGACGCCATGTCACGTTTGGTGAGCCCCTGATGTGCCTAAACAGTGGAAAACCCCCACAAGTGACCCCATTTTGGAAACTAGACCCCCTAAGGAACTTATCTAGATGTGTCGTGAGCACTTTTATCCCCCAAGTGCTTCACGAAAGTTTATAATGCCTGGGCGTGAAAATAAAAAATCCTATTTTTTCCACAAACGTGATCGTTTAGTCCCCAATTTTTTATTTTCTCAAGGGTAAAAGGAGAAATTGGACCCCAAAAGTTGTTGTCCAATTTGTCCTGAGTACGCTGATACCCCATATCTGGGGGGGAACCACTGTTTGGGCGCATGGCAGGGCTCAGAAGGAAAGGAGTACCGTTTGACATTTTCAATCTAAAATTGGCTGGAATTGAGATCGGACGCCATGTCACGTTTGGCGAGCCCCTGATGTGCCTAAACAGTGGAAAACCCCCACAAGTGACCCCATTTTGGAAACTAGACCCCCTAAGGAACTTATCTAGATGTGTCGTGAGAACTTTTATCACCCAAGTGCTTCACGAAAGTTTATAATGCCTGGGCGTGAAAATAAAAAATCCTATTTTTTCCACAAATGTGATCGTTTAGTCCCCAATTTTTTATTTTCTCAAGGGTAAAAGGAGAAATTGGACCCCAAAAGTTGTTGTCCAATTTGTCCTGAGTACGCTGATACCCCATATGTGGGGGGGAACCACTGTTTGGGCGCATGGCAGGGCTCAGAAGGAAAGGAGCGCCGTTTGACATTTTCAATCTAAAATTGGCTGGAATTGAGATCGGACGCCATGTCACGTTTGGCGAGCCCCTGATGTGCCTAAACAGTGGAAAACCCCCACAAGTGACCCCATTTTGGAAACTAGACCCCCTAAGGAACTTATCTAGATGTGTCGTGAGCACTTTTATCCCCCAAGTGCTTCACGAAAGTTTATAACGCCTGGGCGTGAAAAAAAACAACCCTATTTTTTCCCACAAAAATGATCATTTAGTCCCCAATTTTTAATTTTCCCAAGTGTAACAGGAGAAATTGGACCCCAAAAGTTGTTGTCCAATTTGTCCTGAGTACGCTGATACCCCACATGTGGGAGAAAACTACTGTTTGGGTACACTTCGGGGTTCGGAAGGGAAGTAGTGACGCTTTGAAAAGCAGACTTTGATGGAATGGTACGCGGACATCATGTTCAGTTTGCAGAGCCCCTGATGTGCCTGAACAGTAGAAATCCCCCACAAGTGACCCCATTTTGGAAACTAGACCTAATTGGGAACTTATCTAGGTGTGTGGTGAGAATTTTGAACCCCCAAGTGTTTCACTTAAATTTATAACGCCCGGGCGTGAAAATAAAATATCCTATTTTTTCCTACAAAAATGATCATTTAGTCCCCAATTTTTAATTTTCCCAAGTGTAACAGGAGAAATTGGACCCCAAAAGTTGTTGTCCAATTTGTCCTGAGTACGCTGATACCCCACATGTGGGAGAAAACTACTGTTTGGGTACACTTCGGGGTTCGGAAGGGAAGTAGTGACGCTTTGAAAAGCAGACTTTGATGGAATGGTACGCGGACATCATGTTCCGTTTGCAGAGCCCCTGATGTGCCTGAACAGTAGAAATCCCCCACAAGTGACCCCATTTTGGAAACTAGACCTAATTGGGAACTTATCTAGGTGTGTGGTGAGAATTTTGAACCCCCAAGTGTTTCACTTAAATTTATAACGCCCGGGCGTGAAAATAAAATATCCTATTTTTTCCTACAAAAATGATCATTTAGTCCCCAATTTTTAATTTTCCCAAGTGTAACAGGAGAAATTGGACCCCAAAAGTTGTTGTCCAATTTGTCCTGAGTACGCTGATACCCCACATGTGGGAGAAAACTACTGTTTGGGTACACTTCGGGGTTCGGAAGGGAAGTAGTGACGCTTTGAAAAGCAGACTTTGATGGAATGGTACGCGGACATCATGTTCCGTTTGCAGAGCCCCTGATGTGCCTGAACAGTAGAAATCCCCCACAAGTGACCCCATTTTGGAAACTAGACCTAATTGGGAACTTATCTAGGTGTGTGGTGAGAATTTTGAACCCCCAAGTGTTTCACTTAAATTTATAACGCCCGGGCGTGAAAATAAAATATCCTATTTTTTCCTACAAAAATGATCATTTAGTCCCCAATTTTTAATTTTCCCAAGTGTAACAGGAGAAATTGGACCCCAAAAGTTGTTGTCCAATTTGTCCTGAGTACGCTGATACCCCACATGTGGGAGAAAACTACTGTTTGGGTACACTTCGGGGCTCGGAAGGGATGTAGTGACGCTTTGAAAAGCAGACTTTGATGGAATGGTACGCGGACAATCATGTTCCGTTTGCACAGCCCCTGATGTGCCCAAACAGTAAAAAAAAAAACCACAAGTGACATTTTGTAAACTAGACCCCCAATGAACTTACATAGATGTGCCCCCTTTTTGGAACTAATCTACTGTTTCCTGTAAAGTAAATTAGTAGTGCATGGAGGTGTGGTACAATCTGAAGCAATCCTTCATACACAGGCCAGGTTTTTCGGGGCAGGTGTCGCATTGATAAGTGGTGTCCTTGCGTATTCCCCTTTTGTAACACACTCGGCACCTTTTTTGCGACCTACCTCTTTTTGCAGTTTGCGGGACCTCCCCTGGGAAATGCTGACCTGGTACGATACGAGCACCTTCAGTTCCGGAAGTACTGGGGCCCGCTCCTTCCCTCGTGCCAAATAACAGGGCCTTAACCACTACCTCCTGGAACTGAAGGTACGACGTATCGCTGTGGCGTGCACATTGTGACAGCAGGAAAGCGTTGAGCATTGCCATTTGTACGATGTACACGGACAGCTTTTTGTACCACACCTTGGCCTTCCTCAAAGCACTGTACGGTTGGAGGAGCTGATCGGAGAGATCAACGCCCCCCATGCTTTTGTTGTACCCCAGTACACAGTCCGGTTTGCAGACCTGTGTAGAGGTACCCCGTACAGTGCTGAGGGCACTGCCATCACCGTGTATGGTGGTCAAGAGAAGGACATCCCTCTTGTCCTTGTACTTGACCACCAGCAGGTGGTCGCTACATTGGGCTCTGCTCTCACCTTTTCTGAGCATCTGCCCAAGTAGCGTCTTTGGGAGGCCTCTCTGATTTTTGCGGACAGTACCGCAGGCTGCGGTACCTCGCGCAGAGAGGGATTTGTAGAGTGGGATGCTGGTATAAAAGTTATCAGTATAGAGGTGATAACCTTTATCCAGCAGTGGGTGCACCAAATCCCACACTATTTTCCCACTCACTCCCAGGACAGGGGGACACTCAGGCGGTTCAATCCTGCTGTCCTTCCCCTCGTAGACTCTAAAGCTGTAGGTGTACCCTGAGGTACTCTCACACAGCTTGTAGAGTTTGATTCCGTACCTGGCCCTCTTGCTGGGCAGGTATTGACGGAATCTGAGCCGCCCCTTAAAATGAACCAAGGACTCATCCACGCAGATGTCCCTTTTGGGCACGTACACTTCACCGAACTTTTTGTTGAAGTGTTCGATGACAGGCCGAACTTTGAACAGACGGTCAAAGTTGGGGTCATCTCGTGCGGGACACTGTGCATTATCGGAATAATGCAGGAATTTATGGATGGCCTCAAAACGCGTTCGGACCATGACCATTCGGAACACTGGAGTGTTGAATAAAATATCAACACTCCAATATTGCCGAACTTCTGGCTTCTTCAGGAGCCCCATATGAAGCATCAGGCCCCAAAACTGCATCATTTCAACTGCGTCTACAGGAGACCAGTTAGAATATGATGAACTGGTGTTTTGCTCCAAAAATTGACGAGCATACAAATTAGTTTGCTCCACCATGAGGTTAACAAAATCCTCAGAGAAAAAGACTTTGAAAAAGTCTATTTCTGTGAGGCCGGTGGTGTCAAACCTGATTCCTGATTCTGCCACAAAATCAGGAATCAGTGGCTCGTAATTTTCGGGGGGCGAGGTCCATACGGGGTCCGAAGAGGGGCGCGCTGGTTCATCTTCAGGAGTGGGCCCTGCCTCATCTTCATCTTCATGAATGATGGGCACTTCTTCTGTCCTGCGGCGTCTGCGTGGCGGTTCCGCAGGGCCGGAGGAGGAAGATGAGGAGGAGGAAGAGGATGAGGAAGAATCAGAAAAATAATGAAAAGTGGGATCCTCTCCCTCGCTATCAGTGTCGGAGGCAAGGAAAGCATATGCCTCCTCCGCTGAATAGCGCTGTTGGGACGAACGGGACGAGCGGGACATTTTTTTTATGAGTATGGTGCTTGGGTGTAATTTATTGGGAACTATGTGTACGTGTGGGGGGATAGTGTTTGGTGCAAACTATTCTTAAAAGAAAAAGCTAAAGGGAAAGAAAAAGTAAAGGGGAGAAAAAAATACCTGTGAAAGGAAAAGTCTAAAACAGCAGGCCCTAGCTCTGATAAGTGAACCGCGTCAAATTTCGGCGCCTGCTGGGTGTACGAACGGGGATGTGGAAAAAACGCCAGGCACGAGAGCTCTAAGTGACACGGTTCACTTATCAGAGTTCGGTGGCTGCTGGGTGTGCGAACGGGGATGTGAAAAGGGAAGGCACAGATTAGACGCGGCGGCTGGGGGAGCGCAAGGGGATGGGGGAAAAAAAAAAAGAAAAGGCACGGATTAGACGCAGCGGCTGGAGGAGCGCACGGAGATGGGGAAAGAAAAAAAAAGAAAAGGGAAGGCACAGATTAGACGCGGCGGCTGGGGGAGCGCACGGGGATGGGGAAAAAAAAAGCGAGCACGCTCGGCGGCTGCTAAATTTGGGCACGGATACGGCGCAAGGAGGGGGGATTGGAGAAGGGGGGATGGGAGAAGGGGGGATGGAAGAAGGGGGGATGGGAGAAGGGGGGACGGGAGAAGGGGGGATGAATAGAGATCGGGCCGGGATCGGGGTATCAACACTTACGGTTTGTAGTCTCTCTTCTTTCTTCTTTCTTTAGCTAGAATTGTGGTGTCACAGGCTACTGTGGCACCACAAGTCTCAGCACAGGAGGGGATCTCAAAGCGTGACCGCTCTGAAGGAATCCTCACCAAGTGTGAGGATTCCTTCAGAGCAGTTACACAGGTCAGGGGCAGGTGAGACAGGTCACAGAGCGGTCACACCGCTGCTGTGACCTGTGATTGGTGGGATCGATGATCACATCGATCCCACCAATCAAAGAAGGCCCTGGTGACGCTGGTGTTGCTATGCACCAGCCTATGATCGGAGCTCACAGCTCCGATCATAGGCAGGTCACCGGCAGGTCATCAGCAGGTGACAGGCAGGTGACCGGCAGGTCACCGGCAGGGCACAGCGCGGTCACACCGCTGCTGTGCCCTGTGATTGGCGCGATCGACGATCACATCGATCGCGCCAATCAGACTGGGAACACGGGGCTGCAGAGCGCGCAGGTAGGCAGGACACAGCAGCGGCGGTAACACCGTCGCTGTGTCCTGCGATTGGCGCGATCGATGTGATCGTCGATCGCGCCAATCAGAGTTGAATGCTCCGGAGCCATGGCAGGAGATCCGGAGCCATGGCCCGGGGCTGCAGAGTGTGCAGATAGGGGCAGGGCACAGAGCGGTAACACCACCGCTGTGCCCTGCGATTGGCGCGATCGATCTATCGCGATCGCGCCAATCCCGGGGGGGTTTGGGCCCATGCCTGGCATTGCCAGGCACTGGCCTAGGATCGAGTACATCGGTACTTGATCCTAGGCTGGGACCTCACTGTTTCAGCCAAATTGATTGGCTGAAACAATGAGAAAGGCTGCGATTGGCTGCTCAGAATTGAGCAGCCAATCACAGCGATCGGGAGGCCGGGGGGGCGGCGACAGGCCCTAGGATGCCGACACCATCTTCCTGCAGGTAAGATGGCGTCGGAATTTTAATGCGATCACTGCGACTTAAGTCGCAGTGTCGCATTAAAGGGCATGACGTACTATTGCGTCCTTGGGAAGTAGGGCCCACCCCACATGGACGCAATAGTACGTCAGATGGCAGAAAGGGGTTAAACTAAAAACCGAACCTGGCTGGAAGGAACTGTATATAGAGGACAGGAGTGATATCCTGTAAGATAAGGCTGTATATTGAGAACAGGAGTAGAGATGCATGGAGGGCCTAATAAACAGGCTCTCCATGCATGTGTTGTGAGTGTCACACAGCCGCAACACATGCAGCTGCTGAGCCGAACAGCCGATCAGTCGGCACGATCCAGGTATCTGGGTTCCCTCTGCAGCTTATTTGGTAAGCGCTAGAGCTTGCCGAATAAGGAGGCAGCCCTATCTCTAAACAGATGTGCTATTTTACAGGATGGGGTTGTATATAGAGAACAGCATTGATATACTGCATGATGGGGGTGTACACAGGGGACAGGAGTGATGTACTGCAGGAGGGGATTATTACTATAAATAGCATTGCTACTTATTGGAGCATTCAGGGGGCAATATTGCTCTTCGAAGGCACTTGAGTACTGCAGTTGATTGTATGGGCTACTGAACTGATATCTACGACTATTTGGTCACTCTATGGTGGTAATATCAGTCTCACTCTTTGTAAAATATTATTTAGTATCAGAATTGTGATCTTCTGATATACCCATTATAATTATGCTGCTCCCCCATAGATGTATGCTAATTGTTTCTTCAAAGAGGAAGAGGATTGGACAAATAATGACACCTATTTGAAAGTAGCAATCCTAAAAGTCAATATTGACCCTTTAATGAGCAATATTATTTAAAATGAAAGCAATATGACTTAAAATAAAAGTAAAACCAGAATCTCACTTAGCAGACACATGTATCAGGGTGTTGCTCATACTCAGTGCAAAGCATGAAATCTAAATTGGTTGTATGACAGGCCTTTGACTGGGGTCCAAGGGGTAACATCTCTCCTTGTGGGGAGTGACATGCCTGATATGCTGATGTATGGAGACTTATAGGCCATGTAATACTCTGCTGGGAAATTGAGGCTATGTGCACAGGTTGCGAATTAGGCTTAGGAATTTCTGGTGCGGATTTTGCCTCTCCTGGCAGAAAACGCACCTGTGGATTTGTTGCCTTTTTGTGCGGTTCCACAGCGTTTTTTGTGCGTTTTTGCTGCGGTTTTCTTGCGGATTTGCTGCGTCTTTTACCCCTGCGTTTTTCTATAATGGAATGGGTACAAAAACGCTGCAGATTCACAAAAAAGAAGTGACATGCTACTTCTTTTAAACCGCAGCGTTTCCGCAGCGGATTTTCCACAAAGTGTGCACAGCATATTTTTTTTTCTCATTGATTTACATTGCAAAAAACGCTGCGGATCCGCAGAGAATCCGCAACGTGTGCACATAGCCTTATTAGTTAAATGCAAATTGCCTGTTCAAATAGGAAAAGGATTTGAGCGCTAGTGCCACCTATTGGAAGTAGCAATCCTAAAAGTCAATATCGACTCTTTGGCTGGAGTCACACTCAGCGTAAGACAATACGGTCCGTATATTACGGCCGTAATACGCTGAAAAGTCCCCAAAATAGTGGTCCGTAGCTCCTCCGTAGGCAGGGTGTTTCAGCGTTTTTCGCGCATGGCATCCTCCGTACATAATCCGTATGGCATCTCGCAGGCTTGCAAAACCAACATACGGCTATACAAGGGATCCATGTGTAAAAAACAACAACATATATTCTGTCTATATATGTATATATATATATATATATATATATATATATAATGTCAGTAGACACATATATGTATATATATTCTTACTTCATACAGCGCTAGATGGCTTTAAAGCCGTTAATTCAATTGCCGGCTTTTGCTATCTCCTTCCTAAAACCCGACATGATATGAGACATGGTTTACATACAGTAAACCATGTCATATCACCTTTTTTTTTGCATATTCCACACTACTAATGTTAGTAGTGTGTATATGCAAAATTTGGCCGTTCTAGCTATTAAATTAAAGGGTTAAATGGTGGAAAAAATTGGCGTGGGCTCCCGCGCAATTTTCTCCGCCAGAGTAGTAAAGCCAGTGACTGAGGGCAGATATTAATAGCCTGGAGAGGGTCCATGGTTATTGGCCCCCCTGGCTAAAAACATCTGCCCCCAGCCACCCCAGAAAAGGCACATCTGGAAGATTAAAAATTATTTTAATGAAATAAAAGCAAAGGTTGTTGTAATAATTTATTCTACGCTCAATCCAATCACTGAAGACCCTCGATCTGTAACAAAAAAATAAAAATAAACGAACAATATCCATACCTTCCGAAGATCTGTAATGTCCAACGATGTAAATCCATCTGAAGGGGTTAAAATATTTTGCAGCAAGGAGCTCTGCTAATGCAGCGCTGCTCCTTGCTGCAAAACCCCGGGGAATGAAGGTAAAGTAGGTCAATGACCTATATTTACCTTCATTTGCGGTGAGGCGCCCTCTGCTGGTTGTCCCTAGATCGTGGGAACTTTCCTAGAAAGCTCCCAGGCTCGAGTTCATATGAGGGCGCCCTCTGCTGGTTGTCCTCATTTGAACTCGAGCCTGGGAGCTTTCTAGGAAAGTTCCCACGATCTAGGAACAACCAGCAGAGGGCGCCTCACCGCAAATGAAGGTAAATATAGGTCATTGACCTACTTTACCTTCATTCCCCAGGGTTTTGCAGCAAGGAGCAGCGCTGCATTAGCAGAGCTCGTGGCTGCAAAATATTTTAACCCCTTCAGATGGATTTACATCGTTGGCCGTTACAGATCTTCGGAAGGTACAGTGGGGCAAAAAAGTATTTAGTCAGTCAGCAATAGTGCAAGTTCCACCACTTAAAAAGATGAGAGGCGTCTGTAATTTACATCATAGGTAGACCTCAACTATGGGAGACAAACTGAGAAAAAAAAATCCAGAAAATCACATTGTCTGTTTTTTTAACAATTTATTTGCATATTATGGTGGAAAATAAGTATTTGGTCAGAAACAAACAATCAAGATTTCTGGCTCTCACAGACCTGCAACTTCTTCTTTAACCCCTTCCCGACCTGTGACACAGCGTATGCGTCATGAAAGTCGGTGCCAATCCGACCTGTGACGCATATGCTGTGTCACAGAAAGATCGCGTCCCTGCAGATCCGGTGAAAGGGTTAACTCCCATTTCACCCGATCTGCAGGGACAGGGGGAGTGGTAGTTTAGCCCAGGGGGGGTGGCTTCACCCCCTCGTGGCTACGATCGCTCTGATTGGCTGTTGAAAGTGAAACTGCCAATCAGAGCGATTTGTAATATTTCACCTAAAAAAATGGTGAAATATTACAATCCAGCCATGGCCGATGCTGCAATATCATCGGCCATGGCTGGAAATACTAATGTGCCCCCACCCCACCCCTCCGATCGCCCCCCCAGCCCCCCGATCTGTGGCCCGCTCCCCTCCGTCCTGTGCTCCGCTCCCCCGTCCTCCTGTCCGCTCCCCCCGTGCTCCAATCACACCCCCGTGCTCCAATCAAACCCCCCCGCACTCCGATCCCCCCCCGTGCTCCGATCCACCCCCCCTGCACACCGATCCACCCCCCCTGCACACCGATCCACCCGCCCGCACACCGATCACTCTCCCCCATGCTCCGATCCCTCCCCCCCGTGCTCCGACGCCCCCCCGTGCCCTGATCTCCCCCCCCTGTGCCCTGATCTCCCCCCCTTATACTTACCGATCCTGGCGGGGTCCGTCCGTCTTCTTCCCCGAGCGCCGCAATGTTCCAAAATGGCGGGCGCATGCGCAGTGCGCCCGCCGAATCTGCCGGCCGGCAGATTCGTTCCAATGTGAATTTTGATCACTGTGATATAATCTATCACAGTGGTCAAAATAAAAAAACAGTAAATGACCCCCCCCATTTGTCCCCCATAGATAGGGACAATAATAAAATAAAGAATTTTTTTTTTTTCCACTAAGGTTGGAGTTAGAACTAGGGTTAGGGTTAGGGTTAGGGTTAGGGTTAGGGGTAGGGTTAGGGGTAGGGGTAGGGTTAGGGGTAGGGTTAGGGGTAGGGGTAGGGGTAGGGGTAGGGTTAGGGGTAGGGTTAGGGTTAGGGGTAGGGTTAGGGGTAGGGTTAGGGGTAGGGGTACGGTTAGGGTTTCGATATGTGCACACGTATTCTGGTCCTCTGCGGATTTTTCCGCAGCGGATTTGATAAATCCGCAGTGCTAAACCGCTGCGGATTTATGGCAGATTTACCGCGGTTTTTCTGCGCATTTCACTGCGGTTTTACAACTGCGATTTTCTATTGGAGCAGTTGTAAAACCGCTGTGGAATCCGCAGAAAGAAGTGACATGCTGCGGAATGTAAACCGCTGCGTTTCCGTGCAGTTTTTCCGCAGCATGTGTACAGCGATTTTTGTTTCCCATAGGTTTACATTGAAATGTAAACTCATGGGAAACTGCTGCGGATCCGCAGCGTTTTCCGCAGCGTGTGCACATACCTTTAGAATTAGGCTATGTGCACACGGTGCGGATTTGGCTGCGGATCCGCAGCGGATTGGCCGCTGCGGATCCGCAGCAGTGTTCCATCAGGTTTACAGTACCATGTAAACCTATGGAAAACCAAATCCGCTGTGCCCATGGTGCGGAAAATACCGCACGAAAACGCTGCGTTGTATTTTCCGCAGCATGTCAATTCTTTGTGCGGATTCCGCAGCGTTTTACACCTATTCCTCAATAGGAATCCGCAGGTGAAATCCGCAGTAAATCCGCAGGTAAAACGCAGTGCCTTTTACCCGCGGATTTTTCAAAAATGGTGCGGAAAAATCTCACACGAATCCGCAACGTGGGTACATAGCCTTAGGGTTAGGGTTGGGTTGGAATTAGGGTTGTGGTTAGGGTTAGGGGTGTGTTGGGGTTAGGGATGTGGTTAGGGTTACGGCTACAGTTGGGATAAGGGTTAGGGGTGTGTTGGCGTTAGAATTGAGGGGTTTCCACTGTTTAGGCACATCAGGGGGTCTCCAAACGCAACATGGCGCCACCATTGATTCCAGCCAATCTTTTATTCAAAAAGTCAAATGGTGCTCCTTCCCTTCCGAGCCCCGACGTGTGCCCAAACAGTGGTTTACCCCCACATATGGGGTATCAGTGTACTCAGGACAAACTGGGCAACAATTACTGGGGTCCAATTTCTCCTGTTACCCTTGAGAAAATAAAAAATTGCTTGCTAAAACATCATTTTTGAGGAAAGAAAAATGATTTTTTATTTTCACGGCTCTGCGTTGTAAACGTCTGTGAAGCACTTGGGGGTTCAAAGTGCTCACCACATATCTAGATAAGTTCCTTGGGGGGTCTAGTTTCCAAAATGGGGTCACTTGTGGGGGGTTTCTACTGTTTAGGCACACCAGGGGCTCTGCAAACGCAACGTGACGCCCGCAGACCATTCCATCAAAGTCTGCATTTCAAAACGTCACTACTTGACTTCCGAGCCCCGACATGTGCCCAAACAGTGGTTTACCCCCACATATGGGGTATCAGCGTACTCAGGACAAACTGGGCAACAATTACTGGGGTCCAATTTCTCCTGTTACCCTTGAGAAAATAAAAAATTGCTTGCTAAAACATCATTTTTGAGGAAAGAAAAATGATTTTTTATTTTCACGGCTCTGCGTTGTAAACGTCTGTGAAGCACTTGGGGGTTCAAAGTGCTCACCACATATCTAGATAAGTTCCTTGGGGGGGTCTAGTTTCCAAAATGGGGTCACTTGTGGGGGGTTTCTACTGTTTAGGCACACCAGGGGCTCTGCAAACGCAACGTGACGCCCGCAGACCATTCCATCAAAGTCTGCATTTCAAAAGTCACTACTTCCCTTCTGAGCCCCGACGTGTGCCCAAACAGTGGTTTACCCCCACATATGGGGTATCAGCGTACTCAGGAGAAACTGGACAACAACTTTTGGGGTCCAATTTCTCCTGTAACCCTTGGGAAAATAAAAAATTCTGGGCTAAAAAATTATTTTTGAGGAAAGAAAACGTATTTATTATTTTCACTGCTCTGTGTTATAAACTTCTGTGAAGCACTTGGGGGTTCAAAGTGCTCACCTCACATCTAGATAAGTTCCTTTCGGGGTCTAGTTTCCAAAATGGGGTCACTTGTGGGGGGTTTCTACTGTTTAGGCACACCAGGGGCTCTGCAAACGCAACGTGACGCCCGCAGACCATTCCATCAAAGTCTGCATTTCAAAAGTCACTACTTCCCTTCTGAGCCCCGACATGTGCCCAAACTGTGGTTTACCCCCACATATGGGGTATCAGCGTACTCAGGAGAAACTGTACAACAACTTTTGGGGTCAAATTTCTCCTGTTACCCTTGGGAAAATAATAAATTGCAGGCTAAAAAATCATTTTAGAGAAAATAAAATTTTTATTTTATTTTCATGGCTCTGCGTTATAAACTTCTGTGAAGCACTTGGAAGTTCAAAGTCCTCACCACACATCTAGATTAGTTCCTTTGGGGGTCTAGTTTCCAAAATGGGGTCATATGTGGGGGATCTCCAATGTTTAGGCACACAGGGGCTCTCCAAACGTGACATGGTGTCCGCTAATGATTGGAGCTAATTTTCCATTTAAAAAGCCAATTGGCGTGCCTTCCCTTCCGAGCCCTGCCGTGCGCCCAAACAGTGGTTTACCCCCACATATGGGGTATCATCGTACTCAGGACAAACTGGACAACAACATTTGCGGTCCAATTTCTCCTATTACCCTTGGCAAAATAGGAAATTCCAGGCTAAAAATCATTTTTGAGGAAAGAAAAATTATTTTTTATTTTCATGGCTCTGCATTATAAACTTCTGTGAAGCACCTGGGGGTTTAAAGTGCTCAATATGCATCTAGATAAGTTCCTTGGGGGGTCTAGTTTCCAAAATGGGGTCACTTGTGGGGGAGCTCCAATGCATAGACACACAGGGGCTCTCCAAACGCGACATGGTGTCCGCTAACAATTGGAGCTAATTTTCCATTCAAAAAGTCAAATGGCGCGCCTTCCCTTCCGAGCCCTGCCGTGTGCCCAAACAGTGGTTTACCCCCACATATGAGGTATCGGCGTACTCGGGAGAAATTGCCCAACAAATTTTAGGATTCATTTTATCCTATTGCCCATGTGAAAATGAAAAACTGAGGCGAAAATAATTTTTTTGTGAAAAAAAAAGTACTTTTTCATTTTTACAGATCAATTTGTGAAGCACCTGAGGGTTTAAAGTGCTCAATATGCATCTAGATAAGTTCCTTGGGGGGTCTAGTTTCCAAAATGGGGTCATTTGTGGGGGAGCTCCAATGTTTAGGCACACGGGGGCTCTCCAAACACGACATGGTGTCCGCTAACGATGGAGATAATTTTTCATTCAAAAAGTCAAATGGCGCTCCTTCCCTTCCGAACCTTACCATGTGCCCAAACAGTGGTTTACCCCCACATGTGAGGTATCGGTGTACTCATGAGAAATTGCCCAACAAATTTTAGGATCCATTTTATCCTGTTGCCCATGTGAAAATGAAAAAAATTGAGGCTAAAAGAATTTTTTTGTGAAAAAAAAGTACTTTTTCATTTTTACGGATCAATTTGTGAAGCCCCCGGGGGTTCAAAGTTCTCACTATGCATCTAGATAAGTTCCTTGGGGCGTCTAGTTTCCAAAATGGGGTCACGTGTGGGGGAGCTCCAATTTTTAGGCACACGGGGGCTCTCCAAACGTGACATGGTGTCCGCTAAAGAGTGGAGCCAATTTTTCATTCAAAAAGTCAAATGGCGCTCCTTCCCTTCCAAGCCCTGCCGTGCGCCCAAACAGTGGTTTACCCCCACATATGAGGTATCAGCGTACTCAGGACTAATTGGACAACAACTTTCGTGGTTCAGTTTCTCCTTGTACCATTGGGAAAATAAAAAAAATGTTGCTAAAAGATAATTTTTGTGACTAAAAAGTTAAATGTTCATTTTTTCCTTCCATGTTGCTTCTGCTGCTGTGAAGCACCTGAAGGGTTAAAAAACTTCTTGAATGTGGTTTTGAGCACCTTGAGGGGTGCATTTTTTAGAATGGTGTCACTTTTGGGTATTTTCAGCCATATAGACCCCTCAAACTGACTTCAAATGTGAGGTGGTCCCTAAAAAAAATGGTTTTGTAAATTTCGTTGTAAAAATGAGAAATCGCTGGTCAAATTTTAACTCTTATAACTTCCTAGCAAAAAAAAATTTTGTTTCCAAAATTGTGCTGGTGTAAAGTAGACATGTGGGAAATGTTATTTATTAACTATTTTGTGTCACATAACTCTCTGGTTTAACAGAATAAAAATTCAAAATGTGAAAATTGCGAAATTTTCAAAATTTTCGCCAAATTTCCGTTTTTATCACAAATAAACGCAGAATTTATTGACCTAAATTTACCACTAACATGAAGCCCAATATGTCACGAAAAAACAATCTCAGAACCGCTAGGATCCGTTGAAGCGTTCCTGAGTTATTACCTCATAAAGGGACACTGGTCAGAATTGCAAAAAACGGCCAGGTCATTAAGGGCAAAATAGGCTGGGTCATGAAGGGGTTAAGAGTCTCCTCTTTCCTTCACTCATTACCTGTAGTTATGGCACCTGTTTAAACTTGTTATCAGTATAAAAAGACACCTGTGCACACCCTCAAACAGTCTGACTCCAAACTCCACTATGGTGAAGACCAAAGAGCTGTCAAAGGACACCAGAAACAAAATTGTAGCCCTGCACCAGGCTGGGAAGACTGAACCTGCAATAGCCAACCAGCTTGGAGTGAAGAAATCAACAGTGGGAGCAATAATTAGAAAATGGAAGACATACAAGACCACTGATAATCTCCCTCGATCTGGGGCTCCATGCAAAATCCCACCCAGAATGGGGTCAGAATGATCACAAGAACGGTGAGCAAAAATCTCAGAACCACGCGGGGGGACCTAGTGAATGAACTGCAGAGAGCTGGGACAAATGTAACAAGGCCCGTCTGAAGTTTGCTAGAGAGCATTTGGATGATCCAGAGGAGTTTTGGGAGAATGTCCTATGGTCTGATGAAACCAAACTGGAACTGTTTGGTAGAAACACAACTTGTCGTGTTTGGAGGAAAAAGAATACTGAGTTGCATCCATCAAACACCATACCTACTGTAAAGCATGGTGGTGGAAACATCATGCTTTGGGGCTGTTTCTCTGCAAAGGGGCCAGGACGACTGATCCGGGTACATGAAAGAATGAATGGGGCCATGTATCGTGAGATTTTGAGTGCAAACCTCCTTCCATCAGCAAGGGCATTGAAGATGAAACGTGGCTGGGTCTTTCAACATGACAATGATCCAAAGCACACCGCCAGGGCAAAGAAGGAGTGGCTTCGTAAGAAGCATTTCAAGGTCCTGGAGTGGCCTAGCCAGTCTCCAGATCTCAACCCTATAGAAAACCTTTGGAGGGAGTTGAAAGTCCGTGTTGCCAAGCGAAAAGCCAAAAACATCACTGCTCTAGAGGAGATCTGCATGGAGGAATGGGCCAACATACCAACAACAGTGTGTGGCAACCTTGTGAAGACTTACAGAAAACGTTTGACCTCTGTCATTGCCAACAAAGGATATATTACAAAGTATTGAGATGAAATTTTGTTTCTGACCAAATACTTATTTTCCACCATAATATGCAAATAAATTGTTAAAAAAACAGACAATGTGATTTTCTGGATTTTTTTTTCTCAGTTTGTCTCCCATAGTTGAGGTCTACCTATGATGTAAATTACAGACGCCTCTCATCTTTTTAAGTGGTGGAACTTGCACTATTGCTGACTGACTAAATACTTTTTTGCCCCACTGTATGGATATTGTTGGTTTATTTTTTTTTTTTGTTACAGATCGAGGGTCTTCAGATGGATTGAGCGTAGAATAAATTATTACAACAACCTTTGTTTTTATTTCATTAAAATAATTTTTAATAATGTGTTTGTGTATTTTTTAACCCTTTACTACTATTGGATTAATAATGGATAGGTGTCATAATTGACGCCTCTCCATTATTAATTTGGCTTAATGTCACCTTACAATAGCAAGGTGGCATTAACCCTTCATTACCCCATATCCTACCGCTACACGGGAATGGGAAGAGAGTGGCCAAGTGCCAGAATAGGCGCATCTTCCAGATGTGCCTTTTCTGGGGTGGCTGGGGGCAGGTGTTTTTAGCCAGGGGGGGGGGGGGGCAATAACCATGGACCCTCTCCAGGCTATTAATATCTGCCCTCAGTCACTGGCTTTACTACTCTGGCGGAGAAAAGTGCGCGGGAGCCCACGCCAATTTTTTCCGCCATTTAACCCTTTAATGTAATAGCTAGAACGGCCAAATTTTGCATATACACACTACTAACATTAGTAGTGTGGAATATGCAAAAAAAAATGGTGATATGAGATGGTTTGCTGTATGTAAACCATGTCTCATATCATGTCGGGTTTAGGAAGGAGATAGCAAAAGCCGGCAATTGAATTACCGGCTTTAAAGCTATCTAGCGCTGTATGAAGTAATAATATATATACATATATGTGTCTCACTGACATATATATATATATATATACCTATTCGATGTGTACACATTTATTCCACCTATTCTATTGTAAGCTGTCAGTGTGATTTTACTGTACACCGCACTGAATTGCTGGCTTTTCTCTCTAACACCGCTGCGTATTTCTCGCAATTCACACTGCTGGTCCGTGTGTAATCCGTATTTTTGGGGCTTCCATAGACTTTCATTGGCGTTTTTTTGCGCAATACGGTGACAAACGCAGCATGCTGCGATTTTCTACGGCCGTAGAAAGCCGTATAATACTGATCATTAAAATACGGCAGATAGGAGCAGGGGCATAGAGAATAATTGTGCCGTTTGTTTGGCGAGTTTTACGGACGTATTTTCTGCGCTCTTACGTCCGTAAAACTCGCTAGTGTGACTCCAGCCTTTAAAGGGAACCTGTCGGCAGGATTGTGCATAGTAACCTACAGACAGTGACAGGTCGGCGCCGTTATACTGAATAAAATGATACCTTGGTTGATGAAATCCGTCTTGTGGTTGTTGTATAATCTTTATTTTCAGTTTTCAGTTAATGATATGCTCATGCTCTTGGTCGGCCTTTGGGGGTCCTCATGTGGTGCTCACTGATCCCTCACTGACCTGCCCCCTAGTTTGCATAAGGAATACCAACACATACTAAATAAATAAAAAAAAAAAAAGCTTCTGCAGGCAGGTGACAACCATGGCACCTGTGCTGCAGTATAATTGCATGTTTACTGTGCACTTAATCCCTTTTGCTTATTTAACCCCTTAGCGACCGCCGATACGCCTTTTAACGGCGGCCGCTAAGGGTACTTAAACCACAGCGCCGTTAATTAACGGCGCTGTGGAAAAAGTCCATAGCGCCCCCCAGAGGCCGATTTTCTCCGGGGTCTCGGCTGCCGAGGGTAGCCGAGACCCCAGAGAACATGATTCGGGGTTTTTTTAACCCACCCCGCATTTGCGATCGCCGGTAATTAACCGTTTACCGGCGATAGCAAAAAAAAAAAAGCGATCTCTTTTTAATTTCTCTGTCCTCCGATGTGATCGCACATCGGAGGACAGAGAAAAGGGGTCCCAGGAGGCCCCCCAATACTCACCTAGCTCCCCCGATGCTCCTCGTGTCTCCCGGTGGGCGCCGCCATCTTCAAAATGGCGGGCGCATGCGCAGTGCGCCCGCCGGCCGGCACCGGGAGAATCTTTGGGGTCTCGGCTGCCGGGGGTAGCCGAGACCCCAAAGAGCACGATCGGGGTCGGTATTACCGACCCCTGTTTTGCGATCGCCGGTAATTAACTGTTTACCGGCGACCGCAAAAAAAAAAAAAAAAAAAAAAGTAAAGTGTAATTCTCTGTCCTCTGATGTGATCGCACATCAGAGGACAGAGAAATAGGGGGATTCTGGGACCCTAGCATACTCACCTAGGTCCCTGGATCCTCTTGCTGCTCCTCCTGGCCGCCGGCAGCAGAACATGGCGGACGCATGCCCAGTGCGCCCGCCATCTGTCTCCATCTGCCGGCCGGCAGGAGAACAGCAGTTGGGGCTAAAATTAGGGGTAGGGTTAGGGGTAGGGTTAGGGTTAGGTTAGGGGTAGGGTTAGGTTAGGGGTAGGGTTAGGTTAGGGGTAGGGTTAGGGGTAGGGTTAGGTTAGGGGTAGTGTTAGGGGTAGGGTTAGGGGTAGGGTTAGGGGTAGGGTTAGGGTAGGGTTAGGTTAGGGGTAGGGTTAGGGTTAGGGGTAGGGTTAGGTTAGGGGTAGGGTTAGGGGTAGGGTTAGGGGTAGGGGTAGGGTTAGGTTAGGGTTAGGTTAGGGGTAGGGTTAGGGGTAGGGTTAGGTTAGGGGTAAGGTTAGGGGTAGGGTTAGGGGTAGGGTTAGGTTAGGGGTAGGGTTAGGGGTAGGGTTAGGTTAGGGTTAGGTTAGGGGTAGGTTAGGGGTAGGGTTAGGGGTAGGGTTAGGTTAGGGGTAGGGTTAGGTTAGGGGTAGGGCTAGGGTTGGGGCTAAATTTAGGGTTAGGGTTGGGGCTAAATTTAGGGTTAGGGTTGGGGCTAAACTTAGGGTTAGGCTTCTTTCACACTTACGTCGGTACGGGGCCGTCGCAATGCGTCGGCCCGACATACCGACGCACGTTGTGAAAATTGTGCACAACGTGTGCAGCAGCTGTAGTTTTTCAACACATCCGCTGCCCAATCTATGTCCTGGGGAGGAGGGGGCGGAGTTACGGCCACGCATGCGCGGTCAGAAATGGCGGATGCGACGTACAAAAAAACGTTTCATTGAACTTTTTTTGTGCCGACGCTCCGCCAAAACACAACTGATCCAGTGCACGACGGACGCGACGTGTGGCCATCCGTCACGATCCGTCGGCAATACAAGTCTATGGGCAAAAAACGCATCCTGCGGGCACATTTGCAGGATCCGTTTCTTGTCCAAAACGACGGATTGCGACGGAATGCCAAACGACGCAAGTGTGAAAGTAGCCCTAGGGCTAAGGTTAGGGTTGGGGCTAAAGTTAGGGCTAGGGTTGGGGCTAAAGTTAGGGTTAGAGCTGGGATTAGGGTTAGGGTTTGGATTAGGGTTCGTATTAGGGTTAGGGTTGGCATTAGGGTTACGCTTGGGATTAGGGTTAGGTTTGGGATTAGGGTTAAGGTTAGGGTTGTGATTAGGGGTGTATTGGGATTAGGGTTAGGTTTGAGGTTAGGGTTGAGATTAGGATTAGGGGTGTGTTGGATTTAGGGTTTTGATTAGGGTTATGGTTAGGGTTGACATTAGGGTTGTTTTGGGGTAAGGGTTGTGATTATGGTTAGGGTTAGTGATTAGGATTATGGATGAGGTTGGGATTAGGGTTAGGGGTGTGTTGGGGTTAGGGTTGGAGCTAGAATTGGTTTCCACTGTTTAGGTACATCAGGGGGTCTCCAAACACGACAGCCAATTTTGCGCTCAAAAAGTCAAATGGTGCTCCCTCCCTTCTGAGCTCTGCCGTGCGCCCAAACAGTGGGTTACCCCCACATATGGGGCATCAGCGTACTCGGGATAAATTGGACAACAACTTCTGGGGTCCAATTTCTCTTGTTACCCTTGTGAAAATAAAAACTTGGGGGCTACAAAATCTTTTTTGTGAAAAAAAAATATTTTTTATTTTCACGACTCTGCATTCTAAACTTCTGTGAAGCACTTGGGCATTCAAAGTTCTCACCACACATCTAGATAAGTTCCTTGGGGGGTCTAGTTTCAGAAATGGGGTCACTTGTGGAGGGTTTCTACTGGTTAGGTACATCAGGGGCTCTGCAAACTCAACATAATACCCGCAGACCATTCTATCAAAGTCTGCATTCCAAAACGGCGCTCCTTCCTTCCGAGCTCTGCCGTGCGCCCAAACAGTGGTTTACCCCCACATATGGGGTACCAGCATACTCAGGACAAATTGGACAACAACTTTTGGGGTCCAGTTTCTCTTGTTACCCTTGTGAAAATAAAAATTTGGTGGCTAAAAAATCTTTTTTGTGGAAAAAAAAAATATTTTTTATTTTCACGGCTCTGCATTATAAACTTCTGTGAAGCACTTGGGCATTCAAGGTTCTCACCACACATCTAGATAAGTTCCATGGGAGGTCTAGTTTCCAAAATGGGGTCACTTGTGGGGGATTTCTACTGTTTAGGCACATCAGGGGCTCTCCAAACGCGACATGGCGTCCGATCTCAATTCCAGCCAATTCTACATTGAAAAAGTAAAACGGCACTCTTTCTCTTCCAAGCTCTGCGGTGCGCCCAAACAGTGGTTTACCCCCACATATTGGGTATCGACGTACTCAGGAGAAATTGCACAACAACTTTTGTGGTCTAATTTCTCCTGTTACCCTTGAGAAAATAAAAATTTGTGGGCAAAAAGATCATTTTTGTAGAAAAAAATGCAATTTTTTTTTTCACGGCTCTACGTTATAAACTTCTGTGAAGCACATGGGGGTTCAAAGTGCTCGCCACACATCTAGATAAGTTCCTTAAGGGGTCTAGTTTCCAAAATGGTGTCACTTGTGGGGGTTTCCAATGTTTAGGCACATCAGGGGCTCTCCAAACGCGACATGACGTCCAATCTCAATTCCAGCCAATTCTACATTGAAAAAGTAAAACGGCACTCCTTCTCTTCCAAGCTCTGCGGTGCGCCCTAACAGTTGTTTACCCCCACATATTGGGTATCAGCGTACTCAGGAGAAATTGCACAACAACTTTTGTGGTCTAATTTCTCCTGTTACCCTTGTGAAAATAAGAATTTGTGGGCAAAAAGATCATTTTTGTGTAAACAAAAGCGATTTTTTATTTTCACGGCTCTACGTTATAAACTTCTGTGAAGCACTTGGGGGTTCAAAGTGCTCACCACACATCTAGATAAGTTCCTTAAGGGGTCTAGTTTCCAAAATGGTGTCACTTGTGGGGAGTTTCCACTGTTTAGGTACATCAGGGGCTCTCTAAATGTGACATGGTGTCCGATCTCAATTCCAGCCAATTCTGCATTGAAAAAGTCAAACGGCGCTCCTTCACTTCTAAGTTCTGCGGTGCGCCCTAACAGTGGTTTACCCCCACATATGGGGTATTGGCGTATTCAGGAGAAATTGCATAACAAAATTTATGGTTATCTTTCTGTTTTTACACTTGTGAAAATAAAAAAAATGGTTCTGAATTAAGATGTTTGCAAAAAAAAGTTAAATGTTCATTTTTTCCTTCCACATTGTTTCAGTTCCTGTGAAGCACGTAAAGGGTTAATAAACTTCTTGAATGTGGTTTTCAGAACCTTGAGGGGTGTAGTTTTTAGAATGGTGTCACACTTCATTATTTTCTATCATATAGACCCCTCAAAATGACTTCAAATGTGATGTGGTCCCTAAAAAAAAATGGTGTTGTAAAAATGAGAAATTGCTGGTCAACTTTTAACCCTTATAACTCCCTAACAAAAAAAAATTTTGTTTCCAAAATTGTGCTGATGTAAAGTAGACATGTGGGAAATGTTATTTATTAACTATTTTTTATGACATATATCTCTGATTTAAGGGCATAAAAATACAAAGTTTGAAAACTGCAAAATTTTAAAATTTTTTGCCATATTTCCGTTTTTTTCATAAATAATCGCAAGTAATATCGAAGAAATGTTACCACTAACATGAAGTACAATATGTCACGAAAAAACAATCTCAGAATCAGCGTGATCCGTTGAAGCGTTCCAGAGTTATCACCTCATAAAGTGACAGTGGTCAGAATTGCAAAAATTGGCCTGGTCATTAAGTACCAAATTGGCTCTGTCACTAAGGGGTTAATTGAGCAAGGAAAAAAAAAAGAAAGATGTCACTTTGAAAATGGTGCCCGCCGTGCCTGTGCAGTAGCAGCTATCGGATCTCTATATACACTGATAGCTGCTAGATAGCTGCTAGGCCGGTGGCGCCATCTTGCTAGAGAAGAAAAAAAAATTCCTCCTCCAAGATGGCGCCGCCCGCACCTGTGCAGTAGCAGCTCTCGGAGATCGCCGACAGCTGCTGTTGCGCAGGCGTGGGCGGCACCGTCTTGGAGGAGGAAATCTTTTTTTTCTTCTCCAGCAAGAAGCAGCTATCGAATCTATACACACCGATAGCTGTTACTGCGCAGGCGTGACGGGCACCATTTTCAAATTGACTTTTTTTCTCAAATAAGCAAAAGGGATTAAGGTGCACAGTAAGCATGCAATCATACTGCAGCGCATGTACCACGGTTCGACACCTGCCTGCAGAAGCGTTTTTTTTTTTTTCTTCAGTATATGTCGATATTCATTATGCAAACTAGCGGGCGGGTCAGTGAGAGATCAGTGACCTGTCAGCAGTCTGCATTATGAATACCTAATCAGAGCACCACATGAAGACCCCCCCCCCCCCCCCCGACCCGACTTACGGCACTAGAATCTCATTAACTCAAAACTGAAAATAAAGATTATACAACAACTACAAGACGGATTTCATCACCCAGGTATCATTTTAATCAGTATAACAGCACCGACCTGACACTGTAGGTCCCTTTAAAGTGAACATGATAGTGGATACATGGTGCTCAATCCACAGGCAGCATGTATCAGACATTGACTGTATGAATTTGACTCTGAAATGCTGCAGCATTGCAGAGAAAAGCATACATTAATAGACATTGGGGACCAAGCCGTGCTGTAGACTTGCCGCACATGTGGGTCCCCGGTAGTTTCTGCCTGCTCGCTGCCCTGGATTTAAAGGTCTCTTTCTATATGTGCATGTAGGCAGAGACCTGTCACTCCAAGGCAGCGGGCCCCTGATGAAGCTACCTAGCGGTAGAGACACGCGTCGGGCATCTCCACGGGCTTCCCTGCTCCTAGGCTTATGTGCACATACCATGTGCTGCTTTGGGTCTGTATTAGGCTACTTTCACACTGGCGTTTTTTGCCAGACGTCGCAATGCGTCGTTTATGCCCCATAGATTAACATTAGTGATGCATTGCGACACTTTGCCACACGTCGCAACCGTCGTGCAACGGTTGCGCCGTGTTGTGGCGGACCGCCGGGAGCAAAAAACGTTACATGTAACGTTTTTTTCTCCTGACGGACCGCTTTTTCTGACCGCGCATGCGCGGCCGGGACTCCGCTCCCACCTCCCCGCACCACACAATGGGGCAGCAGATGCGCCGGAAAAATGCATCCGCTGCACCCGTTGTGCAGTGTGTCAAACGCTAGCGTCGGAATCTCTGCCCGACGCATTGCAACGGGGAGATTCTGACGCTAGTGTGAAAGTAGCCTTAGCTATTCTGCCATGCTGCACAGCTTGATTACATGGTTTGTGCGAGCACTATCAGTGACACCAGCATTTTGTAGCCAGTGTACAGGTCCTTCTCAAAAAATTAGCATATAGTGTTAAATTTCATTATTTACCATAATGTAATGATTACAATTAAACTTTCATATATTATAGATTCATTATCCACCAACTGAAATTTGTCAGGTCTTTTATTGTTTTAATACTGATGATTTTGGCATACAACTCCTGATAACCCAAAAAACCTGTCTCAATAAATTAGCATATCAAGAAAAGGTTCTCTAAACGACCTATTACCCTAATCTTCTGAATCAACTAATTAACTCTAAACACATGCAAAAGATACCTGAGGCTTTTATAAACTCCCTGCCTGGTTCATTACTCAAAACCCCCATCATGGGTAAGACTAGCGACCTGACAGATGTCAAGAAGGCCATCATTGACACCCTCAAGCAAGAGGGTAAGACCCAGAAAGAAATTTCTCAACAAATAGGCTGTTCCCAGAGTGCTGTATCAAGGCACCTCAATGGTAAGTCTGTTGGAAGGAAACAATGTGGCAGAAAACGCTGTACAACGAGAAGAGACCGGACCCTGAGGAAGATTGTGGAGAAGGACCGATTCCAGACCTTGGGGAACCTGAGGAAGCAGTGGACTGAGTCTGGTGTGGAAACATCCAGAGCCACCGTGCACAGGCGTGTGCAGGAAATGGGCTACAGGTGCCGCATTCCCCAGGTAAAGCCACTTTTGAACCATAAACAGCGGCAGAGGCGCCTGACCTGGGCTACAGAGAAGCAGCACTGGACTGTTGCTAAGTGGTCCCAAGTACTTTTTTCTGATGAAAGCAAATTTTGCATGTCATTCGGAAATCAAGGTGCCAGAGTCTGGAGGAAGACTGGGGAGAAGGAAATGCCAAAATGCCTGAAGTCCAGTGTCAAGTACCCACAGTCAGTGATGGTGTGGGGTGCCATGTCAGCTGCTGGTGTTGGTCCACTGGGTTTCATCAAGGGCAGGGGCAATGCAGCTATCAGGAGATTTTGGAGCACTTCATGCTTCCATCGGCTGAAATGCTTTATGGAGATGAATATTTCATTTTTCAGCACGACCTGGCACCTGCTCACAGTGCCAAAACCACTGGTAAATGGTTTACTGACCATGGTATTACTGTGCTCAATTGGCCTGCCAACTCTCCTGACCTGAACCCCATAGAGAATCTGTGGGATATTGTGAAGAGAAAGTTGAGAGGCGCAAGACCCAACACTCTGGATGAGCTTAAGGCCGCTATTGAAGCATCCTGGGCCTCCATAACATCTCAGCAGTGTCACAGGCTGATTGCCTCCATGCCACGCCGCATTGAAGCAGTCATTTCTGCCAAAGGATTCCCGACCAAGTATTGAGTGCATAACTGAACATTATTATTTGATGGTTTTTTTGTTTGTTATTAAAAAACACTTTTATTTGATTGGATGGGTGAAATATGCTAATTTATTGAGACAGGTTTTTTGGGTTATCAGGAGTTGTATGCCAAAATCATTAGTATTAAAACAATAAAAGACCTGACAAATTTCAGTTGGTGGATAATGAATCTATAATATATGAAAGTTTAATTGTAATCATTACATTATGGTAAATAATGAAATTTAACACTATATGCTAATTTTTTGAGAAGGACCTGTATATAGTGTCTATATTGCTAACCACCAGGCAGCATTTGTGCTCAGCAGCTATGGTATAAGTTTGACTTATTGCTATGTTGTAGGTGTGTATCCATGTACAGCATATTAGTGTGTTATAGGGATTTACATTACTATTGATACATGCATGTATTATTTGGACCACCATCGGCAACTGTCTTAATTATATATGGCACTATATTTGTCATTGTGATTTTTCATTGGCCTTGGGAGGGGCAGCCTTAGGCTTTATTATAAGCTGTTCAGGTGTATTCATGTCAATTTTTTCTGACTTTTAATTGCTTTTAAAAAGTTAGTTGGTTTTGCATTCCACAAAATTATCATTTTTTGTATTCATGTTTGGTGATCCCCAATTTTTGGTCTGCAGATTTTCTCTTTGTATGTAGTGTTTTTGCATTGACTCTGAGAGTATCCCTCTAGATTTATTGTGGTGCCCTCCTTAACAAATTTAGCAAGTATGCTTTTCTCTGCAGTGTCAAAGATACTTGCTGAGTTCATAGAGCCAGTGTCTGATATATGTATCAGACATCAGGTTCCTTTTAACGAGCCCTGCAATTTACATATTTAATTTTATAAAGGAGCATTGCATGGCCTGTATGTCTCCTTATACTGGCATGTCAGGCATATCATTCTCCACAAGGAGAGGTTAACCTTTTAGACCCGTAGTTGAGAACATGGTTACCTAAGTTAGGGTCCCACTTGGATATGTCTTGCCTTCCCTGTGTTATCCCCATGGCTTCGCCTCTGCCCTTACCTCCTGGGCCCCTGTGGCTGCATAGGTTGCACAAATAGTATGTCCGCCCCTACACAGAAGGTTGTACATGAGGTGTCAGTACGTGTAGGGAGGAAAGGGAAGAGACACTTCTAGAGGTAAGGAATGCCATTAAACACTCATCAGTGCAGCTGGAGCATTGAAGGAAGAAGCCACATCTGACCCCATGTACATTATTCATGCAGGTCTCTGGACCCCAAGAGATAAATCTACTGTAGCAGATTTACATCAGTGCTGAGGGGCCAGGGCCTCCAGAAGTCCTCCAAATCCAGCAACAATAGAGCAGCCGGCAGAATGCTGTAGATAAGCCCCTGATGCCAGTGGGCTTAGCTCACCTTCGATTTTGGGGGTGATAGGTTCCCTTTAATGGAATATTTTCTGGGTGTCTGTGTTTTCATACAATGTGACTATGGGGTTAGTGATTGGGGCGTCTTATTGACACCTCTCTATTACTAACCTCGGGGCTTGATGTCACCTAACAATACAAAGGTGACATCGACCCCCCAACTATCACCCCACTTGCCACCGCTACAGGGCAAGTAGGAAGAGCGAAGCTAAGTGCAATAAGCTGTACACACATTGTACTAATTGCATTTGTCACTGACATCTATATATTTATCTATTCTATGTATATTTACTGTATGTAATCCATCTCTTCTATCCTGTCGGCTCCTGCAGTGATTTTACACTACGCGGCTGCTGAATTGCTGGCTTTTATTCTCTCTATATATATAGAATCAGTGACCTCTATATATCTATCTATTCTATGTGTATGTATCTATTATATCTACTGTATATTATTCTAACATGTAACGCTGTGACTTTACTGTACGCAGAAGATGAATTGTCGGCTTTTATTCTATCTATCTATCTATCTATCTATCTATCTATCTGTCTATCTATCTATTTATGTGTTTTGAAAAATATTTCCTTTGAAAATGATGTGTAAATGATATGCTAGGTTGAACAATTAATAAAATGTTGCCTACTCCTAGCCTAATGGATATTGATCAGGTGTACACTAAAGAAATAACATATGACACACACAGTCAGATATAAATTCTCCTAGATCAATCTGTGGCTCAGCTCCAAGGAAAAAGGGACTTTATTCAGTCAGGACACATGGTTATATATCCCCTGTAAGGGGGGCTCAGTTAGCTTTAAAATGGGAGTGATCGGATGCATTCCATTGGTTAGTGGGTTGGGCAATGAGCAAGTCCATGGGAGGATCCATGAGGTCATCAGGGTGGGTTGGTCCATGAGGTCATCAAGGTGGGCGTCACTGTGGGTGGATCCATGAGGTCATCAGGGTGAGCGTCATCTTGGATACAAGCACATGGCTCTCTGATACAGGAAATGGCAGCCATCTTTAGTGTCTTACTTTCATCTAAAAAAACTTATGTAAGGTTAAACAATACACGTTATGGGTTGCTTCTCTCAACCTCTTATGTCTTGAGGTTAATTAAGTATTTGATCTTATGGCTCTCCTCAACATACATAGAGAATTTCTCTATGTAAAAGCTCATGTTAAAATCACATTGCAATCAGATAGCAATCGCACTACATTCGGACGTAAATCAGATGCTAGGTGTGAAAATCAGATTGTACTCGAATGACACTCGTTCATTTTTTTTTCGCTCCTTTTATCAAAACTTTTTTTCACACATATGGGTATGAACACAATCTCCAGCGCTCTTATTAATGAATGGATAGGTAGTGTGAATGATCGACCACCACTCAATTCAGCTAGGGCTCTTCATTGCCCCAGTTCTTGGAATCGGTGGGGGGGATGGGGGGGGCACAGCAGTCGAACCCCAAGTGATCAGTAAGGTATTCCCAATTGTGTGGATAGAGGATAACTTTTAAACTTGAGAACACCCCCTTTGATCTCTTGTGAATATACATACTGAATGTGATATTGCATGTTGAACTGCTGTATCTAATCCTATGTGTAATACTGCTTGTTGAGCTGCTGTATCTAATCATGTCTGATACTGCCTGCTGAGCTGCTCTATCTAATCATATCATGTGTGATGCTGCCTGTTGAGCTGCTGTATCTAACCCTATCATGTGATACTGTTTGCTGAACTGCTGTATCTAATCATAACCCGTGTGATAGCCTCAGTTTAAACATTAATACATTCCCCATCACCATGAAATAATACTACGGCCCGTAGATGAGACTTGATTGTGTCTGTGGTCACATGGCTAGAGTATTATATAATATAGCATACAGTGTCAGGACTCGCACCATGTCCACGTCCTGCCCCGGTCGGCCTGTGTACAGGGGAACGGTGGGTTCTTGTGGGTGTGATCCTGTCCTCATCCAGAGTTCACTGCGGTTCCACATCCACCAGATAAAATGTCCGTGTGTAGCCCGATGTGGTGTGGGAAAGGCCCAGCTATGTTTGTGCAGAGTGTGCGGTTTCTGGCCACAGAGATGGGACCAGATTGGTTTACTTTACTCTCTTCTGCTGTAAACCACTTAACCTCTTGTGGAGACGGAGCTGCAGCCGGTTGTGATGGATGAGATAGTGACAAGACAGGAGAGGCCACAGATAGGAAGCGAGTCCATGGCATGAAGGTGAAACCATGAAAAGAAGAAAGAATGACAGAAAACACAAGAAAAGCTGTGTACAAGCATTATATGGCTGCAGGTGATAGGTTTATGCAGGGCCGGCTCCAGGTTTTCGTGGGCCCCGGGTGAAAGAGTCTTAGTGGGCCCGTTTAACACATATCACAATTTATGATCCACAGGTATGGCAAAAAAATATAGGTATAGTACAATGCCAAAGATTTAAAGGGACTCTGTCACCTGAATTTGGAGGGAACAATTTTCAGCCACAGGGGTGGGGTTTTTGGGTGTTTGATTCACCCTTTCCTTACCCGCTGGCTGCATGCTGGCTGCGATATTGGATTGAAGTTAATTCTCTGTCCTCCGTAGTACATGCCTGCGCAAGGCAATCTTGATCGTGCAGAGTTTTTTGAGGGACTATCCGGATCTTGATGCACTGCTGCACAAGATCTGCCTAGAGTGTGCTCACTTGTGGCACTCCAGCATGGCAAGATCGCGCATTGCAGCTCTGCAGCGCCGATTCCGCCTTCCAGAACATCGCATCATATGTGACCTACCCACCAGGTGGAATTCAACATTACATATGTTGGAGCGGTTGTGTGAGCAGCAGCCAGCAGTAATGGAGTACCAGCTGCATCTGGCGCAAATAAGTCTCACTACGCGCCGTTCAGACTTCACAACCACTGAGTGAGCCACTATGAAGGACATCTGCCAGGTTTTGCGTGCCTTTGATGATTCCACGTGGATGGCGAGTGCAGATGATGCACTAGTCAGCATGACTGTCCCCCTCATGTGCCTGCTTGAAAGAACACTGCAAGCGCTAAGGGATGATGTTGTGGAAGAGGTGGAGGATGAGGAGTCACAAATGCCATCTGCTTCTGGACAGTCTGCGGGACGTGGTTCCTCACAAAGGCCTAGGCAGGGGACACTTTGTGAGGAGGATGAGGAGGAGTCAATGGAGGAGGAAGACATCTCTCAAGTGGAGGGAGTTACACAATTCTTCAGTAGTCAGTGTGTAGAGCGAGGGTGGGGTGATGCTGAGCAGGCAAAGGTCACGCCTCAAGCAGGGGACAGCACATGCTTGATTTCATGCTGCAGTGCCTGAGAAACGACCACCGCATCGCCCACATTCTCAACACGGCTGATTAGTGGGTGTACACCCTCCTAGATCCTCGCTACCGGGACAACTTTCAAAGCCTCATAACACCGTTGAATCGGGAGCGTAAAATGCGGGAGTACCAAGACACACTGGTGCAGTCCATCATCTACTCCAGGCCAATCGAGAGGAGTTCTGCTAGTGCTTTACAAAGCAGCTCTGTGCGTCGAGGCAGTGGAGGAAGCTCAGCACAAACAGGGAGCAGAAGACCAGTATGGCCCAACAGTGGCTGGATTCCCAGGGCACAAACACCGCCAGTTGGTGCCCGGAAGTGCTGGCTGCACAGAGAAAAACACTCGCTCATGTGTCAGTGGGGTTCAGTAACGCCAGCTGCTCCCCTGCTGTGTATTCGGCAACATGTCCTGCGACCACCACGCAGGCACAACAACAGACATTAAACTGCCTCCCCTGCAGGCCTCGGCCTACACTCTGCTCCTCCTGAATTCCCTGGGCTCCAATACCGCCAGTTGGTGCCCGGAAATGCTGGCTGCACAAAGTAAAAAAACTCGCTCCTGTGTTAGTGGGGTTCAGTAATGCCAGCTGATCCCCAGCTGTGTATCCAGCAATGTGTCCTGTGACCTCCACGCTGACACAACAACAGATATTAAACTGCCTCGAGTGCAGGCTTCGGCCAACACTCTGCTCCTCCTGCTGTCCCTGGGCTCCAACACCACCAGTTGCCGCCCGGAAGTGCCGTCTGCACAGTCAACACTAGCTGCCGTGTTATTGGGTTTCAGTAACGTCAGCTGATCCCCAGCTGTGTATCGGGCAATGTGTCCTGTGACCGCTACGCTGACAAAACAACAGATATTAAACTGCCTCGAGTGCAGGCTTCGGCCTACACTCTGCTCCTCCTGCTGTCCCTGGGCTCCAACACCGCCAGTTGCTGCTTAGAAGTGTCTTTGGCACGGGTACTCCCTCCTGCCCAGCCCGATTCCAGCACGCCAGCTGTTTCCGGGTAGTGTCAAGGTCACTTTGCCTCTAATACGTTGTCCTGTCGTGTTGCGGTCTGGTTAGCCGACTCTATGGTGCCTGCAGTTTAGGTGCTTTCTATGTGGGCTGCGGGAACTGGCAATGAAGGCTGGTTACGTTGTGCCAATAGGACAAGCTCCCCCTGTAGGACTGTTGGGTTTTGGGTAACAACGGCGGCTCGCGGCCTAGCAATTTTTTTTTCCTGTGGACCTTCTGCTGCCTATCTGAGTTCCAGCACCATTAGCTGGTTCTTAGGAACACAAGCTTGAATAGGTCCCCCTGGTTCCAGTACAGTCAGCTGGTTCCAGGCAGAGCCTTTGGCTTAGGTGCCTCCTTCTGGGTATCCGAGTTCCACTAACATCAGGTGGTCCTTGATAGTGCTTTCTGGCACAGGTACCTCCTGCTTATTAACCGGGTTCCAGTAACGTCAGCTGGTCCTCGATAGTTCCATTGGCTCTTGTACCTTCGGCTAGCCATCCGGGTTCCAGTACCGTCAGCTGGTTCTCGGCAGGGTCTTTTGCTCTTGTACCTTCTGCTACATTTAAAAGTTCAAGACCCTAAAGATAACGGCCCTGAAGACCGAGAAACAGCAGAACAAGAAGCTGCAGAACAAAAAGCAGAAGAACATTAAGCATAAGACTAAAAATCAGAGCAAAAGATATTATCTAAATTATAAGCAGAAGAAGACCAAGCAGTGTATGGGGGTGAGTCCGTTCCTCCTCGTGGTGCCCCTGGAAAAAACCTGCTGCTGCAGGCCAAACTGAACGCGGACAAATCCTGTTGTAAATCTTTTGTGACAGGCAGAACAGAAGGTGTAATCTTCAAACTTTTATAGATAACAACTACAGGAAGGCCTGGCTATCACAAATAAGAACATGATGAAGAAGAATATGAAGAAGATGAAGAAGTTGATTATGAAGAAGAATAATAGTTGAATAAAAAGAATATGAAGAATGTAAAAAAAAAATAATACGAAGAAGGTGAAGAAGAAGATGAATAAGGTGAAGGAGAAGTTGATGGAAAAGATGATGCTGCTGAGGATGATGAAGAAGAAAGTGTGGGAGAAGTTAAAAAGAAGGTGAACAACATGGAAGTAGTGAAACATAAATATCTGACAAAATATAAAAAATCTTAACATAGTCAATATCTTTGTAACTCCGAACGTCTTAAAAAAAAATTAATTCCTGCTATTCCATTTGATTGGGATAAACCTCTATGCCTTTAATGTCTCCTCCACCTCCCCCAATACATCCTACATTATTCTTAGTTGTTTTCCTTCATGTAGAATTAACCTACAAGGAAAGAAAGGGTTTATTTTAATTCCGATATTTTTGTCCCATTGACTTGCATTGGTATCGGGTTTCGGTATCCGCGATATCCGATATTTTTTGAATATCGGCCGATACAATCCGATACCGATACTTATGGATATCGGAAGTTATCGCTCAACATTAGTTAACATGTATCTGTTTGTATTTTAATGAGTATTTTCTGACTTGAATTATCTATTAATAAAAATAATTATTTTTTATGTAATATAGTCCACCATACAGTATTATGGGCACCACATAGTGCTCCATACAGTATTATGGGCATCACATAGTCCTCCATACAGAATTATAGGCACCACCTAGTCCTCCAAACAGTATTATGAGCACCACATAGTCCTCCATACAGTATTATGAACACCATATAGTCCTCCACACAGAATTATGGGCACCATATAGTGCTCTACACAGAATTATAATGACCCCATATGTGGATCCATACAGGATGATCAGTCCCAGATATTGCTTCATACAGTAAAATGGGCCCCACATAGTACTTCACACAGTACAATGGGCCCCAAATAATAATCTCTTTATTTATATAGCGCCAACATATTCCACAGCGCTTTACAGTTTGCACACATTATCATCGCTGTCCCGATGGGGCTCACAATCTAAATTCCCTATCAGTATATCTTTGGAATGTGGGAGGAAACCGGAGGAAACCCACGCAAACACATAAAAACTCCTTGCAGATGTTGTCCTTGGTGGGATTTGAATCCAGGACTCCAGAGCTGCAAGGCTGCAGTGCTAACCACTGAGCCACCATGCTGCCCTGCACACATATTGATCCATACAGTATAGTGGCCCCATATATTGCTCCATACAGAATAATGGCCCCACATAGGGCTCCATACAGTTTAATGGGCCCCATATATTTCTCCATGCAGTTTAATGGGCCCCATATACTGCTCCATACTGTATAATGGGCCCCCCATGTAATGCTCCATACAGTATAATTGGCCACGTATATTGCTCCATACACCATAATGGTATCCACATATTGCTCCATGCAGTATAATGTGGCCCATGTAATGCCCAATATAGTATAATGGGTATAAAATGTAAAAGAAGTAGTGATGCGGCACTCACCCGATTGCTGTAAAAGCATAGTCCTTTAGTCAACCAACATGGGTGGGTTTTATACATAGTTCACGGAACAAGTAGGTAAAGGAGGCATATGGGGAAAAGAGACGGCCGACGGCCGTTTCGCGTGCTTGACACTTCTACGGGTCCAGACATAGGTCTTTGGACAAGCAGGTAAAGGAGGCATGCGTGGAAAAGAGACGGACGACGGCTGTTTCGCGTGCTTGACGCTTCTACGAGTCCAGGTGTCACCTAGACCCATAGAAGCGTCAATCACGCGAAATGGCTGTCGTCTGTCTCTTTTCCCCGCGTGCCTCCTTTACCTGCTTGTTCCATGAACTATGTCTAAAACCCACGATGGTTGAATAAAGGACTATGTTTTTAAAGCAATCGGGTGAGTGCCGCATAACTACTTCTTTTTCATTTTATATTTGTTGTATTTTTTTTATGTAGAGCACCAAATACCCACTGCTTTACACCACTAGTTACCTGCCATAGAGGATTCTTCTCCATATGCGAATAGACTCCACACCTTAGTGCCGTTCATTTGCTCTCTTTACTTACTTAGTATAATGGGTATATTCTATCTATTTTTCTTTAAGGAATGTGTCACATACGTTTTTTAAAATGACCAATAATACCACATACAAAGGACAAATACCGCCACACCTTGGCTGGACCACATATTACCACCACAATGTGACTCAATAATACCACATGCAAGGAATAAATACAGTCACACCATGACCATAACACATATTACCACCACCCAATCCTTCACTTTCTGGTAACTCCCCTAATCCCTACATCTAGTAAGGAACTGGTCATCTCTTCTTCAATCCTCCCAATCCATCTCACCTCCTCCTCTGCACTGTTCCTCAACATACAATCCTCTGTCTCCCAACACAGATAGCCACCTCATGCCCTCTCCTGCTCCCACCTGCTAACACTTTCTCTGCTCCTTCTCACTGCTGGTGATATCTCTCCAAATCCTGGTCCCCCTCACCACATCTCCAAAGTCAGTTCTACCTCCCATCCACGCTCTATCACAAATTTCCGTAACCTCTCTAACCTTATACCCATTCGCCCAGCCCCCACCTCCCCAGTTCCACTAACAGGAGCTCTGTGGAGTTCTCGCTCTGTCTGCAACAAGCTTTCCTACATCCACGATCTTTTTGTTACTACCTTCCTCGCCATCACCGAAACCTGGCTCACCCCTTCTGACACGCCTCTCCTGCTGCACTTTCGTATGGTGGATTCCACCTTTCTCACACACCACGCCCCAGCAGCAAGCATGGTGAAGGAGTTGGTTTTCTCCTGTCAGATAACTGCTCCTTCACCCCCATCCAATTACCACCCTCTGTTACCCTCCTTTCTTTTGAGGTGCACTCTGTGCGCATCTACTCCCCATCAAACCTCCAACTGGCTGTCATTTTCCACCCCACAGGGCCAGCCACCACCTTCTTTGACCACTTCACCACCTGGCTACTTCATTTCCTCTCTGCTGACATCCCCACTATCATCTTGGGGGTGACTTCAACATCCACATTGACACTTCCCTCTCAGCTGCCACTAAGCTTCTATCTCTCACTTCCTCCTTCAGCCTCACTCAATGGTCTTCTACAGCCACCCACAAAGATGGCCACACACTGGACCTCATCTTCACCCACCTCTGCTCGCTATCTAACCTCTCTAACTCACCTCTTCCTCTTTCTGGCCACAACCTACTCACTTTTTCTTCCCTCTCCACTCCTTGTCTACAACCCCAACCCACAAACTTGCACACCCTCGCAGAAATCTTAAACACCTCAATCTACACTCACTCTCTGAATCCTTCTCCCTCTTACAGAAATAAGTTCCCTACACAATGTAGATGACGCTGCCGCTCTATATAATACCACAATAGCTGTAGCTTTGGAATCTGTTGCCAGAGGTGTATCTAGGGTTTCTGGCACCCGGGGCAAGAATTCATTTTGGCGCCCCCCCCCCAAGGACATATGCCCCCCGTCAGCCCCATCATTGCCGTCTCCTCCCCCACCATCCCCATCATTGCCCTCTCCCCGCCAGCCCCATCATTGCCCTCTCCTCCACCATCCCCATCATTGCTCTCTCCCCGTCAGCCCCATCATTGCCCTCTCCTCCTGCACCATCCCCATCATTGCTCTCTCCCCGTCAGCCCCATCATTGCCCTCTCCCCCCCCACACACGCACACCATTCACTTCTCTACACATTCCCCTGCAGTGCGATACACACACACACCCAATACTGAGCCACACACACATACACATACACACATTCACATACACATATTCACATACACACATACATACATACACACATTCACATACACACATTCACACTCACATACACACACACATTCACATACACACACACACATTCACATACACACAAACACATACACACACATTTACATACACCTCTCAGCTCTCCTCGCGCTCTGCCGCAGCATCTCATTGCCTTCCCCTGACACAGCCGGCCGCTGAATGATGACGTCATCCAGCGGCGCGTCTATGTGAGAGGAAGCAGGAAGACAGATCGCTGGGCAACTGAGCTGAAGGGATTTCTCCCTGCCCGCCGCAGCCACTCTGCAGTGGCTCCCCTCCACCTCTGCACACGTTGGGAGCCGGCGCTCTGCAGCTTCTCTGTGCCGGCTGTCAGCTTGACAGTCAGCACAGAGAACAGCTAACTCCCAGTGCGGGGGGCGGCAGAATGCAGCCGCCGGGGGAGACACTGCGGACCACCGAATTAGGCGGCCCGACTGCGACCCCCTGCCGGCTGCGCCCGGGGCACATGCCCCGGCTGCCCCCCCCTAGATACGCTACTGTCTGTTGCACCTTTCACATACCAAAGCTCGTAAAATCAACAGACAGCCCTTGCACACCTGCCTGACCATAGAACTGAGGTGAGCTTCCAGGGCTGCTGAGCGGAGATGGAAAAGATCCAACTCAAACGAACACTTCATCACATTTAAACAGTCCCTCACTACTTTCAAGGCCACACTCGCCACAGCTAAACAAACCTACTTCTCATCTCTCATATTCTCCCTGTCTCACAACCCTAAACAGTTATTCAACACCTTCAATTCTCTCCTCTGTCCCCCAGCACCTCCTCCCTCTCCACTCATCTCAGCTGAAGTCTTTGCCTCATTTTTCAAGCAGAAGATTGATAACATCAGACACAGTTTTGGTCGACAACCCCCAGAGCCCTTCCTCCCAACTGCCCAGCCCTCCACCTTCAAAACCAACTTCTCCACCATTACAGAAGATCGACTCTCCACTCTGCTCTCAAGATTGCATCTCACCACCTGTGCACTTGACCCAATCCCTTCCCACTTCGTCCCAAACCTTGTCACAGTCTTCTTTCCAACCCTAACCCATCTCTTCAACTTATCACTAACAACTGGTGTTTTCCCCTCAAGCTTTAAACATGCCTCAATCACACCTATCCTCAAAAAGCCCTCTCTTGACCCATCCTCTGTATCTAGCTATCACCCTATATCACTTCTCCCCTTCTCCCCTATGCATCAAAACTACTAGAACAACACGTCCATCTTCAACTGTCCTCCCATCTGTCTTCCTGCTTCCCCTTCGATCGCTTACAATCTGGCTTCCGGTCACACCGCTCCACTGAAACTGCCCTAACTAAAGTCACCAATGACCTATTAACCGCCAAGAGCAAGCGACACTACTCTGTCCTCCTCCTGAACCTGTCCTCTGCCTTTGACACAGTGGACCATTCCCAATTATTACAGACCCTCTCATCCCTTGGCATCACAGACTTGGCCCCATCCAGGATCTCGTCATACCTAACAAACCGGACATTCAGCGTCTCACAATCACACACCACCTCCTCCCCTAACCCCTTCTCTGTCGGAGTCCCACAGGGTTCAGTCCTAGGGTCACAGCTCTTCTCCATTTACACCTTTGGCCTGGCACAGCTCATAGAATCTCACGGCTTTCAGTATCACCTCTGTGCTGATGACACACAGATCTACATCTCTGGACCAGATATCACCAGCCTACTAACCAGAATCCCTCAATGTCTGTCCGCTATTTCATCCTTTTTCTACACTAGATTTCTAAAACTTAACATGGACAAAACAGAATTCATCATCTTTCCCCCATCTCACGTGACCCCCCCAACGAACCTATCCATTACAGTAAACGGCTGCCCACTCTCTCCAGTCACACAAGCTCGCTGCCTCGGGGTAATCCTTGACACTGATCTCTCCTCCAAGCCACACATCCAAGCCCTTTCCACTTCCTGCCGCCTTCAACTCAAAAATATTTCACGGATAAGTACATTCCTAAGCCAAGAATCTGCAAAAACCCTAGTCCATGCCCTCATCATCTCTCGCCTCGACAACTGCAACCTCCTGCTCTGTGGCCTCACCTCGAACACTCTCACAACCCTCCAATGTATTCTAAACTCTAAACTAATCCACCTGTCCCCCGCTATTTCCCTGGCCTCTCCTTTCTGTCAACCCCTTCATTGGCTCCCCATTGCCCAGAGACTCCAGTACAAAACCCTAACCATGACATACAAAGCCATTCACAACCTGTCTCCTCCATATATCTGTGACCTTGTCTCCCGGTACTTACCTGAACGCAACCTCCGTTCCTCACAAGATCTCCTTCTCTACTCCCCTATTATCTCCTCCTCCCACAATTGCATACAAGATTTCTCCCGCGCATCACCTCTACTCTGGAACTCTCTACCACAACATAGCAGACTCTCGCCTACCATCGAAACCTTCAAAAAGAATGTGAAGACCTACCTTTTCCGACAAGCCTACAACTTGCAGTAACCACCGATTGACCAAACCACTGCACGACAGCTCTACCCTCACCTATTGCATCCTCACCCATCCCTTGTAGATTGTGAGCCCTCGTGGGCAGGGTCCTCTCTCCTACTGTACCAGTCGTGACTTGTATTGTTTAAGATTATTGTACTTGCTTTTATTATGTATACCCCTCCTCACATGTAAAGTGCCATGGAATAAATAGCATTATAATAATAAATAATAATAATAATGTAGTGACCGAATAATACCACATACAAGGAACACATACCGCCACATCATGACCAGACCACATATTACCACTACATAGTGATCGAATACTAGAATACTGATCATTAATAGAAAACACAATACTAATATTACCATAATTGCCATTCTACACAGGAGCTCTGTGTATAGCTTATAGTGGACAGGTAATACAGGGATCAACAGTGACATTATACACAGGAGCTCTGCACATAGTGTCAGTGTACAGGTAATACAGTGATCACCAGTGACATTACACATAGAAGCTCTGTATATTGTGTCAGTATACAGATAATACAGTGATCACCAGTAACATTAAACACAGGAGTTCCGCATATAGTGTCAGTGTACAGATAATACAGCAATGACAAGTGACATTATACACAGGTGCTCTGTATATAGTGTCAGTGTACAAGTAATACAGTGATCACCAGTGACATTAAATGTAGGAGCTATGTATATAGAGTCCGTGTACAGATATTACAGTGATCACCAGTGACATTATACACAGGACCTCTGTATATAGTGTACAGATAATACAGTGATTTCCAGTGACATTATACACAGAATCTCTGTATATAGTATAGTATGTTGTTACGGGTGTGTCAGAGACTGCAGACAGTCACATTGCATCTGGCTGCAGAAGGTCTCACTGGTTGACCTTGTAGACTAGTGGCCACCTCCCCTGGCCTTAGTGGTGTCACCTGGATCTGGGTTTTTATAACTCCCAACTTCCTGTTGGGAGTTGCAGGTGTTGTTTTCTATTTGCACTTCTCTGTTGAGGCTTGGAGCTGTAGCAGTCTGCTGGTGTCATCTTTGGAGTTTGGAGGGCATCAGTGTTTCTCTCTGAGTCTACTCAAACTAAGTGTCTTCCTTGTTTCGTTTATCCTAGCTGTCTTTAGTGTTAGTTGGTTTCAATCAGGGTCCACCTCTTCCTTCCCTAAGCAGGGCTTACAGCTAGGGTGTGGCAGGGATTAGGTATCCTGCTCAGCGAAGGATGTGGAACATATTTAGAGTCTGTTAGGGCCAAAAGGGTGATGTTAGATCTGCCTAGGGGTCTCCACTACCCACTTCCCTAGAGTTATGCCCCTTTTACCTTATCCCTTTGTGTTGAACTTAGTCTGTACTGCACTGTGTGTGACAAGTGTATAGTGTAAGTGTAAAGATGATACAGTGATCACCGGTAACATTATACACAGAAGTACTGTATATAGTGTCAGTGTGCAGGTAATACATGGATCACCAGTGACATTATACACAGGAGCTCTATATATAGTGTCAGAGTGCAGGTAATACAGTGATCATCAGTGACATTATAGACAGGAGCTCTTTATACAGTGTCAGTGTACAGGTAATAAAGGGATCACTAGTGATATTATACACAGCAGCTCTGTATATAGTGTCACTGTGTACAGGTAATACAGGAATCACCAGTGACAATATACACAGTAGCTCTGTATATAGTGTTAGTGTACAGATAATACAGGAATCACCAGTGACATACAGAGGAGCTCTGTATATAGTGTCTATGTACAGGTAATAAAGTGATCACCAGCGACATTATACATAGGAGCTCTGCACACAGTGTCAGTGTACAGATAATACAGTGATCACCGGTGACATTATACACAGGGGCTCTGTATATAGTGTCAATGTACAGATAATACAGTGATCACCAGTGACATTATGCACTGTAGCTCTGTATATATTGTCAGTGTACAGGTAATACAGTCATCACCAGTTACATTATACACAGGAGCACTGCATATAGTGTCAGTGTCCAGGTAATACAGTGATCCCCAGTGACATTATAGACAGGAGTTCTGCATATAGTGTCAGTGTACAGGTAACACAGGGATCACTCTTCTTTCTACACCAACGGTCTGACGATCGCAGGAATAAGGTGCAGCCTCCTCAGGGACAACTTCGCTGACTCATTTACATTGGATGTAAGGACAAAGGCGACAGAAGGGCCAACATGGCCATTGCCACATCATGTACAGCTCTTATAGTCTTGATGGGAAAAGATGGCCCCCATGGAGAAGTTCTCAATACTAAAGTACACGCTGTCACAAAGTATCTGCAAAATCGAATTATGTAAAGCTTGCCCTCCATTACTACTGATCCAGCTGCCAACATCGGACCAACCCAATAATTTCTTGTCTGCCCCTTCTCCCCTTTTTTATCACTTGTTTTTTTGCTTTCCCTGTCATCACAATGAGGTTTTTTTTGGAAGAAAACAAATTTATATCTGATTTAAGGTTGTACAGGGATCACCAGTGACATTATACACAGGAGCTCTGTATATAGTATAGAGATAATACAGTGATCACCAGTGACATTATTCACAGGAGCTCTGTATATAGTGTACAGATAATATAGTGATCACCAGTGACATTATAGACAGGAGCCCTGTATATAGTGTCAGTGTACAGATAATATAGTGATCACCATTGACATTATACACAGGAGTTCTGTATATAGTGTACAGATAATATAGTGATCACCAGTGACATTATACACAGGAGCTCTGTATATAGTATACAGTGTATAGTGTAAGTGTACAGATAATACACTGACTCACCAGTGACATCTGTAGCTGAAGTCCTTGATTTTCGCTTTTCTTCTTCATCCAGTGCAGATGCCATCATTTCTTCCAGCCAGTACTTGTCTCTGCAGAAAATAGCACATAGTTATCTAGAGCACTACTTCCAGTGCACATTTCCCACTTGTCCCACTACACCCCAATTTTGTGTGTCATGTCCTCTGTCTATCCCACCCCCATCCGCAATTCATCATCATTTACTTTCCCCCATTGACCACCATCAATTCATAAATTGCTGTCCCCATCCCCCACCCTCAATTCATCATTTGCTGTCCCCCTCCCCCACTCTCAATTCATCATTCACTGTGCCGCAATCCAGATTCATCATTATTTGCGCTCCCCCACCGCAATACATCATCATTCACTGTCTCCCATCCCACACCTTCAATTCATCATCATTTGCCCCCCCTCGAAGCCCATCTAATTAATTTTATAAAGAAAGAAAAAAGTTATACATACCTTTCATACCATCACCTGCAAGTGCAGCTCTGCTTCTGGTGTCCTCGAGTTGCAAGTGACCAGTGCATCACAGAGAAGGAAGAGGGACTCCCTTGGAGTTGCACAGCTGTTCCGTGGAGCTTCTAAGGCTCCCTGTGCCAAGATATGGTGGTACGCCGGCCCACAATGTTTTAGTATACCCTGGGGCCCAGTGAGCAGAAGCACAAGAGGGAGGGTCCAGACTGAATCCGCCCCCAGCCCCTTTACTTCTGCTCACTGGGCCCCATACAGCATTACGAACACTAATGTCCCGATGGCGGCCCTGGGTGGATGTCCAGGCAAAATGTCGAAGTCAACAAGTCGACTCATCACAAGGCCTATCAGTTCTGGTGCGACAAGCACGGCAGTGGAGGTGGCTCCTATGCTTTGTAATAGTGAGATCACAGACATCCGTGCATGCACTGTGTGATGCACGTTACACAACTCTGGAATGGTGGGTTGAAAAAAGTGAAGAAGCCTTGATTTCAATATTATCATAAGAAGCTGTGGCTCGAGTTTGCAAAAATAGTAAAAAAAGCTGAAAGTAGAAGTTTAGAAATGGGTGATTTGGATCGATGAGATGAAAGTTAATAGACTAGGCTCTAATGGGTGCCAATGGGTCTTGAAGAAACAAGGGAAAAAGGGGCTAGCAGATCAATAAATTGAAGGAACTGTCAAGTTCAGTGGAGGAAGCCTGATGAAATGAGGTTGTTACACAGCCAAAGGCGTTGGATATTTGACCAGGATCGATGGTGGTCTCAGTGCTGAGCTTAGCTATATGTGAGTATCCTACAAGATGACTCACTTCGTACACTCAAGTACTATGGGCATGAAAAGGACGACATAGTGTTCTTGTAGGACAACGACCCAAAGCATACATCAACATTGGTGAAGAAATGATTCAATGACAATGAAGTAGAGGTGCTGGATTAGTCCCCAGACCTCAACCCAATCAAACACTTCTGGGTAGAGTTGATGAAAAAACTGTATACATACTAAAGTGAGTCGACCATTATGCACCAACTTTGGGAATGTGTAGAATAGACCTGGGATCAGATTTCAGTCCAGACATGCTTGAATCTGACCAAAGACATGCCCAGAAAGATTCAGAAAGGTACCAAGATATATATCTTTCCTGTATCAGAAAGAAAATTTAGATCTTTAGGCGCAAAACAGTAACAATGCAGTGACATGACAAGAATCTGTATAACTAATCATATGTAGTGATGAGCGAATATATTCGTTACTCGAGATTTCTCGAGCATGCTAGGGTGTCCTCCGAGTATTTTTTAGTGCTCTGAATGATTTACATCTGTTAGCCAGCATAAGTACATGAGGGGATTCCCTAGCAACCAGGCAACTCCCACATGTACTTATGCTGGCTAACAAATGTAAATCATTCAGCTGCGGCAAGAAAAACTAAATCTCCGAGAACTAAAATATACTCGGAGGACCCCCGAGCGTGCTCGAGAAATCTCGAGTAACATGTATATTCGCTCATCACTAATCATGCTAAATCTGATTTATGTATGAGATAACCAAGATGTTTGTCTATAAATGATGGTCGTCTACCGTTCGAAGCAGCTACTGCTGATTGTGAGATATAGATGCTGAAAGTCAAAAGTTGAAAACATGGTTATCCTTTTGCTCATCAGTGTATATGACATACATCCCCCTTGTCCCTAATAACCGCTATAAAGAACTCATACATCGTCCTATACCCTAATATTTGCTATGTATAGCACATACTGTACATCCCCCCAAATTCTTTATGGTTTAAGAAATAGGGTCATGCATTGTGTGCACCCCAGCAGCATAGTGGCAGCCCTAATTTAGGACTATTTGGAACCTGATTCCCATGTTGCCAGGTCAGGTGCTTTGTCACAGATACCAACATTGGCATTGGCATTTAGTCCTGCTCCCCATCCTGCCTGAGACCAGCCCCAAGCTCGCTGGAAATGCCATTTGTCCCTTTTCAGACTCGGACGTCTCAATTTTTCCTGGACTGTTTTTGAAAAATTTGGATTGTCCTACTAAACTCTGGATTGTTGACAGGTATGGCTTTGTACATATATTACCTATAATTGGTCACACACATTGCTCGCTGACTTCAAAAGATGGCAAATGTTCTCTAAGGAGCAGTTTTACAAACCATTCTTTTCTCTATGTTTTTATATAGTGGAGAACATGTCGTCACCATCCTGCTTTAAGGTTTTTCTCATAAAATTATTATATACCCACGGGGGCTCATTAAACAAATCTACTCTGCTACACTAAGGCCTCGTCATCGGGGTTATGAAGAGGAGCAGCCTGAAAATGTGCCATTATAATTACAACACTGTCGCCCTTACTGTCTAATTTTTTTGTATCCTCGCCCCTCGAAAACAGTGCGCAATTTATTATTTTCCATTCTTCTCTATAAGCAGATGTCACCATCGCTGTGTAAATAACCCAGAGAGGACCCCGATGCGGTTCCCAGTAAACGTCGTCTTAAGCCTTGACTCTGCTGAAAGGAGGTTTGAACATCTGGGAGTATGATGTCACCGTGAACTGTGCGATTATGTCATGTGCGGCACTGGACTGGGTCACAGATTCTATTTAAAGTCTCGTTGTGTGTCACCCGCCCTGTACAATCTGGTTTACATTAGTGATCCTATGCCACCCGCAGTCTGTCAAACGCACAACAGCTGTCCTACAGGAAGTCACCTTCCATTCAACTCTGATACAGTCGGAGGGGAGAATGAGGGAGAGGCGGACATTGTTACCACGACTAAACAGGACATCGTACATTTATCTGGGAGATCAAAGGAGCAACGACAACCTGTTGTTGGAGGCTTACTCCCAATTCATCTGGTTGCAGCTGTGGAGTATATTCGAAAGTTTAAAATGGATGTAAAAAATTGAAAAGCAGGTTGTGTATTGAAATGCAGTTAAGTCCCATTCACATTAATGGAGCTATCCGTAGTACTAGTCTCAACCTGAGTAGAGGTCGGGCGCTGTTTGTTCAAAACAAAAAAAAAATTGGCCCTCAATAAGCTCTCAATTTTTCATTTTCTAAACTACTGTAGTCTGGGAAAATAAACACTGAGCTCTGATTACATGCTTTGGGCAACAAAGACACTTTTACTTTTAGACAAACTTGAACATTAAAATGCAGCGCAACTGATTATTCAGAGTATTCAATTATCTCATGTAGTTGCAAAATATTGTATTTTTCCTAACATAGGGAAATTAAACAACATTGACTTGACCTACGCCGCTATAAAAGGAATCAGTCAGAAGGATCAACCCTCCTAAGCTGTCTATATGGCATGTAGGTCATAGGAACCTGAATAAAAATATATTTTGATATCTGCGATCTGATGTTATATTCCAGGGAAATCAACATTTTTCTTAATATGTAAATTATGCTGTTAAGATCTATGGGCCAGACATAGATCTCCCCGAGAATCTGCCTCCAGACTGACAATCGGCTCTCCTGATTTACATGTCTGACACTGGTGACGCCCCCTTCATTTAATGTAAGCTCTGGAGGCATATTTTTAGGGAGATCTATGTCCAACCCATAGATCTTAACAACTCATTTAACATATTAAGAAAAATATAGAGTTCTCTGGTGTAAAACTACAGATTGCAGAGATCAAGGTATCATTTTATTCAACTTTCTGTGACCTAAATGCCCATATAGACAGTTTAGGAGGGTTGATCCTACTGACAGATGCCCTTTAAATAAGGTTGAGATCTTGATAAAGTAAGAAAATCATCAACGTTTGAGAAAAGTAACCTACACAAGTTGTGGTCAGCTCACATAGTCTAAGCAAATATTGCTACTTCCCCCAAGCTTAATGAGATCAGGGATACTTATAAGTGGACGTGATATTTGTTACATCGAGAATCGGAAAAAGTACCAACTAAAATCCTACGGTGACCTCCAGTTTAGTCCTGGTACTCATACTAATCAATAGAAGTATTTCCTGCTGATAAAACAGGAGAGAGGAGAGAGAGCTGCTTTCTGTGTGTGCGTGCTGTAGTCTGGCGGTGCGCCAGGTACACGCGTGCCCATGCTTCCCCTTTCTTAAAGGGGCATCACGAGCATTATGCTAAATGTTCTCAGCCTGTTCAGCGTGTTGCAGAGAGGCATTTAGCTTAAGTAGTACACCTGCGAGATGGCTCCTAGCCAATGGCTGTGAGGCATCTTGTATAAAAGACTCCCTCTCTTTTAGGGAGTCACCAACAACGTACTGAATTATTACTTAGTAAGTTGTACTGCTATTGAGTTGTGAGGTCCACTGGTCCCGGTGTGGCTAGACCTGTGTTCGTAGTTCCCTGGTCCCGGTATGGCCAGGCCTGTATCCTTGTCCCCTGGTTCCTGAATGGCCAATGCCTGAACCTCATCCTCTGGTCCCGCAGCGGCCAGTCCTATATCCACGCCCCCTTGTCCCGGAGCAACCAGTACCCAAACCTTGTCCCCTGATCCCAGAGTGGCAAATGCCTGAACCTTGTTCCCTGGTCCTGGAGCGACCAGTGCCTGAGCCCTGTCCCCTGGTCCTGGAGCGGCCATAGCCTGAACATCGTCCCCTCATCCCGGAGCGGCCAGTCTGATCCACATTAATCCAGGTCAGCCAGCAATGTCTCCATTTTCTCCAACAGGTTTTGTAGTCACTGTGTGCTGGTTTCTTTGAAGAAAGGGAAGTGGAGGCAATGTCCCCACAAAGTCTTGACAATTGTACTCATGACCTGCCCCAGGAAACTCCCCACCTCGTGGACCTGGCTGAAAGCAAATCCAGAGAAGGAATCTTCAGTCTCTAGTAGATCTGATGAAGAGAACTTCAGTAGGTCCTTGAATCCTCCGTGGTGGTAGCTGTTCTCAACGTATGGAGTGAAACTTTCCAATGCCTTGTTCCTGGTACTACGCCTGCTTCATCCTATGATGAGGATGACTTCATGGGGATAAGCATCCTAGCGGTCCTGAAGAGAAGCCTCCAACTTCTCTGCAGAGAGTTCTTGCACCCCTGCATGGTGTCCCCTTCCCCCTCCATGCAGGGACGCTGTCTTACTTGGCGGTGTTGTCTCCCAGCATGTGTCTCCTGCTACTTCCTGCTTTCTGTGTGCAAGCACCATAGACCAGCAGCACACTTGGTACGCGTTTGCCCGCTCTTCCCTGTTCTTAAAGGGGCTGCATACGCATTATGCTAATTGCTCTCAGCCTGTTGCTGAGAGGCATTTAGCATAAGTAGTACACCTGCAAGATGGCTCCCAGCACCTGAACCTCATCCCCTGGTCCTGGAGCAGCCAATCCCTGAACCCTATCCTCTGGTTCAGGAGCGGCCAGTGCCTGAACCATTGTCCCCTAGTCCCGGAGTGGCCAGTCCTGTTCCCAAAGTCCCCTGGTCCCAGTCCATGAACACTATTCCCTAGTCCATGAGTGGCCTAACCCTGATTCTGAATCCTAGACCGGCGTGTCAGAACTATGCCCTGAAGTAGTGTCAGCGTACCTGACCCCTGGTACCAGACTCTGCCTATGGGTGGTCCTGACCTCACCACTAGAAGCGTCAGTGAACCGCAAGGTAGCCACTTAGTTATGCCCATTCCTGGGTAGGCCTGGCCCTGTGGCACAGTGGGTGCACAAATCCACGTGTCCCACGGCTGGGAGAAACAGTCTGCTCGACACAGCCATGACCGCAACAGAAACTAGTGCATGCTGTGATTATTTTCACACACAGATTCAGTCAGTGAAAAAAAACTCTCATTTTCCCCATTGAATAACATTGGTCCTAGTACTGTCCGTGTACTGTTTTTTCATGGACAGTACTCTGAAAATAAATATGGTTGCGTGAATTGTCCTTGAAGTAGATTTTAATTTCCAGGCAAAGGGCAAGATAAGAGACAGTGTCAAAACACAAGCAAACCAGCTCAGGTAGATCCTACCTTGTTCATGGGTTAGGGTATCCAGCTGGACCTTCAAAACAGCCACCAGTCAGAGACTGACATAAACATGGAGCTGGAATGGGATGAAGCAATAATGATGACCTCGTCAAACAAAAGGATCAGTATCTGAAATTCATAAGGTGGAATCGTTTTCTCCACTAACATCATCTGTTAGGGATGAGTCATCATGTGTTGGGGAGAGTAGAAAGGTCCCCATATGTATTTGCTGTTAGCCAATCCTGCTGATATCGGTGAGTTTGGCCAACATTAGTCTAATGTGTGCGGGAGCCTTATCTGCTTTCTGTAAAAAGTGCGGAACTCGAGCTTCACAAAAATGTCAGCCATAAACAAGTGTAAATTTGGCAAAATTAAATGGGAACTTCTAAGACCACATCCAACCAGCCTAAAACCTTCTTGCTGTTAAACTCCAATAATGGACTCCAGTGATCAAAAGAACAGAAAATTGTGAGCACCCATAAACACCTCGCTTTATTTCTCGCTCGTCAAAATGGAGACATTTGTCATGCTAATTACTAGCCAGCTCTGAGCCCAGGGGAATGAGCTGGAGACATAGGAAAGTTTTCTAAGAAAATATCAAATGTTTGGCCTTGTTCCTCTGAAGAGAACAACACATGGGTCATGGGGCCAAGTATAGAAAAACAGAAAGAGGCTCCATTACAAAAAGCAGGAAGTTTTGCTCTACACAAGAGTTGAGAATTGATTCCTAACTTTTTTTCAATTCCATCTTAAAAAAAGTCGAGATGCCACTCAGTGCCTAAACCTAATGAGTGTCAAAATTTTCCCACTTTTCCCTTTGGTCCAGTGGTTGTCTACACAAGGTTGAAAAAAGATCTGTGGGCTGCAAGAGCTCTCTATTCTATTCCAAGAGCTTTGTGGAGATTTGCCTCGTCTTCTGGAGATCCTTCTTTCACGACACTCATAGATATGTAAAAGCTGTGAGGAACCATCTATAACCACAATACCAGCACTCAACTATGCACACTATGCCAGGATCCATCAATGCCCCCAACAATGCAAACTATACAAAAACTCATCAGCGAACACTATGCCACGACCCATCAATGCCCAGTACCCTAGAACCTATCAGTGCACACTATGACAGGAACCATCAATGCTTACTACACTAAAACACATAAGTGCACACTGTGCCAGGACCCAACAATGCCCACTACATCAGGACCCTTCGGTGCACACTATGGCAGGATACATCAATGTCCATTACACTAGAACCCATAAGTACATATTATGACAGGATCCATCACTGCCCACTACACTAAAACACGTTAGTGCCCACTATGCCAGGATTCACTAATGCCAAGTACACTAGAACCTGCCAGTGCACACTATGTGAGGATCCACCAATGCCCATGACATATGACCTGTGTACACTATGCCAGAATCCATCAATGCCCACTATACTAAAACATGTCAGTGCCCATTATGTCAGGATCCCTCAATGTCCACTACCCTAGATCCCATCCGTGTACACTATGCCAGGATCCATCAATGTCCACTACCTAGAATCCATCCATGTACACTATGCCAGGATCCCTCAATGTCCACTACCCTAGAACCCGTCCATGTACACTATGCCAGGATCCATAAATGTTCACTACCCTAGAACCCATCCGTGTACACTGTGCCAGGATCCATCAATGTCCACTACCCTAGAACCTATCCGTGTACACTATGCCAGGATCCATCAATGTCCTCTACTCTAGAACCCTTCCGTGTACACTATGCCAGGATCCATCAATGTCCACTACTCTAGAACCCGTCCATGTACACTATGCCAAGATCCATCAACGTCCACTACTCTAGAACCCGTCCATGTACACTATGACAGGATCCATCAATATCCACTACTCTAGAACCCGTCCATGTACACTATGACAGGATCCATCAATATCCACTACTCTAGAACCCGTCCATGTACACTATGCCAAGATCCATCAACGTCCACTACACTAGAATACATCCGTGTACACTATGCCAGGATCCATCAATGTCCTCTACTCTAGAACCCATCCGTGTACACTATGCCAGGATCCATCAATGTCCACTACTCTAGAACCCGTCCATGTACACTATGACAGGATCCATCAATATCCACTACTCTAGAACCTGTCCATGTACACTATGACAGGATCCATCAATATCCACTACTCTAGAAGTTGTCCTTGTGCACTATGCCAGAATCTATCAATGTTCACTATGCCAGGATCCATCAATGCCCCTACACTAAAACATGTCAGTGCACACTATGTCAGAATCCACCAACGCCCAAAACACTAGAACTCATCCATGCACACTTTACTAGACACAAGTAAATATTACAAGAGAACTAGCAAAGCCTTTACCTGGAGCTATCGCTGGCATATCTCTTCACTTTACTATTTTGATTTTGATACTAAGAAATTGCCAACAAGGAAGTGAAGCGCTCTCTCACTGAATGCAGATTCCATTCTCCAGATACAAGGCCCAGATTATCTAATCGCTTATCTCTCTCTGCTGGGAACATCCATGTCTTTCCCAGCAGCCGGGCAGGTTATAAGTGGCCAAACATTCCTCACCTCCCTCCCCTCCACCAACCTAAATTTTTTCACCCTTGTTTCAATTTACAGAGATATTTCAGGTTTGAAAGGAAAAAGAAACCCTTTCAAGTCAAGTTTTATCTATGAGATTATAAGCTGCAAGCAATTTACTGTCAGTCAGTATCTAGATATGTTTATCTAAAGCCCTGAATACGAAATCTATGCCTATATCATAGGTAAGAATAACACTGTTAGAATACTGCCCTAGTTGAACAAGAATATAACTACTATAATACTGTCCCTATGTACAAAAACATAATTACTATAATACTGCTCCCTATGTACAAGAATATAACTACTATAATACTGCCCCTTATGTACAAGAATATAACTACTATAATACTGCCCTTTATTTACAAGACTGTAACTACTATAATACTGCTCCATATGTACAAGAATATAACTACTATAATACTGCCCCATGTTCAAAAATATAAGTACTACAATATTGCTCCTTATGTACAAAAATATAAGTACTATAATACTGCTCATGTGTACAATAATATTACTATAATACTGCCCCCTGTGTACAAGAACATAATTGCTATAATAATGCCCTTATGTACAAGAATATACTGTAACTACTAAAATACTGTCCCCGACATACAAGAATATAACTATTATAATACTGCACTATGCACAAGGATATAACTACTATAATACTGCTCCTATGTACAAGAACATAACTACTATGATACTGCTCCTATGTACAAGAATATAACTACTATAATACTGCCCCTATATGTGAGAATATAACTACTATAATACTGCCCCTATGTACAATAATATAATTACTATAATACTGCCCCTATTTACAAGAACATAACTACTATAATACTGCCCCATGTACAAGAATATAACTACTATAATACTGCCTCCTATGTACAAGAATAAAACTACTATAATACTGCTCCGTATGTACAAGACTATAACGACTATAACACTGCCCCTATGTACAAGAGTATAGCTACTATAATACTGAATTCTATGTACAAGCATATAACTGCTATAATACTGCCTCCTATGTACAAGAATATAACTACTACAATACTGTTCCTATGTACAAGAATATAACTACAATAATACTGCTTCCTATGTACAAGAATATAACTACTATAATACTGCCCCCTATGTACAAGAATATAACTACTATAATACTGGCATTATGTACAAAAATATAACTAATATAATACTGCATCCTATGTACAAGAATATATCTACTATAATACTGCATCCTATGTATAGGAATATAACTACTATAATACTGCCCCATGTACAATAATATAACTACTATAATACTGCTCCCATGTGCAAGAATATAACTACTATAATACTGCCCCTTATGTACAAGACTGTAACTACTATAATACCGGTCCATATGTACAAGAATATAACTACTATAATACTGCCCCATGTTCAAAAATATAAGTACTACAATATTGCTCCTTATGTACAAAAATATAAGTACTATAATACTGCTCATGTGTACAATAATATTACTATAATACTGCCCCCTGTGTACAAGAACATAATTGCTATAATAATGCCCTTATGTACAAGAATATACTGTAACTACTAAAATACTGTCCCCTACATACAAGAATATAACTTTTATAATACTGCACTATGCACAAGGATATAACTACTATAATACTGCTCCTATGTACAAGAATATAACTACTATGATACTGCTCCTATGTACAAGAATATAACTACTATAATACTGCTCCTATGTACAAGAATATAACTACTATGATACTGCTCCTATGTACAAGAATATAACTACTATAATACTGCCCCCTATATACGAGAATATAACTACTATAATACTGCCCCTTTGTACAATAATATAATTACTATAATACTGCCCCTATGTACAAGAATATAACTACTATAATACTGAATTCTATGTACAAGCATATAACTGCTATAATACTGCCTCCTATGTACAAGAATATAACTACTACAATACTGTTCCTATTGTAGCATGGCTAAAGGGTGTGTAGTCGACGGGAGGTATGTGCCACGTAGGTGGCTTGTCGCTGTGATGTAGCCCGGAGTATTTCTTTATTGCACATAGCCATGTATATATGTGTGTTGTAGGACCTGTGGTGATGTCAGACCACATGTCTAATCATGTGATTGATACTGGGTGTGGTTAGCTCTATATAAGACTGGCTAATGCTTTACACAGCAGATATGTGTGGAGGTGAAAATCCTCCTGAGTGTGTTAAGGCTCCAGGACTGAGCCTGATGGACTGGACACTTTGTTTTCTTTTCCTGAGCTAAAGGCTATTTGTTTGCTGTTATTTTGCCATGTGGTTTATGAAGTAATAAACCCTGTGAACTTTTAAAGGAACGTACCTCCTGAGTGTCAGCCGTCGCACCTGAGTGAGTGAAATCCCTACAATTGGTGGTAGACGTGCGGGCAGCGTTCCCAGCGGAAGACGTAAGTCTATTATTGAATGTCCTGGGTCAAGTCTGTTGTAAGCCAGCAAGCATTGCCAGGGAAAATGGAGGACCTGCTGAAACACTTGGTCCAGTTGCAGTCACAGCAGGAGCAACGGCAGCAAGAGACCAACAGGCTGTTGATGCAGCAGATACAACAGAGCCAGCAGGAGCAACGGCAGAGCCAGCAGGAGCATCGGCAGCAGATGCAACAGAACCAGCAGGAGCAACGGCAGCAGATGCAGCTTCTGGCAACCGCCATCCAGGGCAGGACGAGCGCCCCAACCCCAGGTCTGGCTGATGACACCCACGTCCGGAAGACGGTAAGACGCGCATTGCAGAAAATGACCCCCGGGGATGATGTTGAGGCCTTCCTGACGGTGTTTGAGAGGGTCGCTGAGAGGGAAAAACTTCCGCCAGAGCAGTGGGCAGAGGTACTGGCGCCATACCTGACGAGAGAACCCCAGAAGGCGTACTATGACTTGACCTTGCAGGATGCCAAGGAGTATCACAAATTGAAAGCCGAGATTCTCGCACATTTGGGGGTGACACTGACTGTCAGGGCACAGCGAGTTCACTGCTGGGCCTATCACCGGGACAAACCACCTCGCTCCCAAATGTTTGATCTGTTGCACCTGGTCCAGAAGTGGCTGCAGCCAGAGTCATCTACGCCTGCACAGATGAATTAAAAATACACAGTACACCCAAGAATTATAAAAAATAATAACTTATTATAATCTAAATAGAATAATAGCCAAAACCATCAGGGTGTGCTGTGAAGAGGTACAGTGGAGAAACCACTGTGAAAGGAGAACCAACAACCAACGTACTACACCATGGGACAAAGTATACACAATTTAGACCAAGGCAGGGAATATGGAAAATATATGGCTTTATTAATAGGGTGCCTATGATTACATATCACAAAATTAAATCAATACATTAAACAAGCAAAAATTACATAAAATAAATAAAATAAATTGCGTACACTGACAGATTATAAAAAAAGGGGGGCTATGTATGTTTATCTTTATAGCAATAAAACCACCAACAGGATAAGATATAAGACTCCAAAAATTTGATATTTTATATAGCAGCACCAGAAGTTCACAAGAAAAAATATGAAATTGTAAAAATTAATACTAAGAAACAGGGAAATAGGCTCTGTATTTTATATATATAAAAAAAATATATATATGGGGAAGGAAAAATATTATTAAGTCCACAACTGTTGAATAAACGTGTGGAGTAAAGTGACAAGTGCAACCAAGAAACAATAAGAAATAGGCTCTCAATAAATAAATTGAATAGATTACTGACTGGTCATAAAATCACTATAGTACCACACAACCAATGTGTAAAAAAAAAAAAAAGGGGGGGGGGGGAAAGAAAAAATAGTGAAATAAAAATTATATATATATATAAGAAAACAAGTTCTATATGTGTGCCTCACAACGTAATGTGCAAATATGCCAACTAAAGTGATAAGGTGCAAAGAAAGGGAGCCGATAAAATTAAAAACACGCTACTCCTACTATGCTAGATCAGGGACTATAAATAGACTATGGGTGGGAAAGACTCCAAACGGAGTTGTAAACGTGATGAAGGTAAAGTGCACCTGTGCAGTCTAATGACTAAACTAGCATTGTGCCCATAATCAGAGACCAAACAACTGGTGCCTCAATGAAAATTGCTATGTACCTGAGGTGGTTCTGCCAGTGTGCGCGCTAACCCGACGCGCGTTTTGGAATGTATATTCTTTCCTTCGTCAGGGGTTACCAGGGTGTGTGCTGCGGCGCTATATATAGCGTCTTAATCCGAGCGCTGCGGCCCGGGTATCACCGGCGCATGCGCAGTCAGGAGGTCCAGGACTTCCGGTCCCCGCGTCACATGACCGGCCGCATGGGGATGGAGTGCTCAGCGTAACCACAGTAACATGGACGCGGGGAATCGGAACCCCAGGACGCAGACCACGCACGCGCACAGCCAGGAACGCAGCGTGGGAGAAGCGGATGGACAGATAAAACAGTGAGAGACGCTGGGGATATAGGGACAGGGGAAAGGTGAAGAAGAACTATTACTACCGCAATTATCTGAATACTGGGATCATGACTGTATTAGTGTGATAATGTACTACACCACCTTTACTCACATGTTATATTAAATGTCAATAATACAAATGAGTCAATATGTAAACCATATCGATATGGCACAATAAAGTAATTAATTAGAAAAAAATATATAATAAAAATTGGTGATATAAATATATAGTGTACCAACACATGAAGGAAAAAAGGGGGGGGAATGAGTGTATATAAATTCATAATTAAAGAAAAATAATAATAAAAATGAATAATGAATAATAACATACCAAATAAACTCAATATCCCACAAAAGAGATAAAAAAGATATATATATATATATATATATATATATATATATATATATACCGTATATTTTTTTTTTTATATAAAATACAGAGCCTATTTCCCTGTTTCTTAGTATTAATTTTTACAATTTCATATTTTTTCTTGTGAACTTCTGGTGCTGCTATATAAAATATCAAATTTTTGGAGTCTTATATCTTATCCTGTTGGTGGTTTTATTGCTATAAAGATAAACATACATAGCCCCCTTTTTTATAATCTGTCAGTGTACGCAATTTATTTTATTTATTTTATGTAATTTTTGCTTGTTTAATGTATTGATTTAATTTTGTGATATGTAATCATAGGCACCTTATTAATAAAGCCATATATTTTCCATATTCCCTGCCTTGGTCTAAATTGTGTATACTTTGTCCCATGGTGTAGTACGTTGGTTGTTAGCCTGCACAGATGGTAGAACGGGTGATGATGGATCGGTTTGTCCATTCCCTCCCGAGGCCTATACAGTCTTGGGTTGCCCAGGGTGATCCCCAGAATGCCGACGAGTTGATCGGACTGGTTGAGAGATACCAAGGGTTGGAAGGCTCCTTCGGGAGGCAGCCCATGCCGTACTGGGGGTCCCAGAAGGGAGCTGAGTCCCAAAAAGGGGTGGGGCGTCCAAGGTCACAAAGGGCGGGGGAGGTGGTGCCCAAGGTCCCTACGGGTGATATTATTTGCTGGAGGTGCCACAAGCCAGGACATATAGCTGCTCGTTGTTCCCAGACCACTGAGCAGATGGACTGCAGCATGGGACGCCGTAGTTCATACTATGCATATCCAGCCTGCAGTGTGAACTCTCCGCCCAACGAGGGACCTCATGCGTGTCCCGTAAAGGTGAACGGTAGAGCGGTAATGGCGCTGTTAGACTCGGGGAGCTTAGTGACCCTGGGGAGCACCACTTTTCCTCTTCACCTGCTCCCAGGAAAGAAGGTCGGAGTGCGATGCATACATGGTGATGCAAAGGACTATCCTATGGCCAGGGTGGACATTGAAACAGCGTGTGGCACCGAGTCCCATATAGTCGGCGTCGTTCGGGACTTGTTGCACCCTATAATTATTGGCCGGGATTTCTGTTTGTTTTGGGATTTGTGGGGAAAAGGTTCTGAGCTTCCTAGCAAGAGTAGGGAACCAGTGAACCCTGGAAGGGTGTCACCACACCCAGAGGCAGACAGGTTTCCTTTTTGTGTTCTGGTTGGGGATGAAGGGGAAGTGTCCCCTACATCTGACATTCTGTAGTTAGAGGTAACCGGTGAAAATTTTGGGACTGCCCAACATAGGGACCCCACTCTGAGGGAAGCCTTTAATAATGTCACAGTTATTAACGGGGTTGTACAGGAGCCGGGGGCAGACACAAGATTTCCCCATTTTCTGATGAGTGGGGAGTTGTTGTACCGGGTCACGAAAATAAGGGAGGAGTTGGTAGAGCAGTTGGTAGTGCCAGGTCCATATAGACGGAAGGTGTTGGACATGGCCCATTCACACATCTTGGGTGGACACCTAGGGGTGGAGAAAACACAGGAACGGGTTGTGCAGAGATTCTATTGGCCTGGGTGTCACCGGGAAATAGTGAACTATTGCAGGTCCTGCCCTACATGTCAGCTAACTGCTCCCACTCCTCATTTCCGGAACCCTCTTGTGCCGTTGCCCATTATTGAGGTACCATTCGAGAGAATTGCCATGGACTTGGTCGGTCCATTAGTTAAGTCAGCCCGGGGCCATCAGTATATATTAGTCATCCTGGACTATGCCATACGCTATCCTGAGGCAATTCCCTTGAGAAATTCTTCCTCGAAGAGTATAGCCCGTGAGTTGGTCCATGTGTTTTCCCGGACAGGTCTGCCGAAGGAGATCCTGACTGACCAGGGGACACCTTTCATGAGCAAGGTGATGAGGGAGTTATGCAAAGTCCTGAAAATCTCCCAGTTGAGGACCTCGGTGTACCATCCCCAGTCAGATGGCCTTGTTGAGAGATTTAACAAGACACTGAAGAGCATGCTGAGAAAAGCTATAGAGAAAGACGGTAGAGACTGGGATTGTCTCTTACCCTATCTGATGTCTTCCATTCGTGAAGTTCCACAGGCCTCCACAGGGTTCTCACCGTTTGAGCTTCTATATGGCCGACATCCGCGAGGACTCCTGGATATAGCCAAGGAAACCTGGGAAGCCGAAGTCACGCCTCACAGAAGCGTCATTGAGCATGTGGCCCTGATGCAGCAGAGGATTGCAAAGGTGATGCCTGTCGTGAAAGAACACCTCCTCCAGGCACAAGAAGCTCAGGCGAGAGTCTACAACCGGTCTGCAAGAGTGAGGCAGTTCAATCCGGGAGACCGAGTTCTTGTGTTAGTTCCGACGGTGGAAAGCAAGTTCTTGGCCAAATGGCAAGGGCCATATGAGGTTGTCGAGAAACTTGGTGAAGTAAATTATAAAATTCACCAACCAGGAAGACGGAAACCATTCCAAGTATACCATGTCAACCTCATCAAGCTGTGGCAAGATAGAGAGCCGACAGTAACTCCATCGTTGGTAAGCAACCCAGAAGGTGAGGTTGGAGCGGTTACTATAGCGGAGACGCTATCGAAGACCCAGAAACAGCAGTGCCGGGAGTTACTCCAGAAAAACAGGGACCTGTTTTCAGAGTTGCCAGGACACACGAAGGTCATAGAACACGAGGTCCTAACAGAGCCACATGTGCGGGTGAACGTGAAGCCCTATCGTATTCCTGAGGCTCGTCGAGAAGTTATCTCCAAGGAGGTGGAGCGTATGTTGAAGCTTGGAGTCATTGAGGAATCCAAGAGCGGTTGGTCGAGCCCAATTGTCCTGGTCCCAAAACCTGATGGAGAGTGGAGGTTTTGCAACGACTATTGGAAGTTGAATGAGGTCTCCAAGTTTGACGCTTATCCCATGCCCCGCGTTGATGAGCTCATTGAAAGGCTTGGGCACGCCAGATATATATCCACCTTGGATTTGACAAAGGGGTATTGGCAGATCCCCATGGCACAAGAAGCCAAGGAGAAGACAGCCTTTTCGACACCTGATGGATGCTTCCAGTATGTCCGGATGCCGTTTGGCCTACAGGGAGCTCCGGCGACCTTCCAGAGGGCTATGGATAGAGTCCTTGCACCCCATAAGGCCTACGCTGCTGCGTACCTAGATGATATTGTCATCTTTAGCCCGGACTGGGAGAGTCATCTGGAGAAAGTCCAAGCGGTGTTTGATGCTCTAAGAGAGGCAGGGTTTACAATAAACCCGAAGAAGTGTGCCTTGGGTAAGGAAGAAGCTAAATACCTAGGCTATATAGTGGGTCGTGGAGAAATAAAGCCCCAAATCAGGAAAGTGGAAGCAATCCAAACATGGCCGAAACCACTCTCCAAAAAGCAAGTTAAAGCCTTTCTGGGAATCGTGGGATATTACAGGAGGTTCATCCCGAACTTCGCCACAGTGGCTGCGCCTCTGACTGATCTGCTAAAGGGGACAAAATCGGTGATGGTTAAATGGTCCGAAGAGACAGAGTCAGCCTTCCAAGAGTTGAAAGGGGCTCTATGTAAGCAGCCCGTTCTGATGGCCCCAGACTTCAAGAAAGAATTTATTCTTCAGACAGATGCCTCAGATGTTGGGGTAGGAGCAGTCCTTTCCAAGAGCTACATGGGGAGGAGCATCCTGTTCTCTATCTGAGTAGGAAACTGTCCTCGTCTGAAAGGAATTACTCAGTCGTAGAGAAGGAGTGTTTGGCCATAAAGTGGGCGGTGGATACGTTACGATACTATCTGCTAATATCTGACCATGCCCCACTTAGATGGATGAGGAAAGCAAAGGGTAGAAATGCTAGTCACCCGTTGGTTCTTAGCCCTGCAGGACTTCAGTTTCCATGTGGAACATAGGGCCGGAAAGCTACACGGTAATGCGGATGCCCTATCAAGAAGAATCCCTTGTTTAGTGGGAGAAAGTGCCAAGCCCCACGGCTTTAGGCAGAGGGGGGAGGTATGTAGCATGGCTAAAGGGTGTGTAGTCGACGGGAGGTATGTGCCACGTAGGTGGCTTGTCGCTGTGATGTAGCCCGGAGTATTTCTTTATTGTACATAGCCATGTATATATGTGTGTTGTAGGACCTGTGGTGATGTCAGACCACATGTCTAATCATGTGATGGATACTGGGTGTGGTTAGCTCTATATAAGACTGGCTAATGCTTTACACAGCAGATATGTGTGGAGGTGAAAACCCTCCTGAGTGTGTTAAGGCTTCAGGACTGAGCCTGATGGACTGGACACTTTGTTTTCTTTTCCTGAGCTAAAGGCTATTTGTTTGCTGTTATTTTGCCATGTGGTTTATGAAGTAATAAACCCTGTGAACTTTTAAAGGAACGTGCCTCCTGAGTGTCAGCCGTCGCACCTGAGTGAGTGAAATCCCTACACTATGTACAAGAATATAACCACTATAATACTGCTCCCATGTGCAAGAATATAACTACTATAATACTGCCCCCTATGTACAAGAATATAACTACTATAATTCTGCTCCTATGTACATGAATATAACTACTATAATACTGCCTCATATGTACAAGAATATAGCTACTATACGATACGATACGATACACTTTATTGATCCCGTGGGAAATTATGGTATCACAGCAGCACAACTTAAATCATAAAAATCATAAAGGAATTACATAGTTGACATGACAGTTTGTTGACAGAAGAACATTATACATTATACATTAGAATAGGACATACACAACGAGTGAACTGAAATGTAGAGAAATAAGTAGACATTCACCTTGGTGGTTTAACCCTAATGTTATTGTTGTACATTCCCATGGCAGTTGGCACAAACGATTTCCTATATTTTTCCTTCTTACACCTCAGAAGTATTAGCCGGTTGCTGAAGGTGTTCTTCTGTCTCATGAATAGCTCATATAGTGGATGTGCATTATTGTTCATAATCGCCATACACTTTCTCAGAGTTCTTTTCTCCACTACCTCCCCAAAAGAGTCCAGATTACAGCCCACAGCAGAACTTGCCTTCTTGATAATCTTATTCAGCTTATTAGCATCAGAGGCCCGCACACTACTACTCCAGCACGTGATTGCAAAAAAGATGGCACTTGCCACTACAGATTGGTAGAACATTTCTAACATTTTGATGCACACATTAAAAGACCTCAGTTTCCTTAGGAAATACAATCTGCTCATCCCCTTCTTGTAGACAAACTCTGAGTGGCATCTCCAGTCCAGTTTGCTATCCAAATGGACCCCCAAATATTTGTAACTCTCCACCTGCTCGACCTCCTGACCAGCAATAGTGATCGGTAAGCATTCCAACTTAATCCTGCTATAGTTGGCCACCAACTCCTTAGTTTTCTTAACATTTAGTTGTAGATAGTTACCATTGCACCAATCCACGAAATTCGACACCACACTTCTGTATTCCTCATCCCCCTGATCTCCCCTAATGCATCCCACAACCACGGAGTCATCCGAAAATTTTTGAAGGTGGCAAAGTTCAGATTTATACTGAAAGTCTGAAGTATACAGAGTGAAAAGAGAGTGCAAGCACCGTTCCCTGGGGGGCACCTACACTGCTCAATAATCTGCTTGACACCACTGCTCCCATCTGTACAAACTGTGGCCGATCTGATAGGTAGTCAGTTATCCAATTTCTCATCCCCTCCTCAACCTTCATATCAGTCATCTTTTTGTGTAGTAAAAGTGGCTGCAGGGAGTTAAATGCACTCGAGAAATCGAAGAACATCGCTCGCACCGTGGTTCCGTCAATCTCCAGAAATGAATGTACCCTATGTAACAGAGAAAGAATAGCATCATCCACCCCCAATCTATGTTGGTAGGCAAACTGAAGGGGATCGATAAAAGCATTGACCCTTGGTCTTAAGTGAGCAAGCACTAATCTTTCCAAGGCCTTCATAGCGTGAGATGTTAAGGCTACAGGACGATAGTCATTTAGGGTTGAAGGAGAAGAAGTCTTGGGTACCGGCACCAGACAGGAAGTTTTCCATAACACAGGTACCCTCTGTGTTTGTATACTTCCATTAAATAGGCGTGTAAAGACAGTACACAGCTGGTCTGCACAAACTTTAAGGACACGTGAGCTGAGTCCATCAGGTCCTGCAGCTTTACCAATGTTAAGTGACTTAAACTGCTTCCTCACATCATTTTCGGATACTCTAAAATTAGTCTGCTCATCCTCCAATATCGATGTTGCAGAATTTGCATCCAGGTCCCCTCCACTATCAGTTGGCACATGTACACATGTACTGCTGAACCTGTTGAAATACTCGTTCATCTCATTAGCCTTGTCTAGATTTCCACCATGATTTTCAGGCCTCAGCTTAAGCCCAGTCAGTAATTTCATTCCTGACCAAACCTCTCTGGTATTATTGTGGGACAGTTTCTTTTCAAGTTTAGTTCTGAAGGCTTCCTGGGCCTCCTTTATTTTATGCTTCAATTCATGCTGTATCATTTTAATTTTCTCTTTGTCACCTACTTTAAAGGGAACCTGTCACCCCGTTTTTTGAGATTGAGATATAAATACTGTTAAATAGGGCCTGCGCTGTGTGTTACTATAGTGTATGTAGTGTACCCCGATTCCCCACCTATGCTGAGAAATAACTTACCAAAGTCGCCGATTTCGCCTGTCAATCAGGCTGGTCAGGTCGGGAGGGCGTGTTCACAGCGCTGGTTCTTCCTCAGCTTTACGTTGGTGGCGTAGTGGTGTGCGCCTGTTGAAGTGACTAATCCACTGTGGGCACGTGAACAAGCAGCGCGCGATCTGCGCTGTCATCCCTTTCGTCGGTGGGGGGCGGCCATCTTCCTGGGGCCGCGCGTGCGCAGATCGAGTGCTCTGCTGCACGGGGCTTCAGGAAAATGGCCGCGGGATGCCGCGCGTGCGCATTAGAGATCGCGGCGGCCATTTTCCCAAAGCCGAGTTTGCATCTCGGCTTTGGGAAAATGGCCGCCGCGATCTCTAATGCGCACGCGCGGCATCCCGCGGCCATTTTCCTGAAGCCCCGTGCAGCAGAGCACTCGATCTGCGCACGCGCGGCCCCAGGAAGATGGCCGCCTCCACCGACGAAAGGGATGACAGTGCAGATCGCGCGCTGCTTGTTCACGTGCCCACAGTGGATTAGTCACTTCAACAGGCGCACACCACTACGCCACCAACGTAAAGCTGAGGAAGAACCAGCGCTGTGAACACGCCCTCCCGACCTGACCAGCCTGATTGACAGGCGAAAACGGCGACTTTGGTAAGTTATTTCTCAGCATAGGTGGGGAATCGGGGTACACTACATACACTATAGGAACACACAGCCCAGGCCCTATTTAACAGTATTTATATCTCAATCTCAAAAAACGGGGTGACAGGTTCCCTTTAAATGCCTTTTTTTTCCTGTTGAGCAAATGCTTCAATTCCTTTGTTATCCATGGCTTGTTGTTTGCAAAACACCTAATCTTTTTAGTCGGCACCAGCATATCAGTGCAGAAGTTAATGTAGTCAGTCACTCTACCAACCACTTCATTAACATTTGTATACTCGTCCATTGTCCCAAGCAGCACATCCCAGTCTGTAAGATGAAAGCAATCCTGCAAAGCCTGTTCATTTGTTGGACACCACATTCTAACTGATTTAAAGGTAGCCGGCTGTTTTCTAACAGGTTGGTAGACTGGTGACAATAGTACAAGATTGTGATCAGACTTCCCCAAGGGCGGCAGGGTAGACGATGAATAAGCATTCTTGACATTCGCATAGAGTAAGTCTAAAGTAATATTGTCACGTGTTGTACATTTCACAAATTGATAGAATTTAGGTAAGGCAGTAGAAATTTTAGCCCGGTTAAAATCCCCAGAGATTACAGTAAGCGAGTTGGGGTGTTTCAGCTGGAGCCGAGCAATGACTCCTGACAGCACTTCACCTGCAGCCTCATGGTTTGCAGTTGGTGGTATGTACAACACTATTGCAGTAACAAGCGAGAATTCTCTAGGAATATAGTAAGGTCTGAGGCCAACAGCTAGCAATTCAATGTTCGGACAACAATGGCGCTCCCTTACTGTCACATGCCCCTGATTGCACCAACCATTGTTTATGTAGAGTATAACTCCACCGCCCTTTTTTTTGCCGCTCTTCATAGTGTCTCTATCCGCCCGGACCATGTGAAATCCTGGTACTGAGACACTTGAGTCTGGGATCTCGCCACGTAACCATGTTTCAGTAAAACACATCAAACTGCATTCCTTGTATTCCCTCTGGGTCCGTATTAATGCCAGCAGTTCATCCGACTTATTACCCAGTGATTGAACATTCCCCATGATGATGGACGGAACTACAGGTTTAAACCGTCTTCGCCTTGCCTTAAGTTTTTTGCCCGCTCTGCAGCCTCTGTAGGGTCGCCTTACCTCACACGGGACATGTGGTCTACCCACTGCAGGAGAAGGCATTAGCCCGCGCAGCTCCAGAAGTCGGCCCCTCGAGTAAGCAACACATTTATGAACAGACTTAGGGACATCAATCAAAACCTTGCCCATGTTAGTCGCACTAAGCCTGTCCGTGTAGGGAGGCATACAGTGCACGCCTCCAGACATAACTGTACCAATTCCCAGACAGGTAGTGGCCGCCTGGCAGTAGGTGCGTATAATACCAGTCCTAGGTTGCAAGGTGATCACAAATGCACTGTAAATCCAGATAGCTGCGGGTAGCAGCAAACATCCAAAGGAAACCTTCCAGGGGAGCCAAGGATCAGAAGCATACATCCAGAAAGCTGTGGGTAGCAGTATGCATCCAGGGGAAACAAATCAGAGGATCCCAGAAGCAACCAGCCAAGGGGAAATCCAAGGGTTCAGCATAAATCCAAGGGTTCAGCATAAATCCAAGGGAAGCATTCCAGCGGATCCAAGTTCAGAAGGAGAAGGTACTGGGGAAAAGAAATTCCTTAGGAGTACCAAAAACTGAGGTTCAGAAAGAAAAAGGTTCACACATAACAAAAATAATTCCAAAATAAAATAAAGTAAAATAAAACAAAACAAAATAAAACAAAACAAAACTATTGCTGCTGCAATGGGCTGCCACTAGCACGGCGCCCTATTGTCCTCATCCAGCAGAGAGCAGACAGACACGTCTGCTCTCCTTGGTGTCCTGCTGGCTCTATAATACTGGCTCTTTAATACTGCATCCTATGTACAGGAATATAGCTACTATAATACTGCCTCCTATGTATAAGAATATAACTACTATAATACTGCTTAATATGTACAAGAATATAACTACTATAATACTGCTACTATGTATAAGAATATAACTACTATAATATTGCTTCCTATGTACAGGAATATAACTACTGTAGTGAAGCGGTAGCGCACTTATGCAGTGAGGAGGCAGTGACCCACAAAGTTCAAACACAAAACCCTTTTAATGTGTTTCTTCGCAGCATTAAATGTTCCAATCCACACAAGTGCATATGATCTCAGTGCATAGTATTAGTGTCCATTTCACCGCACTACATACTACATGGCATCCTTCAGTTTACAGTCACTAAACACGTTGGCTTTCCCTTTGACCAGTAGCTGTGGACGCCTGCACCACCGTGTCAATGTCTTTTACTCACAGCCTTACACAGTCCTTGATATCCTCCGGTTTGCAGTCGTTACACACGCCAGTACTCCTTCAGGCACAGGATGGTTTACCTCCGGTTCACCTCCGGGCACAAGACAGTCTACCTCCGAGACCAGTTACCGTGGATGGCAGCACCACTGTGTACGCTGTGGGTGCCAGGCCTATTGGCTCCGCTCTGTCCTGTGTCTCTTCACACAAGCAAAGCTCTGCCGAGCCTTTGCTCTGCACTCTCACCTGCACCAAAACTGACAGTGGCCCTGACACACCCAAACCCTTTACTGCAGGGCTTTTAACCCCTTTCTGACTTATGGCGTATTATCCCATCGAGGTGGGGTGGGCCCGTATGACCACCGACGGGATAGTACGTAATATGGGATCGGCCGCGCTCATGGGGAGAGCGCGGCCGATCGCGGCCGGCTCTCAGCTGACTATCACAGCTGACATCCGGCACTATGTGCCAGGAGCGGTCACGGACCTCTCCTGGCACATTAACCCCCGGAACACTGCGATCAAACATGATTGCAGCGTTCCGGTGGTACAGGGAAGCATCGCGCAGGGAGGGGGCTCCCTGCGTGCGTCCCTGAGACCCTCGGTACAAGGCGATGTGCTCACCTTGTACCGAGCGTCTCATCCCTGCAGGCCCCGGATCCAAAATAGCCATGGGGCTACATACAGGTCCTGCAGGGTGGTGGTTTACCAGCGCATGCTCAGAGCAAGCGCCTGTAAGCCAGGAGCAGTGCACGTCAGATCGCCGATCTGACACAGTGCTCTGTAAAGTGTCAGATCAGCGATCTGACCCTATAACATGATGACCCCCCCCCCCCCCGGGGCAGTGTTATACAGTAAAAAAAAAATATTCACATGTGTAAAAAAAAAAAAAAAAAAAAAAAAAAAAAAATTCCTAAATAAAGAAAAAAAATATATTGTTCCCATAAATACATTTCTTTATATAAATAATAAACAAAAAATAAAAGTACACATATTTAGTATCGCCGCGTCCGTAACGACCCCAACTATAAAACTGTCCCGCTAGTTAACCCCTTCAGTGAACGCGGTTAAAAAAAAAAGAGGAAAAAACAACACTTTATTATCATACCGCCGAACAAAAAGTGGAATCACACACGATCAAAAAGACAGATATATATAACCATGGTACCGCTGAAAACGTCATCTTGTCCTGCAAAAAAAGATCTGCCATACAGCATCATTAGCGAAAAAATAAAAAAGTTATAGTCCTCAGAATAAAGCGATGCAAAAATAATTATTTTTTCTATAAAAGTTTTTATCGTATAAAAGCGCCAAAACATAAAAAAATACAAATGAGATATCGCTGTAATTGTACTGACCCGAAGAATAAAACTGCTTTATCAATTTTACCAAACGCGGAACGGTATAAACGCCTCCCCCAAAAGAATTTCATGAATAGCTGTTTTTTGGTCACTCTGCCTCACAAAAATCGGAATAAAAAGCGATCAAAAAATGTCACGTGCCCGAAATTGTTATCAATAAAAACGTCAACTCGTCCGGCAAAAAACAAGACCTCAAATGACTCTGTGGACTCAAATATGGAAAAATTATAGCTCTCAAAATGTGGAGACGCAAAAACTATTTTTTGCAATAAAAAGTGTCTTTTAGTGTATGACGGCTGCCAATCATAAAAATCCGCTAAAAAACGCTATAAAAGTAAATCAAACCCCCCTTCATCACCCCCTTAGTTAGGGAAAAATAATAAAATTTAAAAATGTATTTATTTCCATTTTCCCATTAGGGTTAGGGTTAGGGCTAGGATTGGGGGAAGGGATAGGGCTAGGGTTGTGGCTAGGGTTAGGGTTTCAGTTAGAATTGGGGTGTTTCTACTGTTTAGGCACATCAGGGGCTCTCCAAACGCGACATGGCGTCCGATCTCAATTCCAGCCAATTCTGTGTTGAAAAAGTAAAACAGTGCTGCTTCCCTTCCGAACTCTCCTGTGTGCCCAAACAGGGGTTTACCCCAACATATGGGGTATCAGCGTACTGAAGACAAATTGGACAACAACTTTTGGGGTCCAATTTCTCTTGTTACCCTTGGGAAAATAAAAATGTGGGGGCTAAAAAAAAAACATTTTTGTGGGAAAAAAATGATTTTTTATTTTCACGGCTCTGCGTTATAAACTGTAGTGAAACACTTTGGGTTCAAAGTTCTCACAACACATCTAGATAAGTTCATTGGGGGGGTCTAGTTTCCAATATGGGGTCACTTGTGTGACAAGAATCGTTGTCTTTAGTTTCTTTTTTAGGAACACTTGTAGGTACATTGTAGATGGATTACAGGTGCTGCACAGTAGGTTGACAATCGTTTTATACTTTATTTCACATGATTTAATGCACAGTAAAAGACAAAAGCACAATGAGTCATCAACGGAAATCACAAGTAGATGTGACACTTCCAGGAAGCTCTGATAGGAACAATGTCTGCCAGTTCTCTCTCATAAAACTGTTATTGTTGATGGGTGGATCATGTTTCTGATTCTTCATAATCTCTGTAGGAGGCAGATGTGCACAGACAGGTACACTGGTGGTACAGGATCGTGAAATGAATGTTAATTTCTTTTACATTTGTGATCTAGGATAGTGCAGAAGCTTATTTCATGCATGGTGGTCTAAGATAGTGAAGGTATTAATGGCCACTTCCCTGGATGTCTGGGGTAGTGGAGGGGTTAATGTCTATATCCCTAATGATCTAGAATGGTAGAAGTGTCAATGGCTGCTTCCATGGCCGTTTAGAGTAGTGGAGAGGAGTAATAGTTGTGTCCATTGTGGTCGATAGTGGAGATGTTCATTGCTTCTTTCTTGGTTGTTTGTAACATTGGTTATGGTTATGTCCCAGCTGGTCTAGGGGAGTGTGGGTTTTAACGTTTACTTCTCTGGTAGAGTTGAGCGGATCTGAACTTAAAAGTTTGGGTTTCGTATAGTTAGTGTCCTGTGCTAATTGCTGACCACGGAGAGATAGGGAGGGAGAGATTTTTTTTCCAGATCCAAAGTTCGAGTCTCCATTGCTATCAATGGGGTTCTAGTTCTGTTTCAAGTTCAGGTACAGTTCTGGTGCCCAAATAGAACTTTGGACTAAAGTTCTGGTTAGGTACCAGAACTCAAACTTCCATGGGCCTGTTCATGCCTATTCCTTGGTTGTCTCCTATAGTAGTAGCATTAATGACTTTATGGTGCTATAAAGCAATAGAGGGGTAATTGTTTTCTTCCCTGGTGTCGGCTAGGACAATAGAGATGCTAACTGCGTCTTCACTGGTAGCCTAAAACATTAAAGATGTTATTGTCTTTGCCGCGGTCGCACGGGCCGGGGTACTCGGTAGCCAGGCAGGCAGTCTATCAGGGATGTCATAGTGGCGATTGCCCAGCACCGTGGCCCTGACCGAACAAGTGAAAAGGGAGTATATACAGGGGATAATAGTTTATGGTTTTGACGCGATGCTAGCTGAGGTGTCTGGCCAGAGATGGCCAGCGCTGCATGTGGGGTCCCCAGGGGATAGATAGTAATGCAGCAAGATGGATCCCTCTCCTCAGCAGGAGCATGCCCCTGGGGTGATGAAGGGGGTTGTAGTGAGCAGTGCACCAGAAAAAAGCAAGGAGGTGAAGGAATTCAGTCTTTGCTTTTACTGATGATGGATGCAGGTGGAATCCAGGGGTTCTGGTCACTAGGTTCAGGCTCTGGCCAGTCTGGAAGCAGCTGGAGTCCACTCCCCTAAGTGGGTAGAATAAGCCTTCCTTCCTATGCCCGTCTGTTTGGAGATTCAGAGCTGATCTGTCCTCTCTGCTTGTCTGTTCTGTAGCAGCTACAGCCATCATACATTGCGAGCTCTTCTCCCAGTCTCAGCTCTGAGCCCTCTGTAATGTAGTGCTTTTGGTGCTGCAGGGGTGGCCAGAGAACCTGCAGTCCCCCGCCTTCAGATTCTGCTCTCAGGGTTTGCAATCCCTGTTAGCCCAGGACTCTGATGTCCTCCTCGCCTCGCAATCCTAGGATGAGCCTTCCAAAGCTCCAACCCCGGAAACTCCACGTGCTCCACGTGCTTCTTCTTCACTTCTTCACACTACACTGCTCTCCCTCTTACTCCTCCCCTCAGCCAGAAGAGGCAGTCACCCTACAAACTAGGGGCTTGTGCTCCCCTTTCTGGTCAGTGATGGGCTTGGGTATGAATGCGTGGTTTACCTAGTGTAGGGAGCTCCATTTACTTCTAGACATGATACCACCACTAGTTAGGGAGGCGATACCATTGTGGCAGGCGGACCGCAGGGGCCCCACATCTTCTTCTCTTGTAGAAATATAAATTACTTATTCTCTTGTGATTCAGGAGACTAGAGTAGGTAACTGCTTCTTCCCTTGTGGACTAGATGAAGATCTTAATAACTTCTTTTTTAGTGGTCAATGGTTGTATTGATTTTAATACCTTATTCCTTGCTGGTGTAGGGCTGTACAGATATTAATGTCTACTTCTCTGGTAGTCTCTTCCCTGGTGGTGTAGGGCTGAAATATGTTAATTGCCTTTTCCTTGGAGGTCTAAGGCAATGTAATGCTTAATGACTTCTTTTCTGGTGTGTTAGGGCAGTATAGAGGTTAATGGCTTGTTCTGTGTGGTGTAGGGCAGCAGAGAAGATAATAGCCTTTTCCCTGGTGGTTTAGGACAGTAAAGAGTTTAATGATTTGTTTCCTGTTGGTCAGGAGCAGTAGCAAGGTTAATATTTCCTTCATTGTTGTTATAGAGCAGTAGACATGTTAACTTTTTTTCCCTAGTGGTCTAGGGACGGGTTAAAGGTTTTTTCACTGATGAAGTAAAGAGGGTCTGTTCCCTGGTAGTCTAGTGGTTAGACAGGTTAACGGCATCTTCACTGGTGGTTTAGGGCAGAAGAGAGTTTATAATTTTCCTAATAGGCTAAGGCAGTAGAGATGTTAGCAACTTCTTCCCAGGTATTCTATGGTTGTACAGATGTTAATGGCTTCTTCCCTGCTAGTCTATGCAGTAAAGATTTAAAATGACTTCTCTTGTGGTCTAGGGCTGTGATATGGAAATTACTTCTTCCATGGTGGTCCTGGGTAGCATAAAGATTAATGACTTCTTCCCTGGTGGGCTAAGGCAATAGAAAGATTTATGGCCTTTTCTGTTGTTGTCTAAAGCATTAGAGAGGTTAATGGCATCTTCTGTGTGGTATAGGGCAGTAGAATGGTTAATATCTTCTTCCCTGGTGGTCTAAGGCAGTAGAGATGTAAATGACTCCTTCACTGGTGGTCCAGAGCCGCAGAGATGTTAGTAAATTTTTCCCTTTTGGTCATGGGCAGAAGGGAGGTTAATGATTTTTCTTCTGCCCCAGACCACCAGTGAAAATGTTATTGTCTTCTTTACTAGTGGTCTAGAGCAGGAGAAATGCAGGAGAAAAGAAAGGATTTTTCCTTGTGGTTTAGGTAAGGAGAGAGGTTAACGGCTTCTTCCCTTGTGAACTTGAGCAGTGGAGATCTTAATGACTTCTTCCCTACTGGTTTAAGGTTCTACAGATTTTAATACCTTCTTCACTAGTGATCTAGGGCAGCAAAGCTATTAAAGGCTTCTTCCCTGATGGTACCAGGAAGTAGGGGGAGCCTGGTTCCTCATAGTCTAAGGAGGTAAAGACGTTAATAGCCTCTTTCCTGGTGGTCTAGGGCATTAGATTGGTTAAAGACTTTTCCCCCCAGATCGTCTAGGGCAGGATAAAGTTTAGTTACCTCTTCCCTGGTGGCATAGGACAGCACAGAGGTTGAGTGCCTCTTCTGTGGTTGCCTATGGCTTTAGAGAGGTTAACAGCATATTCTAAGTGATGTAGGACAGTAGAGGTTAATAGACCCTTCTCTAGTGGTCTTGGGCAGTAGAGAGAATAATGATTTGTTCCCTGGTGGACTAGGCCAGTATAAAAGTTAAGCATTTCTTTTCTGGTGGAATAGGGCAATAGAGTGATTAATGGCCTTTTCTGTGGTCATCTAAGGCATTAGAGAGGTAAATGGCAGCTTCTGTATGGTGTATGGCAGTAGAGTACTTAAGAGCCTCTTGCCTGGTCTTGGATAGTACAAAGATTGTTGATTTGTACCCTGGTGGTTTAGAGCAGTAGAAAGGTTAATGACTCCTTAAGTGGTTATCTAGAACAGTAGAGATTTTAATGACTTTTTCCCTAGTAGTCTGTATAGATGTTAAAGTTTTCTTCCCTGGTGATAATGGGAAGTAGAGAGATTAATTTACTCTACTCTAATATTTTAATTGGGTAAAATGTTTAATAGCCTCTTCTATGGTGGGCTAGGGCAGAAAAAAGGTTAATGTACACTTCCTTGGTGGTCTAGAGCAGCAGAAAGGTGCTAATGGCTTCTTCCCTGGTGTTCTAGGTAGTAAACATATTAACAATTTCTTCTCTGGTGATCTAGTGCAGTAGAGAGGTTAATGGCTTCCACCCTGGTAGTCTAGGGTAGAAGAGAGCTTATTAGCTTCTTCTCTTCCTTGATGGTCTAGGGCAGTATTAAGGTTAATTAATTTTTCCCTGGTGGTCTAGGGTACTAGAGATAGCTTCTTCGCTGGTGGTCTAGGGCAGTAGAGAGGTTAATGGTTTGTTCTCTGGTAGTCTAGTGCAGATGAGACGTTATTGGCTTGTTCTCTTCCTTAGTGGTCTAGGACCTTATTGAGGTTAATAAATTCTTCCCTCGTGGTCTAGACTAGCAGAGATAGCTTGTTACCTGGTGGTATAGGGCAGTAGAGATTTGAATGGCTTATTCCCTGGTGATCTCGGGTTGCAGAGAACTGTACAGTTCAGATTGAGCAGCCATTCCCCTATGTTGTAGCACTTGTTCCTTCAGCAGTGCCACTCCTCGTCTCCTCCTACAAAGCCATTAGTTTGTTGCAGTGTATCAGTGCAGATTGGGATCCAGGTTGTTGAGTTCACAAATACAAATGTCTATTCTCCACCAGTTGGACGACCGTAGGTCATGGACCTCTATGGGGAGCCATTGCCTGGTCATCAACGGTCTCATTTCTCACCTCCGCATGAAGGTTAGTGACAAAGCACGATGTAATTCCAATTGCCCGCCTGCTCGTCATGGCCCCAGGCCGACGTTTGTAGCTGCATTCGCAGCTGGAAGTTTCTAGGGCAAATATTTTGAGGCCATTTGCAGGCGGCTAAGGGGCGAGTTGCTATGTGTCTATCGCTCTGGAATCCATCTCTCGGCGGCACAGATTCTGATGTCATGTCAGATGAGCTAAACATTTCGGAGGCTGACATAATTCCCTTTCACTACTTCAAAGCAAAGTATTATATTCACAGTCTGACTGCAGCACCAAGAAAAAAACTGAATTTTGGCTGTTCTCCTCCCACCTGCTGCAGATGTAGAGCGGACACCGAGTGATAAAAAATAATCCCAAGCGCTGTGCGACATTTGTGCAAAGATGCTGCGATCTGCTGTCCAAGACTGTCCGAGACCCTATGGAACCCAACAGAAGAGGGAGAGTTTCAAAGAGGAAGAATTTGAATGGAGCTCCCGGTCAGGTGAACTTAATTACGCAGTTCCTTGATATAAAAGGCGAGAGTGCCAAATCGGGAGGAGCCAAATAAACGAAGGGGCAGGACATGTATCAAGGAGGACGTTGAGGCTGAAGAGACAGGCTGTAGCAGAAGGCCCGAGGCAATTGGCTGTGGAGCGCTTGTAAGCTGAATCTATGCAGTGCCACACACTGAGACTGCTGTATATACATTACAAAAAATCCAAACAAAATGGAAGCAAACACCATAATAACGTAGAGGAAAAATAAAATATTATGCAGAAGTGACAAGGAGTATCACACCACTCACGGAGTATAAGGGGACATAGGGGAAAAAAGTTTACCTATGCAAATAAATAGTGTCAAAAACTGCATGTAACCACCATAAGACAAATAGTCACAGTAGCATGAAACATATAAAGAGATATACGAGTCCTTAATTATATATGATGTGGTACAAGCAAATTTCAAATTTGGGTAATTTCAAACATTATATCTTCCAAAGATCAAAACATAGCATGTTCACAAGCAGTCATAAAACTCAGTAGGGAAAGTATTAGTTTAACCAGAAACCCAGCAGTAACGTCATAATGATAGAGAACTGAGTAGATGGCAAACTGATACAACTTGAGGGTGAGAGGAGGATGACCCCAATGCGAATTTCACATAAGAGACACCTAGACTGCTGTATATACATCACATAGGAGACATTGAGACTGCAGTATAAACATACTATATATAATGCAATGACAGCTGATGAAGCATGGGAAAGCTTCTTTGTAATGGAGGAGCTGATGGACTGGTCTTCTGGTCACCAGCTGCTCTATCAGCTCTTCCATCAGCAGTTATTTTATATCTAACAAGAGAGGATTATGTAATAAAAAAAGGGTGCTGTGAATAAGAAAAACAACAAGAATACACTATGTAAGAGACAGTGCTGTACATAACAGCAGAGGAAGCAATATAATAAGGGATGGCACCATATATAACTAGGATGGTATGTAATAAGGGACGGTGTTACACATAATAAAAGAGGAGACTATGTAACTAAGGACGGCACTATACATATTAAGAGAGTACATTATACACTAAAGGAATGTGCTGTACATAATAAGTGAGTACACTAAATACTAAGGGACTGTGCTATCCAAAATAAGTGAGTACATTATATACTAAGGGACAGTGTTATACATAATAAGTGAGTCCACTATATACTAAGGGACTGTGCTATACAAAATGAGTGAGTACATTATATACTAAGGGATTGTTCTATGCAAGTAAGTGAGTAGATTATATACTATGGGACTGTGCTATACATAATAAGGCTACATTCCTGCATCTGTGTGCAGTGTCGGTGTGCTGCACGCTTTTACAGATGCATTGAGCAGGTCCTATTTTGATCCTCAAAATCGGATCAGAACAGAACATTCTCTAAGCAAAAGAGTCGAGCGCACTGCTAATAACAAATGCCAATAGATACAAAACTATGAGGGTGCGGAAGCAGCAATAAACATGAACTATGTAACAAAAAAGAAAAGCATTACTGCAAAAATACGCACTCCATCAAAGAATACAAACAAAATAAATAAGATAAATAGACTGATTTTATTAACAGATCAAAAAAACACACTACAAAACGATAAAAACACAATTAAAAACAAGTAGACAACATCACAACAACACAGGTGATAAAGATCATACCTAGATGTAATAAGGCGACTAAACACAGACCAATTGGCTCATGGGGTATATGCGCTAGTAATGCCTAGAAAAAATCAAAAAATCGTGCCATATAGGTCCCTAAAGAACCATTTAAAAAAATAGTGAAAATAAGGCACAAAGAATTAATCTATAACAATAAAAATAGGCAAGATATGAGCCAAAGAAAGGGCTGAGAAGCCACCAATATACAATAATATCACTAGATATTTAAAGCATAAATAGGAGGAAACCCCCCATAATAATACAACCTGGTGGTACGATGTCCCCACGCGTATCGCCTGGCAGACCAGGCTTCGTCAGGGGTTTCCTCCTATTTAGTCGCCTTATTACATCTAGGTATGGTCTTTATCACCTGTGTTGTTGTGATGTTGTCTACTTGTTTTTAATTGTGTTTTTATCGTTTTGTAGTGTGTTTTTTTGATCTGTTAATAAAATCAGTCTATTTATCTTAAACAGAACATTCTCTGACGCTCTTGGATCTCATTCTCAGATTCATGATTTTCATGTATGTATGAATGGACCTATAAAACTCTGAGTCGTGTGCCATCTGATAAAAATCCTGGTAGCACACTGACATTTCACACAAATGCGAGAATGTAGAATAAGGGATTTTACAGATATCATTTTCACTCCACATCACACAGTGCAGATACAGAATAATATCTACATCCAGGTACTTACTGCTGAAGCCTCATCTGATTAGAGCCATTTTCTGCTGTTTCTTCTCCTTCTCGTCAGATCTTCAAGTCGACATCTCCCAGCCATTACTCTTGTCATGATGATCATCGCAGCCCTGAAAATAACAAGGTCACATACATTGTATACATACCATAGGCGTAGCTAGGGTTTCATCTTAGGGGAGGGGGAAAAATCTGAGTGGGCCCCTAACCAGGTAATCCCGACAACAGCTACGTGGCGCACCCTAATTGTGAGCATGAGCATAAGGGAACATCAGTAGATGACCACGCTGTAACTGAAAATACATCGACAGAATATACAAAATGAACACTGATATTACTATATGGAGACCATATATTGGTAAATACCAGTTCTGCAGACCATATAAGAGATCACAGTACAGTTATAGATAGTGACTTACAGCTGATGCTCCTTCTTATGGAGTCGCTCACTTTTCCTGTCTTTCCATCTGGCCCAGACCAACATGACAATTTCTCCACCCAGGACTCATCTACAGAAATTACAATAACGACACATCAGACTTCTCACATTTCCAGCCCCGTCCCCTTCTATCCCCAACCTGCACAAACGCCTCATCCTACTGATACTCTGAGCCGCTGCTGCCACCTGCTGTGTGGTACAATAATGGTACCGCCCCACATAGTAATGCCACCACTGTGCCCCTTACATAGTAATAATGACTCTGTGCTCTCTAGATAATAAAATTCACCCCTAGAAAACATTAATGCCATGTGCTAGCGCCCTCCACATTTTGTCCATAAAAGTAATAATACCACATATGCAATTTTGATGGTCACAGTACTCTGAGTGCCCCTATAACAATAATGTTTAAGTGTCCACGCAACATTTAATAATGTCCTCTAAGTAGCCCCGATGTACAGCTCGAGTATAAAAAAAGAAAAATAAGCCAGCTCACCCGTGATGCATAAACCAAACTTCGGGAGCACGGACCCGCTGTGTCCAGGCGTATAAAGTCCAAAAAAGAAAGGAATGTCCAGCTTCAGTGAATCCGTAAAAAGAGTTTTCTTTATTCACAAACTTTAAACATGGAGGATACAGACTTCAGCACGAACTATATGGGTAAGAATCTCAACGCGTTTCTGGAGACTAAGCTCCCTTAATCATAACATGAGATTCTTACCCATATGGTTTGTGCTGAAGTCTGTATCCTCCATGTTTAAAGTTTGTGAATAAAGAAAACTCTTTTTTTACAGATTCGGTGAAGCTGGACAGCTCGAGTATACACAGTATGGTGGGCCCAAAGCTTCCCTATATACAGTATAATGCTCCCCTATACACACTATGATGATCCCACAGCTCCCCTATACACAGTATGATGTCCCCACTGCTCCCCTATACACAGTATGATGAGCCCACAGCCCCACTATGCACACTTATGCCGACAGAGCTCCACTATAGAAAGTATAATGCGGCCCCCAGAGCTCCCCTATATACAGACTAATGGGCCAACAGCTCCCCAATGCACAGTATAATGCCTTCATAGCTCCCCTATACACAGTATAGTGGGCCCACAGCTCCCTTACACACAGTATAGTATGCTCACAGCTCCCTTATACACAGCATGATAGGTCCACAGCTCCCGTACATACAGTATGATGTCCATTAGAGTTCCCCTATACATAGGATGATGTCCCCACTGGTCCCCCAAAACACATTATAATAGTTAATAGTGTTCTGACACCATGTGTCGCCTGCACTGAGTCACACTGCCAGGAGGAAATGAACTTTATTCCTCACCGCAGCCTCGGGAGCGGTGTCGGCACGGTTTCAGTCGCCGCCCTGTGTATAGAGAGTGGCCGCTGTAACTGCGCCTCTTAGGCTAGGTTCACATTGCGTTAATGGGTGTCCGCTAGCGGACTCCGTTACATGGCACAATTGTCGCAATTAACGCTATGTAATGGATCCGTTAGCACACCCATTGACTGCCATGTGCTAACGGATCTCTAGTGCATCGCTAGCGCATGCCATTTTTGGCACGTGCTAGCGATGTCCCGTTAGTTTCGGACGGACCTCGGACGCTGCTTGCAGCGCAGATCGGGTATCTGCGCTAGCGGGATCGCCAAACGCGATCCCTTTCGGGACATTGCGTTAGCGCAATCCACTAGCGAATGCGCTAAACGGATTGCCCTAGGTTCACATTGCGTTAGGGCAATCCGTTTAGCGCATTCGCATTTTGGTGACCCCGCTAGCACAGATACCCGATCTGCGCTAGCGAGGAACGGACCTCGGACGCTGCTTGCAGCGTCCGAGGTCCGTCCGAAACTAACGAGACATCGCTAGCGCATGCCAAAAATGGCATGCGCTAGAGATCCGTTAGCACATTGCAGTCAATGGGTGCGCTAACGGATCCGTTACATAGCGTTAATTGCGACAATTGCGCCATGTAACGGAGTCCGCTAGCGGACACCCATTAACACAATGTGAACCTAGCCTAACGCAATGTGAACCTAGCCTTACCTCGATTGACAGCCGACTCAGCAGCCTCTACCACCCAGTAGCTGCGCACTGATGCCCTTATAAATAATAATGCTTCTTAAGTGCCCACTTGACACTTAATAATGTCCCCTGAGTCCCCCATGTACAGTAACAATGGCCCCCAGCTTTCACATTCAGCCTCTGTGCCCTGTCTCCCTCCCCCACATCACCCCCATCCTTTCACATTCACTCCCCCAATGCCCTGTCCCCCTCCCCCACAATACCCCATCCTCTCACATTTACCCCCCAGTGACTATGACATACCTATCAATCTATTACATTTTATCCCCACTTACCCATGAAGTTTCCAGCAGGACCAGGAAGTATCTGAGTGAAATGAAGGTGGGCACTGGGACCCGGCGTAACTGCCCTGAGCCAATCCCAGCTTGCACAGAGCGAAAAAACTGCAGCCTGGGAGAAGCTCCTGAGGTCAGTCAGCACAATACAGTGCAGGAGGGAGATGGCCACTATGCTACCATTGTGCGGGATCTCCATCAGACAGGGGAGCAGGCATTTTGCTGCTCTCCTCCTGTGCTGTATTGTGCCCAATCACTGAAGTGGCAGTGTCGGCTCACAGTGGGCCCCTTCATGTGATGGGGCCCAGGGCGAAGGCTCCTCTGCCCCCCCCCCAGTAGCTACGCTACTGATACATACATGTGTCTCCCCCCTGAATACAGATATGTACAACACCATTTACATACTATTAGCCATCTACCAATCAATATAAATTATTAGTCTCTCTGACTCTCCCCAATTACCTGTAAGGCTATGTGCACACGGAAAATGTGCGAGGTTTTACAGTACAAGTGAAGTGAATGAGATCCCTGAAGTCTCATGCACACATTGCTTATTTTTTTCCTTGCAGATTAAAATCTGCATAATGTCAATTCTTGCTGTTTATTTCACCCCTATTAATGTGTGGGGAAAATAAGCAAAAAACTCTTGGCAAAAATGTTGGAAAAAAAAGAAAAGTATTTTAAGCACCGCTCTTAGTGCCAAAACATAAGGATATGCAGCAGGATTTTCTCCTGCAAATCCTGAACGTGTACACATAGCTTTAGTCCCTGTCCTGTGTCCCCCTCTACTCATTATAAGTACTTGATAGCATCATAATGAATTTGGGGGCGGGAGAAGATGCTATCAGGTACTTAACATCATCTGCCACCTCCCAATTCATTACAAGTCCCTGGCAGCTTCTTCTCCCACCTTTCAATTCATTATAAAGGGTCCTATGCACCATTACTCCCATGCCTATTCCCCACATCCATCATTGTCCCCCCTCCGCATCCCATCATTATCTCCTCCCCACCTCCATCACTGTCCTCTCCATCATCTCCATCATTACCCTCTCCACCACCTCCATCATTGCCCTCTCCCCACCTCCATCATTGCACTCTCCCACACCTCCATCATTGCACTCTCCCACACCTCCATCATTGCACTCTCCACCAACCCCCATCATTGCCCTCTCCACCATCTCCATCATTGCCTTCTCCCCACCTCCATCATTGCCCTCTCCCCCACATCCTTCATTGCCCTCTCCACCATCCCCATCATTGCCCTCTCCACCACTTCCATCATTGCCATCTCACCACCCCATCATTGCCCTCTCCACCACCTCCATCATTACCTTCTCCTTCACCTCCATCATTGCCCTCTCAAACACCACCATCATTGCCCTCTCCACCACCTCCATCATTGCCTTGTCCACCATCCCATCATTGCCCTCTCCACCTCCATCATTACCTTCTCCCTCACCTCCATCACTGCCCTCTCCACCACCTCCATCATTGCCCTCTCCACCACCTCCATCATTGCCCTATCCCCCATTTACATCATAGCCTTCTCCACCACCTCAATGTATTATTAAAGAAACAAACCAACACCACCACTCACCTCTCCGTTTATTCCACCGCAGCCCCAGCATCATCATCGTCGGCAGCTTTCTTTCTGACACAGGTGCGTGCTGAATGCTGACGTCATCCAGCCAAGAACCTGTGTCAGACAGAAAGCACCAGGAAGGAAGCAGAGGACGGATCCCTACAGATCCTCTCTGCTGCCATTTTCACCTGTAGGCAGCAGAGCTACAGGGATCGCTCCCTGCACGTCGCACATGAGGGTGATCTGGCCATGGTCCCCCCAGAGCCTTGTCGCCAGAGAAACAGACCAGATTGTCCTCCCTCATTATTAGACACAATGCAGGGGCCCCACCTTCCACCTCCAGGCCCTGGTGCAGCTACACTAGCTGCAGCGGTGGTATGTCCGCCCCTGTTTTACATGATAGTCTTAGATATAGAAGGTTATCAGATAGTATTACACATCATAGGATTAGATACAGAACGATATCAGACAATATTACACATGATAGGCTTAGTAACACAGGCACTTCACAAAGTATCACACAAAATATGTACAGATACATCACCTCAACAGATAGAATTACTGTACACAATAGGCTTATGTAGCACCCCAGGTGGCCGGTTGCTACAATGATGTTGCCTTCCCTTCGGGGAGAGTAATATCATGCTCAGAGACAATGGAATTCTCCTTACCAGGTAAGGCACCCACACACAGCACATTCCAAATCCAGGCCAGGAGGGGGAGCTCAGGATCCGGATTCAGGGGAGCTTCTCTAAGCTGTATGTATCCTGACCTGGAGGAGAAGCTAGACAGTTGGTCCAGGGAGACCAAGCAAGGCAGTCTCCAGGAGGGAGAGCTGGAGGAAGGATGTCTGAAACAGAAGGAGAGGCCTGGCAGCCACGAGGGAGCTGCAGCCTCTGGAAGAGAGAGAACCTGAAGGGTAATTGTATGTGGTGGAGCTACAGAGGAAAGGAGCAGAGGAGAGAGGAAAGGGCTCAGAGAGTAACAGCAGAAGGACACCCTCAGAGCCAGAGCGCAGTAGCTAGGTACCAGGAGCCCGAGGCTTTTGTGGGACTCTAAGACACAGAGCTGAACCGGAGGGCCGAGAACTGTATGTAATTGGCCCACACCACACCTGAGACACAGCAGCACCTGCAGAGCCCGGGGCATGATATAGTCCCTGTAAAAAGGCTCAAGCTGCCCGTCATGCAGGTACCAGTCTCAGGACAGGGGGATTAGAGGACTCTGCAGAATGCTTCAGGCAGCAGGGACTTCATATACAGTAAGCGCTAGTTAGAAAGGCTCACGACCTCAATTGGGAAGAAGATTCTCCCATTGCCTCTGAGCCGGCCGGACCACCACCACCTGTGCCTGGTAGCCTGGACTGTGGCCTGTCAACTACAATAAACCAGGTAGAGACTTACAACTTGTGTCCTTTACTTATTGCCCGGTATACACCATCATCGCCTTACACCTTAGGACCTCTGTGGACCCCGCTTCACCTGTGGAAAACGTTACCATCATTGCTGCAACACCATCTCCCAGAGGACCCCTTTAATGCAGCGTTGGTCCCACTATTGACCGAACACCACAGGTGGTGTCACGACAGACTTTACCACAATTCCCCTTAAAAGACCTTTCCCTGTTAATTGGACGCCCAGGGCCGCAGACCGGGTTGCAGCCACCGTGACATCCCCTTTAAGACCAGACCTGGTATCGAGTACCCGACTGCCCAGGCGGGGCATTCCACTTAGATATAGTGACTGAGCAGATAGCATCACATATGATAGTTTTAGATACACCAACACAGAAGACAGATTCACATATGATAATCCTAGATACACTGGCTTAGCAGACAGTATTACACAGAAATAATAGGCTTGGATACCGTGGCTTAGCAGTCAGTATGAGACATGATGGCTTAGATACAGCAGTGGTGTGTGAAGGCAGTCATTATAATAAATGGACCATTGCAGAGTGTAGTTTTGGGTCCCTATCCTGCAGCCCTCTGTCCCTCCCCCGTTGCTATTATGGGTACATGGTTACACCGATGACCATCTGGTCTAATTAATTTGCCGAACATTTTGCAATGTAAATACAATAAAATCTACAGCTGCAGCGTTTGGGACCTCGGAGCCATATTTTTTCTCTCTTCTTAGTCACTTCCCTCCACCAGGACGTGGTGCTGCCAGGTCTCACACCAGTGACACATAAACTTTGTATTTTAAGGGATTTGTTTTTTTTTTGTTTTAGATTTTACTGTCTGGTAAAAGATCACAAGGACGTTTTCTGCTTGTTAAATATTCCGTTCCTTTGATGTGTCGGCCATTCTCGAAGCAAGAATTAAAATACGAGATAGCAGATTGGGTCACAGACCCTCCTCCCTTCCGTTGTGTCGCATAATCTGTGTACATTAGCTGGTTAACCCCGAATGTCTCCCAGATGTCTAATCATGAGGACATGGTGATCTATATCACTGGAGATATAACATTCAGCATAGTCCCACTTTCATAGGACTGTCCTATAACAGCACCCATAGGAGGTGGGGCTTATAATGCTTGTACAAAAAGGAGTTTCTAACAGTGTGGGGGTGTTCTCCGGGGTAATAGAGTGAAGCATAACATTCCCATTAATTTAGAATCCATAGGTTAAAGAACTGGTGTTTGAGTAGGGGATCTTATGCTCTTATTCTGCCTTAGGTTGCATTTAAAGGGGTTCCACGCTTTATATAAAGTTGGTTTCATTGATCACTCTCTATAAATAGGCTAATCTGATGGCCACTAGGTTTCTCCTTTCTGGGTGGTTTGCTGTCCTTTGCCTGTTATCAAGTGTAATATGTCTTCCCCAGCAAAGACAGGGGCTTTGTTTCTCTGCTCCTGCTCTCCTGTCTGTTATTGTGTATACAGTGTTGGCAGTTGATTAAACTCGGTACTGTCCAGCTGTTAAACAGTACAGTAAATATATATTTATTCACAACGAGATTCTCTTCACCCTCTTTGATGCAACTCTCAGGTTGAGTCCTCTTGAATGTCACCATTTAAAAGGTAATTTTGATGTCCCAAATGACTCCAAACATCTTTTGTACAGCAGCTTAAGCCATTACAGTCCTGAATATGGTGTGCTTTGCAACTGGAGAAAATGTGGCATTATAATGTTCACCATATTTATGAGAATATCCTTTTGCGACTAATCTTGCTTTAAATCTGTGAATCTTGTCTTCAGAGTCATAATTGGTCTTAAAAACCCATTTTCATTGAATTGCTTTTTTTGCCTTGTGGTGGTTTGGGGAGTTTCCAAGTTTGAAGTTGATGAAGATGCAGCGCCCCAGAGGCCTGGTCGTTGCAGTAATGTCGCTCTGCCACTAAGGGGAGTTATGGTACGTCTGATGGCACTAAAGGAGTTCACCTGACCAGGTATCACATTCACACACTACATTTCACACTCTGGCCACCAGGGGGAGCAAAAGGTTCTATCTACTAGGCCACTCCTCACACTTTGGTAAAACTAGGGGTTGGATAGGAAGTTAGGCAGAAGCTGGCTGGGTTTTGTCCAGGCAACATCCCGTGGCAGGGGGTGTTTCGGCAAAGATTCAGAGGGGTCCCTGTCAGGCGTGGGACCTGGCAGTGACTTAGCGACAAGGACAGATCGTTACAGAGCCGCACCTTCACTACCTTGCGGCGGCATCTAAAGAAAGGACACGAAGCAAAGTATATTGTGGAGAAGTGAGAAACAAGATCAAAGCACAAAGGAGAGCCAGTAGGAGTCGTGCCTGAGATCGGCAACATCCTACTGAGGCGCGTAGCCGGTGGCCAGAACGCCGAGGAAGTAACTGACTCCAAGCATTACTTCAAACAGAGGCAGGACAGTTGATTTTAGTTGGCTGTCTAACATACATCACCTAAGAAAACATAGGGGGCAAGCGTGGAGAGGGGCGTCTCTAGGGTCCCAGAATAGCTCCGAGCCTACCCGTCATATGAGTGCGTCCTAGCCATAACAAACTGGGGGACGAAGCAGAACATCAGAATAGAAACGACAGTTGGGAGGACTATCCCGAATGCTCAGCAGAGAAAGCACTACAACACACAGGCACTAGTTGGTAGGCACTGATTTCCACCTGCAAAGGGAACTCTGGATGTGCCTTCGGACCGGCCGGTCTCAGATAGCCCTGTTAACAGTGCTCCGGATTGAGGATCCTGAAGTCACCAGTAAAGAGGTAAAGAGTCTGCAACCCTGTGTCCTCGTTATTAACTGCGCCTCACAACATCGCCACCTACACCACTGGGAAGCCCTGGGGATATACTTCACCTGTGGGAAGGTATACCATCTAGCTGCCATCACATCACCCCAGCGGAACCCCTAGCAGCGTCGGTCACCCTGACAAACACCTAACAACTTTCACCACCCTTTCATTGGGCGCCCCTTAGCAGGGTCACGGACCGGGTCCAGCCACCGTGACAATACTAGGACTGAGACAGAGGACCGGTACCGAGTAACCCGCGGCCCTGCGTCTGGGGGCGCTCCAAAGACACTTCATTTCTTTATTATTATTATTTATTTATATAGCACCATTGATTCCATGGTGCTGTACATGAGAAGGGGTTACATACAAATTACAGATATCACAGTAAGCAAACTAACAATTACAGACGTGTAAAGAGGGGAGAGGACCGTGCCCTTGCGGGCTTACATTCTACAGGATTATGGGGAAGGAGACAGTAGGTCGGGGATTGCAGTAGCTCCGATGGTGTTGAGGTGACCGCGTGGTCATTACAGGTTGAAAGCTTTTTTGAAGAGATGGGTTTTCAGGTTCCGTCTGAAGGATCCAAATATGGTAGATAACCGGGCGTGTTGGGGCACATAATTCCAGAGGATGGGGGGATATTCGGGAGAAGTCTTGGAGGCGATTGGGTGAGGAGTGAATAAGCATGGAGGAGAGACAGAGGTCTTGGGAGGACCAGAGATTACATGAGGGAAGATAGTGAGAGATTAGTTTGGAAATATACGGAGGAGAAAGGATATGGATGGCTTTGTATGTCACTGTTAGTAGTTTAAACTGCTAATTATGCAATTTGTCTCTTCAGAGAGGAAGAAAACTAGAACTCTAGTGCCACCTATTGGAAGTAGCAATCCTACAAGTCAATGTCGACCCTTTATCGAGCCTTGACACATAACTTAGGATAATAGCCAAACCAGAATCTCAATTTGCAGACACTATGTATCGGGTACTGCCCCACGTCAGTGCAAAGTGGAGATCTGGCTTGGCTGTGTGAGAGGCGTCCGACCGATATCCAAGAAGTATTGTTTCTCCTTGCGGAGATTGACATACTAAGCATGCCGAGATGAGGAGACTTAAAACCACACTGCTCCTCTGGGAAATATGCTAATTATGCAAGTTGTCTCTTCAGAGAGGAAGAGAACTAGAACTCTATTGCCACCTATTGGAAGGTAGCAATCCTACAACTCAATGTCGACCCTTTAATGAGCCTTGTCACATGACTTAGGATAATAGCCAAACCAGAATCTCAATTTGCAGACACTGTTTCGGGGTAGTGCCCCACGTCAGTGCAAAGTGGAGATCTGACTTGGCTGATCTTGCTAAGCATGCTAGTTTAAGCTGGATATGCTGGGAAATTGGGAGCCAGTGAAGGGATTTGCAAAGAGGGAAAGCAGGAGTGTAGTGAGAAGAGAGATTAATTAGTCGGGCAGCAGAGTTAGGCCGGGGTCACACTAGACCGTAATACGGACGAGTGCAATGCGATAAAAAATCGCATAGCACTCGTCCCAATGTTAATCAATGGGGCAGCTCCCATCATCCGATATTTTCTCGGCCGTATTCAGGATCCGAGTGAAATCGCAGCATGCTGTGATTGTCAGCGTTTCTCAGCCGAGAATCGCCAATGAAAGTCTACGGTAGCCCCAAAAATACGGATCACACACAGACCAGCAGTGTGACTTGCGAGGAATATGCAGCGCTGTTAGAGAGAAAAGCCGGCAATTCAGTGCGGTGTACAGTTAAATCACACTGACAGCTTAGAATAGAATAGGTCGAATAAATGTGTACACATAGAATAGGTATATATATATATATATATATGTCAGTGAGACACATATATATATATATATATATATATATATATATATATATATATATATATATATATATATATATATATATATATATATATATATATATATATATATATTAATATTTCTTCCAGCGCTAGACAGCTTTAAAGCCGGTAATTCAATTACCGGCTTTTGCTTTCTCCTTCCTAAAACCCGACATGATATGAGACATGATCTGCGGAAGGTAAGGATATTGTTGGTTTATTATGTTTTTTGGGCGTTCAATAAAATATTACAACAACCTTTGTTTTTATTTCATTAAAATAATTTTTAATAATGTGTTTGTGTTTTTTTTAACCCTTTACTAATATTGGATTAATAATGGATAGGTGTCATAATTGACGCCTCTCCATTATTAATTTGGCTTAATGTCACCTTACAATAGCAAGGTGGCATTAACCCTTCATTACCCCATATCCCACCGCTACACGGGAATGGGAAGAGAGTGGCCAAGTGCCAGAATAGGCGCATCTTCCAGATGTGCCTTTTCTGGGGTGGCTGGGGGCAGGTGTTTTTAGCCGGGGGGGGGGCAATAACCATGGACCCTCTCCAGGCTATTAATATCTGCCCTCCGTCACTGGCTTTACTACTCTGGCGGAGAAAATTGTGCGGGAGCCCACGCCAATTTTTTCCGCCATTTAACCCCTTAATTTACTAGCTAGAACGGCCAAATTTTGCATAGACACACTACTGACATTAGTAGTGTGGAATATGCAAAAAAATGGTGATATGAGATGGTTTACTGTATGTAAACCATGTCTCATATTATGTCGGGTTTTAGGAAGGAGAAAGCAAAAGCCGGTAATTGAATTACCGGCTTTCTGCTATATCGCGCTGGATGAAATCTACTATATAAAGCTGAATGTGTGTGTGTGTGTGTGTGTGTGTGTGTGTGTGTGTGTGTGTGTATGTCCGGGATTGGCATCTGCACCGTCGCAGCTACAGCCACAAAATTTTGCACAGTCACACATCTGGACCCCGAGAGCGTCATAGGCTATGTTGTGAGGCGAAATTTTAACCCCGCGCGTTCCAATTCACCAAACAATTTTGCCCCTATCTACATAATGGGAAAAAAGTGAAAGGAAAAGTGTTGGAAGCGTCGCAGCTACAGCAACAAAATTTTGCACAGTCACACGTCTGGACCCTTAGAGCGTCATAGGCTACGTTGTGAGGTGAAATTTTAACCCCGCGCTTTCCAATTCACAAAACAATTTTGCCCCTATCTACATAATGGGAAAAAAGTGAAAGGAAAAGTGTTGGAGGCGTCGCAGCTACAGCAACAACATTTTGCACAGTCACACGTCTGGACCCTGAGAGCGTCATAGGCTATGTTGTGAGGTGAAATTTTAACTCCGCGCTTTCCAATTCACCAAACTATTTTTCCCCTATCTACATAATGGGGAAAAGTGAAAGGAAAAGTGTTAGAGGCAAATTGACAGCTGCCAGATGTGAACAAGGGGGACTTAAAAAATGAGAGCGATGGCGCAAAAGAGTATATACCGTACAGTTGCTAAGGTGGGGCCCCGACATGAGATACTCACCACACACGGGGATATGAACACACACACAAAATGCGCCACACACTACCACGTGCTTGAACACATATACCACCCTCAGCACACATTTCACCACACATACACCAACCTCGCCACATAAAAGTCGAAACACAAAAGTCGCCGCTCAAAACTCGCCACGCGCAAAACTCGCCACATGCAAAAACTAGGCTCACGCAAAACTCGCCACAAGTGCAAAACTCACCTCATGGAAAACTCGCCACACGCAAAACTTGCACACGCGGAAAAATTGCCACATGCACAAAATTTGCAACACATGCTAAAGTTGCCTCACACAAAACTTGCACATACTCAAAAGGCACCACACATAAAACTCGCCACGCGTAAAACTCGCCATGCGCAAAACTTGCTGCACACAACTTGCTACACTAACCTGTCACATGCAACTCAACACACAAAAAGTTGCTACATGCATGTCGCCACACACAAATCAACACACACAACTTGACAAACGAAACTCTCCCTAAAACACACACAAGTCTGGTATTATCCTTCAAAAATAAAAATCTGATTAATAAGCAGACAAACTACAAGAGCAACAAATGTACCATATAGGAAATACGGCAGCTGTCAGTCACATGACCTGTCTATTATGTGGATGTGTGAGCTAATATATACTGCCAGGGGGAGGGCTTCCTGTTGGCTGGGGATTTATTAGGCTGCCAATTTATCTTACAAATACTGAGGTAAAAATACTGAGCAAATAACGTGTGAATGAGGTCTAATACAGGAGATCACACAGGTATATACTATATACAGGGGAGATGACACACAGATATAAACTATATACAGGAGAGATGACACACAGGTATATACTATATAGAGGAGGAGATGACATACAGGTACATACTATATACAGGAGGAGATGACACACATGTATAAACTATATACAGGAGCAGATTACCTACAGGTATATACTATATACAGGAGGAGATGACATACAGGTATATGCTATATATAGAAGATGACATACAGGTATATACTATATACAGGAGGAGACGACACACAGATATATACTATATACAGGGGAGATAACACACAGGTATATACTATATACAGGAGGAGATGACATACAGGTATATACTATATACAGGGGAGATGACACACAGCAGGTATATACTATATACAGGGGAGATGACATACAGGTATATACAGGAGATGAAATACAGGTGTATACTATATATAAGGGAGATGACAAACATGTATATACTGAGGTGAAAATGAGAGGTGTGAGGTGAAAATGAAAAGGTGTGAGTGCAAAATGAGAGGAGTGAGGGAAAATAGTGGAGTGATCGGAAAATGACAGATGTGAGGTCGAAATGACAAGTGTTAGGGGGGAGTGTGAGGGGGAAAATGAAAGATGTGATTGGGAAAATGAGGCGTGATGGGAAAATAAGAGAAGTGAGGTGCTATAACTAACCACAGATATTTACTATACCCAGGCAACGCCGGGCTCTTCAGCTAGTCTACTATATAAAGCTGAATGTGTGTATGTGTGTGTGTGTGTGTGTGTGTGTATGTCCGGGATTGGCATCTGCACCGTCGCAGCTACAGCCACAAAATTTTGCACACTCACACGTCTGGACCCCGAGAGCGTCATAGGCTATAATGTGAGGCGAAATTTTAACCCCGCGCGTTCCAATTCACCAAACTATTTTTCGCCTATCTACATAATGGGGAAAAAGTGAAAGGAAAAGTGTTGGAGGCGTCGCAGCTACAGCCACAAAATTTTGCACAGTCACACGTCTGGACCCTGAGAGCGTCATAGGCTATGTTGTGAGGTGAAATTTTAACCCCGCGCTTTCCAATTCACCAAACTATTTTTCGCCTATCTACATAATGGGGAAAAGTGAAAGGAAAAGTGTTGGAGGCAAATTGACAGCTGCCAGATGTGAACAAGGAGGACTTAAAGAATGAGAGCGATGGCGCCAAAGAGTATATACCGATCAGTTGCTAAGGTGGGGCCCCGACATGAGATACTCACCACACATGGGGATATAAACACACACACACAAAATGCGCCACACACTACCACGTGCTTGAACACATATACCACCCTCAGCACACATTTCACCACACATACACCAACCTCGCCACATAAAAGTCGAAACACAAAAGTCGCTGCTCAAAACTCACCACGCGCAAAACTCGCCACATGCAAAAACTAGGCTCACGCAAAACTCGCCACAAGTGCAAAACTCACCTCATGGAAAACTCGCCACATGCAAAACTTGCACACGCGGAAAAATTGCCACATGCACAAAATTTGCAACACATGCAAAAGTTGCCTCACACAAAACTTGCACATACTCAAAAGGCACCAGACATAAAACTCACCACGCGCAAAACTCGCCATGCGCAAAACTTGCTGCACACAACTTGCTACACTAACCTGTCACATGCAACTCGACACACAAAAAGTTGCTACACGCATGTTGCCACACAAAACTCATCTCACAAAAGTCGCTACATGCATGTCGCCACACACAACTCAACACACACAACTTGACAGACGAAACTCGCCCTAAAACACACACAAGTCTGGTATTAGCCTTCAAAAATAAAAATCTGATTAATAAGCAGACAAACTACAAGAGCAACAAATGTACCATATAGGAAATACAGCAGCTGTCAGTCACATGACCTGTCTATTATGTGTATGTGTGAGCTAATATATACTGCCAGGGGGATGGCTTCCTGTTGGCTGGGGATTTATCAGGCTGCCAATTTATCTTACAAATACTGAGGTAAAAATACTGAGCAAATAACGTGTTAACGAGGTCTAATACAGGAGATCACACAGGTGTATACTATATACAGGGGAGATGACACACAGATATATACTATATACAGGAGGAGATGACATACAGGTATATACTATATACAGGAGGAGATGACACACAGGTATATACTATATACAGGAGCAGATTACCTACAGGTATATACTACATACAGGAGGAGATGACATACAGGTATATGCTATATACAGGAGGAGATGACACACAGATATATACTATATACAGGGGAGATGACACACAGGTATATACTATATACAGGAGGAGATGACATACAGGTATATACTATATATAGATGGAGATGACATACAGGTATATACTATATATAGGAGGAGATGACATACAGGTATATACTATATATAGGAGGAGATGACATACAGGTATATACTATATACAGGGGAGATGACACACAGCAGGTATATACTATATACAGGGGAGATGACATACCGGTATATACTATATACAGGAGATGACATACAGGTGTATACTATATATAAGGGAGATGACAAACATGTATATACTGAGGTGAAAATGAGAGGTGTGAGGTGAAAATGAAAAGGTGTGAGTGCAAAATGAGAGGAGTGAGGGAAAATAGTGTAGTGATCGGAAAATGACAGATGTGAGGTCGAAATGACAAGTGTTAGGCGGGAATGAGAGGAGTGAGGGAGAAAATGAGAGGTGTGAGGGAGAAAATGAGAGATGTGATTGGGAAAATGAGAGGCGTGATGGGAAAATAAGAGAAGTGAGGTGCTATAACTAACCACAGATATTTACTATGCCCAGGCAACGCCGGGCTCTTCAGCTAGTATTAATATATATACATATATGTGTCTACTGACATATATATATATATATATATATATATATATATATATATATATATATATATATATATATATATATATATATATATATATATATATATATACACAGTATATATGTTTTTTCTTTTGTCACATGGATCCCTTGTATAGCCGTATGTCGGATTTGCAAGCCTGCGATAAAAACACGCAGTACGGATGCCATACGGATGTCACACGGATCATTTGATGCGAGAAAATCACATCCTCGCACTGCACACGGATCAATGTTTTGGTAACATTTGTGCGATTCTCATCCGTCAAAAACGGTCCGTTTTTTTTATACGTTGTGTGTGTCCCCGGCCTTAAGGACGGACTGGAGGGGTGCGAGAGTGTTAGAAGGTAGGCCACAGAGGAGAATGTTGCAGTAGTGGGAGATGATTAGGGCATGCACAAGCATTTTGGTAGAGTGAGTGTTGAGGAAAGGACAGATTCTGGAAATATTTTTGAGTTGGAGGCGACAGGAGGTGGCCAGAGCTTGGATTTGCTGTTTGAAGGACAGGGTTAATCCGAGGCAGTGGATTTCCGGGACAGGGGAAAGTGTGATTTAATTTATTGTGATAGATAGATCAGGTAAGGAAGATATGCGACATGGAGGAAAGATAATTAATTTAGATTTGTCCACCTTGAGCTTGAGGAAGTGAGAGGAGGAGGAGGATATGGCTGATAGACACTCTGGGATTCTGGACAGCAGAGAGGTGACATCTGGGCCAGAGAGGTATATCTGAGTGTCATCAGCATAAAGGTGGTACTGGAATCCATGGGACTTTATGAGTTGTCCCAGGCCGAGTGTATAGATTGAGAAGAGTGTTGTGAATTCTGTGGCTGAGTTCACTTCTGTGGTCACAAGTGGTATTGCAGTCTCTGGGCTTCCTCCCTCAGGTGTTTTGGTGAGCTCGTTGGCTGCCTTGCTATTTAGCTCCACCTGAGTCTGTCTTCCTTGCTCCTTGTCAATGTTCCAGTGTTGGATCTGAGCTACTGCATCTTTCCTTGGGCCTGCTGCTCTGCTAGATAAGTGCTTCTAGTTTGTTTTCTGTTTTTTCTGTCCAGCTTGCTATTAACTTTTGCTGGAAGCTCTGAGAAGCAAAGGAGTGCACCGCCGTGCTGTTAGTTCGGCACGGTGGGTCTTTTTGCCCCTTTGCGTGGTTTTCGTTTTAGGGTTTTTTGTAGACTGCATAGTTCTCTTTGCTATCCTCGCTCTGTCTAGAATATCGGGCCTCACTTTGCTGAATCTATTTCATTCCTACGTTTGTCTTTTCATCTTGCTAACAGTCATTATATGTGGGGGGCTGCCTATTCCTTTGGGGTATTTCTCTGAGGTAAGTCAGGCTTGTATTTCTATCTTCAGGCTAGTCAGCTCCTCAGGCAGTGCCGAGTTGCATAGGTAGTGATAGGCGCAATCCACTGCTGCTTATAGTTGTGTGAGGATAGATCAGGTACTGCAGTCTACAGAGATTCCACGTCTCAGAGCTCGTCCTATTGTTTTTGGTTATTGCCAGATCTCTGTATGTGCGCTGATTACTGCACGCTGTGTTGCCTGATTGCCAGCCATAACAGTACAAGGAGCCACACCAATGATTCCCAATAGAGGGAAAAAAGAAATCCTGACATAATTTTTTTTTCTTAGCTCTGTCTTCAGTCTTTTTTTTCCCCTAGACATTAGAGTGCTTCAGGACACAGCTGTGGACATGGATATTCAGGCTCTGTGCTCCTCAATGGATAATCTCGTTGTAAATGTACAAAAGATTCAAGATACTATTGATCAGAAATCGATGCTAGAACCAAGAATTCCGATTCCTGATTTGTTTTTTGGTGACAGAACTAAGTTCCTGAGCTTCAGAAATAATTGTAAGCTATTTTTGGCCTTGAAACCTCATTCTTCTGGTAATCCTATTCAACAGGTTTTGATTATTATTTCTTTTTTGCGCGGCGACCCACAGGACTGGGCGTTTTCTCTTGCACCAGGAGATTCTGCATTGAGTAATGTTGATGCATTTTTCCAGGCGCTGGGATTGCTTTACGATGAGCCTAATTCAGTGGATCAGGCTGAGAAAAATCTGCTGGCTTTATGCCAGGGTCAGGATGATGTAGAAGTATATTGTCAGAACTTTAGGAAGTGGTCAGTACTCACTCTGTGGAATGAATCTGCACTAGCGGCTTTGTTCAGAAAGGGTCTCTCTGAAGCTCTTAAGGATGTAATGGTGGGATTTCCTATGCCTGCTGGTTTGAATGAGTCTATGTCCTTGGCCATTCAGATCGGTCGTCGCTTGCGCGAGCGTAAATCTGTGCACCATCTGGCGGTATTGTCTGAGAGTAAACCTGAGCCTATGCAGTGCGACAGGACTATGACTAAAGTAGAACGGCAAGAACACAGACGTCTGAACAGACTGTGTTTCTATTGTGGTGATTCTACTCATGCTATTTCTAATTGTCCTAAACGCACTAGGCGGTTCGATTGCTCTGCCGTTATTGGTACTGTACAGTCCAAATTCCTTTTGTCCATTACCTTAATGTGCTCTTTGTCATCGTATTCTGTCATGGCGTTTGTGGATTCAGGCGCTGCCCTGAATCTGATGGATTTGGATTATGCTAAACGTTGTGGATTTTTCTTGGAGCCTTTGCGGTGTCCTATTCCGTTGAGAGGAATTGATGCTACACCTTTGGCCAAGAATAAGCCTCAGTACTGGGCCCAGCTGACCATGTGCATTGCTCCTGCACATCAGGAAGTTATTCGCTTTCTGGTACTGCATAATTTGCATGATGTGGTCGTGTTGGGGTTGCCATGGCTACAAACCCATAATCCAGTATTGGATTGGAACTCTATGTCGGTAACCAGCTGGGGTTGTCAGGGAGTACATGGTGATGTTCCATTTTTGTCTATTTCGTCATCTATTCCTTCTGACATCCCAGAGTTCTTGTCGGACTTTCAGGATGTATTTGAAGAGTCCAAGTCTGATGCCCTACCTCCGCATAGGAATTGTGATTGTGCTATCGATTTGATTCCTGGTAGTAAATTCCCTAAGGTTCGTTTATTTAATTTGTCCGTACCTGAACACACCGCTATGCGCAGTTATGTGAAGGAGTCCCTGGAGAAGGGACATATTCGCCCATCGTCGTCACCATTGGGAGCAGGGTTCTTTTTTGTAGCCAAGAAGGATGGTTCGCTAAGACCGTGTATTGATTACCGCCTTCTTAATAAGATCACTGTTAAGTTTCAGTATCCCTTGCCATTGATTTCTGACTTGTTTGCTCGGATTAAGGGGGCTAGTTGGTTTACTAAGATTGATCTTCGTGGTGCGTATAATCTGGTGAGAATCAGGCAGGGAGATGAATGGAAAACGGCATTTAATACGCCCGAGGGTCATTTTGAGTATCTGGTGATGCCGTTCGGACTTGCCAATGCTCCATCTGTTTTTCAGTCTTTTATGCATGACATTTTCCGTGAGTATCTGGATAAATTCTTGATTGTTTACTTGGATGACATTTTGATCTTCTCAGATGATTGGGAGTCTCATGTGAAGCAAGTCAGAATGGTTTTCCAGGTACTGCGTGCTAATTCCTTGTTCGTGAAGGGATCAAAGTGTCTCTTCGGTGTGCAGAAAGTTTCATTTTTGGGGTTCATCTTTTCCCCTTCTACTATCGAGATGGATCCGGTTAAGGTTCAGGCCATCCAGGATTGGACTCAGCCGACATCTCTAAAAAGTCTGCAGAAATTCCTGGGCTTTGCTAATTTTTATCGTCGCTTCATCTGTAATTTTTCTAGCATTGCCAGACCATTGACCGATTTGACCAAGAAGGGTGCTGATTTGGTTAATTGGTCTTCTGCTGCCGTGGAAGCTTTTCAGGAGTTGAAGCGTCGTTTTTGCTGTGCCCCTGTGTTGTGTCAACCTGATGTTTCTCTTCCGTTCCAAGTCGAGGTTGATGCTTCTGAGATTGGTGCAGGGGCGGTTTTGTCACAGAGAGGTTCTGGTTGCTCAGTGTTTAAACCATGTGCTTTCTTTTCCAGGAAATTTTCTGCTGCTGAGCGTAATTATGATGTGGGCAACCGAGAGTTGCTGGCCATGAAGTGGGCATTCGAGGAGTGGCGTCATTGGCTTGAGGGTGCTAAGCATCGCGTGGTGGTTTTGACTGATCATAAGAACCTTACTTATCTTGAGTCTGCCAAGCGCTTGAATCCTAGACAGGCCCGTTGGTCGTTATTTTTTGCTCGTTTTGATTTTGTGATTTCATACCTTCCGGGCTCTAAAAATGTGAAGGCGGATGCTCTGTCAAGGAGTTTTGTGCCCGACTCTCCGGGGTTATCTGAGCCGGCGAGTATCCTCAAGGAAGGAGTCATTGTGTCTGCCATCTCCCCTGATTTGCGGAGAGTGTTGCAGAAATTTCAGGCTAATAAACCTGATCGTTGTCCGGCCGAGAAACTGTTCGTCCCTGATAGGTGGACTAGTAAAGTTATCTCTGAACTTCATTGTTCGGTGCTGGACGGTCATCCAGGAATCTTTGGTACCAGGGAGTTGGTTGCTAGATCCTTCTGGTGGCCATCTCTGTCACGGGATGTGCGTGCTTTTGTGCAGTCCTGTGGAATTTGTGCTAGGGCTAAGCCCTGCTGTTCACGTGCCAGTGGGTTGCTTTTGCCCTTGCCGGTCCCGAAGAGGCCTTGGACACATATTTCGATGGATTTCATTTCTGACCTTCCCGTTTCTCAAAAAATGTCGGTCATTTGGGTGGTCTGTGATCGCTTTTCTAAAATGGTCCATCTGGTGCCCTTGGTTAAATTGCCTTCCTCCTCTGATTTGGTGCCTTTGTTCTTCCAGCATGTGGTTCGTTTACATGGCATTCCTGAGAATATTGTTTCTGACAGAGGTTCCCAGTTTGTCTCGAGGTTCTGGCGAGCCTTTTGTGGTAGGATGGGCATTGACCTATCTTTCTCCTCGGCCTTCCATCCTCAGACTAATGGCCAGACCGAACGAACCAATCAGACCTTGGAAACATATCTGAGATGTTTTGTTTCCGCTGACCAGGATGATTGGGTGTCATTTTTGCCGTTGGCTGAGTTCGCCCTTAATAATCGGGCCAGCTCGGCTACCTTGGTCTCTCCATTTTTCTGCAATTCTGGGTTCCATCCTCGTTTCTCTTCAGGACAGGTTGAGTCTTCGGACTGTCCTGGTGTGGATTCTGTGGTGGACAGGTTGCAGCAGATCTGGACTCAGGTAGTGGACAATTTGACCTTGTCCCAGGAGAAGGCTCAGCTTTTCGCTAATCGCAGACGCCGTGTGGGACCCCGACTTCGTGTTGGGGATCTGGTTTAGTTATCTTCTCGTCATATTCCTATGAAGGTTTCCTCTCCTAAATTTAAACCTCGTTTTATTGGTCCGTATAGGATTTCTGAGATTCTCAATCCGGTGTCTTTTCGTCTGATCCTCCCAGACTCCTTTTCCATACATAATGTATTCCATAGGTCGTTGTTGAGGAGATACGTGGCACCTATGGTTCCATCTGTGGAGCCTCCTGCCCCTGTTTTGGTGGAGGGGGAATTGGAGTATATTGTGGAGAAGATTTTGGATTCTCGTGTCTCTAGACGGAAACTCCAGTATCTGGTCAAATGGAAGGGTTATGCTCAGGAAGATAATTCCTGGGTTTTTGCCTCTGATGTCCATGCCCCAGATCTTGTTCGTGCCTTTCATGTGGCTCATCCTGGTCGGCCTGGGGGTTCTGGTGAGGGTTCGGTGACCCCTCCTCAAGGGGGGGGTACTGTTGTGAATTCTGTGGCTGAGTTCACTTCTGTGGTCACAAGTGGTATTGCAGTCTCTGGGCTTCCTCCCTCAGGTGTTTTGGTGAGCTCGTTGGCTGCCTTGCTATTTAGCTCCACCTGAGTCTGTCTTCCTTGCTCCTTGTCAATGTTCCAGTGTTGGATCTGAGCTACTGCATCTTTCCTTGGGCCTGCTGCTCTGCTAGATAAGTGCTTCTAGTTTGTTTTCTGTTTTTTCTGTCCAGCTTGCTATTAACTTTTGCTGGAAGCTCTGAGAAGCAAAGGAGTGCACCGCCGTGCTGTTAGTTCGGCACGGTGGGTCTTTTTGCCCCTTTGCGTGGTTTTCGTTTTAGGGTTTTTTGTAGACTGCATAGTTCTCTTTGCTATCCTCGCTCTGTCTAGAATATCGGGCCTCACTTTGCTGAATCTATTTCATTCCTACGTTTGTCTTTTCATCTTGCTAACAGTCATTATATGTGGGGGGCTGCCTATTCCTTTGGGGTATTTCTCTGAGGTAAGTCAGGCTTGTATTTCTATCTTCAGGCTAGTCAGCTCCTCAGGTAGTGCCGAGTTGCATAGGTAGTGATAGGCGCAATCCACTGCTGCTTATAGTTGTGTGAGGATAGATCAGGTACTGCAGTCTACAGAGATTCCACGTCTCAGAGCTCGTCCTATTGTTTTTGGTTATTGCCAGATCTCTGTATGTGCGCTGATTACTGCACGCTGTGTTGCCTGATTGCCAGCCATAACAGAAGAGTAAGGGTCCTAGGACAGAGCCTTGGGGGACTCCAACAGAGAGAGAGAGATGAGGAGGTAGGGTGGGAGTAGTAAACGCTAAATGTGCAGTTGGTAAGGTATGGGGAGATCCGGGGTTTCACTGTAGCCCACCAGGATGCCCTCTATTGCATGAGATTCCCACATAGTATGTTTTTCTTTGGGAATATGTAAAAATACTTTGCATCTGAATATTCTTATGTTTTGTAGCTCAGGCTTCTTGCTGTTCCATTGTTCAAATGGAGTTTTCTCAATGGCTTAATCTGTTTTGAAGATAGCAACCTCTCATAATTGCTTCACCCCATCGCGATTCCACACATGGCTGTTAGGGGCATATGTCAGCTGTTCAAATCAGCTATGCCGGAAAAGTTGTGGACTCATCGCCCGAGCCCACAGCAATCAGGGGGAGCCTACTTTAGACAAAGCTATACGTGTAAGGTGGGAAAGGGGTTAAATGGAATTTGTCATTAGGTTTGTGCTATGCCAGAACAGCGGGATGAAGGGGCAGAAACTCTGATTCCAGTGATGTATCACTTACTGGGCTACTTGCTGCAGTTTTGGTAAAATCCCTGTTTTATCTGCTGCAGATCTACCAGTTTTCTGAACGCCCACACCACTGATTGGCAGCTTTATGTGTACACTGTGCATAGGGAGAAAACTGCCAATCAGTGTAGGGGGTGGGGTTATACAGAGCTCATGATTATGCAGGACTACATGACATCAGGTTAACTAGTACTCTAGTGATCAACAGCAAGCAGCACAGTTTGTGACACATCGCTGGAATCAGGGTCTCTTCTTTTATATTATGCTGTTCTCAGATTACATGGCAAAAGCTGGTGACAGATTCCATGTAAGCCATTTGATAGTTTTTTTAGAGAGACATTTAGATATAATTGGCCCTTTTTGCAATATTGCACAGATAGCCTAATTTAAAGGGACTCTTTTCAAGAGACCAATGTCCTTTAAAATGATCCTTCTAGCTTTGGCCGCAGTTTCCTAGTGGATAAATAACCAAGTCTTAATGTTTAGAAACTCCTAGACAAAGTAACTCCCCTGAATCCCTTAATGTAAGTGAGATCTTCAGTCATAATCCTCCCTCCTGCGGCAAACACTTAGCATTCCACTCGTCATCAGTCGTCTGCACCTGAATGGCTTCCAAAATTACCTGGTAAAACCTCAAATTTATGAAATTTGGGAACATTGTCTGACCCCTCATCTCCCAAAAGTATGTTTTTTTTATTCTTGTATTATCCTTCCTATCGGAATATAAATATGGAAAAGCTAAAAAATTAAATAAATAACAAATAAATAAATCAACAAATCAAGATAAAATATATTATGATATCACTTCTAATGAAGAAAGAACGGTGAGACATGATCACGATGATGCAACATATTGGCTGGCACTAAACAGCGGGAAGTCTCTGCTAGGAACTGCTGATGGGGCACTTTTTGCAATCAGCTCTTATCGTGACATTATTTGGCTACAATTCAACTGCTCCCTCTCGCCTCATGCCAAAACCAAAAACTATGTGTACATCACACAACAAAGGATTCATGTGTAAGGTGCTCAGGGCGGTAGCTGTGGGCAAGCTCCTGCTTCTGCACACCCTGGCTCCCCACAAAGAAACAGTGTCCCAGTCCATCAATGTTGTGCTGTGTACAATGCAGTGTACTCACTTTCAGGCCTTTGGTCCAGGATCAGCCGCACACACCAGGAGACTTACGGTTCATTATAACAAGTTCAACTTTGCTGGACAGATCAGTTACAACACTCCTCAGTGCCTAGTTCAGGCTGTAGGCCCCAGGCATTACAGGAATGTCTATAGGAAATTTGGTGCAACTTCATGCTGTCAGAACGATGACCCTTGAACTCAAACTTGACACGAACTTCACATATTTACACTGTCTGACTAAATCCAGGAAATGCATCCCTTTTTACCTTGACCGATGCCCTTTCCCATGCTGGTCTGGTTCCAAACTGTAACTGTATCGGTTCCTGCAGTCTATTGCTGAGATGATCTAACCTTTCATCGACATTCCAGCACAATTCTAACAATACTTATACTATACCTATCAATTATACACTAATAGGCCCATCATTGCCTATTTGCCCTTAACCCCTTAACCCCAAAGGGTGGTTTGCACGGGCCAATTTTTACAATTCTGACTACTGTCCCTGGAACGCTTTAACGGATCCTGATGATTCTGACATTGTTTTCTCGTGGCATATTGTACTTCATGATAGTGATAAAATTTCTTTGATATTACCTGCGTTTATTTGTGAAAAAAATGGAAATTTGGCAAAAATTTTGAAAATTTTGCAATTTTCCAACTTTAAATTTTTATGCCCTTAAATCACAGAGATATGTAATACAAAATACTTAATAAGTAACATTTCCCACATGTCTACTTTACATCAGCACAATTGTGGAACCAACATTTTTTTTTTTTAGGGAGTTATAAGAGTTAAAAGTTGACCAGCAATTTCTCATTTTTACAACACTATTTTTTTTTAGGGACCACATCACATTTGAAGTAATTTTGAGGGGTCTGTATGATAGAAAATAACCAAGTGTGACACCATTCTAAAAACTGCACCCCTCAAGGTGCTCAAAACCACATTTAAGAAGTTTAGTAACGCTTCAGGTGTTTCACAGGAATTTTTGGAATGTTTAAAAAAAGCAAACATTTAACTTTTTTTCACAAAAAATTTACATCAGCTCCAATTTGTTTCATTTTACCAAGGGTAAAAGGAGAAAATGGACCACAAAAGTTGTTGTAAAATTTGTCTTGAGTACACTGATACTCCATATGTGGGGGTAAACCACTGTTTGGGTGCATGGCAGAGCTCGGAAGGGAAGGAGCGCCATTTGACTTTTCAATTCAAAATTGACTGGAATTGAGATGGGATGCCATGTTGCGTTTTGAGAGCCCCTGATGTGCCTAAACATTGAAACCCCCCACAAGTGACACCATTTTGGAAAGTAGACCCCCTAAGGAACTTATCTAGATGTGTGGTGAGCACTTTGACCCACCAAGTGTTTCACAGAAGTTTATAATGCAGAGCCGTAAAAATAAAAAATCATATTTTTTCACAAAAATCATCTTCTCGCCCCCCAATTTTTTATTTTTTCAAGGGTAAGAAGAAATTGGACACCGAAAGTTGTTGTGCAATTTGTCCTGAGTACGCTGATACCCCATATGTGGGAGTAAACCACTGTTTGGGCGCATGGCAGAGCTCGGAAGGGAAGGAGCGCCATTTGACTTTTCAATGCAAAATTGACTGGAATTGAGATGGGACGCCATGTCACGTTTGGAGAGCTCCTGATGTGCTTAAAAATTGAAACCCCACCCACAAGTGGCACCATTTTGGAAAGTAGACCCCATAAGGAACTTATCTAGATGTGTTGTGAGAGCTTTGACCCTCTAAGTGTTTCTCTACAGTTTATAACGCAGAGCCGTGAAAATAAAAATTATTTTTTTTCTTCACAAAAAATATTTTAAACCCCCCAAATTTTTATTTTCCCAAGAGTAACAGGAGAAATTGGACCCCAAAGGTTGTTGTCCAATTTGTCCTGAGTACGCTGATGCCCCATATGTGGAGGGGAACCACCATTTGGGCGCATGGCAGAGCTCGGAAGGGAAGGAGCTCCGTTTTGAATGCAGACTTATATGGAATGGTCTGCAGGTGTCACATTGTATTTGCAGAGCCCCTAATGTACCTAAACAGTAGAAAACCCCCACAAGTAACCCCATATTGGAAACTAGACCCCCCGAGGAACATATCTAGATTTGTTGTGAGAACTTTGAACCCCCAAGTGTTTCACTACAGTTTATAATGCAGAGCCGTGAAAAAAAAATATTTTTTTTCCCACAAAAATGTTTTTTTAGCCCCCAAAATGTTTATTTTCCCAAGGGTGACAAGAGAAATTGGACCCCAAAATTGTTGTCCAATTTGTCCTGAGTATGCTGATACCCCATATGTTAGGGTAAACCCCTGTTTGGGCTCACGGGAGAGCTTGGAAGGGAAGAAGCACTGTTTTATATTTTCAACACAGAATTGGCTGGAATTGAGATCGGACGCCATGTCGCGTTCGGAGAGCCCTTGATGTGCCTACACAGTGGAAGCCCCAATTCTAACTGAAACCCTAACCCAAACACACCCCTAACCGTAATCCCAGCTTTACCCATAACCCTAACCACACCCCTAACCCGAACATGCCCCTAACACTAACCCCAACCACACCCCTAACTCCAACACGCCCCTAACCCCAACAGACCCCTAACCCTAATCCCAATTTTAACCACACCCCTAACTCCAACACACCCCTAACCCTAATCCCAACCATAACCCTAACCACACCCTTAACCCTGACACACCCCTAACCCTAATCCCAACCGTAAATGTAATCCAAACCCTAACCCAAACTTTAGCCCCAACCCTAACCTTAACTTTAGCCCCAACCCTAACCCTATCCCCAACCCTAACCCTAGCCCGACCCCTAACCCTAACCCTAATCGGAAAATGGAAATAAATAAAAATTTTTATTTTATTACTTTTCCCTAACTAAGGGGGTGATGAAGGGGGGTTTGATTTATTTTGAAAGCAGGTTTTTTAGCAGATTTTTGTGATTGGCAGCCGTCACACACTAAAAGACGCTTTTTATTGCAAAAAAATAGTTTTTGCGTCTCCACATTTTGAGAGCTATAATTTTTCAATATTTTGCTCCACAGAGTCATGTGAGGTCTCGTTTTTTGCGGAATGAGTTGATGTTTTTATTGGTACCATTTACAGCAAGTGACATTCTTTGATTGCTTTTTATGCCGATTTTTGTGAGGCAAAATGACCAAAAACCAGCTATTCATTAATTTTTTATTTTTTTTTTGGGGGGGGGGCGTTTATACCGTTCCACGTGTAAAATAGATAAAGCAGTTGTTTTCTTCGGGTCAGTACGATTACAGCGATACCTCATTTATATCATTTTTTTATGTTTTGGCACTTTTATACGATAAAAACTATTTTATAGAAAAAATAATTATTTTTGCATTCCTTTATTCTGAGGACTATAACTTCTTTATTTTTTCACTGATAATGCTGTATGGCAGGTCATTTTTGCGGGACAAGATGACGTTTTCAGCGGTACTATGGTTATTTATATCCGTTTTTTTGATCGTGTGTTATTCCACTTTTTGTTCGGCGGTATGATAATAAAGCATTGTTTTTTGCCTTGTTTTTTTTATTACGGTGATCACTGAAGGGGTTAACTAGTGGGACAGTTTTATAGGTCGGGTCATTACGGACGCGGCGATACTAAATATGTGTACGTTTATTGTTTTTTTTTTTTTAGATAAAGAAATGTCTTTATGGGAACAATATATATATATATATATATATATATATATATATATATATATATATATATATATATATATATATTTATTTTTTTTTTTTTTTTCTTTATTTAGGATTTTTTTTAATTTTTTTACATGTGTGAATATTTTTTTTTTACTTTATGACATTGCCCCGGGGAAGGGGGGGGAGGGCATCATGTTATAGGGTCAGATCGCTGATCTGACACTTTGCAAAGCAGTGTGTCAGATCAGCAATCTGACAGGCACTGCAGGGATGCTTGCAAGCCACCTCCCTGCAGGACCCGGAAGCAGCCCCGCGGCCATATTGGATCCAGGGGTGCACATAGTGCCGGATGTCAGCTGCGATAGTCAGCTGACACCCGGCCGATCGCATATGACGTACTATCCCGTCCCTGGGAATTAAGTCCCAGGTCAACTCGACGGGATTGTACACCATATGGGATTAAGGGGTTAATGTTCCTATATATCAGGACCTAAGAGCTAAACTACCCTATACTTTCTCTATACCTGAGCTCAGTATACCAGTTACCACAGACATTACCAATACAGTACATACACAGCAGCATCAGTACCTTTAACACTCTATGCATTTTACATTTGACATTATACCATAAAAACTCAATACATAAGCATGTTAGTATTCACACTACAATTATTGTCTTCAGTACCAGGTATACGACAGTCTCTGTCACACCATTACACCAGCGTAGGTAAATTAGAATAAATAATGCCGTCATATACTATACTATACATTATAAATTATGACAAAAGACTAAAGAACCTGAAAAAAACAAATGGTGCAATATTTTTAATGAAACCCAAATGCAAAAATGATTTTTAGCCCCAAATACATGCATTTAAGATAAAGAAGTTGTCCATCTCTGGGGACAATTTTTTTTTTTTAACCCCTTTCACAACCTTGGATGTATGGATACTTCCAGGAGATTTTGCGCTCACAGAAGCTGTGCGCACGTTATTCCCACAGGATGATCAGCTGATATCACAACTGACACCCGGCACTCACTGTCTCGGCAGATTGACCCCCTAAATGTTGTGATCAATATCGATTGCAGGATTTAGAAGGCAGGCAGAGGGAGGGAGCCATCTCTGCCCCCCCGACCAGTGCCCCCCGCGATGTCATTGCAGGGCCCAATCGTCGCCATGGTGACCCGATGTAGTAACGATGACATGCGGGTCACCAGGCTCTAGCATGTTAGTTAGATCATGCGCTGTGCATGATCTAACCAACTTGTGTCAGTGCAGCACTGAGAGTTGCAAAGCATAGGAGTGTTCCTGCATTGTTATGCTTTATAACTGCGATCAGAGAGCTTAAAGTGAAAGTCCCATAGTGGGACAAAGTTCAAAATTCAAAAAAAGTTGTAAAAAAATTTGTTAAAAAAATGACATAATAAAAAAAAATAAAAACATTGTACCCATAAATTTTCGGAAAAAATAAAATAAAATAAGAAACGTACACAAGTTTGATATTGCCGCATCTGGAACGACCCACCCTGTAAAAATGTCACTAATTAACCCCTTCAGTGAACACAGTAAAAAAAAATGAGGCAAAAAAAACCGATGCTTTATGATTATGCCACCGGAGAAAAATATGATTAAAATGTGCTCAAAAAGACGAATATAAATAAAAATGGTATAGATGAAAATGTCATCTTGTCTTGCAAAAAAACAGGCAGTCATACAGCTCCATTAGCTGAAAAATTAAAAAAAGTTATAGCTCTCAGAATAAAGAGATGCAAAAAAAAATAATTTTCTCTATGAAATAGGTTTTAATGTGTGAAAGTGGCAAAAATATATATAAAAACAATATAAATGTGGTATCACTGTAATCGTACTGACCCGAATAATAAAGCTACCTTATCAATTTTACCACAAGCTGAAAGGCATAAAAAACAAAACAAAAAACAATTCCGGAATTGCTGGTATTTGTTCATTGTGCCCCTCAAAAATCGGAATAGAAAGCGATCAAAAATGTACTTTGCCCAAAAATGGTACCAATAAAAATGTCAACTCGTTCCGAAAAAAGCAAGCCCTCACATGACTCTGTAAGCCGAAATATGGGAAAATTATAGCTATCAAACTATGGCGATGCAAAAATGGGTATCGGAGTACTCAGGAGAAATTGCACAACAAGTTGTATGGAGCAATTTCTCCTTTTATCCTTGTAAATTGTTTTTGACTAAAATAAACATTTTGGTGGGAAAATTTAGATTTTTGTATTTTCACAGCTGGGAGTTCAAGGTGCTCACCACACATCTAGATACATTCCTTGAGGGGTCTAGATAACAAAATGGGGTCACTTGGGGGGGGGGGGAGGTTACCACTGTTTAGGAACATCAGGGGCTCTCCAAACGCAAGATGGCATCCGCTCTCGATTACAGCCAATTTTGAGGTAAATAAGTCAAACCGTGCTCCTCCTTCACCCTCTGACCCCTGCTGTGCTCCCAAACAGTACTATTCCTCCACTGTGCTCCACATATGGGGCAACAGGGTGCTCAGGAGAAATTGCTCAACAAATTTTGTGGTCAACTTTCTCCTGATATCTTGTGAAAATAAAGAAATTTAGGTCCAGAGTACAATTTTTCAGAAAAAAAGTTAAATGGTCATCTTTTCTTCCACATTGCACAAGTTCCTGTGAAGTACCTGAAGGGTTAACAAACCGCTTGAATGTGGTTTTGAGCACCTTGAGGGGTGCAGTTTTATAATGGTGTCAATTTTTGGTATTTTCTGTCATATAGACCCCTCAAAGGCTAGGCTCACATCGCGTTAGGTGCTATCTGTTTAACGGATCCGTTACTAAGCGGCACTAACGCAATGTAACGTATCCGATAATGCACCTATTGCCATCCATTATCGTAATGCATCCTAACGCATGTCAAAATTGGCATGCGTTAGCGATGATGCGTTACTTCACTATACGATGTACACAGAAATCTGCCAATCAGTGGTGTGGGTGGGGTTATACACAGCTCAGCATTCCGAGCTTTGCTAGATCGGCAGAAGAGAAAACAGTATCTCTATCATAATTGCTGCACCCACTAAACTAAGTGAAACATCTCTGGAAACAGAGTCTCAGCCCCTACACGTGCTGCTTTCGGATTACATAGTAATAACCTGCTAACAGATTCCCCTTGAAGTAGTTTAAAACATATATAATCGTTTCCCAGAACTGATTAATGTTATTTTATGTGTTCCAGAGGATTCTTCCATTTTTCCATTCACTCTTGTGATTGTATAACAGGCAGATCCACCATCTAGGATTCCCAGAAAATGTTGGGTGACAACTCTTATGAGAAGTGTAATGGTCGTAGAAACAGGTGATGACACCAAGTATTACACATCCAAGATTATGCTTTGGTTCTGTCTTGTAAAAGAAAAGTTTTTGTGAGTTGAAGTTGCATGGCGGTTATCAGTCAGGAAATAATGTCAGTGACACCACCGGAACTATACACCTGCACCGCCTGTGAAACTCACCCCCGGGGGTACTGATAACGTGAGGCCTGTGATTCTCATATTTGCCAACTCGATAAACCTTCAGCACCAACTCAGCGCGACCGCCACAGAGATGTCAGAGGATCAACTTTCTTTCTCTCTGTGGCGGCACGAAGCCGAGTCCCTGCAGGAACAAAGGGCGACTGTTGAGATTTCACCCATATGAGCCGAACCATTGTTTCCTGGGCAGAGACGGCTCATTCATACTGGCAAAGACGAGAAATTCCTCCCAGCAATTATACCCAACATTTACTTAACTGATTAAGAAGATGATTTGTCACATTAACATTCTGAAGAAATCACAACAAACCCAGAAGAAAAAGATTGCCAGAGTCTCGAGGAGAAGGCAATGTTCAGATTCTGCACAAAACCAGAAGACACAACACTGTACAGAGGAAATCCAAATATTCTTCTCCATAGGAGGCGATAGTATAATACATATACTGCTGAGTAGTGTTGAGCATTCCGATACCGCAAGTATCGGGTATCGGCCGATATTTGCGGTATCGGAATTCCGATACCGAATTCCGATACTTCCCGCGTATCGGATACCGGAATCGGAAGTTCCCAGAATTTAAACTGAACGCAGCAGCCAATGAGGAATGATTGGAAGTGTGGGCACATCCTGTTTAGCATGGTGGGCATGTAAGTACTGGCAAGGCTGTGATTGGCTGCTGAAATGATGTCACTCTGCACTATAAAAAACGCTGCCGCCATTTTGCGCTCACTCTGCTGTGATTTCAGTTAGGGAAAGGACGCTGTGTTCTAACTGAGGGCCAGTTGAGCTAGCTAATTGCTTTATTTCCCTTTCCAAAGGCTAATTTAGCAAAACGCTGTGTGTTCTTCACTGTTCATCTTGCTCTTGCCTTGCAGCGCTGTTTTAACAGCGTTCTGCAAGGTCTCTGTGTGTGTGTGTGTGTGTGCAGCTCACTCTGTAGTCTGTGTGCAGCCATATACCCGGTTGTATTCAGCTCAGGGGGGGTTCACACTGCCTCACACAGTTGTCCTTTTTTGCTCATAGTGCAGCCTGCTGCACATTTTTTCTCAAATTTCCTATTAGTGTTTTTCCACCCGTCTCCAGCTAAATTGTGGAAAAACACTACATAGGATAACCTAGAGGGGTTTTTTGGGCCTTGCAGCGCCGTTTACGGCTGTCTGCACGGTCTCCGTGTGAGCCCAGCTCGCCCTGTAGTCTGTGTGCAGCCATAGCCGGTTGGATTCAGCTCAGGGTTCGTTACTGGCTCATACCTTGAGAAAAATTTTCCTTTCTTTCAAATAGTGCAGCCTGTTTAAAAATTTTAAAAAAAATTCCCTATTAGTGTTTTTCCACCCGTCTCAAGCTAAATTGTGGAAAAACAGTACATAGGATAACCTAGAGGGGGTTTTTTGGGCCTTGCAGCGCCGTTTACGGCTGTCTGCACGGTCTCCGTGTGAGCCCAGCTCGCCCTGTAGTCTGTGTGCAGCCATAGCCGGTTGGATTCAGCTCAGGGTTCGTTACTGGCTCATACCTTGAGAAAAATTTTCCTTTTTTTCAAATTGTGCAGCCTGTTTAAAAATTTTAAAAAAAATTCCCTATTAGTGTTTTTCCACCCGTCTCCAGCTAAATAGTGGAAAAACACTACATAGGATAACCTAGAGGAGGGTTTTTTGGCCTTGCAGCGCCGTTTACGGCTGTCTGCACGGTCTCCGTGTGATTTAAACTAGCTCTGTAGCCCGATCTGCACAAAAAAAAAAAGTAAAGTTCACCAAACACAACTTAACACTTGTGTAGGCCACATTTGAAAAATAATAAAGTTTAGTCCACACTTTACAACATTAGTGTTTCTTACACCTGTTAGGAGGAGCATTTCAGGAATAAGCACACTAAGGCCTTAGTACTTTTCTGCTTATCTTTATCTGTCAACCAAGATGAAGAGGGCAGGGAGTAAGGCACGTGGGCGTGGGCGCGGAGCAGGGAGAGGAGCAGGGAGAGGACGTGGTGATTCTGTGCCTGCTGCGGGCGCCGGTGACTCGTCGTCACTCAGTTTCAGCAGGGAACAGTCCTTCATGCGCAGCTTTGTCGGAGAGCGCCGTGCACCGCTGCTGCGTGAAGACCAAATTGAAGCCGTTGTCGGGTGGATGGCAGCTAACGCCTCGGCATCGACTTCAGTTAGTGCCACATCCTCTCAGGCACAGAGCACTGGAGAGCAGCCATCTGTCTCTTCACCACCTGCCAAATTGGCCAGGCAGTCAGAGAGCCCAGGACAGGAGCCGTCTCTACTTCTGTTCTCTGAATCTCTTGGCTTGGAAACAGGGGGCCAGCCAAGCAGCATTGGAGAAATGGAAGAGGCAGTGTGCAGTGATGCCCAACAGCTTTTTCTCTCTGACTCTGAAGAGGCAGGTGGGCCAGTGCCTCCGGTGACCACAGCGCAGTACGCATCTGATGATGAAACTCAGGTGCCGCTTTCTGATGCGTACTGTGCTGCCGAGACTACCCAGGAGGAGCAGTTGGTGGCAGAGGGTAGTGGAGATGATGAGGTCCTTGACCCATCGTGGCGTGAGGAACAGGAAGGTGGTGGGAGCAGCTCTGAGGAAGAGCTTCCCCTTACGGGCCAAAGAGGGAGAGGGAGGGGGAAGACTGCGGAGCCTGTAGCCTCCACTTTGGCACCCGTTAGGAGCCTGTCTCTTTCCAAAGCCAAAAAGGGTGCTCCCAAGACTTGCAGTGCCTGGTCCTTTTTTGACACAGTTGCAGATGACATTTGTTTTGTCAAATGCAAGCTGTGTCATCAGAAAGTAAAAAGAGGGAAAAATGTCAGCAACCTCAATACCACAAATATGTGGAAACATGTGCGGACCAGGCACGCGGTGGAGTTACAGAAACAGACTGAAGATGTAGGCCAACCAACAGCGGCAGCTACCACCTCTTCAGCTCGTGTTGCCTCTTCCTCCAGCTCACGCACAGCTGGTTTGGCTTCCTCCCAGGATCGCCATGGAAGAACCTCTGGCACTGTTGTCCAGAGACCTTGTGTAATTCCACCCACAGCACCACCTTCCCAGTCATCCTCACACTCCCAGTCTACTCTACAGCCATCGGTAGTACAGGCATGGGAGAAAAGGCGGGCATTCTCGGCCAACCACCCCCGAGCACAGGCTCTGAATGCAGGCATTGCCAAACTGTTGTCCCTGGAAATGCTCTCGTTCAGGCTGGTGGAGACTGACAGCTTCCGTGACTTGATGGCATTGGCAGTCCCACAGTACAAGGTGCCCAGCCGCTTTTACTTCAGCAGGCAGGCTGTCCCTGCCCTGCACAGGCATGTTGAGGCAAACATAAAACATGCGCTACTGAACGCCGTCAGTAGCAAGGTCCACCTCACCACCGATGCGTGGACCAGTCAGCATGGACAGGGGCGATATGTTTCCCTCACTGCCCATTGGGTTAATGTTGTTGAGCCAGGTACAGATCGTGCGAGTGGCGCAGGACGTGTCCTGCCCACTCCAAGGATTGCAGGAATCCAGTCTGTATGCATCGACTCCTCCTCTTACACCAGTTCCTCAGATTCCTCTCTGCAGGATCCGTCACAGTCCACCTCCACATGGACCCGTGAACGTTTACCTATGACCGACATGAGCACAGCCGTGGCCAAACGTCAGCAGGCCATCTTGAAACTAGTTTCATTGGGGCATCGAAGCCACACAGCGCAGGAGCTCTGAAATGCCATCAAGCAGGAGAGCGATGTGTGGTTACTGCCAGCGAATCTCCAGCCAGGCATGGTAGTGTGTGACAATGGCCGAAATCTGGTGGCAACTTTGGCCCTTGGCAACCTCACTCACATCCCATGTCTGGCACATGTGCTCAATTTGGTTGTGCAGAGTTTTCTGAGGGACTATCCGGATCTTGATGCCCTGCTGCACAAGGTCCGCCTAGAGTGTGCTCACTTGCGGCGTTCCAGCTTGGCCAGATCCCGCACTGCTGCTCTGCAGCGCCGATTCCGCCTTCCGGAACACCGCATCATATGTGACCTACCTACCCGGTGGAATTCCACGTTACATATGTTGGAGCGGTTGTGTGAGCAGCAGCAAGCAGTTATGGAGTACCAGCTGAATCAGGCGCAAAGAAGTCGCAGTTAGCGCCGATCAGACTTCACAACCACAGAGTGGGCCACTATGAAGGACGTCTGCCAATTCCTTTTGATTATTCCACGCAGATGGCAAGTGCAGATGATGCACTAGTCAGCATGACTGTCCCCCTTATCTGCCTGCTTCAGCAAACTTTGCAAGGGTTAAGGGATGATGTTGTGGAAGAGGTGGAGGATGAGGAGTCACCTTTTCCATCAGCTTCTGGAGAGTCAGCGCCACGTGGTTCCTCACAAAGGGGTACGCAGGGGCCAATTTGTGAGGAGGATGAGGAGGAGTCAATGGAGGAGGAAGAGCTCCGTCCAGAGGAGGGAGCGACACAATTGTCCAGTGGTCAGTGTGTACAGCGAGGGTGGGGTGATGACGAGCGGGCAGAGATCATGTCTCAAGCAGGGGACAGCGTTTCTGGGCCAGTTGGCACTCTGCAGCACATGGTGGATTTCATGCTGCAGTGCCTGAGAAACGACTGCCGCATCGACCATATTCTCAACATGCCTGATTATTGGGTGTTCACCCTCCTCGATCCTCGCTACCGGGACAACGTCCAAAACCTCATCCCTGCGTTGACCCGGGAGCGTAAATTGCGGGAGTACCACGACACACTGGTGAATTCCATCATCTTCTCCTGTCCAACTGAGAGGAGTGCTGCTAGTGCTTTACAAAGCAGCTCAGTGCGTCGAGGCAGTGGGGGAGGCTCTGCCCAAAGAGGGAGCAGAAGCAGTGCCTCTGCCCAAGGCAAGCCCAGTATGGCACAACTCTGGCACACTTTTGTGTGCCCGCCCCAAATGTCTACACCATCACCGGCGGCTCCAGTCAGCAGGAGGCAACGGTTCCGTCAGATGGTGACAGACTACATGGCTTGCCCTCTTACTGTACTCCCAGACGGCTCTTCCCCGTTCAAGTTTTGGGTCTCTAAGCTGGATACATGGCCAGAGCTAAGCCAGTATGCATTGGAGGTGCTGGCTTGCCCTGCGGCTAGTGTCTTATCGGAACATGTCTTTAGTGCCGCAGGTGGTGTACTAACAGACCGTCGCATGCGACTATCCTCCGATAACGTTGACCGGCTTACTTTCCTGAAAATGAACCAGGCCTGGATCTCGCAGGAATTTGCCACTCCTCTGCCTGATTAAGTAATTGGGTGTCATCCAGGTCTCCTGCTGTGTTCATCTTTCTACCACCTGAACTGCTATTCCTGGGCTCCAACACCGCCAGTTGCGGCTCAGAAGTGCAGGCTGCACAGTAAAAACATACGACCCAGTGTTATTGGGTTTCAGTAACGTCAGCTGATCCCCAGCTGTGTAGCCGGCAATGTGTCCTGCAACCGCCACGCTGGCACAACAACCTAAATGTAAGGGAACCTGTCCCCCCCCCCCCCCGTCGTTTGTTACTGAAAGAGCCATCTTGTGCAGCAGTAATGCTGCACAAGGAAAAGGTAGCTCTTTTAGTTTAGCTCCTTGCACACGCAGAACTTAACACTTATAAAATGTGTTCACTGATACCGTTATACTGTCCCGGAGCTGGGACTTTCCTTCGTAATGTGACGCAGCACAGCCGTCATTCCTACCCCCTTGGTGCCATGCGCTGCCTCCTCAGCGTTGTTTTAAGCTGTCACGGAGCCTGCGCTGTTCTGTTATCCCTTGGGCATGCCCTATTTGCGCTGCCTGTCTTCTGACATAATTTGGTGTCAGGCTGGCTGCGCCTGTGCGGCCGCGCTGCCCGAGATCCCGCCTCGCAGTGTCTTCTGATTGAGTCACACTGCGGGCCTGGGATCCATGGGCATGCGCAGTGCATATCTTCCCCTCGGGCTCTCGCTCATTTCCCTCCGCCTTCTTTAGACTGTGCGCCGTCAGCTGATCCCTAATAGCATGCCACGGCCGTGACACCGCACAGTCTGAAGAAGAGGGAAGGAGGGGAGTGAGAGTCGAGGATATGCACTGTGCATGCCCATGGTTCCAAGGCCCGCAGTGGGATTACGTTAGACGAGACTGCGAGGTGGGATCTGGAGCAGCGTGGACGCACAGGCACTGACAGCCTGACACCAAATTATGTCAGAAGACAGGCAGCGCTAATTGGGCATGGCCAAGGGCTAACAGAACAGTGCAGGCTCCGTGACAGCTTAAAACAATGCTGAGGAGGCAGCGCACGGCACCAAGGGGATAGGAATGACAGCTGTGCTGTGTCCCATTACGAAGGAAATTCGCACCTCCGGGACGGTTTAACGGTATTAGGGGACACATTTTTAGTGTTTACTTCGGTGTTTGCAAGGAGCATAATTAAAAGAACCACCTTTTCCTTTTGCATCCTTAGTGCTGCACAAGATGGCTCTTTCAGCTACAAACGTCTTGGGGGGGGGGGGTTAAAGGTTCCCTTTCAACTTGCTCCAATCAGGCTTCGGCCTACACTCTGTTCCTCTGCTCCTCCTGCTGTCCCTGGGCTCTAACACCGCCAGTTGGTGCCTGGAAGTGCTGTGTGCACAGTCAACAGTCGCTCCTCTGTTATTGGGGTTCAGTAACGTCAGCTGATCCCCAGCTGTGTATCCGGCAACGTGTCATGCGACCGCCACGCTGGCACAACTAAAATGTAAGGGGACCTGTCCCCCCCCCCCCCCAGGCGTTTGTTACTGAAAGAGCCACCATGTGCAGCACTAATACTGCACAAGGGAAAGGTCGCTCTTGAAATTATGCTCCTTGCAAACGCTGAACTACACACTCATGTAATGTGTCCCCTCACACCGTCCAACCGTCCCGGAGGTGGGACTTTCCTTTGTAATGTGACGCAGCACAGCCGTCATTGCTACCCCCTTGGCACCGTGCGCTGCCTCCTTAGCGTTGTTTGATTCCGTCATGGACCCTGCGCTGTTATGTTATCCCTTGGCCATGCACAGTTTGCGCTGCCCGTCCTCTGACATCATTTGTTGTCGTCCTGGCTGCGCCTGTGCGTCCACGCTGCCCGAAATCCCACCTCGCAGTGTCGTCTAATGTGATCCCACAGTGGGCCTGGTATCCATGGCCATGCGCAGTGCATATACTAGCCTCTCACTCCCCTTCTTCACGCTTCTTCAGACTAGGCGGCGTCAGCTGATCCCTAATAGCATGCCACGGCCGTGACGCCGCACAGTCTGAAGAAGCAGGAAGGAGGTGAGTGAGAGGCGATGATATGCACTGCGCATGCCCATGGATCCCTGGCCCGCAGTGGGACTACATTAGATGACACTGCAAGGTTGGATCTCGGGCAGCTTGGACGCACAGGCACTGCCAGCCTGACACCTACATGATGTCAGAAGACGGGCACCGCTAACTGTGCATGGCCAAGGGATAACATTACAGCGCGGGCTCCGTGACAGAACCAAACAACGTTGAGGAGGTGGCGCCCGGCACCAAGGGGGTTGGAATGACGGCTGTGCTGTGTCACATTACAAAGGAAAGTCCCACTTCCGGGATGGTTTGACGGTGTGAGGGGACACATTATATGAGTGTGTACTTCAGCGTTTGCAAGGAGCATAATTTTCGGAGCCACCATTTTCCATGTGCAGTATTACTGCTGTACAAGATGGCTCTTTCAGCAACAAATGCCTGGGGGGGGGGGGTTAAAGGTTCCCTTTCAACTTGCTCCACTGCAGGCTTCGGCCTACACTCTGCTCCTCTTTGATTCCCTGGGTTTCAACACTGTCAGTTGCCACCTGGAAGTGTTGTCTACACAGAAAAAACACTAGGTGATGTGTCAGTGGGGTTCAGCACCGCCAGCTGTTCCCCTGCTGTGTAGTCGGCAACGTGTCCAGCACAAGCCACGCTGGCACAACAGAACAAAAGCTGCCACCAGTGCAGGCTTCGGCCTAGACTCTGCTCCTCTCCTCTCCTCCTCCTGCTGATCCTGGGCTCAAACACCGCTAGTTTTTGCCCGGAAGTGCTAGCTGCACAGAGAAAAACACCAGCCAATGTGTTAGTGGGGTTCAGCACCGCCAGCTGTTCCCCTGCTGTGTAGCCGGCAACGTGACCTGCAAACGCCACGCAGGCACATGAACTGAAATTAAAGGGAAACTGGCCCCACCCCCCCAGGTGTTTCTATGTATAACAGCCACCTAGTACAGCAGTACTGCTGCATTTGTACAAGGTGGCTGTTTTTTTATCCTTGCCCACGTAGAATTAAACACGTAAAATATGTGTCTCATTACAGACCATTACAATGTCCCTGAGGTGGGACTTTACTTTTTAATGACACGCACCACCCCCCTTGGTAGCGCTGCCCGTCTTCTGACATCATTGGTTGGCTGCCTGTGCCTGTGCGTCCGCCCTGCCCGACACAACCCCCCTCGTTTCATATATTTTGGCTGCGAGGGTGTGATTGATGGGCATGTGCAGTGCATATGTTCGCCTGTCTTAACTCATCTCCTTCCGCCTTCTTCAGACTGTGCGGCCTCCTGGCCGTGGTAGGCGATAAGGGATCAGCTGAGGCCGCCCAGTCTGAAGCAGGTGTAAGGACATGTGTGAGCGGCAAACATATTTACTGCACAAGGCCACGAATCCCAGCCACGCAGTGTGATTTTTTTGAAAACACACTGTGGGCCTGGGATTCATATCCATTGCTAACCGCAACGGCCAACATGAAATGAGGTGAGAAGACAGGCAGCGCTCACAGCGCATGGCCAAGGGATCACAATAGCGCAGACTCCTGTACAGCTAATACAACGCTCAGGAATCTGCGCCCACCACCTAGGTGTAAATTTTGACACCTGTGCTGCGTCTCCTTAAAAAGACAAGTCACGCCTCCACTACTGTTTGACAGTATAATGGCCTAAATAGTGTACGTGTTTTATTCAGCGTGTGCAAGGAGCAAACTAAATAGAGCAACTTTTTACTTGTGCAGCATTAATGCTGCACAAGGTGTGGCTCTTGTACCTTGCAACACCTGAGGGGGGGTTAAAGGTTACCTTTGAAATTGGTTCAACTAGGCTTCGGCCTACACTCTGCTCCTCTCCTGCTGACCCTGGGCTCAAACACCGCCAGTTTCTGCCCGGACATGCTAGCTGCACAGAGAAAAACACCAGCCAATGTGTTAGTGGGGTTCAGCACCGCCAGCTGTTTCCCTGCTGTGTAGTCGGCATCGTGTCCAGCACAGGCCACGCTGGCACAACCGACCAAAAGCTGCCACCAGTGCAGGCTTCGGCCTACACTTTGCTCCTCTCCTCCTCCTGCTGACCCTGGGCTCTAACACCGCCAGTTTTTGCCCGGACATGCGAGCTGCACAGAGAAAAACACCAGTCAATGTGTCAGTGGGGTTCAGCAACGCCAGCTGTTCCCCTGCTGTGTAGCTGGCAACGTGTCCTGCAAACGCCACGCAGGCACATGAACTGAAATTGAAGGAAGCCTGCCCCCCACCCCCAGGTGTTTCTATGTATAACAGCCACCTTGTACAGCAGTACTGCTGCATTTGTACAAGGTGGCAGACTTTTTCTCCTTGCCCACGTTTAATTAAACACGTACTAAATGTGTCTCATTGAGACCATTCCACTGTCCCTGAGGTGTGACTTTCCTTTCTAATGATACGCAGCACCACCCTTGTTAGCGCTGCCCGTCTTTTGACATCATTGGTTAGCTGGCTGCGCCTGTGCGTCTGCCCTGCTCGAAACAACGCCCCTCGGTGTCTTATTTTTTTGGACAACGAGGATGTGATTGATGGGCATGTGCAGTGCATATGTTTGCCTGTGTTCACTCATGTCCTTCCGCCTTCTTCAGACTGGGTGGCCTCATGACCGCGGCATGCGATAAGGGATCAGATGAGGCCGCCCAGTCTGAAGCAGGTGTAAGGACATGTGTGAGCGGCAAACATATTTACTGCACAAGGCCACGAATCCCAGCCACGCAGTGTGATTTTTCGAAAACACACTGTGGGTCTGGGATTCATGTCCATCGCTAACCGCAACGGCCGACATGAAATGAGGTCAGAAGACAGGAAGCGCTCACAGCGCATGGCCAAGGGATAACAAGAGCACAGACTCCTGTACAGCAAATAACAACGCTCAGGAAGCTGCGCCCATGCACCAAGGTGTTATTTTCGACACCTGTGCTGCTTTTCTTTAAAAAGACAAGTCACGCCTCCACTACTGTTCTACAGTAGAATGGGCTAAATAGTGTACGTGTTTTATTCAGCGTGTGCAAGGAGCAAAATTAAGAGAGCAACCTTTTACTTGTGCAGCATTAATGATGCACAAGGTGTGGCTCTTGTACCTTGCAACACCTGATATGTTATATGTTATATGTTATAATATGTTAAAGGTTACCATTGAAATTGGTTCAACTAGGCTTCGGCCTACACTCTGCTCCTCTCCTCCTCCTGCTGACCCTGGGCTATAACACCACCAGTTGTAGCCTGGAAGTGCTAGCTGCACAGAGAAAAACACCCGCCAATGTGATAGTGGGGTTCAGCACCGCCAGCTGTTCCCCTGCTGTGTAGCCGGCATCGTGTCCAGCACAAGCCACGCTGGCACAACTGACCAAAAGCTGCCACCAGTGCAGGCTTCGGCCTACACTCTGCTCCTCTCCTCCTCCTGCTGCCCCTGGGCTCAAACACTGCTAGTTTTTGCCCGGAAATGCGAGCTGCACAGAGAAAAAAAACAGCCAATGTGTTAGTGGGGTTCAGCACCGCCAGCTGTTCCCCTGCTGTGTAGCCTGCATCGTTTCCAGCACAAGCCACGCTGGCACAACTGACCAAAAGCTGCCACCAGTGCTGGCTTCGGCCTACACTCTGCTCCTCTCCTCCTCCTGCTGACCCTGGGCTCTAACAACGCTAGTTTTTGCCCGGAATTGCTAGCTGCACAGAGAAAAACACCAGCCAATGTGTTAGTGGGGTTCAGCACCGCCAGCTGTTCCCCTGCTGTGTAGCCGGCAACGTGACCTGCAAACGCCACGCAGGCACATGAACTGAAATTGAAGTGAGCCTGCCCCCCACCCCCATGTGTTTCTATGTATAACAGCCACCTTGTACAGCAGTACTGCTGCATTTGTACAAGGTGGCTGACTTTTTCTCCTTGCCCACGTGGAACTCAACACGTACAAAATGTGTCTCATTAGAGACCATTACAATGTCCCTGAGGTGTGACTTTCCTTTTTAATGACACGCAGCACCCCCATTGTTAGCGCTGCCCGTCTTCAGACATCATTGGTTGGCTGGCTCTGCCTGTGCGTCCGCCCTGCCCGACACAACGCCCCTCGTTGTCTCATATATTTTGACTGTGAGGGTGTGATTGATGGGCACGAGCAGTGCATATGTTCGCCTGTCTTCACTCCCCTCCTTCCGCCTTCTTCAGACTGTGCGGCCTCATGGCCGTGGCAGGCAATAAGGGATCAGCTGAGGCCGCCAATCTGAAGCAGGTGTAAGGACATGTGTGAGCGGCGAACATATTTACTGCACAAGGCCACGAATCCCAGCACCGCAGTGTGACTTTATGGAAAGGCACTGTGGGTCTGGGATTTATGGCCATCGTTAACCGCACCGGCCAACATGAAATGAGGTCATAAGACGGCCTGCACTAACAGGGTATTGCCAAGGGATAACACAAGAGCGCACTCTCCTGTACTGCAAATAACAACGGTAAGGAGTCTGCGCCCAGCACCTAGGTGTAAATTTTGACACCTGTGCTGCGTCTTCTTCAAAAGAAAAGTCACGCCTCCACTACTGTTTGACATTATAATGGGCTAAATAGTGTACGTGTTTTATTCAGCGTGTGCAAGGAGCAAAATGAAGAGAGCAACCTTAGACTTGTGCAGCATTAATGCTGTTCAAGGTGTTGCTCTTGTACCTTGAAACACTTGAGGGGGGGTTAAAGGTTTCCTTTGAAATTGGTTCAACTAGGCTTCGGCCTACACTCTGCTCCTCTCCTCCTCCTGCTGACCCTGGGCTCTAACACCGCCAGTTTTTGCCCGGATGTGCTAGCTGCACAGAGAAAAACAACAGCCAATGTGTTAGTGGGGTTCAGCACCGCCAGCTGTTCCCCTGCTGTGTAGCCGGCATCGTGTCCAGCACAAGCCACGCTGGCACAACCGACCAAAAGCTGCCACCAGTGCAGGCTTCGGCCTACACTTTGCTCCTCTCCTCCTCCTGCTGACCCTGGGCTCTAACACCGCTAGTTTTTGCCCGGAAATGCGAGCTTCACAGAGAAAAATAACAGCCAATGTGTTAGTGGGGTTCAGCACCGCCAGCTGTTCCCCTGCTGTGTAGCTGGCAATGTGTCCTGCAAACGCCACGCAGGCACATGAACTGAAATTGAAGGAAGCCTGCCCCCCACCCCCAGGTGTTTCTATGTATAACAGCCACCTTGTACAGCAGTACTGCTGCATTTGTACAAGGTGGCTGACTTTTTCTCCTTGCCCACGTGGAACTCAACACGTACAAAATGTGTCTCATTGAGACCATTCCACTGTCCCTGAGGTGTGACTTTCCTTTGTAATTATACACAGCACCCCCCTTGGTAGCGCTTCCCGTCTTTTGACATCATGGTTAGCTGGCTGCGCCTGTGCATCCGCCCTGCGTGAAACAACGCCCCTCGTTGTCTTATTTATTTTGTCAGCGAGGGTGTGGTTTATGGGCACGAGCATTGCATATCTTCGCCTGTCGTCACTCATCTCCTTCCGCCTTCTTCAGACTGTTCGGCCTCCTGGCCGCGGCATGCGAAAAGGGATCAGCAGAGGCCGCCCAGTCTGAAGCAGGTGTAAGGACGTGTGTGAGCGTCGAAAATATTTACTGCTCAAGGCCACGAATCCCAGCACCGCAGTGTGACTTTATGAAAAGGCAGTGTGGGTCTGGGATTTATGGCCATCGTTAACCGCAGCGGCCAACATGAAATGAGGTCATAAGACGGGCAGCGCTAACAGGGCATTGCCAAGGGATAACACAAGAGCGCAGACTCCTGTACAGCAAAAAACAACGCTCAGGAAGCAGCGCCAAGCACAAAGGCGTTATTTGGGACACCTATGCTGCGTCTCCTTAAAAATACAAGTCACGCCTCAACTACAGTTTGACTGTAGAATGGGCTAAATTGTGTACGTGTTGCATTCAGCGTGTGCAAGTAGACAAATTAATAGAGCAACCTTTTCTTGTGCAGCATTAATGCTGCACAAGGTGTGGCTCTTGTACTTTGTAACACCTGAGGGGGGGTTAAAGGTTACCTTTGAAATTGGTTCAACTAGGCTTCGGCCTACACTCTGCTCCTCTCCTCCTCCTGCTGACCCTGGGCTGTAACAACGCTAGTTTTTGCCCGGAAGTGCTAGCTGCACAGAGAAAAACACCAGCCAATGTGTTAGTGGGGTTCAGCACCGCCTGCTGTTCCCCCACTGTGTAGTCGGCAAAGTGTCCTGCAAACGCAACGCAGACACAAAGCTGACTCCAGTGCAGGCTTCGGCCTACACTCTGCTCCCCCTGCTTACCCTTTGCTCCAACACCGCTAGTTGGGGCTGTAGGATGACAATGTTTGATAGGCAAAGCATCCGGGTTCCAGCACCGCCAGCTGGTTCTCGGCAGTGTTTTTGTCACAGGTACTCCCTCGTGCCAAACCTGGTTCCAGCACCGTCAGCTGTTTCCGGGTATTGTCAGCTGGTTCCGGGCCGAGCCTTTGGCTTAGGTGCCTCCTTCTGGGTATCCGAGTTCCGCCAACGCCAGGCGGTCCTTGGTAGTGCTTTTTAGCACGGGTACCTCCTGCTTAGTAACCGGGTTCCAGTAACGTCAGCTGGTCCTCGGTAGTTCCATAGGCTCTTGAACCTTCGGGTAGCCATCCGAGTTCCAGTTCCATCAGCTGGTTCTTGGCATTTTCTCAGCCTTCTTGTACCTTCTGCTACATTTCCAAGTTGAAGACCCTAAAGTCGACGACCCGGAAGACCACCCCGATGACGACGACGACCCGGAAGACCACCCCGATGACGACGGCGGAGACGACGACGGCGGAGACGACGACGGCGGAGACGACGACGGCTGAGACAACGACGGCGGAGATGACGACACTGGAGACGACGACCCTGGAGACGACGACATGGAAGACCGAGAAGCAGAAGAACAAGAGGCTGCAGAACAAAGAGCAGATGAACATTAAGCATAAGACTTAATATCAGAGCAAAAGATATTATCTAAATTATATGCAGAAGAAGACTAAGCAGTGTATGGAGGTGAGTCCGTTCCTCCTCGGGGTGCCCCTGGATAAAGCCTGATGCTGCAGGCCAAACTGAACGCGGACAAATGTAACTTTTGTGACTGGCAGAACAGAAGGTGTAATCTTCCAACTTTTATAGATAACAACTACGGGAATGCCTGTCACAAATGAGAATATGATGAAGAAGTAGAATAGGAAGAATAATAACAGTGGAATAAAAAGAATATGTAGAATAGGAAGAATAATAATAGTTGAATAAAATGAATATGAAAAAAAGGTAAAGGATGAAGAAGAAGATGAATAAGGTGAAGAAGAAGTTGATGTCAAAGATGCTGATGATGATGAAGATGAAAGTGTGGGAAAAGAAAAAAAAAAAAGAAAAAAAGAAGGGGAAGGGCGTGGAATAGTGAAACATCAATATCTGACAAAATAAAAAAAAAATTTACATAGTCAATATCTTTGTCACTCCGAACGTCTTAAAAAAAAACAAAAAACATGCTATTCTATTTGATTGGGATAAACCTCTATGACTTTAATGTCTCCGCCACCTCCCCAAATACATCCGGCATTATTCTTAGTTGTTTTCCTTCATGTAGAATGAACCTACAAGGCAAGAAAGGGTTTATTTTAATTCCGATATTTTGGTCCCATTGACTTGCATTGGGATCGGGGATCGGTATCGGCGATATCCGATATTTTTTGAATATCGGCCGATCCTATCTGATACCGATACTTTCCGATATCGGAAGGTATCGCTCAACACTACTGCTGAGTAATATGGAACATGTTATAATAGTTACATTCTTATACATAGGAGCAGTATTATAGTAGTTATATTCTTGTATATAGGGGGCAGTATTATAGTAGTTATATTCTTGTATATAGGGAGCAGTATTATAGTAGTTATATTCTTGTATATAGGGGGCAGTATTATAGTAGTTATATTCTTGTACATAGGAGCAGTATTATAGTAGTTATATTCTTGTACATAGGGGGCAGTACTATAGTAGTTATATTCTTGTACATAGGGACAGTATTATAGTAATTATATTCTTGTACATAGGAGCAGTATTATAGTAATTATATTCTTATACATAGGGGAAGTATTATAGTAATTATATTCTTATACATAGGGGAAGTATTATAGTAGTTATATTCTTATACATAGGAGGCATTTTTTTATTAAAAACAAGCAGTACATATTACTGAACATTATGACTATAAATGTCAATACATAAACCATTCAACAAAAGCAATACAAGTTCAATAAAATAAAGAGTTCCAGTACAATTAGCTGAAGTCCACTGCTCTGGAAAGAGGCAGAAAACAAAAATAGATAAAATAGTAATAATACTAACCAACACAAATGGTAAATCCACATTAATCCATATCTACATTCCTCCATAATGTTTTGTTGTTCCCATTCTTCCAGATCTCTAGACATTTTATACACCTCAGTTCTGACATTATCAGGTTCACTGCTGTCATATGATGGAAGGGTTCACTACTGATGGAGACTTGGGTTCTCGTATGCCAGTGATAGTACTTTATGACTGTTATAATCAGATACAAGGTCCCTTGGTTGATGTTACTTACAGTAGATGGCACATCATAAATGATGTCTGGGTATTTTAGGGACTGCAATCTTGGAACTTTTAACTTGCAGGATATTTCTTCCCATATTTTCCTCCCGCCCCATCACTCCGTTATAAAATGTGCCATTGTTTCTTGCTGCTGACAACCCAGAGGACACATTCGATCTGACACACTAAGATACTTCAGGTTACCCCCAAACATAAAGCTTCCCATGTAAAGACAGCCAGGCAATGTAAAAAAACTTAGTTGGAAGCCTTCTTGCATTGAGAAACCTGACTTTCCTGCAAAGTGGTAGTTGTGCAGTCTCTCAGTGCAGGCTGTGCACAAAAGAAGGTCCGACATATCCTGATATACAGGTCCTTTATGGTCTTATTCTCAATAAATCACCTCTATGCTCCCCATTTCTTCAGACACCTGAGACCATATTCCAGATACTTGGGGCGATAGTCACCTGTCCATCTCGAATAATACAATGATTGATAGTAACACTGGCGCTCACCCTACATATACCAATCCTCAGCTGCTGGAATCAACCAGGGTAGTGCCGCCCTGTATATCAATGTACCACTGTTATAGCAAATAGATACTGTGCTTGAGTATACCTGAACAGGGAGAGGACTGGACGGGAAATTAAACAAAAGCAAAAGAAAAAAAGCGAAGGTCATACAGATGGGGATCACCACGCATTGGATTTAGCCAAAATAGAACAATTTTTATTACACTGCAATATACATGAAACAAGCAATACAGAAAACAGACAGTTTAAAAACAATTAAAAAAGGCAACACACTTGTTCCTTAGAAACAGAGCCCATAATAAGGCCTACACCTGCGCTAAAGCAAAACAGGCTATACCCAATAGGAAAAATGCCTATAGGGACACCACTGTGCATACACTTGTAATACAATAGAATAGACCCATAGTTACGTATAGATGGACAAAATAAAGGACAATCCTATAACATAATCGCACTTGCACGGTTTTCACCACAAGATGCTGCCGTGAATACAGCCATAAATGCTAACCTTCATATCGACATGTCCCTTGCTTTGGCATACACAGAGGCAAAAAGCCTCACTCATATCACCAGATAAGACTGCAGGTTACTAAGCCTGCACAAAGTCCCATGTGCAGCCATATAATACAATACCAATAATGTGTATGACACAGTTGAAAGCGCAGGTGAAGCGGAGACCCAACGCGTGTCACCCCACAAAGGAGGCTTCGTCAGGGGGGGTCTTTTTTTTTTCTTTTGCTTTTGTTTGATATACTTGGTTGTAGGTCAGGGTGATCCCACTGTATAGCCCGTGGTGCCCCCTTCTTATTTATTTATTTATTTATTTTTTTTTTCTGGACGGGAAATTAGACGGGGAATTCAAGAAACAGATAGGCTCAAGAAAACCCAAGTGTATTCTACGTGGTATAATGCCACTGCAGCCAGTAACACACAATCAATCCAACCGAAACCCCTAAACTGGCCACATAGTGTGCTTAAATTCCTAACAGGTGCCAATATCCATCAGCTTACCTCTATTATTGTGGACGTTGCTGAATATGGGATAGTGCTGGACACCTGTTCATCTGCGATGTTGTATGGATCGGGTGATAGAACGCAGTGCTAGTGCAGGGAAGCTTCAGCCGGTAGCGTTCCCTGGATACCGCGTGAAGCCAAAATAGATGGCCGCTATGCTCCTCCTACCAGTGACGTCACATGCAGTATGGAGCGCTACAGCGCTCAAAAAGGGAGAAGGAAACAACCAACGCATTTCAAAGAGGCATCGCTCTTCTTCATCAGGGTTACCCTTCCCTAAACTCTCCCTATCTTATATCCTATCGGCCCATATACATGCACCGCCCATAATTTTAACTCCAGGTTTCCCAGCAGATGCCCAGATACTCACATCATGCTCCTGTATGTTCATAGCAGAGCCCAAATTCCTCTATGGGTATAACTGGCATATTTTAACAAGATAGCACACTACGCCACGCACCCTTCTAAATTGTTAGTGTGTAAATAAGTGTAAATAATATATGTATTAAAACCATAATTTTATTTATAAATATAAGATATAAAATATCGAATGACTTTAAAATATATATTATGTGATGCCTAAAAAAATCTAAAAGGTAAATTAAATCTGGAAATCTGGAAAATATTTCTTAAAACATCCATCAAATAATACTCTCAAAAAATACTCTAAAAATTTTTTTCAAAAAAAATTGTCAATCTCCTCTACTTGAGACTGCCGCCTCACACCCAAGACTCTGCAAAAGGCAATATCCAATCCCTGATACTATTTACCCACAGGGAACTAGAGTCCAGCTTACCAAAATTAACTTTCCGAAATATGGTGTCAAAGAAGGCCCTTTGACTCAGCATATCTGGAGTCCAGGTTACCAAAATTAACTTTCAGAAACATGGAGTCCAAGAAGGCCCTTCGTTTCAGCATATCTAGCCCACCTTCTCTCAGCTGCAGGTAAGTAATCCCTCTTTTCACTGGGTTCAACCTATTCCCCCACAATAGGTGAAAGAATAGGCTGAGGAGCCTCTTCGAGAAAGATTCTGGCAAAGGAAAAATGACAGAGGCATACAAGAAGACAAGAACCAGGTAAGTCTTCAACATATTGACCCTTTCTCTGTAAGTCAGCCTCCAGTTCTTCCATCGCTTAACCTTTGCATTTCCGATTTCCAACTCTTCCTCCCAGTTCAGTTTGGCATCATCCTCCCTCCCAAATGTATCCCCTAGAATCTTAATATGGGTGAAGGCTTTGGCAAACTGCAGCAGATCAAAGCCTGGATCAGAATCCAATGTCCACAGACCTTGACTCTGCTCAAGGTTGACCAGAGACCTAGAGGCCTCCGAGTAACTTCTGATCTGCACCTCATGAAGATTAGATATCACCAAGGTCACATCATCCGTGTAGGTGACAACATTTAGAGGCAAGCAGTGGGGGACCGGCACGCCCTGAAAGTCACACTCCTACGGTGATCTCAAAAACAGGTCTATAGCAAAAACATACAGGAGAGGACTCAGCGGACAGCCCTGTCTCACTCCCGCCTCAACTCCAAAAGTATCACCCTGCCAAACATTAATCAGAGGAAAGCTCACCACCTTCCTATACTATGATCAACTCTGTCAAAGGCTTTAGTCTGGTCCAGACTGACAACATCTCTCACACCTCAGAGCTTTATGCAGCGCCCCAGAGTCGTGGCCGTTGCAGTAATGTTATTCTTCCACCAGGGGGAGTGATGTTTCGTCTGAAGGCAATGAAGGAGATCTTCTGTCCAGGTATCACAACCACAATACACACTTCACACTCCAGGCCGCCAGGGGGAGCCATGCTTCTATCTATTAGGGCACTCCTCGCAATTAGGTAAAACTGGTAGTCAGGAGAGAAAGTTAGTCAGAACGAGGAGAGGAGAGCAGACGGAGGCCTGTGGGAGAACGAGGGTTCACGGAGCTGCGCCTGCCCCACATGCAGCAGCATCCAAAGAAAGAGACATTGAAAGGAATTGTGTTGTAGTGAGTGAGAAACAAAGTCATAGCAAAAGGAGAGGAACATCAGGGGGAGACCAGCTAGAAGCAGGCTGCCTCCTTCTGAAGCACAGTAACCGGTAGACAGAACACCGAGGGAGCAAGGATCTCTATGCTTTACTTCAGAGACTGGCAGGACAGTTTATTCCACGTTGGCTGCCCAACCATATACCCAGGAGGCACGGTGGCAACTTGTGGGGGCCGGGGTGTCTCTAGGGTCCCTATAAAAAGCCTCAGGCCACCAGTCATACGGGTTTGTCCTATCCGTCAGGGGGACAGAGAGGAAGAGACTTAACACCTACAATAGTTGTGAGGACCTTACCGAGTTGCTCAGCAGGGAGGGACTACAACACTCAGGCGCTAGAGGAAGGCTATTGAATTCCATCTGGATAAGGGGACTCTGGATTTGCCTTCAGACCGGCCAGACTCTGCCTACCCTGTGGCCCCTACCCTGGACTGTGGATGCTGAAGCCTTCAGTAAAGGTAAAGAGACTGCAACCTTGTGTCCTCGTTATTCACCGCGCCTTACATCATCCACCATCTACACTCTGGGAAGCCCTGGGGACATACTTCACCTGTGGGAAGGTATGCCATCTAGCTGCCATAACATCACCCCAGCGGACCCCCAAGCAGCGTCGGTCATCCTGACTGAATACCACAGGTGGCGTCACGAATGTTATCCCCTTAAAGACCTTTCCCCATTTACAACGGACGTCCCACAGGGCCACGGACCGGGTCAGCCACCATGACATCCCTGATGAGAACCGAAGGGCCCGGTACTGAGTAACCCCTAGCCCTTGGGGGCGCTCCATTTACATCTCTCAAACATCTCCCATATCGAGATGACTGGTCCAGAGATGGTCTGTCCTTTTACTTTGCAAAACTGACAGCCTGCCAACAGTGTCGGGGACAGACACGCTAACCTAGAAAACAGGATATTTGCCAGAATCTTGCTGTCATTATTCAAGAGGGTAATTGGCCTCCAGTTCTTGATGTCACTCTGCTCTTTACCTTTTGTAGTAGAATTAACGAAGACACTCTCATGGATGGAGGCATCAGGTGATTTTTTTAGACAATTTCTGTAAACATCCACAAGAATTGGAGCCAGGAGGTCTCTGAATTTCTTATAGAATTCTTCTGTTATAACATCTGGACCTGGTGCCTACTTCAGATGTAACTTATCAATGGCCTCCTTAACTTCCTCCATCGTCAATTCTGCTGTCATAGGAGAAAGGTCCAGATAATTAGCATTAGGCATTGGAGTTGCCTCCAAAAATTGAGTCATCTTATCTTTATCCAAAACTTTCCTCTGAAACAAGTCAGTATAATAAGATCTCACAATCCCCAGGATGCCCTCCCAAGATTCCTGCAATACACCCTGGGAGTCGGTGAGACCTGTGACCAATTTATTGGCCACCCGCTCCCGGCAATTCTCAAAGGGATCAGGTGCCCCTAAGGTTCCATAATCTCATTTAAAAATCAGGGAAGTATACCTCCTGTACTGATACTGCCTTATCTCAGATTTCAGCCGGTAAATCCTCTCTTGGTCATCCCCGCCCGCCGAATAGAGTGACTCCAATTCCTTACGCAGTTTTAGGTACTGGCCATACCTACTGCTCACCTTATTAACTGACAGTCTCTTCAAGAGGGATCTGATATCATCCTTGACATCCTCCCACCAGTCAGCCATGTTGTCATAGAATTCCACTCCATGTAGCTGACCCTGAAAAAGGAAGTGGACACAACTCCGAACACACATGTCATCCAGGAGGCTAGAATTTAGCTTCCACAACCCTCTACCTATGTCGGTTAATGGTCTCTAGGCAGAAATATAAAACAAGGTGGTCAGAGTAAGGGACAACTTTCTCACTCATGGTACTGACAGCTTCACTAGGACTCAAAAAGCTAAATCTATCCTACTGCTTCTGTTGGAACACGAATAAGTGAATTTTGGCTTCCGACCTCCCTGTGAAAAAGCGTCAGTCAGTCCGGCCTGCAAAGTGATGCTATTTTAAGACTTTGCCATCCCTGGTCACTGTCCTGCCTTAAGAACTGTCACCAGATGTCATTATGACATTAAAGTCACCCACCATAACCACCGGGAGAGAGATGAAGAGATACGGCTTGACATTATTGAACAGCAGGATCCTGTCCGTCACTGTCTGTGGCCCATAGATACTAATAAGCCAAAGCCGTCTACCATGAACTGTGACATCTAGGACCAGACACCTTCCCATAACCACTTCCGTCATCCTATGTACAGTCACATTGTTTGTGTTAAACAGGACAGCGGCCCCAGCATAAGGCTCTACAGCCAGTGACCAGAATTATGGACCAGACCTCTGTTCCCTCTCAGCCTTTTTCATAAGCCCCAGAGATGGCATTAATGTTTCCTGTAGGAATCTGACATCTGCGTCCAGGTATCTAAGATAGTCATATACCACGTGTCTCGTTTTCCTCACCTTAATGATGTTCACATTAGTTGATGTAATTTTTAGAGAACAATACATAAGAGGAGCAGAAAAGTAGAACCCATCATCATAATTCAGAATTGTTCTGTCCACCACAGGTCTCCATGTCTGCTGTTACATTAGTGTCTATGCGTAAGGGCTTCCACTTTGTAGGCGGATGGTCCTCTATATCCCTGTCACATTCTGCTTCTATTCTTTTCAGTTCTTGTTCAAAATTTCCATCTGACTCAGACAGAACTTCAGATCTGTTAAACACGACCATCACACCAACACCGCTGCTGAGTTTTTTCCTGGTATTTTGGTCACTGTCATATCGTTCCTCGGGTTTACGGTACAACATGTTTTTTCTCCTCTTTTTGGTCTGCTTTATGTTACCATTATCAAGTACTAATGGAGAAACAGCTGCACAGGCTTACTGTAGCTGCTGGCCTTGGGGGATGACCTCCATGCTCCCCTGTGCCTCCTGTGCACCCTGTTGCTCTGGTGTTATATAGTCTGACTCCTGATGGGGATTTATGATCTAGTGAGTATCTTGAGTATCTCCCCTGACATTAACGGCTCCTCTTCCTGAGCCTCTGCCTCTACCACCAAATCCTCATCAGGAAAGTCCCTGCAGATGTTATGCCAGGCATCTGGACAGTCCTTGTGAGGGTGGCCAATCTTCCCATACAGGTTGCACCTTATATTTTGGCAGTCTGCAGCTACAGTACATGGCCTACTTCCCCGCACAGGCTGCACTTGACCACAGTACAGGCATTTGGCAGATGACCAGCTTTGCCATATTTTGAAAGCTCTTACGAGGCTGCCCAGGATAGAAGCAAACACCCTTCTCCCTCCCAATGAAGAAGGAGTTGGGTAAGTGGGCAATAATGTTGTCATTCTGCCGCAGCTTGACCAGGACTTTCCGCCCTCCTGTCCAGATACCATCATCATCTCGATTCTCAGAAACAAGGTCACAATGTCTCCAGAGCCACACCACAATGTCCTGCGGGGGAACAGCCTCATTCCAAAAGATGATATTTACGGTAACTATATCTGACCTGGAAATGGGAACAAAGATAAATTTGTTCCAACTGTCCTTGTCCCTGAACTTGGGGAAAATGGCCCAGAATCTGTCCAGACCAGGCATAACCTTAAAGCTGGTGTCATAGCCCTGCCTGTCTGGAAGATTAATCACTAAGAAGAAAATGTCCAGCTTCGCCGAATCCGCGAAAAAAAGTTTTCTTTATTCACAATCTTAAACATGAAGGATACAAACTTCAGCACAAACCATATGGGTACGAATATCAACGCATTTCTGGAGACTAAGCTCCCTTAATCATGACATGTCATAGGCAGACCCTGTAGTATAAGGCAGCACCCCATAGGCAGACCCTGTAGTATAAGGCAGCACCCCACATACAGACCCTGTAGTATAAGATAGCACCCCCATAGGCAGACCCTGTAGTATAAAGCAGCACCCCATAAGCAGACCCTGTAGTATAAGACAGCACCCCATAGACAGACCCTGTAGTATAAGGCAGCACCCCATAAGCAGACCCTGTAGTATAAGACAGCACCCCATAGACAGACCCTGTAGTATAAGGCAGCACCCCCATAGGCAGACCCTGCAGTATAAGGCTACGTTCACATTAGCGGTGCGTCGGGCGCAGCCGCGGCTACGCATGCGTCATGCGCCCCTATATTTAACATGGGGGTGCATGGACATGCGTTGTCTTGTGTTTTGTGATGCATGCGTCTTTTTTGGCGCAAGCGTCAGGGCGCAGAGGACGCAGCAAGTTGCACTTTTTTTGCTTCCAAAAGCAAGCCAAAAATGGACGCAATGCGTCACAAAAACATGCGTTTTTGCATGTGTTTTGTATGCGTTGTGCGTTGCGTCGCCAACGTAACACACAACGCAAATTTGAACGTAGCCTAAGACAGCACCCCATAGGCAGACTCTGTAGTTTAAGGCAGCACCCCATAGGCAGACCCTGCACTATAAGGCAGCACCCCCATAGGCAGACCCTGCACTATAAGGCAGCACCCCCATAGGCAGACTCTGTAGTATAAGGCAGCACCCCATAAGCAGATCCTGTAGTATAAGATAGCACCCCATAGACAGACCCTGTAGTGTAAGGCAGCACCCCCATAGGCAGACCCTGTGGTATAAGGCAGCACCTCCATAGGCAGATCCTGTAGTATAAGGCAGCACCCCTATAGGCAGACCCTGTAGTATAAGGCAGCACCCCCATAGGCAGACCCTGTAGTATAAGGCAGCACCCCATAGGCAGATCCTGTAGTATAAGGCAGCACCCACCTACAGGCAGACCCTGTAGTATAAGTCAGCCCCCCCAAAAAAAATACTCACCTCTTTCCTCCTTGTTCCAGCGGTGCTACCAGCTCCTGCTCATCCTCTGACAGCGGGCATCGAGTGGTGATGTCATCGCGCCCACTGTCGGTGATGTCAGATGCTGACAGGGGGATGATGGGAGAAGGAGTGTAGCGCTCCTTCGCTCATCAATGCAGTCAGCTGTATCGGCTAAATGCCAAAACAGCTGACCTTGCGGTGATGGGCAGGGGCCCACTGCTGGCACCGCCCCCCACCTGCTCAGGAGGGGCTCCATAGTGGGCGGGCAGCAGAGCAGGGAGATCGATTCTCCCTGCTGTGCCACAGAATGTAACTGTATCGGCACGCTGTGATGCAGTGACCCCTGTGGCAGCTAGGGGGCGCTGTGTATGCTCCTCAGGATATGCATGGAGATGTATCTGTGGTTATAATGGTGGTGAAACAGCGACTGGCAGAATTGTAAGTGGCCGATATGTGTCGCAGAGGGAGTCTGTGCGGTAAGTCTGAACTAATGTTGTTGTTCTGGGACCTGTAGTCTTACAAGTAAATTGTGTTGTGTAACAAGGGAGACTTACTGGGCTAGTTATGAGAAATGGGCAGGTAGAACTAGCCACACTCACACTCCCACCTGTGGGAGTGGTTACAGCTTCATTATGTGACTAGGGTGTGGGTCACATGGTTGCTGAGTGTGGACCTGAAAGGTCTATGCTGGAAGGTTCTGGAGAGCCTATGTGTTGGGAGTGTCGTCTCCCTGAAGAGCACGTGGTGGGGCTTTGGACCTGGTGGCCTGATGTTGGACAGACGTCCTGAATAGCAGCGGGACAGGTCACATGCCTGGGTGTTGGACGGTTCCCGGTATGGACAGATGTCCTGAATAGCACACTGAGTAGCCTGTGTTGGAAGTCCTGGGAGTAGGCTTCCTGAAGAGCACATCCTGTGTTGGATGTCCTGGGAGTAGGAGTCCTGAAGAGCACATGCCAGTGTGTTGGACGGTCCCAGGTGGGATGGACGTCCTGAATAGCGCACAGTGAGACTGTGCTCCTGAACGGTCTGTGTTGGAAGCTCCTGTGAGTGGAGTCTTCCTGGAGCACCTGAGAGACCGTAGACCTGGACGGTCTGTGTTGGGGAAGCTACCGACCTTTGGTGGCTCTGGACTAACTGATGTGTGCCTGCCAGACAAGTTGGTGAACCCCATAAGGCAGCTTCCCTGAGAGAGGACTGACAGGAGGTAAGTGTGTGGAGCAGGAGCTCCAGAAAGGTAACACTCGGGAAGGGGGCTATCATAACGGCAGAGACATATCTGCCAGTGGAACAGTGCTTGTTGTGTTCCATGTATAGTGATGAACTGTGTGGTCGGCCACGGTAACTGGATGAAGTGAGGTCCAGCGTGTTTAGAGACGGCGAATCAATTTCGTGTGCTCTATATTATACTGACATTGATACGGCGTACGAACATCCCCGGGAACTAGTCAAGGAGGGCTGGCGGGTGTAGTGTCTGAACTGTGAGTTAAAGCCAGATATGAAATATTTGAGTCAAAGCTGTTGTTTATAACGAACTGTGCATAACCCGGTTTATGATGCTATAATAAACCACATGGACTTTATTTGTGTTAAAAAAAAGTGCCTGTGTGCCTGAATCCCGTTGCTAAGCGAGTGTCCCCCAACATATGCAGTAAGCACAATCTTACAACGCCAATACAGTTAAAGTAGCTTAGCTCTGGGTGGGCCCCCTCTGAGCTCCGGGCCAGGGGGAATGGCCCCCTCCGCCCCCCCCTCACCCCTCCGGTAGCTACACTACTCCTCTGGGTGTTTGAATGCAGAAGTCTCCTTTGATTTTACCACAGATGACTTTATGGTTTCACTGCTGGCACTGCTGGCTCTGGGCTCCACAACACTTTTACTGCTGCCACCCACCTGCAACCTTGTGCATCCTGAGCTCGCCATATCGGTCACCATGTCTCGCTGCTGCAGGTTTTGGCCCCTTTCACACATCAGTTTTTAGCAATCAGGTACAAACCGGCTAATTTAAAAAAAAAAAGATCCGTTGCAAATTGTGAAAAACTGATGTGACGAGAGAGAGAGAGAAAGAGAGAGAGAGATTGATTTTCCAGAATGAAAGATGCATGATTTATTTTTTTAAAAAAGGGAATCGGTCACCGGATTCCATCATTTCACCTCACATTTCATCAGTTTTTCGCCGGATCCGTCGCTGTGCGCTTTTTCGCCAGACAGAACAACCGTTCCTCTGTACGTTTTCTCCGGCCGCCGGAAAACTAATTTTCGATGGATCTGGCAAAAAAAATGCATGAAATGTGAGGCCATTTGTCGCAATCCGTTGCTAATACAAGTCTATGAGAAAAAAACGGATCCGGCGGCAACTTTTGTGGATCCGTTTTTTTCAAAATTCGCCGGATTGTCCCTGACGGCAAAAACCTGATTGTGAAAGGGGCCTTTCCTGCCATGCCAGCCTCTCCAGAGATGTCCGTTTCTACCTGTGTGGAGGAGTGAGCTGCACATCTGAGGTCTGTATCGGCATCTGCTTCACCTTCTGGGTACCAGACTGGGTCTGTTTACTGACAGAAAATGGGGAATTACTGGACATTGGACTTTGCTGCATTTCTTTACTTACTGACCCTATTACCTCAGGTTAACTTGTTGTTACTGGAGCTGGTGTAACTTCCATAACTTTACTCACATTAACTCTTCTTTCTTCCTTCACGGAAGCAGAGGAGCTTTGGCTTGTTGGTTTACATTGCTTAATGGTGGCTCTGGGATGTGTATTCCCATTAGAAGGAGACTGGGAGCTTTCTCCCAGTGTAGGCTGAGAAGCTTGGGGAGTTCCCCCGCCCAGGGTGGCCCCTCCCTGGGCTTGCTCCAGGCATGAGGAGAACTGCTGAGACACGTGTGGCGCCCCAGGGTCCTGGTCATCACAGTAGCATTACTATCCTCATGGGGAGAGTGATGTTACGTTTGGAGGCAAGAAGGGATAACTGTCACAAGGTAAACACAAGTATGCAATATATTCACACTCCAGGCCACCAGGGGGAGCTTTTGATCCTATTTACTAGGTGGCTCCCCATTTATATGGTAGTTTGGAGGGAAAGGGGGCAGTTCCTGTCAGAGAGACAGAGGGGAAGGAACCAGAAAGATGTGCTAGAGAGAGAGATTGCCAGAAGGGAGCTTGTCATGGAACATCAGCTGAGGCGGAGCTGGTACGATAGGAGAATAGCTGAGCAGACGTGGGGGTCTGCAGCTCCTGGCAGAAAGAGGAAACTGAGAAGCAAAGAACATCGTTCAGTCAGTTCTTGCCAGGAAGCAGACTGGAGCAGTCTGAGGCAAAAGAAGGTGTACGGAGCTGTGTAGCCACAGTGCTGCAGCTCCTAGAAAGAGAACATACAGAAAGCCGAATTTATTGCAGTGAGCGTGTAGGAGAGCGAAGCACAGGAGAGGATACCAGCAGGAGACCAGCCATGAGCAGTCTGCCTCCTTCTGAGGCACAGAGATCGGTAGCCGGAACACCGAGGTTGTAAGGACCTCTATGACTTACATCAGAGACCAGCAGGACAGCTGAACTCCAAGTTATCTGCCTGACTTAATACCCAGGAGGCACGATGACACCCTGAGAGCCCGGGGCGTGCTAGAGTCCCTATAAACAGGCTCAAGTCACCAGTCATACGGGTTGTGTCACATCCTATACGGGGGACAGAGAGAGAACATCGGTGAGGACCTTATCTGAAGCCATAGGCAGTAACGGACTACAACACCACGGCACTAGAGGAAAGCTTTGATTTCCACCTGGATAAGGGGTCTCCTAACTTGCCTCCAAGCCGGCCAAACCCTGCCTGCCCTGTGATCTGGTGCCCTGGACTGTGGCTGCCAGAAGTCTTCAGTAAACAAGGTAAAGAGACTGCAAACCTGTGTCCTCATTCCTGACTGTGCCATTCATCATCTTCCATCTACACACCGGGAGCCCTGGGGACACACTTCACCTGTGGGAAGGTATACCATCTAGCTGCCATAACATCATCCCAGAGGACCCCTTAAAGCAGCATCGGTCCCCACTGACCAAATACCACAGGTGGCATCACGAATATAAACTTTATTCCCTTAAAAGACTTTTCCCTTTTACATAGGCGCCCAGGGCCATGGACCGAGTCGCAGCCACCGTGACATCCCCCTGTGAATACAGGACCCGGTACTCAGTTCACCATGGCCCTGGCGGGCGGCTCATCTTGGCATCATTAACAGGAAGGACGGTGAAGAAATGGAAGTCGGCCCTGTGCAGGAAGATCACGCTGGAGGAGTCGCAGTCCGTGCAGCAGCCGACGCCAGCAAACTCATCAGCTGAGCAGATCGGCATCAGTGGAACCACATCAGACGCAGGTATAGAAAACGTCCCTGCTCCGGTGACCGATCCTGCTCCAGCAACCGCTCCTCCCCCAGACACTGACTTTGCTCCAGCAACAGCTCCTGACCGGGATCTGTGCTGAGGGGATCATGTGACCTACACCCGTCACTGGGGTGAAAAAGGTTGGTACGCCTTGAAGGTTAGGAAATACACACCCACAATAGTGCCACCTAGTGCCAAAGACGACACCACCACTACTCTTCCGGTCACAGAGCCAGTAACCCCTCAGACCATCACCAATACCACTGTGTGTATAATCACCACCACTGAAACAACTGTGGCAGCTACACCAGTTATCAAGCGTACTCAGGACACGCAAACTCTAATAGCAGCACATGATTTGACTGTACATGAGAACCAAACCCATGACATTGATTTTACATCAGGTGTAAATTTGGATACAACTCTTCCCAGGCCAGGAAGTGCTCAATACCAAGTGTTACCCTGGAAACTGCCAAAGTGAAGCAAAAATTTGAATATGACGGTAAATAGTTGGAAGTTTGTCCATTCATGCTAAAAGTTTAAAAATGACTGCTGCTGTTTAAAAAGTTTTGATAAACCTGACCAGGTTTCCATTTAAAGGGGTCCCTCGTTTAAAGGGATCCTCTGTTTAAAGAGTTAATTCGTTTAAAGAACATTTGAATCATGGACGGTAAATGGTTCACAAACTGTCTTGAAAATAGTTTGCACCTTCTTAAAGGTGCTTCCTACTGGTTTTACAAAGAAGCTTTAAAAAAAAACTGCTTCTAATATTGCTGTGAAAGTTGCTTTGTTTTACAGAGACCTGAAGAAAAACCTGTTTGGTGCGGCAGGATTCCTGGTCTGGAAACACGCCTTGTAGCCCCCCAAGACCAACGTTGGGGGTTTATGACGGGTCCTTCGCTTCATTGAGGCTGTTATAAAGTTATTGATTGACTCGAGTATTAAATTGCACCTTTAATTGTACTACCTCAGTATTAAAAGTCTTGAATATTGTTTGCACCCTTAAAGGGAATGTTGACTTGTTGCACTATTCAAAGTTAGTTAGAGTTGTACTTTATAAGCTAGAAAGTTAATATATAAGTGAGATAATATACTGAATAAAATTGCAACTTGAACTTAGACAGTGTTGTGTGCAGAAAGTAATAAAGATGTCAGATGTTGCACTTTTGAATGATATGGACTTGATGTAGCATACTCGTAAGGGTAGTTTCCTTTTGTAGGATAATGTTTGCTTTGCACTTGAAGCCTTAAGAGATAGTATACCCGTAGACGGTAGTAGCATTTCATAGTTAGTTAGTTATTATACTGTTTTCTATTGTCAAATGTATGCATACTATGTAAATATGTTCTTGTAACGTTCAAGTGTCCACACCTCCCATAATGGGAAGCTCTAGTTTATACAATTAACTTGTTTACTGTTGTGAATTCTGCTCTTGGGTTCCCTCCGGTGGTTATGAGTGGTAGTGCTGCTGTCTTTGGATCGCAGTATTTATCAGGTGTGTCCACTTATTGCAATTTGGACTGGGCTATTTAGTCTTGCTTGATCCTTTAGTCAGTGCCAGTTGTCCATTGTTTTTGGAGGATTCACATCCATACCTGGTCTCTCCTGTTTTGCTGATCTTTTCAACAAAGATAAGTTCTGGCTTTGTTTTTGCTGTCCACATGCTGTGGACCTTATTATTCAGTGCATTTTCATGTTTTGTCTTGTCCAGCTTTGTCTGTGAAGGATTTTTTGCAGCCAAGCTGTGTCTCTGGAGATGCAGATATACCCTCCATGTCTTTAGTCAGATGTGGAGATTTGTATTTTCTGTGGTGGATATTTTCTAGTGTTTTAATACTGACCGCATAGTACTCTGTCCTATTCTTTCTTTTTAGCTAGAATGGCCTCCTTTGCTAAATCCTGATTTCAGTCTGCGTATGTCATTTCCCTCTCCTCTCACAGTCAATATTTGTGGGGGGCTGTCTATCCTTTGGGGATTTTCTCTGAGGCAAGATAGTTTTCCCGTTTCTATCTTTAGGGGAAGTTAGTTCTTAGGCTGTGTCGAGGTGTCTAGGGAGTGTTAGGTACATCCCACGGCTACTTCTAGTTGCGGTGCTAAGTTCAGGGTCTGCGGTCAGTACAGGTACCACCTTCTCCAGAGTACGTCTCATGCTGCTCCTAGGCCACCAGATCATAACAGTTTACATGTTTTATAGCATTTCAAAAATTGTATGTCTTTTTGCTAAAATATTGTTGTTGTAAGGACTTGGACTATATATCTGTTTCTGTTTGCTGTTTGCCCTCAGTTCAGTTACTTTTGTCCTTACCTAAGATGGAGTCATTGGGCTCACGGGGGCCATCTTGTTTCCTGTCAGATTTTCCTTGTTCCTGTCTGTGGTGTATTTAAGGGAGCTCTGTATATATACTCATTGCTTGAGTATCTTGTTCCTGACTTGTGATCAAGCTGGAAGAACTGCTATCTTGCTGGTTTCTTCATTACTTTGGGATACCCCGTCTGTCTCCGGTTCTACATCTCTTCATTGCAAAGACTTGTTTCCCTGGATCTGCTCTGCACTCGTCTCTGCCGCTGGACTGCTCCCTGCTAGGAGGCCTGGTCTGGTCTCCAGGTCTCTGGACCTGACATACCTGGACTTCCACGGTCTGTACACGTGCTTACTGCCTATCCAGCTCTGTCTTCTACTAACCTGCTGTGTCATAGCTGTTTACCTGCATATCATTATAAATATTCTTGAACTCTTAACCTATTGTCTCTAGGCCTCTTTTCTGACCCATGATACTGATCTCCACTGCACTTAGCACTAAGTTTATTACAGTTGTTCTTCTTTTCCCAGTCCGGGAGGCAAGGAGGGATAACTGTCACCAGGTAAACACAAGCATGCAACATATTCACACTCCAGGCCACCAAGGGGAGCTTTTGATCCTATTTACTAGGTGGCTCCCCATATATATGGTAGTTTGGATGGAAAGGGGGCAGTTTCTGTCAGAGGGGAAGGAACCAGAAAGATATGCTAGAGAGAGAGATTGCCAGACGGGAGCTTGTCGTGGATCATCAGCTGAGGCGGAGCTGGTACGATAGGAGAATAGCTGAGCAGACGTGGGGGTCTGCAGCTCCTGGCAGAAAGAGGAAACTGAGAAGGAAAGAACATCGTTCAGTCAGTTCTTGCCAGGAAGCAGACTGGAGCAGTCTGAGGCAGAAGAAGGTGTACGGAGCTGTGTAGCCACAGTGCTGCAGCTCCTAGAAAGAGAACATACAGAAAGCCAAATTTATTGCAGTGAGCGTGTAGGAGAGCGAAGCACAGAAGAGGATACCAGCAGGAGACCAGCCACGAGCAGTCTGCCTCCTTCTGAGGCGCAGAGACCGGTAGCTGGAACACCGAGGTTGTAAGGGCCTCTACGACTTACATCAGAGACCAGCAGGACAGCTGAACTTCAAGTTACCTGTCCGCCTTAATACCCAGGAGGCACGGTGACACCCTTAGAGCCTGGGGCATGCTAGAGTCCCTATAAACAGGCTCAAGTCACCAGTCATATGGGATGTGTCCTATCCTATACGGAGGACAGAGAGAGAACATCTGTGAGGACCTTATCTGAAGCCATAGGCAATAAGGGACTACAACACCACGGCGCCAGAGGAAGGATTTGATTTCCTCCTGGATAAGGGGACTCCTAACTTGTCTCCAAGCTGGCCCGACCCTGCCTGCCCTGTGATCTGGTGCCCTGGACTGTGGCTGCCTGAAGTCTTCAGTAAACAAGGTAAAGAGACTGCAAACCTGTGTCCTCATTCCTGACTGCGCCATTCACCAACTTCCATCTACATACCGGGAGCCCTGGGGATACACTTCACCTGTGGGAAGGTATACCATCTAGCTGCCATAACATCTTCCCAGAGGACCCCTTAACCCCTCTGTGACCTTAGACGTACTATCCCGTCGAGGTGCCCTGGGCTTATCTGACCCTGGACGGGATAGTACGTCATAGCCGATCAGCCGCGCTCACGGGGGGAGCGCGGCCGATCGCGGCCGGGTGTCAGCTGCTTATCGCAGCTGACATCCGGCACTATGTGCCAGGAGCGGTCACGGACCGCCCCCGGCACATTAACCCCTGGCACACCGCGATCAAAGATGATCGCGATGTGCCGGCGGTGCAGGGAAGCACCGCGCAGGGAGGGGGCTCCCTGCGGGCTTCCCTGAGACCCCCGGAGCAACGCGATGTGATCGCGTTGCTGCGAGGGTCTCACCTCCCTCCCTGCTCCCTCCAGCCCCGGATCCAAGATGGCCGCGGATCCGGGTCCTGCAGGGAGGGAGGTGGCTTCACAGAGCCTGCTCAGAGCAGGCACTGTGAAGCCTGCAGCACTGCATGTCAGATCAGTGATCTGACAGAGTAATGTCAGATCACTGATCTGTGATGTCCCCCCCTGGGACAAAGTAAAAAAATAAAAAAAAAATTCCAAAATAATGAAAAAAAAAAAAATATTATTCCCATAAATATATTTCTTCATCTAAATAAAAAAAAAAACCCAATAAAAGTACACATATTTAGTATCGCCGCGTCCGTAACGACCCGACCTATAAAACTGTCCCACTAGTTAACCCCTTCAGTAAACACCGTAAGAAAAAAAAAAGAGGCAAAAAACAACGCTTTATTATCATACCGCCGAACAAAAAGTGGAATAACACGCGATCAAAAGGACAGATATAAATAACCATGGTACCGCTGAAAGCGTCATATTGTCCCGCAAAAAACGAGCCGCCATACAGCATCATCAGCAAAAAAATAAAAAAGTTATAGTCCTGAGAATAAAGCGATGCAAAAATAATTATTTTTTCTGTAAAATAGTTTTTATCGTATAAAAGCGCCAAACCATAGAAAAATGATATAAATGAGGTATCGCTGTAATCGTACTGACGCGAAGAATAAAACTGATTTATCAATTTTACCAAACGCGGAACGGTATAAACGCCTCCCCCAATAGAAATTCATGAATAGCTGGTTTTTGGTCATTCTTCCTCACAAAAATCGGAATAAAAAGCGATCAAAAAATGTCACGTGCCCGAAAATGTTTTCAATAAAAACGTCAACTCGTCCCGCAAAAAACAAGACCTCACATGACTCTGTGGACCAAAATATGAAAAATTATAGCTCTCAAAATGTGGTATTGCAAAAAATATTTTTTGCAATAAAAAGGGTCTTTCAGTGTGTGACGGCTGCCAATCATAAAAATCCGCTAAAAAACTCGCTATAAAAGTAAATCAAACCCCCCTTCATCACCCCCTTAGTTAGGGAAAAATAAAAAAAAATGTATTTATTTCCATTTTCCCATTAGGGCTAGGGTTAGGGCTAGGGTTAGGGTTAGGGCTAGGGTTAGGATTAGGGCTAGGGTTAGGGCTAGGGTTAGGGTTAGGGCTAGGGTTAGGGCTAGGGTTAGGGTTAGGGCTAGGGTTAGGGCTAGGGTTAGGGCTACAGTTAGGGTTGGGGCTAAAGTTAGGGTTAGGGTTTAGATTACATTTACAGTTGGGAATAGGGTTGGGATTAGGGTTAGGGGTGTGTCAGGGTTAGAGGTGTGGTTAGGGTTACCGTTGGAATTAGGGTTAGGGGTGTGTTTAGATTAGGGTTTCAGTTATAATTGGGGGGTTTCCACTGTTTCGGCACATCAGGGGCTCTCCAAACACGACATGGCGTCCGATCTCAATTCCAGCCAATTCCGAGCTCTCCTGTGTGCCCAAACAGGGGTTTACCCTCACATACTCAGCGTACTCAGGACAAATTGGACAACAACTTTTGTGGACCAATTTCTCCTGTTACCCTTGGGAAAATACAAAACTGGGGGCTAAAAAATAATTTTTGTGGAAAAACAAAAAGATTTTTTATTTTCACGGCTCTGCGTTATAAACTGTAGTGAAACACTTGGGGGTTCAAAGTTCTCACAACACATCTAGATAAGTTCATTGAGGGGTCTAGTTTCCAATATGGGGTCACTTGTGGTGGGTTTCTACTGTTTAGGTACATTAGGGGCTCTGCAAGCGCAATGTGACACCTGCAGACCAATCCATCTAAGTCTGCATTCAAAATGATGCTCCTTCCCTTCCGAGCCCTCCCATGCACCCAAACGGTGGTTCCCCCCCACATATCGGGTATCAGCGTACTCAGGACAAATTGGACAACAACTTTTGGTGTCCAATTTATCCTGTTACCCTAGGAAAAATAAAAAATTGGGGGCAAAAATATAATTTTTGTGAAAAAATATGATTTTTTATTTTTACGGTTCTGCATTATAAACTTCTGTGAAGCACTTGGTGGGTCAAAGTGCTCACCACACATCCAGATAAGTTCCTTAGGGGGTCTACTTTCCAAAATGGTGTCACTTGTGGGGGGTTTCAATGTTTAGGCACATCAGTGGCTCTCCAAACGCAACATGGCGTCCCATCTCAATTCCTGTCAATTTTGCATTGAAAAGTCAAACGGCGCTCCTTCCATTCCGAGCTCTCCCATGCGCCCAAACAGTGGTTTACTGCCACATATGGGGTATCAGCGTACTCAGGACAAATTGGACAACAACTTTTGGGGTCCATTTTCTCCTGTTACCCTTGGTAAAATAAAACAAATTGGAGCTGAAGTAAATTTTTTGTGTAAAAAAGTTAAATGTTCATTTTTATTTAAACATTCCAAAAATTCCTATTAAACACCTGAAGGGCTAATAAACTTCTTGAATGTGGTTTTGAGCACCTTGAGGGGTGCAGTTTTTAGAATGGTGTCACACTTGGGCATTTTCTATCATATAGACCCCTCAAAATGACTTCAAATGAGACGTGGTCCCTAAAAAAAAAATGGTGTTGTAAAAATGAGAAATTGCTGGTCAACTTTTAACCCTTATAACTCCCTAACAAAAAAAAAAATTGGTTCCAAAATTATGCTGATGTAAAGGAGACATGTAGGAAATGTTACTTATTAAGTATTTTGTGTGACATATCTCTGTGATTTAATTGCATAAAAATTCAAAGTTTGAAAATTGCGAAATTTTCAAAATTTTCGCCAAATTTCCGTTTTTTTCACAAATAAACGCAGGTACTATCAAAGAAATTTTACCACTATCATGAAGTACAATATGTCACGAGAAAACAATGTCAGAATCACCAGGATCCGTTGAAGCGTTTCGGAGTTATAACCTCATAAAGGGACAGTGGTCAGAATTGTAAAAATTGGCCTGGTCATTGACGTGCAAACCACCCTTGGGGTTAAAGCAGCGTCGGTCCCCATTGACCGAATACCACAGGTGGCGTCACGAATATAAATTTTATTCCCTTTAAAGACTTTTCCCTTTTACATAGGCGCCCAAGGCCATGGACCGGGTCGCAGCCACCGTGACATCCCCCTGTGAACACAGGACTCAGTACTCAGTACCCCACGGCCCTGGCGGACGGCTCATCTTGGCGTCATGAACAGGAAGGACTGACACAGCAAATCGGGTCATGTGCACCTAAAAGACTGTGCTTGAACTGTGCTTTATTAAGAGACTGTGTATTGTAAATTACCATCAAAACCGCTGCCATTACAGTGCCACGAGGAGCGCCAGAGAAGACGGGAGTGCCAGCATGGTAGGAGACTACCAGAGCAGTGCGAACAGCGATGAACGCCCCCTACGAATGTTATTATACGACGAGGATGTGCCCGTCTGCCAAAGAGGTCCGCCTCCTGATATGCTATGGCGGGAACAAGGAGGAGAAGAAGCCCCACCCCCCGGAAGACAGAGAAGCAGCGTGCACATGTGGCCGCAGACCAGGGAGAGAAGATGGCGACCAGCGGGTACCTGAAGGATGGCGACACAACCCAGGACCCTGGGGATACAATTCACCTGTGGGAAGGTATACGATCTAGCTGCTATAACATCATCCCGGAGGACTCCTTAAAGCAGCGTCGGTCCCCACTGACCAAATACCACAGGTGGCGTCACAAACATAAACTTTATTCCCTTTAAAGACCTTTCCCTTTTACATGGGCCAACAGGGCCACAGACCGGGTCACAGCCACCATGACATCCCCCTGTGAACACAGGACCAGGTACCGAGTACCCCACGGCCCTGGCGGGCGACTCACACGTCCTCACAGCTGGGAGGCAGTATTATAGTAGTTATATTCTTGTTCATAGGGGCAATATTACAGTAGTTATATTCTTGTACATAGGGGCAGTATTATAGTAGTTACAGTTGTGGCCAACTGTTGGAGAAGGCACCCTTCAAATATCAGGGACCTGGAGCAGTTTGCCAAAGAAGAATGGTCTAAAATGCCAGCAGAGCATTGTAAGAAACTCATTGATGGTTACCGGAAGCGGTTGGTCGCAGTTATTTTGGCTAAAGGTTGTGCAACCAAGTATTAGGCTGAGGGTGCCAATACTTTTGTCTGGCCCATTTTTGGAGTTTTGTGTGAAATGATCAATGTTTTGCTTTTTGCTTCATTCTCTTTTGTGTTTTTTCATTTAAGACAAATTAAATGAAGATAATAATAACAAAGAATTTGTGTTTGCAATCATTTTCAGGAAGAAACTGAGTATTATCTGACAGAATTGCAGGGGTGCCAATACTTTTGGCCACAACTGTATATTCTTGTACATGGGAGCAGTATTATATTAGTTATATTCTTGTACATAGGGGCAGTATTATAGAAGTTATATTCTTGTACATGGGAGCAATATTACAGTAGTTATATTCCTGTACATAGGGGCAATATTATAGTAGTTATATTCTTGTACATAGGAGGCAGTATTATATTAGTTATATTCTTGTACATAGGGGGCAGTATTGTAGTAGTTATATTTTTGTACATAGGAGCAGTATTATAGAAGTTATATTCTTGTACATAGAGGCAGTATTATAGTAGCTATATTCTTGTACATGGGGCAGTATTATAGCAGTTATATTCTTGTACATAGGGGGCAGTATTACAGTAGTTATATTCTTGTACATAGGGGGCAGTATTATAGTAGTTATGTTCTTGTATATAGGGGAAATATTACAGTAGTTATATTCTTGTACATAGGGGGCAGTATTATAGAAGTTATATTCCTGTACATAGGGGCAGTATTATAGTAATTATATTCTTGTACATAGGGGTAGTATTATAGTAATGTTCTTGTACATAGGGGAAGTATAACAGTAATTATATTCTTGTACATAGGGGGCAGTATTATAGTAGTTATATTCTTGTACATAGGGGCAGTATTATAGCAGTTATATTCTTGTACATGGGAGCAATATTATAGTAGTTATATTCTTGGATACAGGAGACGATCCCTGATGAAGGACTAGTTGTGAAACGTGTGTTGGGGTGTGCACCGCACTGGTACTGTTGCCCACCAAGGTAATCCTACGTTGCCTGTATACATATTTCGTATGGACATTTACTGCACATATAAATCCTTGCCATGCATATCTTCTATATCTATGTGATACCCTGTTGGCGCCATGTGTCTGCTAGATTTACTCATGTGCACTTTCTAACTACTTTGTTGAGTGGCATGTGACAGTGGTATTAGCTCCCCTCTATATCATCACTAAGTTACACCAGTTAGTTTGCTTTATAGTTTTCCACTTCTATATATACACATCCTTCATTCACTCTATCTCATTCTGCATATTACTGTGATATGAACCCCCTTTCTTTTAAGGGTATGTGGGTGGTCATCTTTCTATCTGTGCATGCTTACCTACATACTATTGATTACTATATTAGCTTGCATTGTCTATAGCATGCATCTATAATCATTGATCTTGGTTAGAGTTTCCAATTTTGGGTACTCAGCCACTACTAGGCAGTCTTTTGGCTCCACTTACCACATTTCCCCGTTTTTTATACATTTTCTACACATCCCCTTCAACATTGGGAGGGTGTTCTCCTACCTCATAGTGTGGTGCACTCATTTTTTTAGGCAATGTGCATCCATATAACTTTTCGCTCTGGTTAAATATGTTGCTCATTGAGATATTTATTATATTGCTAAAGCCAGGATATGACATCCATGAATTGACCTGTACTCCTCTTGTGTAGTCCCTGATTGTTGTTTTGTATCCTATTGCTAAAATTAATTGTCTTTATATAAGTGCGGCATTCTTTTGTGTGTAGTGCCACCATATGCTATTCTTTATTCAATAAAGGTATTTTATCCTATCTAACGTTCCATATTCTTTTCTGACCTTATGTTCGGTGTTCGCTTTTGGTTTTCAGTGTTTTTCTGAATTGTCTGCAATTTATTCTTTAAGCGAATATATGGCACGTCTTCCACACAGTTGTCATGAGTGCGTCACATCCTCCTGGAAGATCTGTGGTTAGGTGATCTTTATGGAGCGCCCCCAGACACAGGGCCGCGGGTTACTCGGTACCGGTCCTCTCTGTCTCGGTGCTGAGGTTGTCACGGTGGCTGGACCCGGTCCGTGACCCTGCCAAGGGGCGTCCAATAAAAGGGGTGATGAGAGTTTGTCAGGGGTTCGTGACGCCACCTGTGGTATTCGGTCAGGGTGACCGATGCTGCTTAGGGGTCCGATGGAATGGCAGCTAGATGGTATACCTTCCCACAGGTGAAGTATATCCCCAGGGCTTCCCAGTAGTGTAGGTGGCGATGATGTGAGACACAATTAATAACAAGGACACAGGGTCGCAGTCTCTTTACCTTTTTACTGAAGACTTCGGGATCTGCAATCCAGAGCACTGCTAACTGGCCTGGCTGAGACCGGCCGGTCCGAAGGCACATCCAGAGTTCCCTTTGCAGGTGGAAATCAGTGCCTACCAACTAGCACCTGTGTGTTGTAGTTCTTCCCTGCTGAGCATTCGGGATAGTCCTCACAACTTTCGTATCTGTTCTTTCACTTTCTCTCCATCCCCCAAGTTTATATCTGGATAGGACGCACCCATTTGACGGGAAGGCTCGGAGCTATTCTGGGACCCTAGAGACGCCCCTCTCCAACTTTGCCCCCTATGTCTGCTTAGGTGATGTAAGTACAACGTAAAACCCTATGTATGGAAAACAATACCAGTATATAAAAATATATATAAAAATAAAAATATAAAAATGTATATGTATATGTATATATATATATATATATATATATATATATATATATATATATATATACATATAAGATAGTAAAAAATATATGAAGACCAAAGTATAATATAGTAAAATGCCTTTATTAAAATAATGTAATGGGCAATAAATGGTAACAACAATAAGTGCCTATAACTGGAGGAACAATTATACAAATATATATTAGCAAAAATTAGCAATAAAATATGGACGTATAAGGAGGGTTAAAATGCCAAAAAATGGCAAGTGGTGGAAATACTCTGCAAAAGTTTATACGGGCTACCGCAAAAAATATATAGATTGTATGCATACAGAAATAATATATATAGAAGTATGAAATACAAAAAAATGGACAATTGCTGTATATATATAAAAGATTAAATATATGTGTAAAATTAATTATGTGAACCAATAAGTGAAGGTATGAGTGTGAAACCAATTGAGTGAACAACTGAGCAAAAAATTACTCAATAAAAATAAGGTGGACTATGTAGAAAAAATAATAAATAAATAAAATAAATAATAAAAATAAAAAACAAAAAAAGGAAAAGTGAGCTGTGCAAAAATGAATGTGTGTGTATATATATATATATATATAAAGATGCCAAACACGAAAAAAATATACAAAAAAATAATAAAATAAAATTGTTAAAAGACACTGTGAAATACACAGTCCATAAGGTATATATATATATTTAAGTAGAAAATAAGGGGCACAGCCAATTGTATATAAACAAAGGTATGGGGCCGGTAAGAAGGCGTAAAGTGCATGTGCATATATATCAGATCAATGGCGGACATAAATAGTGCAACATGAGCCCCAGACCAAAGAGCCAAAAGCAGAGTTCCATACAAAATAATAGATGATTACCTCCTCCTAAAACAGTCCAGTCCTCCAGGTACAGAGCACCCCGACGCGCGTTTCGGACCGTGTCCTTCGATCCTTCGATATATATATATACATTTTTATATTTTTATTTTTATATATATTTTTATATACTGGTATTGTTTTCCATACATAGGGTTTTACGTTGTATTAATTTACCGAATGGTCTGCCATTCACCCGTTAAGTAGTGGTCCCCCTTTTTTTTCACGGATCTTAATTGGACACATATATGAGTTATTGGGCTTATTCCACTTATTTGATTTATTTATTGTCCGCTACTTCTTTCTACTTAGGTGATGTAAGGTAGACAGCCAACCTAAAATCAATTGTCCTGCCGCTGTTTGAAGTAATGCTTGAAGTCTGTTACTTCCTCGGCGTTCCGGCCACCGGCTACGCACCTCGGTAGGATGTTGCCGTTCTCGGGGCACGACTCCTACTGGATATCCCCTTGTGCTGCGATTTCATTTCTCACTTTTCTGCAATATCCTTCGCTTCGTGTCCTTCCTCAGGATTCCGCCGCAAGGTAGTGCAGGCGCGACTCCGTACGTTCTGTCCTTTCTGCAAGGTACCTGCCAGGAACCCACCCCTGACAGGTCCTCCCTGGAGCTCTCCCAGGCTGCGTTCTGTACTAACTTCCTATCCAACCCCCAGTTTTACCAGAGTGTGAGGAATGGCCTAATACATAGTGCCTTTTGCTCCCCCTGGTGGCCAGAGTGTGAAGTGTAATGTGTGACTGTGATACCTGGTCAGGTGAACTCCTTTAGTGCAATCAGACATAACATCACTCCCCTTAGTGGCAGAGTGACATTACTGCAACAACCAGGACTCTGGGGTGCTGCATTTACGTACAGTGAATTGTAGTTTCTGCAGAGCTACCATTCTCTGAAGCTTGGATCTCTGTGGAGATATAAGTTTTTCTAACATACAGTGCAAAACCTCCCTCTTGTTAATTCTCCTTCTAATAAATAAGTTGTAACCTTCAAGGTTTGTATTACAATCATGTGTATCATCCCTCCAAGCTTCATTGTTGCCTATGACATCAAATGTTTCTTCCTGTGTTCCTTTTTTGTTTCCCATACTCTGTGAATTTGTATAGACACATTTTAATTTGTAGTCGTTTTTTTCGTGCTCCTCTATTTTCATTCAGAATTTATTGTTTTTGTTCTTGATTTCCACTTAAATAGCAGGGTTCACAAAATAATTCATTAAGTGCATATTTTTTCTGTCCATATATTTCCCTTCCCATATTGCTCTAGTTTAAAGCTCTCCTGAGGAGTGTAACAAGGTGTCTACCAAACGTGTTTTCCTGTTTTTGTAAGATACAACCTATCTCTAGCAAAGAGTCCATCATACATGTAATTCACTCCAGTGTCAAGAAACCCAAAATGTTGCTCAAGGCACCATCAATGTAGCCAGTTGATCACCTGTAAAATCCTGTTCAATCTCCTTGTTCCATGTCCATCTACTGGGAGGATGGATGAGAAGATGACCTGTGCTCCCAGTTTCTTTACTTTCCGGCTTAGGTTTTCAAAATTTCTGCCTATAGTTTCCAGGTCCTTTTTTGCTGTGTTATTTGCTCCTCTGTGTATTAGTAGACATAGGTGATCGCCTGTACCAATGAAGAGTCTTGATACTCTATCAGATGCATCTTTTATTGGGGCACCTTAAAGATAGCACACTTCTCGTGAGGTAATGTCCAGTGAGGTAATGTCCAGTCAGCAGATAGCGCCTTCTGGTCCTCTCAGTAGGGAATCCCCCGTGACGACCACTCTCCTTTTCTTCTTCACCACAGCGCTTCTTTTTCTTCCTTCAAGAGGCTTCTGATTTCTTTCTGGGGTGTTCTTTGTGGGCAATGCACTTTATTGATGTACATCTTCATAGTTGTCCTGCGTGAGAGCCTAGTAGTGGTTCTTCAGCGGTATGGGTGCTGACAGCCTCCTCATCTTCCTGCGTTTTTGAGTCACATGCTTCCATTTCTCTTCTTCTGCAGGTACATGGAGAGGTGCTTCTCTTCGAACATCCTGAATATTTATTTCTACTCTGTCATTATATTCTGCAGGGAAGCTGAAAAGTTCATCTCTTGCAACATTCGTGAGAGATATTTCTGCTCTGTCAAGGAAATCCTCATCTTCTTTGATGAGCTTCAGTGTAGCTATTCTCTCCTGAAGACTTTGCACCTTTTCCTCTAACAGAGTCACAAGCTTTCATTTCTGACAGGTAAAGTTCGTCTTTTCCTCTGACAAGTCGGTTAACATATAGCACATATTGCCACACACAATATAGGTAATCTCCTTCTTCATGTTGAACAAAACAAATTTCTGTGACAGCGCGCGGTTTGACGATTGCCTTCAAGCAGCTTGATCCATCTACACCCCAAAATCCGAAGACATGTAAAGGATGTTATTAAAAGTACATTGCATACGTATGTCATATGAATGCTAGGTGAGAAAAATCACATTGTCCTCGCATGACCCTCATATGACATTTGTCCTACTTTTTTGGATCACGATGGGACACATTTTTTTATATGCTAGTGTGACCCAAGCCTTACAGAAAGTTTTATGTTCAGCTCTGTCATGACTGTGACATGAGAAAACCCTGGAGCTGCTCAGCACATTGGGGTCTGATCCCTGAATAAAGGCCTCCATTCAGCTGGCATAAGAGTCCAGTTAAGCTGATTTTCAGTATCCAGGTTTCCTTTAAATCTTTCCGAATCTGAGGTTTAACAATAAAGGATGTGGGTGCATGGGAAGGAAACATCCAAATGGAGGATTTAACTCTAAGGTTACGGCACTTTTTTCAGTAGAACTCAGAGGGGCATGTACTTTTTTTTATACTTCTGACTACAGGAAGATTTAATGTAGATATTTAAGAACAATTTCATTATTTTCATTTCTTCCAGTTTTTGTAATTCTTTTTACTGTTTTTTACTGCCATCTAAAGGTCATTAACTTTCATTACGTATTTTTTACTTTTATTTTGGAAACAGTGTGGCAGATGTACTTATAATAATAATAATAATCTTTATCTTTATATAGCGCTAACATGTTCCGCAGCGCTTTACAGTTTGCACACATTATCATCACTGTCCCCATTGGGGCTCACAATCTAAATTCCTTATCACTATGTCTTTGGAATGTGGGAGGAAACCCACGCAAAATACATACAAACTCCTTGCAGATGTTGACCTTCGTGGGATTTGAACCCAGAAGTGCAGCACTGCAAGGCTGCCGTACTAACCACTGAGCCACCGTGCGGCCCCTGTACTGTAGTCACCTGTTAGACAGTCTTACAATGGTCCAAATACTGTATATTAATGTGTCTGAGGCAGAATGATAAATCTGGGTCACCTTTAGATTATATAATCTAAGATTTAACCATTTATTAGTTGGCTAACTTTGGTCCTAAAAGTGTCTCAAACCAAGAGCTACTTCGGTGCAAAGGAAACGTTCCTTTATTGGGATTGCTGAGGAAACTTGTGAAAAATAGACCCTTTATAAACGAGGAGTCGGAACACAAGGAAAATGGATCACGATCATAGAGATATATATGTCATGTTCCTCCATATCAATAAAATCAATAAAGAAGAAACAGTGTCTCTGTAATAATTATAGCTCATCGCTCATTGTGCCAGCATAAAAACAGCAACCCAGTACCCCATAACTGTAACAACACTGTGCCCTATGAGAGTAATAGCACAGTATTCTCATAACAGTCACAGCTACAGTGCACCCATAGCAATAACAGAACAGTACTCCATAACAGTATCAGCACACTGCTCTTCTAGCTATCATCCACCATACTCCCATAACAGTGTCAACCATAGGACTACTATAACAGTAACATGCAGAGTTATCGTACTTTGATCAGAGTGTGAAGTGATTTTCTCAAATGTGGAGAATAAAAGAAAAAAGTTCTCCATCTTCTCCATTCAGAGTGTGTGTGAAAATGGGATCACACTTAAATGTCATCAGAGTGCAGTCCGATGCTTTCCACGGACCCATAGAAATGAATGGCTGAGTGTGATCCGATTATTGAAGGCAAATAAGACATGCTGTGATTTTATTTTTTCTTCCTTGGACCACTTGATCCGAGGAAAAAATCGGACACATGCACAACACCATTCCGTATCCTCTTGCAGTGACGTTTGATAAAGACCCGGAACAAGGGTCGAAACGTTATGTCTATACTTTGCCAATTTTTTTCTCTGTGGTGTACTGTTAATTAACTTAAGCAATTGTTACCATCCACCTTTCGTGTCTCCCCTTTTCCTCATAGTTTGTAAGCTTGCGAGCAGGGCCCTCATTCCTCCTGGTATCTGTTTTGAAGTGTATTTCTGTTATGCTGTAATGTCTATTGTCTGTACAAGTCCCCTCTATAATTTGTAAAGCGCTGCGGAATATGTTGGCGCTATATAAATAAAAATTATTATAAATTATTATTATTATAAGCACTTTGTGTGCGGCTGTTACTTTTCCTTGATCCAGCTCCATAGAATACCATTGGTACGAGTGCTAACCCACAAAACCATGAATAGCACTCCTCTAACTTTTATGATCGTGTGCGCAAGCTCTTATAGAAATGGCTACAGTACTCCCACAACAGTGACAGCCAGAGTACTTCCATAACAGTGACAGCCACCGTATTTCAATAGCAGTGACAGGCAGAGTACTTCCATAACAGTGACAGCCACAGCACCCTCATAACAGTGACAGCCACAATACTTCCATAACATTAAAAGCTACAGTACTTCCATAACAGTGACAGCCACAGCACCCCATAACAGTGACAGCCAAAATACTTCCATAACCATGACAGCCACAGCACCCCATAACAATGACAGCCACAGTACTCCCATAACAGTGACAGCCACAGCACCTCCATAACAGTGACAGCCACAGTACTTCCATAACGGTGAAAGCTACAGTACTTCCATAACAGTGACAACCACATCACCCCCATAACCCTGACAGCCAAAGTACTTCCATAACCGTGACAGCTACAGCACCTCCATAGCAAAGACAGCCACAGTACTCCCATAACAGTGACAGCCACAGTACTCCCATAACAGTGACAGGCACAGCACCTCCATAACAGTGACAGCCACAGTACTTCCATAACAGTGACAGCCACAGCACCCCCCATAACAGTGACAGCCAAAGTACTTCCATAACTGTGACAGCCACAGCACCACCATAACAATGACAGCCACAGTACTCCCATAACAGTGACAGCCACAATACTCCCATAACAGTGATAGCCACAGCACCCTATAACACTCACAGCCACAGTACTTCCATAACAGTGACAGCCACAGCACCTCCATAACAGTGACAGTCATAGTACGCTCACAACAGTGACAGCCATAGCACCCCAATAACAGTGACAGCCAAAGTACTTCCATAACCGTGACAGCCACAGCACCCCCATAACACAGACAACCACTGTACTCCCATAAAAGTGACAGCCTCAATACTCCCATAACAGTGACAGCCGCAGTACCCCATAACAATGACAGCCAAAGTGCTTCCATAACCGTGACAGCCACAGCACCCCCATAACAATGACAGCCGCAGTACTCCTATAACAGTGACAGCAACAACACCCCCATAACAGTGACAGCTCCACAACTTCAATAACAGTGACAACCACAGCACCACCATAACAGTGACAACCACAGTATACCCATTAAAGTGACAGCCACAGTACTCCCATAACAGTGACAGCCACTGCACCTCCATAACAGTGACAGCCACAGTACTCCCATAGCAGTAACAGCAACAGTACTCCCATAACAGTAACAGCCACAATACTCCCATAACAGTCACAACCACAGTACTCTCATAGCAATGACAGCCACAATACCCCCATAGCAGTGACAGCAACAGGACTCCCATAACAGTGACAGCCACAGTACTCCCATAATGGTGGCAGCCACAGCACTCCCATAACAGTGACAGCCACAATACTTCCATAACAGTGACAGCCACAGTACTCTCATAAGTGTCAGCCACAGTACTCCCATTACAGTGACAGCCACAGTACTCTCATAACAGTGTCAGCAGCAGCACTCAACAATAGTGACAACCACAGTACTCCTATAACAGTGGCAGCCACACAACTTCCATGACAGTGACAGCCAAAATACTCTCATAACAGTGATAGCCACAGTACTCTAATAACATTGACAACCGCAGTACTCCCATGGCAATGACAGCCACAATACCCCCATAGCAGTGACAGCAACAGAACATCCATAACAGTGACAGCCACAGTACTCTCATAACAGTGACAGTCACAGTATTCCGATAACAGGGACAGTCACAGTACTCTCATAACAGTGACAGTCAGAGTAATCCCATAACAGTGTAAGCCACAGAACTCCCATAACAGTGACAGCCACAGTACTCCCATAACAGTGTCAGCCACAGTACTCCCATAACAGTGACAGCCACAATTCCCCTATAACAGTGAGAGTCACAGTACTTCCATAACAGCGGCAGCCTCAGAACTCCCATAACAGTGTCAGCCAAAATACCCCCATGACAGTGACAGCCACAGTACTTCTATAACAGTGGCAGCCACAGCACCCCCATAACAGTGACAGGCACAGTAGTCCCATAGCAGTGACAGCCACTGTACTTCCATAGCAGTGGACACCATAGCAGCCCCATAACAGTGTCAGCCACACAACTCCCATAACAGTGTCAGCCACAGTACTTCCATAACAGTGCCAGCCACAGTACTTCCATAACAGTGTCAGCCACAGTACTTCCATAACAGTGACAGCCACAGTACTTCCATAACAGTGTCAGCCACAGTACTTCCATAACAGTGGCAGTTACAATACTTCCATAACAGTGGCAGCCAAAGCACCCCATAACACTGATAGCTACAGTACTTCCATAACAGTGAAACCTACAGTACATCCATAACAGTGACAGCCACAGTACCCCATAACAGTGACAGCCAGAGTACTTCCATAACAGTGAAAGCTACAGTACTTCCATAACAGTGACAGTCACCGTATTCCCATATTCCCATAGTAGTGACAGCCAGAGAACTTCCATAACAGTGACAGCCACAGCACCCCCTAACAGTGACAGCCAAAGTACTTCCATAAAAGTGATAGCCACAGCACACCCATAACAGTGATAGCCAAAGTACTTCCATAACCATGACAGCCACAGGATCCCTATAACAATGTCAGCCACAGCACCTCCATAACAATGACAGCCACAATGCTCTCTCCCATAACAGTGACAGCCACAGTACTTCCATAACCGTGAAAGCTACAGTACTTCTATAACAGTGACAGCCACAGCACCCCCATAGCAGTGACAACCAAAGTCCTTCCATAACCATGACAGCCACAGCCTGCCCATAACAATGACAGTCACAGTACTCCCATAACAGTGACAGCCACAGTACAGTCATGGACAAAAATTTTGAGAATGAGACAAATATTAATTTTTCCAAAGTCTACTGCTTCATTTTTTCTAATGGCAATTTGCATATACTCCTGAATGTCAGAGTGATCAGCTTAACAGCAATTACTGTACTTGCAAAGTCCATATTTGCCCAGAAAATGAACTTTAACCCCCAAAACACATTTCAACATCATTGCAGTCCTGCCTTAAAAGGAGCAGCTAACATCGTTTTAGTGATTGATCCATTAACACAGGTGTGGGTGTTGATGAGGACAGGGCTGGCAATCAATCAGTCATGATTAAGTAAGAATGGCATCACTGGACACTTTAAAAGGAGGCTGGTGCTTGGTATCATTGTTTCTCTTCAGTTAACCATGGTTATCTCTAAAGAAACACGTGCAGCCATCATTGCACTGCACAAAAATGGCCTAACAGGAAAGAGTATCGCAGCTACAAAGATTGCACCTCAGTCAACAATCTATCGCATCATCAAGAACTTCAATGAGAGAGCTTCCATTGTTGTCAAAAAGGCTCCAGGGCGCCCAAGAAAGACCAGCAAGCGCCAGGACCGTATCTTAAAACTGTTTCATCTGCGGGATTGGACTACCAGCAGTGCCGAGCTTGCTCAGGAATGGCAGCAGGCTGGTGTGATTGCTTCTGCACGCACTGTGAGGCGGAGACTCTTTGAGCAAGGCCTGGTTTCAAGGAGGGCAGCAAAGAAGCCACTTCTCTCCAGAAAAAACATCAGGGACCGACTGATATTCTGCAAAAGGTACAGGGAGTGGACTGCTGAGGACTGGGGCAAAGTCATTTTCTCTGATGAATCCCCTTTTCGATTGTTTGGGACATCTGGAAAACAGCTTATTCGGAGAAGAAGAGGTGAGCGCTCCCACCAGTCTTGTCTCATGCCAACTGTAAAGCATCCTGAAACCATTCATGTGTGGGGTTGCTTCTCAGCCAAGGGAATCGGCTCACTCACAGTCTTGCCTAAAAACACAGCCATGAATAAAGAATGGTACCAGAATGTCCTCCAAGAGCAACTTCTCCCAACCGTCCAAGAGCAGTTTGGCACCCAACAATGCCTTTTCCAGCATGATGGAGCACCTTGCCATAAAGCTAAGGTGATAACTAAATGGCTCATGGAACAAAACATAAGAGATTTTGGGTCCATGGCCTGGAAACTCCCCAGATCTTAATCCCATTGAGAACTTGTGGTCAATCTTCAAGAGACGGGTGGACAAACAAAAACCAACAAATTCTGGCAAAATGCAAGCATTGATTATACAAGAATGGACTGCTATCAGTCAGGATTTGGTCCAGAAGTTGATTGAGAGCATGCCAGGGAGAATTGCAGAGGTCTTGAAGAAGAAGGGTCAACACTGCAAATATTGACTTGCTGCATTAACTCATTCTAACTGTCAATATAACCTATTGGTACTCATAATATGATTGCAATTATATTTCTGTATGTGATATAAACATCAGACAAACACTAATAAAAACCAGAGGGCAGCAGATCATGTGAAAATATAATTTTGGTGTCATTCTCAAAACTTTTGGCCATGACTGTACTTCCATAACAGTAACAGCCACAATACTCCCATAACAGTGACAGCCAGAGCACCCCATAACAGTGACAGCCACAGTACGTTCATAACAGTGAAAGCAACAGTACTTCCATAACAGTGACAGCCACAGCACCCCATAACAGTGACAGCCAAAGTACTTGCATAACAGTGAAAGTTGCAGTACTTCCATAACACTGACAGCCAAAGCACCCCATAACAGTGACAGCCAGAGTACTTCCATAACAGTGAAAGCTACAGTACTTCCATAACAGTGACAGTCACCGTATTCCCATATTCCCATAGTTGTGACAGCCAGAAAACTTCCATAACAGTGACAGCCACAGCACCCCATAACAGTGACAGCCAAAGTACTTCCATAACAGTGATAGCCACAGTACATCCATAACAGTGACAGCCACAATACTTCCAAAACAGTGACAGCCACAGTACTCTCATAACAGTGTCAGCCACAGTACTCCCACAACAGTGACAGCCACAGTACTCCTATAACAGTGGCAGCCACACAACTTACATAACAGTGACAGCCACAGTACTCCAATAACATTGACAACCACAGTACTCCCATAACAGTGTCAGCCACAGTACTTCCATAACAGTGGCAGCCACAATACTCCCATAACAGTGACAGCCACAGTACTTCCATAACAGTGAAAGCTACAGTACTTCCATAACACAGACAGCCACAGCACCCCTTAACAGTGACAGCCAAACTACTTCCATAACAGTGATAGACACAGTTCTTCCATAACAGTGACAGCCACAGCACCCCCATAACAATGACAGCCACAGTACTCCCATAACAGTGACAGCGACAGCACCTCCATAACAATGACAGCCATAGTACTTCCATAACAGTGACAGCCACAATACTCCCATAACAGTGACAGCCACAGCACCCCATAACAGTGACAGCCACAGTACTTCCATAACAGTGATAGCCACAGTACTTCTATTGACAGCCACAGCACCCCCATAACAGTGAGAGCCAAAGTACTTCCATAACTGTGACAGCCACAGCACCCCATAACAATGACAGCCACAGTACTCCCATAACAGTGACAGCCACAGTATTTCCATAAAAATGACAGCCACAATACTCCCATAACAGAAACAGCCACAGCACCCCCATAACAGTGACAGCCAAAGTACTTCCATAACCGTGACAGTCACAGCACCCCCTAACAATGACAGCCACAGTATTCCTATAATAGTGACAGCCACAGCACCCCCATAACAGTGACAGCTACAGTACTTCAATAACAGTGGCAACAGTAGTAGTCCCATAACAGTGACAGCCACAGTACTCCCGTATTAACAGTGACAGCCACCATACTCCCATAACAGTGACAACCACAGCACTCTCATAGCAATGACAGCCACAATACCCCCATAGCAGTGACAGCAACAGCACTCCCATAACAGTGACAGCCACAGCACCTCCATAACAGTGACAGCCACAGTACTTCTATAACAGTGACAGCCACAATACTTCCAAAACAGTGACCGCCACAGTACTCTCATAACAGTGTCAGCCACAGTACTCCCATTACAGTGACAGCCACAGTACTCTCATAACAGTGCAAGCAGCAGCACCCCACAACAGTGACAGCCACAGTACTCCTATAATAGTGGCAGCCACACAACTTCCATAACATTGACAACCGCAGTACTCCCATAACAGTGACAGCCACTGTACTTCCATAGCAGTGGCCATCACAGCACCCCTGTAACAGTGTAAACCACACTACTCCCATAACAGTGTCAGCCACAGTACTTCCAAAACAGTGAAAGCTACAGTACTTCCATAACACTGACAGCCACAGCACCCCTTAACAGTGACAGCCAAAGCACTTCCATAACTGTGACAACCACAGCACCCCCATAACAATGACAGCCACAGTACTCCCATAACAGTGACAGCGACAGCACCTCCATAACAATGACAGCCATAGTACTTCCATAACAGTGACAGCCACAATACTCCCATAAAAGTGACAGCCACAGCACCCCATAACAGTGACAGCCACAGTACTTCCATAACAGTGATAGCCACAGTACTTCCATAACAGTGACAGCCAACCACACCCCATAACAGTAACAGCCAAAGTACTTCCATAACAGTGATAGCCACAGTACTTCTATAACAGTGACAGCCGAAGCACCCCCATAACAGTGAGAGCCAAAGTACTCCCATAACAGTGACAGCCACAGCACCTCCATAAAAGTGACAGCCACAGTACTTCCATAACAGTGACAGCCACAATACTCCCATAACAGAAACAGCCACAGCACCCCCATAACAGTGACAGCCAAAGTACTTCAATAACCGTGACAGTCACAGCACCCCCTAACAATGACAGCCACAATATTCCTATAATAGTGACAGCCACAGCACCCCCATAACAGTGACAGCTACAGTACTTCAATAACAGTGACAACAGCAGTAGTCCCATAAGAGTGACAGCCACAGTACTCCCATATTAACAGTGACAGCCACAGCACCCCCATAACAGTGAGAGCCACAGTACTCTCATAGCAGTGGCAGCAACAGTACTCCCATAACAATGACAGCCACAATACTCACATAACAGTGACAGCCACAATACTCCCATAACAGTGACAACCACAGCACTCTCATAGCAATGACAGCCACAATACCCCCATAGCAGTGACAGCAACAGCACTCCCATAACAGTGACAGCCACAGCACCTCGATAACAGTGACAGCCACAGTACTTCTATAACAGTGACAGCCACAATACTTCCAAAACAGTGACAGCCACAGTACTCTCATAACAGTGACAGCCACAGTACTCTCATAACAGTTCAAGCAGCAGCACCCCACAACAGTGACAGCCACAGTAATCCTATAACAGTGGCAGCCACACAACTTCCATAACAGTGATAGCCACAATACTCCCATAACAGTGACAGCCACACTACTCCAATAACATTGACAACCGCAGTACTCCCATAACAGTGACAGCCACTGTACTTCCATAGCAGTGTCTGTCACAGCACCCCTGTAACAGTGTAAACCACACTACTCCCATAACAGTGTCAGCCACAGTACTTCCAAAACAGTGAAAGCTACAGTACTTCCATAACGCTGACAGCCACAGCACCCCTTAACAGTGACAGCCAAAGTACTTCCATAACAGTGATAGACACAGTTCTTCCCTAACAGTGACAGCCACAGCACCCCCATAACAGTGACAGCCAAAGCACTTCCATAACTGTGACAACCACAGCACCCCATAACAATGACAGCCACAGTACTCCCATAACAGTGACAGCACCTCCATAACAATGACAGCCATAGTACTTCCATAACAGTGACGGCCACAATACTCCCATAAAAGTGACAGCCACAGCACCCCATAACAGTGATAGCCACAGTACTTCCATAACAGTGATAGCCACAGTACTTCCATAACAGTGATAGCCACAGTACTTCTATAACAGTGACAGCCATAGCACCCCCATAACAGTGAGAGCCAAAGTACTTACATAACTGTGACAGCCACAGCACCCCATAACAATGACAGCCACAGTACTCCCATAACAGTGACAGCCACAGCACCTCCATAAAAGTGACAGCCACAGTACTTCCATAACAGTGACAGCCACACTACTCCCATAAAAGAAACAGCCACAGCACCCCCATAACAGTGACAACCAAAGTACTTCCGTAACGTGACAGTCACAGCACCCCCTAACAATGACAGCCACAGTATTCCTATAATAGTGACAGCCACAGCACCCCCATAACAGTGACAGCTACAGTACTTCAATAACAGTAACAACAGCAGTAGTCCCATGAGTGACAGCCACAGTACTCCCATATTAACAGTGACAGCCACAGCACCCCCATAACAGTGAGAGCCACAGTACTCTCATAGCAGTGGCAGCAACAGTACTCCCATAACAATGACAGCCACAATACTCACATAACAGTGACAGCCACAATACTTCCATAACAGTGACAACCACAGCACTCTCATAGCAATGACAGCCACAACACCCCCATAGCAGTGACAGCAACAGCACTCCCATAACAGTGACAGCCACAGCACCTCGATAACAGTGACAGCCACAGTACTTCCATAACAGTGACAGCCACAATACTTCCAAAACAGTGACAGCCACAGTACTCCCATTACAGTGACAGCCACAGTACTCTCATAACTGTGCAAGCAGCAGCACCCCACAACAGTGACAGCCACAGTACTCCTATAACAGTGGCAGCCACACAACTTCCATAACAGTGACAGCCACAATACTCCCATAAGTGACAGCCACAGTACTCCAATAACATTGACAACCGCAGTACTCCCATAACAGTGACAGCCACTGTACTTCCATAGCAGTGGCCGCCACAGCACCCCCGTAACAGTGTAAACCACACTACTCCCATAACAGTGACAGTCACAAAACTCTCATAACAGTGACATTCGGAGTAAATAGAACAAGATTGATTAGGCACCATTAACAAACCTTGTTCTTTGGTAACTGGGACACACCCTGTGACTGATGGGATCTCGTGGTGCTCAACTCTAAAAATGCAAATATAATTGTCTTCATTGAGATGAGAAAAAAGTGGCATTCAGCATCCCAGAAAATTAGATCTTTTATTTCTGAAACATTAAAAAACTGGTTGTAAAAGGGCGCAGGTAGAGCTATGGACAATGGCCGTTTCGCGTTATACTAATTTTTCAGTGGGTTCTAATCAATGATTAACTGGAGTCTGTACATCTGAAAGCTAAAATGATTCTGTGCCCCCCCATAATCATAAATTACAAACTCTACAGGGGAGGGTGTAATCTCTTTGCACTGCGGGGTCTGGTGCTAGTTATTAAGATGTAGGTGAGAATATTCCCGTTTCTCATCAGTTCCATGATTCAAACGTTTCCTCCATTCTCAGTAATGATATATACAATAAACAACCCAAAATTACACAAAAAGTCTCCCAGGAAGGTATTCTTCTCAGATAGGAGGGCGAGTATACAAAATACATTATATGGTGTAATTGAAAATCTGTCATGGGTAATCTATCAGCAGGCAGATGATCTAATATACATTTCTTTCAGGAATTCAATGCTCTGAACACCTTCAAAAATAGTCCTGTATGAGCAGGAAATCACCTGATGCAATATAATAATATAATAATATACCATGAAGAGTTATGATGGAATTCTGTCTGCCTGCTGCCACCACTAGGGGGAGCTCACCTAGTAGATTATACTGCTGTCACTGAGTTCAGTTAAAAAAGATCTTTAAGGAGAGAGCTCCTCCTAGTTGTGGATGAAGGAAGACTATATATACTGTGAATATTGGGGATTTGATGATTTTGTTAATCAGGGTGTACAGAGCATTATTGGATGTGGTTATATCATTGTCTGTATCACTTGTCTCATGACACTGATGGTAACATTTTTGTTTGTTAGTAAATGATCTGTATTGTGTAGCAGTTCACAAGCAATACTGTGACTTTTTTTCAAGAGCTGGTCTGTTTTCTCTGAAAATGATGAGTAAGAAAATAAAACACTCTAAATATAGGTATGTCTCGGTCTCCTTGACCTAATTAGTATGATGTTTTAACTTTTTCCTTTACAGATTGCTCAAATCAGAGGAAACACTATTGGAGACCACTGTCCTAAGTTTTGGAAAGGAAAGCATGTTGCCATCACTTTACTGTATCTCACAACACATGAGTTAACATAGGAAAATGGCATTTTTTTGTAATTATTAACATTCACCACTAGATGTCGCCAGAGACTTTCTACTTTCACCTTAGGCAGGACTGTATTGTGGTTTTATATGTTTATTACTGTGTTATTGCAACAGTTATTTCTGATTATGAGTTTATTACGTGTTATTATATTTTATTATGATGCTTATATAATATATTGCATTTTGCTGTTGTATACCATATATTATAACACAGAAGTGAGCGACTATCTACCTTTTGGGAACAAATGTTACCTTTAATTACCCTTGATGCTGTATAAAATCCACTTTTATGTATGCTATTAGTGGTTTTACATAATGGACAAAAGTTTGGGACAATTCTAGCAACACTACACGTATGTACAAGTGTACGGCTTGCGTAGTAATGGTCTCATGGGAACCGCATTTGTTAAATGTTCTGTCTTCTTAAAGGGAATGTGTCATCATCAGAAAATGACCTATTATTTAAAGAGAACCCTTAAAGGAGATGCAGGGTACCCATGCTTGGGGCAGCAGGAGTCTGTCAGGTTCACTTTAAGGGGCCGAGACATCTCCTATCTTCAGTAACGCACCTCTCCTCGGCCTCTTCTATTTGCTGGTGGGCAGCGCACTCTTGATGACTGATATTTTGGGGTGTTGGTATAAATTGTGCTCTGTACCATATTGCAAGAACTGTAGAAACAGCCGTATCTCTGCAGCACACGGGCACTAAAGCGAACCGGGCCAGAATCAGAGCAGTGACTTCAAGTTCAATATCAAAAGAGCTTGTAAGCGCTGTACTCCTAGCCACCACTGATTAGTAGCCTATGCAATAAACAATGCAATTAAAAGTCCTCTGTCCTAGGGAAAGGAGAGGATTTTGTTTAATAAAATGTAAATTACAAAATTGCTACGTCTCCCAAGCACTATGTAATTTTATCCATTTAATAAGACGAGAAACCGCCCCTTTTATGGAGCAATAGGTAACGTAGTTTAGTAAGTAGATAAATACTGACACCTGGAGGCAGAAAGGAGGTATTGCAATTGATTAATATAATTTGCTGGCTCTTGTGATTATTGTACACCTTTAGGGTAAGGTCAAAGACGTATTTCTCCACATCCGTCCGATTATTCTGATCAGAGTATGATCAGAGTGGCATCAGAGGAGAGAAAAAAAAAGTTTCTCCATCTTCTTCATCCTGTCAGTCCGTGAATATCGGACCACATGTGGATGTCATACGAGTGCGGTCTGATTTTTTTTTCAACAAAAAAACGTACTTTTTTTTAACTGTTGACGTATAAAAACTGATGTAAGACGGATGTCAAATGGGTGAAATAAACGGACATACTGATGATACAGAGATGGATATGGATGAAAATTGTCCTTTTTGTGTTGGATGGAAGTCAGATGATTTTTGAAACACTGGTCTGAACGTGGTCTTGCGCCACATTCACACATCCATGAGCGAGTGCTGTCCGATTATTTCTCAGACCCATGAAATGGATGTGCTCATAAAGACATCAAATTCATGGATCCAATGGGGATTTCCGTGAGACGCAGAACAGGTCCTAGTGTGAGCCGGATGTGGATCAGACGTTGCCATTCGGGTTTATGGTGACCTGTGAGACCCTGATGCAGGGAGGCTGATAATTTGCTTCTGTGTCTCACTGATCTTTTGCTTAGCAATAAACTTGAATAAAAACGTCTGACTTTCTAAAGGATTTTTTTTCAATTTTCGGAAGCAAGTATCTCTACAGTAAGAAAAAAAAAAGGTTCCTAACTGAATCTCTCTAAAAATGGGGAACTTGGATTGTGTCATGAGGTTTTCTTATGAATTCCATTTTAGGGGAACTTGGGTGGAAACCTTTGAACACACGGCAGAAGCGCAGTGTGAACAGAGCTTAGCGCTTTTATCTGCTTTTTACTAACTTCTCTCAGCTGATTTGTGATCATAGTGAAGTTCATCTCTTATTTAGGGCTCAACCACACAACCGTATTTTCGGTCCAAGTGCTGCCTTGGTAAAAAAAACGGACAGCAATCAGACCAATATTATCCAATGGTGCAGTGCAGATGAGCGATTTTATTTTGCAACCAGCAATGTAATGGCTGTGTCTGACCGTGCAGGGACATGGTCTGTACATACCACAGCTCCTGGGCAAGGGAGGGAGCAAAAGAGAGGATACAGAGAGGGGTGCAGGGGATCACAGCTGATTCTTTGTGTGAGATAAAGTATTTAACTGCCAGTTTTTAAAAAACGTTTTACCTCAGGCCGGAGTCACACTACCGTAGAATAAGGACGAGTACTATGAGAGAAAAAAAATCGCATAGCACTCAGACCAATGTTAAGCTTCCATCATCCGTTTTTTTCTCGGCCATATTATACATAGTAACATAGAAACATAGTTCGTAAGGCCGAAAAAAGACATTTGTCCATCCAGTTCAGCCTATATTCCATCATAATAAATCCCCAGATCTACGTCCTTCTACAGAACCTAATAATTGTATGATACAATATTGTTCTGCTCCAGGAAGACATCCAGGCCTCTCTTGAACCCCTCGACTGAGTTCGCCATCACCACCTCCTCAGGCAAGCAATTCCAGATTCTCACTACCCTAACAGTAAAGAATCCTCTTCTATGTTGGTGGAAAAACCTTTTCTCCTCCAGACGCAAAGAATGCCCCCTTGTGCCCGTCACCTTCCTTGGTATAAACAAATCCTCAGCGAGATATTTGTATTGCCCCCTTATATACTTATACATGGTTATTAGATCGCCCCTCAGTCGTCTTTTTTCTAGACTAAATAATCCTAATTTCGCTAATCTATCTAGGTATTGTAGTTCTCTCATCCCCTTTATTAATTTTGTTGCCCTCCTTTGTACTCTCTCTAGTTCCATTATATCCTTCCTGAGCACCGGTGCCCAAAACTGGACACAGTACTCCATGAGCGGTCTAACTAGGGATTTGTACAGAGGCAGTATAATGCTCTCATCATGTGTATCCAGACCTCTTTTAATGCACCCCATGATCCTGTTTGCCTTGGCAGCTGCTGCCTGGCACTGGCTGCTCCAGGTAAGTTTATCATTAACTAGGATCCCCAAGTCCTTCTCCCTGTCAGATTTACCCAGTGGTTTCCCGTTCAGTGTGTAATGGTGATATTGATTCCTTCTTCCCATGTGTATAACCTTACATTTATCATTGTTAAACCTCATCTGCCACCTTTCAGCCCAAGTTTCCAACTTATCCAGATCCATCTGTAGCAGAATACTATCTTCTCTTGTATTAACTGCTTTACATAGTTTTGTATCATCTGCAAATATCGATATTTTACTGTGTAAACCTTCTACCAGATCATTAATGAATATGTTGAAGAGAACAGGTCCCAATACTGACCCCTGCGGTACCCCACTGGTCACAGCGACCCAGTTAGAGACTATACCATTTATAACCACCCTCTGCTTTCTATCACTAAGCCAGTTACTAACCCATTTACACACATTTTCCCCCAGGCCAAGCATTCCCATTTTGTGTACCAACCTCTTGTGCGGCACGGTATCAAACGCTTTGGAAAAATCGAGATATACCACGTCCAATGACTCACCGTGGTCCAGCCTATAGCTTACCTCTTCATAAAAACTGATTAGATTGGTTTGACAGGAGCGATTTCTCATAAACCCATGCTGATATGGAGTTAAACAGTTATTCTCATTGAGATAATCCAGAATAACATCCCTCAGAAACCCTTCAAATATTTTACCAACAATAGAGGTTAGACTTACTGGCCTATAATTTCCAGGTTCACTTTTAGAGCCCTTTTTGAATATTGGCACCACATTTGCTATGCGCCAGTCCTGCGGAACAGACCCCGTCGCTATAGAGTCCCTAAAAATAAGAAATAATGGTTTATCTATTACATTACTTAGTTCTCTCAGTACTCGTGGGTGCATGCCATCCGGACCCGGAGATTTATCTATTTTAATCTTATTTAGCCGGTTTCGCACCTCTTCTTGGGTTAGATTGGTGACCCTTAATATAGGGTTTTCATTGTTTCTTGGGATTTCACCTAGCATTTCATTTTCCACCGTGAATACCGTGGAGAAGAAGGTGTTTAATATGTTAGCTTTTTCCTCGTCATCTACAACCATTCTTTCCTCACTATTTTTTAAGGGGCCTACATTTTCAGTTTTTATTCTTTTACTATTGATATAGTTGAAGAACAGTTTGGGATTAGTTTTACTCTCCTTAGCAATGTGCTTCTCTGTTTCCTTTTTGGCAGCTTTAATTAGTTTTTCAGATAAAGTATTTTTCTCCCTATAGTTTTTTAGAGCTTCAATGGTGCCATCCTGCTTTAGTAGTGCAAATGCTTTCTTTTTACTGTTAATTGCCTGTCTTACTTCTTTGTTTAGCCACATTGGGTTTTTCCTATTTCTAGTCCTTTTATTCCCACAAGGTATAAACCGCTTACACTGCCTATTTAGGATGTTCTTAAACATTTCCCATTTATTATCTGTATTCTTATTTCTGAGGGTATTGTCCCAGTCTACCAGATTAAGGGTATCTCTAAGCTGGTCAAACTTTGCCTTCCTAAAGTTCAGTGTTTTTGTGACTCCCTGACAAGTCCCCCTAGTGAAAGACAGGTGAAACTGTACAATATTGTGGTCGCTATTTCCTAGATGCCCGACCACCTGCAGATTTGTTATTCTGTCAGGTCTATTAGATAGTATTAGGTCTAGTGAAATCATGGAAATGCTGCAATTTGCACCATATATCGGCCGAGACTCGCCAATAAAAGTCTATGGGGGCGAGAAAAACTCGCACACCACACGGACCATGCGTGAGACTTGCGGGAAATACGCACCGGTGTCCTATAGAAAAGGAACGGTAATTCAGTGCAGTGTACAGTAAAATCACACTGACAGGTAAAAATAGAATAGCTATAATAAATGTCTACAAATAGTATATATATACATATTTATATATATATATATATACACACATATATATATATATATATATATATATATATATATATATATATACACATATATATATATACTAGATGATGGCCCGATTCTAATGCATCGGGTATTCTAGAATATGTATGTAGTTTATATATGAAGATTTAAGAATAATGCAATGAATACACAGGATTTTCCAGGTAAAATATATACATTATCAGTGTAGCGGTGTTTAAATCCCGTGCCAATTCACGGCCGGACTGCGACAATAGCGCTGATTGGCCGCGGCTGGCCGGGCGCGACCAATAAGCAAAGCGTGGTTCAAATCCCGTACCAATTCGTGGCCGGACTACGCCTGTCGCTGATTGGTCGCGGCCAGCAGGCGAGACCAATCAGCGACGTGGGATACCCGATGCATTAGAATCGGGCCACCATCTAGTATTCATATAAACATTGGTGCTTACATTTATGTTTTAACCCATTGGACACACTGCCATTGTTTTCCTCCTGTCTTTATTTTAAGAGTCAAAACTTTAGTAGTCATCTATCGCTGTATGACATCTTTTTTCTACAGGATGACTTTTTTTTTGTTTTCAAAGACATCATTTATTTTACCATATGATAAACTTAAAAACGGGGAAAATTTTGATTCTCTCCCTCACAGACTGTCCTCCTTGTTATTCTCTCCCTCACAGACTGTCCTCCATGTTGTTCTCTCCCTCACAAACTGTCCTCCATGTTTTTCTCTCCCTCACAGACTGTCCTCCATGTTATTCTCTCCCTCACAGACTGTCCTCCATGTTATTCTTTCCCTCACAGACTGTCCTCCATGTTTTTCTCTCCCTCACAGACTGTCCTCCATGTTATTCTCTCCCTCACAGACAGTCCTCCATGTTATTCTCTCCCTCACAGACTGTCCTTCATGTTGTTCTCTCCCTCACAAACTGTCCTCCACGTTATTTTCTCCCTCACAGACTGTCCTCCATGTTATTCTCTCCCTCGCAGACTGTCCCATGTTATTCTTTCCCTCACAGACTGTCCTCTATGTTTTTCTCTCCCTCACAGACTGTCCTCCATGTTATTCTCTCCCTCACAGACTGTCCTCCATGTTATTCTTTCCCTCACAGACTGTCCTCCATGTTTTTCTCTCCCTCACAGACTGTCCTCCATGCTATTCTCTCCCTCACAGACTGTCCTCCATGTTATTCTCTCCCTCACAGACTGTCCTTCATGTTATTCTCTCCCTCACAGACTGTCCTCCATGTTATTCTCACCCTCACAGACTGACCTCCATGTTATTCTCTAACTCACAGACTGTCCTCCATGTTATTCTCTCCCTCACAGACTGTTCTCCATGTTATTCTCTCCATCACAGATTGTCCTCCAAGTTATTCTCTCCCTCACAGACTGTTCTCCATGTTATGCTCTCCCTTACAGACTGTCCTCCATGTTATTCTCTCCCTCACAAACTGTCCTTCATGTTATTCTCATTCTAGTATATGTATGTAGTTTATGAACGCTGAATGGTTGAGGCCTGCCTGGTGCGACCAATCAGCGACGCAGGATTTCGGTTACAAACAGACCCTTATATATATATATACACTGGTAAAAAAAATAAAGGGAAAACTTAAACAACAGAATATAACTCCAAGTAAGGCTACTTTCACCCTAGCGTCGTGTGGCGGACGTCGCAAGGCGTCGTTTTGGAGAAAAAAACGCATCCTGCAAAGTTGCCCGCAGGATGCGTTTTTTTTCCATAGATTTGTATTAGCCGACGCATTGCGACGTATGGCCACATGTTGCATCCGTCGTGCGACGGATGCGTCGTGTTTTGGCGGACCGTCGGCACAAAAAAAGTTGCATGTAACTTTTTTTGTGCATTGTGTCTGCCATTTCCGACCGCGCATGCGCGGCCAGAACTCCGCCCTTCTCCTCCCCGGACCTTACAATGGGGCAGCGGATGCGATGTAAAACTGCATCAACTGCCCCCGTTGTTCATTTTTTTCGCAGTTTGCGTTGGTAAGTCAGGCCAACGCTAGTGTGAAAGTAGCCTAAATCAAACTTCTGTGAAATCAAATTGTCCACTTCGGAAGCAACACCTATTAGAATACCCAGTAAAGGCTAAATATATAGCTGCGGGCTGATATTCATAGCCTGGGAAGATCTATGGGTATTAACCTCTTCCCAGGCTACAAATATCAGCCCCGGCCATTGGTTTTCCCACTCTGGTGAAGAAAATTGCGCTGGAGACCGCACAATTTTTTTCACTTCTAGGATGGAATTTGTGGATCCAATAAATAGGCTTCCATATTATTTATTCATGATTTTCTGGGCCGGGATCCATTATATGTCCATTTTGCAAGCTGGCCAGAAAATCTTGCCATACGGATGCCATACGGATGTCACAAGGATGTCACACGGATACTTAGATGTGAGAAAATCGCATCCTCGCATTGCAAACGGATTACATACGGATCACCATACGGAGAACGGCCTCAAAGAAAGAATAAGCTGTGCTCCCCCTCTGTAATGTCTGTATAATCTTTTGCTCCCTTCCCCTGCCCAGGAGATGTGATATGATCAGAGCATGTCCCTGTACAGTCAGACACGGCCATTACACAGTACTCAGCAGGGGCACATTTATAAGATTATCTCAGCACAGGAACATTTTATTTAAAAACATCCAATTGTGGAAATAATTATTATTCCAAGATCTATTGAATAAAATTAGCTTTGTACTTGGGAAAACTTCTTTAACCCCTTAACGACCGCCGATACGCCTTTTAATGGCGGCAGTTGAGGGTACTAAAACCACAGCGCCGTTAATTAACGGCGCTGTGGAAAAATTGAATAGCGCCCCCCCAGAGTCGGATTTTCTCTGGGGTCTCGGTTGCCGGGGGTAGCGGAGACCCCAGAGAACATGATTCGGGGTTTTTTTTACTGACCCCCGGGTTGCGATCGCCAGTAATTAACCGTTTACCGGCGGTCGCTAAAAAATAAAAAAACGTGATTTCCCATTTAATTTCTCTGTCCTCCGATGTGATCACACATCAGAGGACAGAGAAATGGGGTCCCCGATAGCCCCCCGATACTCACCTGTCTCCCCCGGTGCTCCTCGTGGCTCCCGATGGGCGCCGCCATCTTTTTTCCGGCAAAAAAATGGCGAGCGCACGCGCAGTGCACCCGCCGGCCAGTACCGGGAAGATCTTTGGGGTAGCCGAGACCCCAAAGAACATGATCAGGGTTGGTTTTTACCAACCCCTGTTTTGCGATCACCGGTAATTAACTGTTTACCGGCGGTCGCAAAAAAAAGAAAAAAAAAAGCGATCTGTCATTCTCTGTCCTCTGATGTGATCGCACATCAGAGGACAGAGAAATAGGGGGATTCGGGGACCCTGTTATACTTACCGGTGTCCCTGGATCCTCCTGCGTCCCCTCCTGCCCACCGGCTTCTTCATCGGGAAAGAAAATGGCGGGCGCATGCGCAGTGCGCCCGCCATGATCTGCTGGCAGGCAGCTAGAGGAGTTGGGGCTAAAATTAGGGTTAGGGTTGGGGGTAAATTTAGGGTTAGGGTTAGGGTTGGGGCTAAATTTAGGGTTAGGGCTAGGGTTAGGCTTCTTTCACACTTGCGTCAGTACGGGGCCGTCGCAATGCGTCGGCCCGACGTACCGACGCACGCTGTGAAAATTGTGCACAACGTGGGCAGCGGATGCAGTTTTTCAATGCATCCGCTGCCCAGTCTATGTCCTGGGGAGGAGGGGCAGAGTTACGGCCACGTATGCGCGGTCAGAAATGGCGGACGCGACGTACAAAAAAAAGGTTACATTGAACTTTTTTTGGTGACGACGGTCCGCTAAAACACAACGGATCCAGTGCACGACGGACGCGACGTATGGCCATCCGTCGGCAATACAAGTCTATGGGCAAAAAAGGCATCCTGCGGGCACATTTGCAGGATCCGTTTTTTGTCCAAAACGATAGATTGCGACGGATGCCACACGACGCAAGTGTGAAAGTAGCCTTAGGGCTAGGGTTAGGGTTGGGGCTAAAGTTAGGGCTAGGGTTAGGGTTGAGGCTAAATTTAGGGTTAGGGTTAGGGTTGGGGCTAAATTTAGGGTTAGGGCTAAAGTTAGGGTTAGGGCTAGGGTTAGGGTTGGGGCTAAAGTTAGGGTTAGGGTTAGGGTTGGGGCTAAAGTTAGAGTTAGGATTGGGGATAAAGTTAGGGTTAGGGTTGGGGCTAAAGTTTGGGCTAGTGTTGCAGCTAAAGTTAGGGTTAGAGTTGGGATTAGGGTTAAGGTTTTTGATTAGGGTTGATATTAGGGTTAGGGTTGGCATTAGGGTTACGTTTGGGATTAGGGTTAGGTTTGGGATTAAGGTTAGGGGTTTATTGGGATTAGGGTTAGGTTTGAGGTTAGGGTTGAGATTAGGATTAGGGGTGTGTTGGATTAAGGGTTTTTGATTAGGGTTATGGTTAGGGTTGAGATTAGGGTTGTTTTGGGGTTAGGGTTGTGATTATCGTTAGGGTTGTGATTAAGATTATGGATCGGGTTGGGATTAGGGTTAGGGGTGTGTTGGGGTTAGGGTTGGAGTTAGAATTGGGGGGTTTCCACTGTTATCCTTGTGAAAATAAAAACTTGGGGGCTAAAAAATCTTTTTTGTGGAAAAAAAATATTTTTTATTTTCACGACTCTGCATTATAAACTTCTGTGAAGCACTTGGGCATTCAAAGTTCTCACCACACATCTAGATAAGTTTCTTGGGGGGTCTAGTTTTCAAAATGGGGTCACTTGTGGGGGGTTTCTACTGTTTAGGTACATCAGGGGGCTCTGCAAATGCAACATAACCCCCGAAGACCATTCTTTCAAAGTCTGCATTCCAAAACGGTGCTCCTTCCCTTCCGAGCTCTGCCGTACGCCCAAACAGTGGTTTACCCCCACATATGGGGTACCAGCATACTCAGGACAAATTGGACAACAACTTTTGGGGTCCAAATTCTCTTGTTACCCTTGTGAAAATAAAAACTTGGAGGCTAAAAAATCTTTTTTGTGGGAAAAAAAAATATTTTTTATTTTCACGACTCTGCAATATAAACTTCTGTGAAGCACTTTGGCATTCAAAGTTCTCACCACACATCTAGGTAAGTTCCATGGGGGGTCTAGTTTCCAAAATGGTGTCACTTGTGGGGGGTTTCTACTGTTTAGGCACATCAGGGGCTCTCCAAACGCGACATGGCGTCCGATCTCAATTCCAGCCACTTCTACATTGAAAAAGTAAAACGGCACTCCTTCTCTTCCAAGCTCTGCGGTGCGCCCAAACAGAGGTTTACCCCAACATAAGAGGTATCGACGTACTCAGGAGAAATTGCACAACCAAATTTTTTGGTTAAATTTCTGTTTTTACACTTGTGAAAATAAAAAAAATAGTTCTGAATTAAAATGTTTGCAAAAAAAAGTTAAATGTTCATTCTTTCCTTCCACATTGTTTCAGTTCCTGTGAAGCACATAAAGGGTTAATAAACTTATTGAATGTGGTTTTGAGCACCTTGAGGGGTGCAGTTTTTAGAATGTTGTCACACTTTGTTATTTTCTATCATATAGACCCCTCAAAATGACTTCAAATGTGATGTGGTCCCTAAAAAAAAAATGGTGCTGTAAAAATGAGAAATTGCTGGTCAACTTTTAACCCCTATAACTCCCTAATAAAAAAAGTTTGTTTCCAAAATTGTGCTGATGTAAAGTAGACATGTGGGAAATGTTATTCATTAACTATTTTGTGTGACATATCTCTGACTTAAGGGCATAAAAATACAAAGTTTGAAAATTGCAAAATTTTAAATTTTTTTGCCATATTTCCGTTTTTTTCATAAGTAATATCGAAGAAATGTTACCACTAACATGAAGTACAATATGTCACGAAAATACAGTCTCTGAATCAGCGGGATCTGTTAAAGAGTTCCAGAGTTATAACCTCATAAAGTGACAGTGGTCTAAATTGTAAAAATTGGCTCGGTCATTAAGTACCAAATTGGCTCTGTCACTAAGGGGTTAAGTAAAAAAAACAGAATTACCCCCGAAAGTGTCCATATCCTTTAATGTTGCAGTGTAATTGCATGTCTACTCCAAACAGACAAGTTGCAGAAGGTAAACTTCGCAGATGACTACAAGCTCTGTAGCATGAGGAAAACTAACGAAAGTATCAGAGGTGTCTGTAATTTAATATATGACATGTTAAAAACAACCATGAGAGGTAAAGAAGATTCAACAATTATATTCTGTTACATGGAAATCTTGATAAAGAAATAAAAAGCCCTAAGGGATGGAGGATCTGTCATCACTGAGAAATAATGGAGCACGAGAAGCAACCAGCTGTAATCACACATACAAATAATGGACAGGAAATAAGATTTATTGAAAAGGAAAGTCATTATTAAAAATGTCCTGAAAAAAAGATACAAATCCAGGATCAAAATTAACAAAGAAAAAATAATCTATCTATCTATCTATCTATCTATCTATCTATCTATCTCATATCTAACTCTGCACTCTGTGTGCAAGAATATACGGTAATTAATATAATGCTGCACCTATGTACAAGAATATAACTACTATAATACTGCCTCTATGTGCAAGAATATAACTACTATAATACTACCCCTATGTACAAGAATATAACTACTTTAATACTGCTCCTATGTACAAGAATATAACTACTATAATACTGCCCAGATGTACAAGAATATAACTAATATAATACTGCCCCTATGAACAAGAATATAACTACTATATTACTGCTTCTATGTACAAGAATATAACTACTATAATACTGCTCCCTATGTACAAGAATATAACTACTATAATACTGCTTCTATGTACAAGAATATAACTACTATAATACTGCTCCCTATGTACAAGAATATAACTACTATAGTACTGCTTCTATGTACCAGAATATAACTACTATAATACTACCCCTATGTACAAGAATATAACTACTATAATACTGCCCCCTATGTACAAGAATATAACTACTATAATACTGTCCCTATGTACAAGAATATAACTAATATAATACTGCCCCTATGTACAAGAATATAACTACTATAATACTGCCCCTATGTACAAGAATATAACTACTATAATACTGCTCCTACAGTATGTACAAGAATATAACTACTATAATACTGCCCCTATGTACAAGAATACAACTACTATAATACTGCTCCTATGTACAAGAATATAACTACTATAATACTGCTCCTACAGTATGCACAAGAATATAACTACTATAATACTGCCCCTATGTACAAGAATACAACTACTATAATACTGCTCCTATGTACAAGAATATAACTACTATAATACTGCTCCTACAGTATATACAAGAATATAACTACTATAATACTGCCCCTATGTACAAGAATATAACTACTATAATACTGCCCGTATGTACAAGAATATAACTACTATAATACTGCTCCTACAGTATGTACAAGAATATAACTACTATAATACTGCCCCTATGTACAAGAATACAACTACTATAATACTGCTCCTATGTACATGCCAGCGCCAATACTCACCTCTCCTGGTTCCTGCGGCTGCGCGGTAGCTGCAGTGTCTTCAGCGCTCTCTGACTCTGCGACGTCTCAGGGCAGAGGGCGCGATGACGTCATCACTGCGCGCTCAGCCTCTGTCCTGAGCGTTGCAGAGCCGGAGAGACGTTGAGTGCACCGGACCTGCGCTGGGAACGGGAGAGGTGAGCATTTTACTTTTTTTTTTTTCTTTGTCTGACTCTGTCTGTCTGGGGGCAATGCTGGAGACCCTGGGGCAGATTTCTGGACAGACTGGGGCAGATTTCTGGACAGACTGGGGCAGATTTCTGGACAGACTGGGGCAGATTTCTGGACAGACTGGGGTAGATTTCTGGACAGACTGGGGCAATGCTGGACACTGGGGTAGATCGCTGGACACACTGGGGGCAATGCTGGACGCACTGGGGCAATGCTGGAGACCCTGGGGCAGATTTCTGGACACACTGGGGGCAATGCTGGACACACTGGGGGCAATGCAGGACACACTGGGGCAGATTGCTGGACATACTGGGGCAGATTGCTGGACACACTGGGGGTAATATGCTGGACACACTGGGGCAATGCTGGACACACTGGGGGTAATATGCTGGACACACTGGGGCAGATTGCTGGACACACTGGGGGCAATATGCTGGACACACTGGGGCAATGCTGGAGACCCTGGGGCAGATTTCTGGACACACTGGGGGCAATGCTGGACACACTGGGGGCAATGCTGGACACACTGGGGGCAATGCAGGACACACTGGGGCAATGCTGGACACACTGGGGCAGATTGCTGGACATACTGGGGCAGATTGCTGGACACACTGGGGATAATATGCTGGACACACTGGGGCAGATTGCTGGACAACCTAGGGGTAATATGCTGGACACACTGGGGGTAATATGCTGGACACACTGGGGCAGATTGCTGGACAACCTGGGGGTAATATGCTGGACACACTGGGGGTAATATGCTGGACACACTGGGGCAGATTGCTGGACACACTGGGGGCAATATGCTGGAAAACACTGGGGCAATGCTGGAGAACCTGGGGCAGATTTCTGGACACACTGGGGGCAATGCTGGACACACTGGGGGCAATGCAGGACACACTGGGGCAATGCTGGACACACTGGGGAAAATTGCTGGACATACTGGGGCAGATTGCTGGACACACTGGGGGTAATATGCTGGACACACTGGGGCAGATTTCTGGACAACCTGGGGGTAATATGCTGGACACACTGGGGGTAATATGCTGGACACACTGGGGCAGATTGCTGGAATACCTGGGGGTAATATGCTGGACACACTGGGAGTAATATGCTGGACACACTGGGGCAGATTGCTGGACAACCTGGGGGCAATATGCTGGACACACTGGGGCAGATTGCTGGACACACTGGGGGCAGGACTTGAGGCATGGGCAGAATGTAGATACGGGGCATGATTGGAGACACGGGGCAGAATGAAAGACATGGGGCAGGATTGGATCATGGGGCAGGATGGATACGATGGAGACTGATGGGGCAGGATGGGGAGATCATATGGTGTAGAATGGATACTCATGAGGGCAGGATGGGAGAACATATGGCTGGAGCCAGGAATGAGATAAACGGGGCCAGGGTGGGGAATAGTATTACCATAGGGGCTAATTAAGGGATGTTATTACTGCAGTGATGTATTTAATTTATTTTTTGAGTATACTGTTTTAAATGGGGGGGGGGCGGTCCTGTTACTGTGCAGAGTGACACTATATCACCTTTTTTTCTTCATGTGGTGTAATGTAGAAGTTGTTAAAAATTAAGTAATGTGTTCTGCAAGCGGAGCTCGAGATAACTGTTTTATTTCCTGCAGAAACGAGTGCTGGCTGGGAGAAATGATGGCGGTCTGTGCTGGATGAAAGATGAATGAAGGACTTCATCTAGAGACGTCACTGTTGAGTCAGTGTTACCTATACACTATATACTATATACAGCGGTCCTGTGTACAATGTCACCAGTGATCACTGTATTACCTATACATTATATACAGAGCTCCTGTGTATAATACCACCAGTGATATTACCTCTACACAGACACTGCATACTAAGTACAGATCTCCTGTGAATACTGGCACTTATGGTGATAGTATTGTGTGTTTTTTTTCTTTATTACTGATCAGTATTGTAGTATTCAGTCACTATGTGGTGGTAATATGTGGTCTGGAAATGGTGTTGTGGTATTTGTCGCTTGTATGTGCTATTTGGTCACCAAGTGGTGGTAATATGTGATCTGGTCATGGTGAGGCGGTATTTGTCCCTTGTATATAGTATTATTCGGTCACTATGTGGTCTGGTCATGGTGTGGTGGTGTTTCTTCCTGTATGTGGTATTATTGGTCTTGGTATAGTGGATTCTGTTGTGTATGGCGGTCATTTGTTCTCTCTGATATTAATTAATTAAAAGTCACAGGTTTGGCATGTGGGGGTGACACCATTAGGCCCAGTTTAAGTTCTACAAAACAGGAAAACTATTTTTGGTAAACTTTGTGTGCATTGAGCGGGGCGGGGGGGTGAAGCGCCAAACTCGGGAGCAGCCCCGGGCGGCAAAAGCTCTAGCTACGCCTCTGACAAGAATATAACTACTATACTATGTCTCATTGGTAGTAACATTTATGTGAATAAGAAGCAGATTCTTCATATGTGACCCAAGTTATTTTTATTTTGCAGATTTTTGGCTTTAGTTGAATCTGGAGTACAATGAGAATGTGATTTATTACTGTTACAGATCACTTTTGCCTTATGACAGTCTCTTCCTCGTTTTAATGTATTAGTTTTAGCTGTAACACAATCCAATGTATAATTTTACACAGCGTTCAGTAATGATCAGGGTTGGTTTCCCTCCGGCGTTCTTCATTTTTGTTCCTTAGGTTGGTTCATTTCTAAGGAGAAAGTTTCTCACTGCATTGCTGCCAGCATTGTAGGACTCTTTCATTGCTGATTACACTATAGAGTAGGGCCTATATGTTGCACTTTATACACTTGGGATTTTATTGCACCAATTCATGAAAAACTGTCATTTTGTACCCAAATCTGAACGAAGCGGTGCAGGACTAAGATATGCCAAATTCATTAAGAAGTGAAAGAGCCTGTAATGAATATGGCACGTCTTTCATCTGCTGTACTGGAATACATTTATTTTATCATTCATGCCACTTTTTTGCTTTTAAGCATCGCTCATTTTTCAGAAAGTTGATGAAGTTAATTGGGAAAATGTTGTGACATTTTAACAAGTTTATGCTAGAGTTCTTGTGAAAAACTGCTGAATCGGGGCACAAGTGTATTGAGGCCTCTACACCTCTTCAAGACTAATGTACATAGTAGGATTAGCTCATTGTAGAATTAGCATCTTTTAGCATTTTTCTTGTGCAGCCTTCACTCAGCAAACTGTATCACTGAACAGCTGTTTATGTGTGCACTGAGCCAACCAGACAATTCCCTCTGCAGTTCCTTCTCCCCTCTCACAGCCTGCAGTCTCAGAAACACTGAGGCAGAGAAACTGCAGTAGCTGTAGTTCACAGTTAATTATTTTTTTTCTGAGCTAATAAGGCTATGTGCACACGTTGCGGATTTTGCTGCAGATCTGCAGCTGATCTGCAGCTGCAGATCCACAGCAGCTTTCCATGCGTTTACAGTACAATGTAAACCTATGGAAACCGCAATCCGCAGTGCCCATACTGCGGAAAAAAACGCGTGGAAACGATGAGGGTTACATTCCGCAGCATGTCAATTCTCTGTGCGGATTCAGCAGCAGTTTACACCTGCTCCACAATAGGAATCCGCAGGTATAAATCCGCAGTGGAATCTGCATAAAAACTGCAGTAAATCCGCAGGTAAAACGCAGTGCCTTTTACCTGCGGATTTCTAAAATCCGCTGCGGAAAAATCCGCAGAGTTTATTCTACGTGTGCACATTCCCTATTACTTAAAGAAGCACTCCTCCTCCTCCCATGAAAATGTATATCTTTTTAATATATTGCAGTCATCATATTATATGGCACTGTGTACTTACAATTGCTCATTTTTCTTTTCTACCAAGCTAATTGTTCTCTTTTCCATAAGTTCTATGACATCACGTGATTAAAAAATGACGCTGAATCCTTCTAAGCTCTATGTAGAAACAAGAGGTTAATTTTCCCTGTATGAGTCATGAGTCACTGCAAAAGTCCCTGGTGGGAGAGGAGCGAGAAGCTGAGACATGAGTTGAAGGGGGGACTGATAAATGCAGGGACAAGAGACTTCCTGTTTCCTGGGAAGAAAGGCAAAATGAGCAATTGTAAGTACACAGTACTATATAATATGGTGACCTCAATATATTAGGAGGATAACAAATTTGATGGGAGGAGGAGTGCTTCTGTAAACGGAATTGTCAGCCCCCAAAAAAGCAAATGAAACTAATTAAACAGTAAAATAGGGAACTTAGTTCATATAGAAACAAACTCAGCAGTTTATTTTTCATTAGTGTAATTACTTTTAAAACTTGTTTTACTCTGTATGCAAATTAGGAAGTTTTGGTGCACCCTTGTCATGACAAACAGCTTGGTGCATTGTTCAGCCCCTTTAACTTACATACTGAGCAGTTCCCTGATTCTAATTAATAGTGCTTGATTGGCTATATCCTGCCGGCCGGCGTCACACTAGGCGTACGAAAATACGGTCCGTTTTTTACGGCCGTAATACGCAGAAATGTTCCCAAAATAGTGATCCGTATGTCATCTGTAGGCAGGGTGTTTCAGCGTATTTTGCGCATGTCATCCTCCATATGTAATCCGTATGGCATCCGTACTGCGAGATTTTCTCGCCAGCTTGCAAAACGGACATACAATGGATCCATGGGCTCAAATATTCGTTAAAACATATATACAGTCTATATATATATATATATATATATATATATATATATGTCAGTGAGACACATATATATATATTTATATTTCATACAGCGCTAGATAGCAGAAAAGCCGGTAATTCAATTGCCGGCTTTTACTATCTCGTTCACAAACCCGACATGATTTGAGACATGGTTTACATACAGTAAACCATTTCATATCCCTTTTTTTTGCATATTCCTCACTACTAATGTTAGTAGTGTGTATGTGCAAAATTTGGGCACTATAGCTGCTAAAATAAAGGGTTAAATCGCGGAAAAACTGGTGTGGGCTCCCGCGCAATTTTCTCTGCCATTGTGGAAAAGTCAGTGACTGAGGGCAGATATTAATAGCCTGGAGAGGGACCATGGTTATTGCCCCCCCCCTGGCTAAAAACATCTGCCCCCAGCCATCCCAGAAAAGGCACATCTGTAAGATGCACCTATTCTGGCACTTGGCCACTCTCTTCCCACTCCCATGTAGCGGTGGGATATGGGGTAATGAAGGGTTAATGTCACCTTGCTATTGTAAGGTGACATTAAGCCAGGTTAATAATGGAGAGGCGTCAATAAGACACTCATCCATTATTAATCCAATAGTACGAAATGGTTACACACACACACATTATTAAAAAGTATTTTAATGAAATAAAGACACATGGTGTTTTAATATTTTATTATACTCTTTAATCCACCTGAAGACCCTTGTCACCTGAAACAAAGTTAAAAAACCAAACAACAATATTCCTTACATTCCGTCGTTACAGTCTTGTCCCACGCTGTAAATCCATCTGAAGGGGTTAAATCATTTTACACCCAGGAGCTCTGCTAATGCAGCTGTGCTCCTGACTGTAAAACTTGGTGAATGAATGGAATGCAGGGGAATGTACTGTAGTTACCTCAAGTCACGGTGATGCGCCCTCTGCTGGATGAACTCATATGAACTCGAGCTGTGGAAAATATTCTGAAAAGTTCCCAGGCTTAATGTCACCTTACAATAGCAAGGTGACATTAACCCTTCATTACCCCATATCTCACCGCTACACGGGAGTGGGAAGAGATTGGCCAAGTGCCAGAATAGGCGCATCTTCCAGATGTGACTTTTCTGGGGTGGCTGGGGGCAGATGTTTTTAGCCGGGGGGGTGGGGAGGGCAATATCCATGGTCCCTCTCTAGGCTATTAATATCTGCCCTCAGTCACTGGCTTAACCACTCTGGCCGAGAAAATTGCGCGGGAGCCCACACCAATTTTTTCCGCGATTTAACCCTTTAATTTAATAGCTAGAGCCCCCAAATTTGACACAAAGACACTTCTTACATTACTAAAGAGGAATATGTAATAAAAGAAGGGATATGAGATGGTTTACTGTATGTAAACCATGTCTCATATCCTGTCGGGTTTGTGAAGGAGATAGGAAAAGCCGGCAATTGAATTACCGGCTTTTCTGATATCTAGCGCTATATGAAATATAAATATATGTATACATATATGTGTCTCACTGACATATATATATATATATATATATATATATATATATATATATATATATATATACCCCTATACTATGTGTACATATTTATTCTACCTATTCTATTCTATTCTGTCAGTGTGATTTTACTGTACACCGTGCTGAATTGCCGGCTTTTCTATAGAACACCGCTGCGTACTCTTTGTCACATGGGTTTTTTTTGCCTTCCTCTGGATCAACATGTTAGGGCATGTTAGGTTAGGCTATGGGTTGAACTAGATGGACATATAGTCTTCCTTCAACCTTAATAACTATGTAACTATGTATTTCTCGCAAGTCACACGCATGGTCCGTGTGTAATCCGTATTTTTTGCGCTCCCATAGACTTTCAATGGCTTTTTTTGCGCAATACGGTGACAAACGCAGCATGCTGTGTTTTTCTACAGCTGTACAAGACCGTATGATACGGATCCATAAAATACGGTAGATATGAGCAGGGCCATAGAGAATCATTGTACCGTGTGCAATCCGTATTTTCTGCGCTTCTCTTACGTTCGTAAAACTCGCTAGTGTGGCGCCGGCCTAAGGGCTCGCTCACACTAGCGTATAACACGGCTGAGTGCTATCTGATGTTTTATCAGCTAGCACTTGGCTAATGTTATACTGTGGGGCAGTGCATATCTGCTGTTCGTTTCTTATGCTGATTCGGCATGAGAAAAAAAATCTCAGCATGCTCCGAGTGCATTCGATAATCGGACTATGCATATCCATACAAGTCTATGCATGCGTGTGAAACATTCGACTGCACTTAGAGGTCATCCAAGTGCAGTCTGTTTTACACGGACACAAACAATGAAGAAGATGGAGAAATTAAGTTCTCCGTCTTCTCTGCAGTTGTGCAAGAGAATCAGATCACTGTAAACTGACACTTGGCTCTATCTATCATCTTTCCAGATCTTCCCAGAAATACTGATATTTAAAATAAAAAGAACTAAATACTTCTCACCCAGCCACATTCCGCTGATGTACTGCTTTGGTCAGTGCAGTATGAGGCTCCACGCAGCAGGCGTGACCTAATGATGTTCTCACGCTTGACTTAGGCTATGTGCACACGTCCAGTATTTTTTGCGTTTTTTTTCGCTATAAAAATGCAATAAAAACGTAAAAAAATCGCTTACATATGGTTCCCAATCGTTTCTATGTAATCCGCAAAACTTGTGCAAATGTTGCGATTTTTTCCGCGAAAAAAACGAATTGTGGAAAAAAAAGCAACATGTTCATTAATTTTGCGGAATCGCTGATTTCCCGCACACATAGGCTTGCATTGGAACGCTAGAAATCTGCAAACATATAAAAATTTGCGGATTTCTAGCGTTATTTTGCTGTTCGGGGGAACTCGTTTTGTTCTCACGGCGACTGTACTGACCTGTAGTTACCTTGCATGCGCCCTCTGCTGGATGTCCTCATGAACTCGAGCCTGGGAACTTTTCAGAATATTTTCCCACGCTCGAGTTCATATGAGGACATCCAGCAGAGGGCGCATCACCGCGACTCAAGGTAACTACAGGTCATTGACCTACATTCCATTCATTCCCCGGGGTTTTACAGGCAGGAGCACAGCTGCATTAGCAGAGCTCCTGGGTGTAAAATGATTTAACCCCTTAGATGGATTTACATCGTGTGACGTGACGGAACGACGGAAGGTATGGGATATTGTTGATTTTTTATTTTACCTTTTTTACAGAACGAGGGTCTCCAGGTTGATTAAGAGTCTAATAAAATATTTAAACACCCTGTGTCTTTATTTCATTAAAATACTTTGTAATAATGTGTGTGTGTTTTATTAACCATTTCATACTATTGGATTAATAATGGATAGGTGTCATAATTGACGCCTCTCCATTATTAATCTGGCTTAATGTCACTTTACAGTAGCAAGGTGACATTAACCCTTCATTACCCCATATCCCACTGCTACATGGGAATGGGAAGAGAGAGGCCAAGTGCCAGAATAGGCGCATCTTCCAGATGTGCCTTTTCTGGGGTGGCTGGGGGCAGATGTTTTTAGCCAGGGGGGGCCAATACCCATGGACCCTCTCCAGGCTATTAATATCTGCCCTCAGTCACTGGCTTTACCACTCTGGCTGAGAAAATTGTGCGGGAGCCCATGCCATTTTTTTCCGCGATTTAACCCTTTAATTTAAAGGGACACTGTCACCTGAATTTGGAGGGAACAATCTTCAGCCATGGAGGCGGGGTTTTTGGGTGTTTGATTTACCCTTTCCTTACCCGCTGGCTGCATGCTGGCTGCAATATTGGATTGAAGTTCATTCTCTGTCCTCCGTAGTACACGCCCGCGCAGGGCAAGATTGCCTTGTGCAGGCGTGTACTATGGAGGACAGAGAATGAACTTCAATCCAATATTGCAGCCAGCATGCAGCCAGCGGGTAAGGAAAGGGTGAATCAAAAACACAAAAACCCCGCCTCCATGGCTGAAGATTGTTCCCTCCAAATTCAGGTGACAGTGTCCCTTTAATAGCTAGAGCGCCCAAATTTTGCACATACACACTACTAACATTAGTAGTGAGGAATATGCAAAAAAAAAAGGATATGAGATGGTTTACTGTATGTAAACCATGTCTCATATCATGTTGGGTTTGTGAAGGAGATAGGAAAAGCTACTATGTGTAGACATTTATCTTAGCTATTCTTTTCCAACCTGTCAGTGTGATTTTACTGTACACCGCACTGAATTTCCGGCTTTTCTATAGAACACCGCTGCGTATTTCTCGCAAGTCACACTGCAGGTCCGTGTGTAATCCGTATATTTCTCGCCCCCATAGACTTTCATTGACGTATTTTTTGCGCAATACAGTGACAAATGCAGCATGCTGCGATTTTCTACGGCCATATAAGACCCGATAAATATGGATCAGTAAAATACGGCAGATAGGAGCTGGGCCATAGAGAATCATTGTACCATGTGCAATCCGTATTTTGTGCACCTCTCATACGTCCGTAAAACTCGCTAGTATGACGCCGGCCTTAGGGTTATATCAATGGTTAGGGTTATGTCAATGGTTAGGGTTATGGCTAGGTTTAGGGTTATGGCTAGGTTTAGGGTTATGGCTAGGGTTAGGGTTATGGCTAGGGTTAGAGTTATGTCTAGGGTTAGGGTTATGTCTAGGGTTAGGGTTATGTCTAGGGTTAGGGTCGCTGTGGTGGTGCAGCAAAAGCAGTGCCGTATGCAACAGTAGCCGATTCTGTTGCGGGGTAAGACGATGGTGCAGCATGTTGAATCCAACAAGAAAGCAAAATGGAGAAGAGGGGTTGGACCAGGAAATGACCTCATGGGAGCCTTTTTTTTCAACCAACTTTGTGTTTGAAAAAACGCACCAAAAACGCTAAAGAAACGCACAAAAAAGGCATCAAAAATGCACAAAAAAAGCGTACGGATTTCCTGGGAGTGGTGCCAGATTTTTCTCAGGAAAATTTCTGCAAGAAATCCTGACGTGTGCACATACCCTTATTCATAGAGTGAATGGTATCTGCACCATTCTATTCAACAGCAAGTGTACCCTCAAGATGCAGATACCACTGAAATTATGATAACGGGAGTGGGCCATTATATGCGGGCCCCACAACTTAGGGGCCCCATAACAGCTGTGAGCCCTGCCGCAATGGACGAGATCTATCTAACTACACACTTCAAAGTTGAAATTAAGAAGGAAATGTCAGGGCGTTATGGATATCACAGGATGGGTAGACATGTTCATTTCGTATGCCAGCTCCCTGCACAATCGCCAACCAATGACGTCCCAGATGTGCTCAATGGGAGACAAGTCCGGAGACCCTGCAGGCCATGAGTGGTGTTGTCGTGTGTTGAAAAGCTGACAGGAGAAATGTCCATACCAAGGAGCGTAAGGACAGGGATATCTGCACGTGACGGTCATACTAGAGACTGAATAAATCGAGATGTTTTGAAAACATGGTTTCCACTTCTATAGTATTTGCATACAAATGATAGTCATGTGCCCTGTTGTAGTATTTGCTCATTGTATAGTGGTAATATTATATTTGTATGTTGTGTTATAAATTCTATCATGTTTTATATTCTTTTTTTTTTTTTGAGGCTTGGAGCTAAAGAACCCACCACTGGACTTGTTCCCCTTTAGGCTAAGTTCACACAATGAATTTTTGGTGAGTTTTCAACACCGCGTATTTTAGATGTGCCAAAAGCATCATTTATAGAAATCTTGTGCTTCTTTTTTACTCAGCATAAATGGACCTTTCAAATCCACAACATGTCAATTTCTCATGCGTGATTTTCCCTGTATCAATAAAGTTTTGTCAAAGCCAAATACCAGGAAGTATGAAAAACAAAAGCAGCTTTATTTAAAACATGACATACCAAAAAAGAGACAAAAAACGCTGCCTCAAAAATGTGATAAAAACATGTATAATATAATTTACACAATAAAAAATCTGCAGCATAAAAAACTCACCAAATACTCATCATGGGAACAAAGCCTTAACAATGGAAATGTCTGCAGTACATCCTACTGGCAAAATAATTGCTCCCACTGGCAAAATAAGTTTTCTCTGGCCCCATCATGTGTCCGTATCCGCATATAATATTCTTTTTTTATGCTTCCATTACTCTTTTATTGATATCTACCCCCTTTTATCCCTTCATATTGATTTACAGCCACATTGGGTCAAGATGTCTTCTGCCCCTTTGAAGCACGCTTTAAGTGTCCATTGTCCCTTATTACATTAGTTAAATCTATTTACGTATTTTTAGGAAGCTTGCGGTAATTCAACAGCAGCCTTGAGCACTTGAGCCTGTTTTTTAGACAGTTTTTCAAGGAATGCATTAAATATGATGGAAAAAGAAAAAAAAAAGGCAATAAGGCAATATGGTGGCCACATGTGACCTTAAAATAGGAGGATGTGAGGCAGGCAAACTATATTCTGTTTCTAAATGCCGGGTATAGTGATGGTGTGCAGAATCCTGTATGGTAAACATTAGTAAAGTCCAATCTTGGATCCAATCAATCGTCACACATGAGCTGTGGAGCCATTTTGTGTACCAGCCTTAAAGGGAAACTGTCATCAGAAAAAGTCCTATTGTTTAAATCATGTTTTATGTTTTTTTTTCTTCCAAGTCATGATTTATATATAAAAAATCTATATGTATAATAAATGCGTCCTTACAATTCTATGGGTGCATGTAAAACATCGGACTGCACTTGGATGTCATCCCAGTGCAGTCCGATTTACATGGATACAGACAATGGAGAAGATGGAAAATTTAACCTCTCCGTCTTCTCACCTGTGCTGTGGTTCTCTCATTTGAGAGAATCAGGTCACAGTAAACTGACACTCGGCTCAAATTATGACAGTTTGAGCCAAGTGTAATTTACATAATCGAGCTGATTCTCTCGCATGAGAGAATCAATGCTCATGTGACCCTATTATAGAACCTTTAGATAAGATGTTATTCTGATAAAGGAAGTTCTGGGTAACGTTTTCCATAGTTACTCCCTTAAGAAAATGTCATGGAAGCAATTATGGGAAAAATTAGCACAAAATCTTCCAATGAGCCCATCAGAGGATTGGAAAATAGTTAATCAGAGGTAAATGAGGTCAAACTTCTATGTATATGTGTCAAAGTTTTGCTAAAGTGAAAGGTTTCTCATGTAGCATTCTTATTTATAAAGAATTTAAGACTGACTGCTGCACAGTATACTACCTCTCTATCCTGCACTGACTTGCTTTAGGCCCCTCCCACTCACCTAACACATAACAGTCCTTTAGCTTCTGGGTGAAAAACTGATAATGGGTACAGTATCTATAGCTTACACTCGATATCTTAATGGAATGTCAATAAACACTTGCAACATTGTGACATATATTATCCAATACACCAGATATTTGCACTAATTAACTGACTAACACCTTTGCTCAGTCTCCCCTGCCCCCCAAGTCAATATTAGGCATTTATTAAATGTGGGAACTTTTTTGATTTTTTTTACATAGGCTGTCTTAATAAAACAGCATGATCCCCTTCTCCCACCATAGGGTTCAGAGGTTGTAATGATCCAGAAGTTTCAATGTCCCCTTTGTCACAAAGGTAGTCAGTAATATTATCAATGGTATGTATGTAACATAGTAACATAGTTATTAAGGTTGAAGGAGGACTTTAAGTCCATCTAGTTCAACCCATAGCCTAACCTAACATGCCCTAACATGTTGATCCAGAGGAAGACAAAAAAAACCCATGTGGCAAAGAGTAAGCTCCACATTGGGGAAAAAAATTCCTTCCCGACTCCACATACGGCAATCAGACTAGTTCCCTGGATCAACGCCCTATCAAGGAACCTAGTATATATACCCTGTAACATTATACTTTTCAAGAAAGGCATCTTGTCCCCTCTTAAATTTTAGTAATGAATCACTCATTACAATATCATACGGCAGAGAGTTCCATAGTCTCACTGCTCTTACAGTAAAGAATCCGCGTCTGTTATGCTTAAACCTTCTTTCCTCCAGACGTAGAGGATGCCCCCTTGTTCCTGTCTCAGGTCTATGATAAAAAGATCATCAGAAAGGTCTTTGTACTGTCCCCTCATATATTTATATGTGTGGGGGGCCTATTACAAATTTTGCATTGGGGCCCAGGAGCTTTGGTCCAAGAAACCACCACCATGTTTTTATTGATATGTGCATACTCTACTTAACCAGCACTTTTGATTGTGTGACGTATAGTGATGAGAGAATATACTCGTTACTCGAGATTTCTCGAGCATGCTCGGGGGTCCTCCAAGTCTATTTTAGTGCTTGGAGTTTTAGTTTTTCTTGCAGCAGCTGAATGATTTACATCTGATAGCCAGCATAAGTACATGTGGGGGTTGCCTGGCTGCTAGGGAATCCCCACATGTAATCAAGCTGGCTAACAGATGTAAATCATTCAGCTGCGGCAAGAAAAACTAAAATTCCGGGCACTAAAAAATACTCGGAAGACCCCTGAGCATGCTCGAGAAATCTCGAGTAACGAGTATATTCGCTCATCACTATACGTCACACAATCAAAAGTGCTGGTTAAGTAGAGTATGCACTAGTGACGTAGCGATCACTAAAATGGTTGGGGTACTCACTTGGTGGCAATTTGTAAACAAATAGCAACCGTTTCTCAGTTACATAAGTCCATGTCTGGTTTATTACACCTCCATAAACCACGGTAGGCCATGTGAATGACACGCCCACAGGGCAGTGGGGTACTCGGTACTGGGTGCGGTCGCAAAGGGGAATGTCACGGTGGCTGTGACCCGGTCTGTGGCCCTGGGCATCAACGTTAAAGGGGGTGATAATGTTAAAGGTTTGTCGTGATGCCACCTGTGGGGTTCGGTCAGTAGTGGGACCGACGCTGCAATAAAGGGGTCCTCTGGGGGATGTTGCGGCAGCCCAGATGTTAGGCTTCCCACAGGTGAAGGGGTCCCCGGTGGTCCTATGGTGTGTGGTATTGATGGTGTAGCCGGTAAATAAATGGAGGAGACAAGTGATAAGTCTTTACCTGGTTTACTTGTGGGTGACAGGCCACAGTCCAGGGTACCAGGCATGGATGATGGTGGTACGGGCGACTCAGGCAAATTAGAGTTCTCTTTTCCCTGTAGAGGTCCATGAGCCTTTCCTACTTGAGCCTTTCTAAGTGAGATCCCTGCTGCTTTAAGCTTCCTACAAGGTCCTCCAGTTTCCTCCTGTCCTGGGATGTCCTGGCATGATGGGAAGCTTGAGCCTTTTTACAGGGACTCTAAGATGCCCCGGGCTCCTCCAGTGCTGCAGCATCTCAGGCGTGATGCTGGCAGGTGTTATGCCCTCCGTGTTGTGAATTCCGCTCTTGGGCTCCCTCCAGTGGTTGTAAGTAGCATTTTTGTGAGTTCTGCTCTTTGGCTCCCTCCTGTGGTTTTGAGTGGTATGGCTGATTCTTGGATTTAGCTTCAGCAGCTGTTTTCACTGATCGTCTTTCTGGCTCGGCTATATTAGTCTGGCCTTATCCCTCATTCAATGCCAGTTGTCAATTGTTCCTGCCTGGAGCCATTGCTCTTAGGACTTTCCTGACACTCTGACCAGTTCATCAAAGCTAAGTCCTTGCTTGTCCTTTTGCGGTTCTCTTGTTGTGGACTTTGTTGTTCAGCACTTTCTTTGTTTTTGTTCATTTGTCCAGCTTTTCAGTATGGATCTATTCAGCTAAGCTGGAAGCTCTGGGCAGCAGAGTTTGCCCTCCACACCTTTAGTCAGGTGTGGAGATTTTTGCATTTCTCTGCGGTGGACTTTTTCTAGTTTTTATTACTGACCGCACAGCGTTCTGTCCTGTACTATTTCTATTTAGCTAGAAGTGGGCTCCTGTGCTAAATCTTGTTTCATACTACGTATGTCATTTCCTTCTCCTCTCACAGCCATTATTTGTGGGGGGCTAATCTATCCTTTGGGGATTTTCTCTGAGGCAAGATAGTTTTCCTGCTTCTATCTTTAGGGGTAGTTAGCTCTTAGGCTGTGACGAGATGCCTAGGCAGAGTTAGGAGCATTCCACGGCTACTTCTAGTGTTGTGTTGAGCTTAGGGACTGCGGTCAGTATAGTTGCCACCTGCTCAGAGCTAGATGCATGTCGCTTCTTAATCACCAGATCATAACAGTACAACTGGCCAAAAATGAGCTGAATGCCTCTCAAAAGAAGGAAGAGAAAAAGAGTTCTGAGCCATTTTTTTTTCTTTAGTTTGTTTTGTCTTTTTCCTTCCTCTTGATCTCTGGGTGATTCGGGATTTGGATGCAGGCATGGATGTTCAGGGTTTGTTTTCTCGTGTGGATCAGCTTGCTGCAAGAGTACAGAGTATTCAAGATTATGTGGTTCAGACTCCGGCCTTAGAGCCCAGAATTCCTACTCCGGATTTGTTTTACAGGGATAAACCTAAGTTTTTGAACTTTAAAAATAACTGCAAATTGTTTTTTGCTCTGAAACCCCGTTCCTCTGGTGACCCCATTCAGCAAGTAAAGATAGTTATTTCTCTGCTGTGTGGCGACCCTCAGGACTGGGCATTCTTACTTGAGTCAGGGAATCCGGCATTGCTTAATGTAGATGCATTTTTTCAATCGCTCGGATTATTGTATGACGAACCTAACTCTGTAGAGCATGCTGAGAAAACACTGTTGGCCCTGTGTCAGGGTCAGGAAGCGGCAGAATTCTACTGCCAGAAATTTAGAAAATGGTCTGTGCTCACTAAACTGAATGAGGGATAAGGCCAGACTAATATAGCCAAGCCAGAAAGACGATCAGTGAAAACAGCTGCTGAAGCTAAATCCAAGAAGCAGCCATACCACTCAAAACCACAGGAGGGAGCCAAAGAGCAGAACTCACAAAAATGCTACTTACAACCACCGGAGGGAGCCCAAGAGCGGAATTCACAACACCTCCGGTTCTGCTCCGTGTCATAGAGTCCATGAAAGCCTCGGGCTCCCGGTACCCGGATTCTGAGCTTCAGCTCCGAGGGTGCCCTGCCACAGTTCCCCTCTGAGCTCCGCCTCTCTCCTATGCTCCTTCCCTTCTGGCTGCTTCACATGCAACCCAACAGGTTACTCCTTCCCAGAGGCTGCAGCTCGAGACGTCCTTCTCCTTCTCTGTTTCCCTCCAACTGAACTAACTCCTCCTCCAGGTCAGGAAACAAAAAAGCCTAGGGAACCTCGCCTGAATCCGGGTCTTGAGCTGCCCCTCCTGGCCTGGATTCAGAATGTGTTGCATGTGTGTGCCTTACCTGGTGAAGAGAACTCCATTGCCTCTGAGCATGACATTACCTTCCCCGAAGGAAAAGCAATATCACTGCTGCAACCGGTCACGTGGGGTGCTGCATGAACATCAAAGAACCAATATATAGTCCATTTCAGTTGCGGTTACCTCCGCACAGTTCAATATCTGACGCCCGTCAGTTCACAATCCCCCAGGCTCTGGGTTACCTGCTTAACAGATTCTCAGGTTTCCCAGCCTGGCTTCAGATAGGTCCTGTCAGTAATCCAGACCCTCAGTGCTTCTTGGACTTCTAGGAGCTCCAGCCAGCTCCAGTCTCACAGATGGCCATCTTCTGTCCATGTGGTGCAACCAGGAAACATATAGGACCTTTCTGACATCACAGGAACACACCCCTGGGAGGTATGTTGTTAACCAGTCCTACCCATCACTTCTGGTTAACCCTTAAATCCAGCCCTTTACTAATATTCAGGTTTATGGGACAACAAGACCCAGCAACCTGTCCTGGATTCAGATCGCAGCAGACCTCTGTCTGTGCGATACATACCTGTCTCTTAGTATCCCACTAGTTGGTACTTCACATACCCCCCCTCTATTTAAACCAGTGGGGATGAAGACATGACTACAGTCCAGGGCTACGAGAAAAGACATAAATGTCATCTTGAGCTACCAGTTGAGGGGTCCCTCTCCATCTACTATAAGCCACAGTCCAGGGTACCAGGCATGGATGATGGTGGTACGGCCGACTCAGAGGCAAATTAGAGTTCTCTTTTGCCAGTAGAGGTCCATGAGCCTTTCCTACTTGAGCCTTTCTAAGTGAGGTCCCTGCTGCTTTAAGCTTCCTACAAGGTCCTCCAGTTTCCGCCTGTCCTGGGACAGGTACCTGCATGACGGGAAGCTTGAGCCTTTTTACAGGGGCTCTAAGATGCACCGGGCTCCTCCAGTGCTGCTGCATCTCAGGCGTGATGATGGCAGGTGTTATGCCCTCCGGTTCTGCTCCGTGTCGTAGAGTCCATGAAAGCCTCGGGCTCCCGGTACCCGGATTCTGAGCTTCAGCTCCGAGGGTGCCCTGCCTCAGTTCCCCTCTGAGCTCTGCCTCTCTCCTATGCTCCTTCCCTTCTGGCTGCTTCACATGCAACCCAACAGGTTACTCCTTCCCAGAGGCTGCAGCTCCCTCGTGGCTGCCAGGCCTCTCACGTCTGCTCGAGACGTCCTTCTCCTTCTCCGTTTCACTCCAACTGAACTAACTCCTCCTCCAGGTCAGGAAACATAAAGCCTAGGGAACCTCGCCTGAATCCGGATCTTGAGCTCCCCCTCCTGGCCTGGATTCAGAATGTGTTGCATGTGTGTGCCTTACCTGGTGAAGAGAACTCCATTGCCTCTGAGCATGACATTACCTTCCCCGAAGGAAAAGCAACATCACTGCTGAAACCGGTCACGTGGGGTGCTGCATGAACATCACAGAACCAATATATAGTCCATTTCAGTTGCGGTTACCTTCGCACAGTTCAATATCTGACGCCCGTCAGTTCACAATCCCCCAGGCTCTGGGTTACCTGCTTAACAGATTCTCAGGTTTCCCAGCCTGGCTTCAGATAGGTCCTGTCAGTAATCCAGACCCTCAGTGCTTCTTGGACTTCTAGGAGCTCCAGCCAGCTCCAGTCTCACAGATGGCCATCTTCTGTCCATGTGGTGCAACCAGGAAACATATAGGACCTTTCTGACATCACAGGAACACACCCCTGGGAGGTATGTTGTTAACCAGTCCTACCCATCACTTCTGGTTAACCCTTAAATCCAGCCCTTTACTAATATTCAGGTTTGTGGGACAACAAGACCCAGCAACCTGTCCTGGATTCAGATCGCAGCAGACCTCTGTCTGTGTGATACATACCTGTCTCTCAGTATCCCGCTAGTTGGTACTTCACATACCTCCCCCCCTCTGTTTAAACCAGTGGGGAATGAACACATGACCACAGTCCAGGGCTACAAGAAATGACATAAATGTCATCTTGAGCTACCAGTTGAGGGGTCGCCCTCTCTATCTACTATAAGCGTTGGCTCCTGGAACCTGATCCCTCATCGTCACCTGATTCTTTAGAGAGCTACCATCCGTCACTGTCACCAACTTTCTTTTTGTGACAAATGTGGCACCACATTTTGTCACCTCTCAATCCTGAGTCGTGAATTGGTTAGACCTCCCCTGCCCCGGCGGTCAATACAGCAGTGTGATTGACTTCCCTCTGTATCTAGAGTCAGGACCGACTCGGTATTATCGTATACACTATTAGGTCTCTTGTCTAGACCTCTTTCTGTGCAATACATACCTGTCTCTCAGTATACCACTAGTTGGTACATCACAATTGTCTAAAAGAATTACTACTTATTGCAAAAACTGGTTTTATAACTTTGGTGCTGATATCCTAATTAGTGGGTGACTTGCTGTGGGGCCGTTGTTTTCACCAGTCATCCCACTAATCGTGTTATCACCCTCTTGTGGGCTTGAGTAACCTGATTGGCAAGAGAGACTTCACCACTGAGTGTTTCCAAATCTCTAGCTTCCTGACAATGTGCGGTCTGCACCTGAACTTAATCAGCGCACTGCATATGCCCAGGGAGGCAGCAATGACGTAGAACTCAGTCACTTTTTTTGCAATATGTATAAAACCCTTTAGACCACGGTGGACAATTAATTTTCTCTAGGGTCCAGATGATAGACCTTAACTGTTGTGGAGGGCTGAACTAATATCTACCTTGGCACCCCAGAAGTCCGGTTGCCACAGTGGCATTGCCTCCCTCACAGGGGTGATGCCATGCCTGGAAGCAAGGAGTGATCCCCTTAGCAGGTAACACAGCATGCAACAAATTTCCTGACTCCAGACCAGAAGGGAGAACTCTAAACCCGGTTGCAGGGGAGCTTCCCCCATAAGTTCTGGCCTGGGGATGGAGTTAGTGAGTGAGAGAGTGAGGGAGCAGACAGTGAAGGAGGAAGAGGCAAGTGAGGAGAACCTGGGGGATTGGAGCTGCGACTGAGCTCATCCCAGGACTAAGCGTCAAAGACCAGACTTTGGAGTTTGTGGTTGTGTGGGGACTGTAGGCCCAGCAACTAAATCTAGAGGGCAGGAGATTGCAGGTCTCCTGGCCCCATCTGACAACTGGAGGCACAGAAGCAGACCAGAGCCCGGAGTCACCACGAAGGAGTGACACCTGTAACAGGCTCAAGCTGCCTGCCAAGTGGGTAGTATTCCATTTAATGGACAGACTGAGAAATAGATGGATCGCCCCCAGACACAGGGCCACGAGTTCTCGGTACAGGGCCTCTCTGGTTCGGTTCTGATGCTGTCACGGTGGCTAGACCCGGTCCGCGACCCTGCTAAGGGGCGTCCAATAAAGGTGGTATAGTCTGTCAGGGGTTCGTGACGCCACCTGTGGTGTTCGGTCAGGGTGACCGACGCTGCTGTGGGGTCCGCTGGGGTGATGGAATTGCAGCTGGATGGTATACCTTCCCACAGGTGAAGTATGTCCCCAGGGCTTCCCAGTAAGGTGGATAGTGATGGTGTGAGGTGCAGGCAATAACGAGGACACAAGGTTGCAGTCTCTTTACCTCTTTACTGAAGACTTCAAGATCCTCAATCCAGAGCACGTTTAACAGGGCTACCAGAGACAGGCCGGTCTGATGGGCACTTCCAGAGTTTCCCTCGCAGATGGAAATCGTTGCCCACCACTAGTGCCTGTGTGTTGTAGTTCTACCCTGCTGAGCATTCGGAATAGTCCTCACAACTGTTGTTCCCGTTTCGTTCGTTCTCTACAGCTCTCTCTCTCATTAGTTCCAGATGTTGCTAGTTTCTTGTCCCCCAGTATGTTTTGGCTAGGACGCACCCGTATGACGGGAAGGCTTGGAGGTCTTCCGGGACCCTAGAGACGCCCCTCTCCCTATGTCTTCTTAGGAAATTTAAGGTAGACAGCCAACCTATAATTAACTGTCCTGCGGAGTTTGAAGTAAGGCCTTAAGTCAGTTACTCCCTCGGTGTTCCGGCCACAGGCTACGCGCCTCAGTAGGATGTTGCCTCGGTCTCACGGCACGACTCCTACTGGTATTCCTTTTTGCTAGATCTCATTTACACTGTTCAACAATATCCTTCCTTTCTTGTCTCTTTCTTAGGATACCGCCGCAAGGAGGTGCAGGCGCGGTTCCGTAACGTTTTGTTCTGTTCGCTAGGCACCTGCCAGGTTCCCACGCCTGACAGAGACACCCCTATGTCTTCTCCCTGCAACACCCCCTGCCACGGGATGTTGCCTGAATCCAACCCAGTCAGCTTCTGACTAACTTCCTCCCCAACCCCTAGTTTTACCAGTGTGAGGAGTGGCCCAATAAATAAAGCCTTTTTCTCCCCCTAGTGGCCGGAGTGTGAAGTGTAATGTGTGCTGGTGATACCTGGTCAGGAGAAATCCTTCAGTGCCATCAGACGTACCATCACTCCCCTTAGTGGCAGAGTGTCATACTGCAACGACCAGATCTCTGGGGCGCTGCATAGACGTGAGTAGAGCATAAAGCATCAAGAACTCACAGAACAGTGCAGTAGGAAGGCCTCAATCCCACCTGGCTAGGGGGACTCTGAATTGCTTCCAGGCTGCCCGGATCTCCATTGCCACCTGTTACCTGTGCCCCGGACTGCACCTTCAACCAGGGATTAAAGGTAAAGAAAACTGCAGCCCTTGTGTACTCTAGTCATTTCCTGCACCCTCAGTCCTGCACCCCAATGTCCAAATTCCCCTTACAAAACTGTACTGTTAGCCCTGGGGCTCCGCTCCACCTGTGGGGAGCAGATCCAGCCCCACTGCATTACCATTGACCCCAGCGATCTCCTTAAGCAGTGTTGGCCCTCTATAGCTGAACACCACAGGTGGCGTCTCGAACAACTCCTTTTCCTATATAAACTTTACTCTCATCAGTAATCCCTTTTTTTGCATGCCCAGGTCCAGAGACCGGGTCACCGCTGCCGTGACAACTCCTTTAAGAAACGTCTGACCCAGTTCCGAGTACCCCACGGCTCTAGCGGGCGTCACAGTACAAATGAATTCTGCTCAATATTATCATTAACACATTATTACAGTATATATTTATAGTATTGCTTATTATTGAGCAGATCAAAACCATATAACCAGAGGTGTATCTAGGTTTTCCAGCACCTGGGGCAAGAATTCAATTTGGCACCCCATTCAAACTGTTTGAGTAGTCATCATGTGACCAATCATTCATATGCGATTTGCAAACTTACAGTCACATAAAGTCACTATAGGTTCTGAAAGCTTATGAAGTCTCTCAGCGCATGCACTGCACACTTTTAGGCTATGTGCACACGTTGCGTTTTTTACCGCGGAACCGCGGCGATTTTGATGCTGCGGGTCCGCAGCAGTTTCCATTGCGTTTACATTAACATGTAAACCAATGGGAAACCGCAAACCGCTGTGCACATGCTGCGGGAAAAACCTCACAGAAACGCAGCGGTTTACAACCCGCAGCATGTCACTTGTTTGTGCAGAATCGCAGCGATTCTGCACCCATAGAAATGTATTGATCCGCTTACTTCCCGCATGGGGCTGAGCCCACCATGCGGGAAGTAAGCGGATAATGTGCGGTGGTACCCGGGGTGGAGGAGAGGAGACTCTCCTCCAGGCCCCGGGAACCATATTTGTGGTTAAAAAAAAGAATTAAAATAAAAAATAATGATATACTCACCTCCCAGTGCTGCACGCAGCCGTCCGGTCTCAGGTTGCTATGTGAGCAGGGCCTGCGGTGACGTCGCGGTCACATGACCGTGATGTCACGAAGGTCCTTCTCGCATAGCATCTTTGGAACCGGACCACCGCCTGCAGCACCGAGGAGATCGGAATGTCAGAGGGTGAGTATAACCATTTTTTTTTATTTTTAACATTACTATTGATGCTGCATATTGCTGCATATGCAGCATTAATAGTAGGAAATCCCGCAGCGGAAACCGCAGGACAAACGTGATAAATCTGCAGGGATAACAGCAGCGGCTTTGCCCTGCAGATTTATCAAGTCCGCTGCGGGAGAACCCGCAGGGACCCGACGCTACGTGTGAACATGGCCTAAGGATTCTCCCTTGCAGGTGGCATGAGTGTACAGTCATGTAAACACAAGCATGTAATTTACATTCCTGTCACGTCCTTCAGCGTCAGCTTCCCTGCGTCCCCCAGTGTCAGCGCCGGCCGGCCGTAAAGCAGAGCACAGCGGTGACGTCACCGCTCTGCTTTCCGGCCAGCGCTTACACAGTGCAGGGAAGCTGACGCGACAGGAATGTAAGTATGTAGTGTTTTTTTTTTCACTTTTACAATGGTAACCAGGGTAAACATCGGGTTACTAAGCGCGGCCCTGCGCTTAGTACTTCGATGTTTACCCTGGTTACCCGGGGACCTCGGCATCGTTGGTCGCTGGAGAGCTGTCTGTGTGACAGCTCCCCAGCGACCACACAACGACTTACCAACGATCACGGCCAGGTCGTATCGCTGGTCGTGATCGTTGGTAAATCGTTAAGTGTAACGGTACCTAAAGGCTGTAGTTTGCACAGATCTACTTTAAACAATCAAAAGGGATAAAGGGATTATTAGAGTGGATACTCACACAGCAATAAATACATGGTGGTGGTTTTGGGGGAGCTGGACATGTCAGTTTCCCTTTAATTTATGTCTCCATGGATGCTCACTACTGAGAGGCACAGAAGCAGCCATCTGCAGACCGGACATAACCGCAAGAGAAGTATGCTGCCTTCCAGGTGCGATGATCAAGGATGTGACCGATAGGATACCAAAGCTCTTCAGCTCCAAGGACGTCCACCCATTTCTTCTGATACATGTTGGCACCAATGACACGGCAAGGAAGGACCTACCGACAATCTGCAAAGACTTTGAAGAGTTGGGGAAGAAAGTAAAGGAACTGGATGCACAGGCAGTTTTTTCTTCTATCCTTCCAGTAGACGGGCATGGCACCAGGAGATGGAACAGGATCCTTGATGCAAACAACTGGCTAAGACGATGGTGCAGACAACAAGGATTCGGATTCCTGGACCACGGTGTGAATTACTTGTACGATGGACTCCTCGCCAGAGACGGACTACACCTCAACAAACCTGGGAAACACACATTCGCCAGAAGACTCGCTACACTCATCAGGAGGGCGTTAAACTAGAAGAAGAGGGGACAGGAAGAAAAAGATTAGACTTGAACAAAGAAGACCCAGGAAAACATACTCAGAAGGGAGGTAAGAACATTTCTAAAACAATCCACAGTGAGGAGATTGGAACAAAACAAAATCCTCTAAACTGCATGCTCGCAAACGCCAGAAGCCTGACAAACAAGATGGAAGAACTAGAAGCAGAAATATCTACAGGTAACTTTGACATAGTGGGAATAACCGAGACATGGTTAGATGAAAGCTATGACTGGGCAGTTAACTTACAGGGTTACAGTCTGTTTAGAAAGGATCGTAAAAATCAGAGAGGAGGAGGAGTTTGTCTCTATGTAAAGTCTTGTCTAAAGTCCACTTTAAGGGAGGATATTAGCGAAGGAAATGAGGATGTCGAGTCCATATGGGTCGAAATTCATGGAGGGAAAAATGGTAACAAAATTCTCATTGGGGTCTGTTACAAACCCCCAAATATAACAGAAACCATGGAAAGTCTACTTTTAAAGCAGATAGATGAAGCTGCAACTCATAATGAGGTCCTGGTTATGGGGGACTTTAACTACCCGGATATTAACTGCGAAACAGAAACCTGTGAAACCCATAAAGGCAACAGGTTTCTGCTAATAACCAAGAAAAATTATCTTTCACAATTGGTGCAGAATCCAACCAGAGGAGCAGCACTTTTAGACCTAATACTATCTAATAGACCTGACAGAATAACAAATCTGCAGGTGGTCGGGCATCTAGGAAATAGCGACCACAATATTGTACAGTTTCACCTGTCTTTCACTAGGGGGACTTGTCAGGGAGTCACAAAAACACTGAACTTTAGGAAGGCAAAGTTTGACCAGCTTAGAGATGCCCTTAATCTGGTAGACTGGGACAATATCCTCAGAAATAAGAATACAGATAATAAATGGGAAATGTTTAAGAACATCCTAAATAGGCAGTGTAAGCGGTTTATACCTTGTGGGAATAAAAGGACTAGAAATAGGAAAAACCCAATGTGGCTAAACAAAGAAATAAGACAGGCAATTAACAGTAAAAAGAAAGCATTTGCACTACTAAAGCAGGATGGCACCATTGAAGCTCTAAAAAACTATAGGGAGAAAAATACTTTATCTAAAAAACTAATTAAAGCTGCCAAAAAGGAAACAGAGAAGCACATTGCTAAGGAGAGTAAAACTAATCCCAAACTGTTCTTCAACTATATCAATAGTAAAAGAATAAAAACTGAAAATGTAAGCCCCTTAAAAAATTGTGAGGAAAGAATGGTTGTAGATGACGAGGAAAAAGCTAACATATTAAACACCTTTTCTCCACGGTATTCACGGTGGAAAATGAAATGCTAGGTGAAATCCCAAGAAACAATGAAAACCCTATGTTAAGGGTCACCAATCTAACCCAAGAAGAGGTGCGAAACCGGCTAAATAAGATTAAAATAGATAAATCTCCGGGTCCGGATGGCATACACCCACGAGTACTAAGAGAACTAAGTAATGTAATAGATAAACCATTATTTCTTATTTTTAGGGACTCTATAGCGACAGGGTCTGTTCTGCAGGACTGGCGCATAGCAAATGTGGTGCCAATATTCAAAAAGGGCTCTAAAAGTGAACCTGGAAATTATAGGCCAGTAAGTCTAACCTCTATTGTTGGTAAAATATTTGAAGGGTTTCTGAGGGATGTTATTCTGGATTATCTCAATGAGAATAACTGTTTAACTCCATATCAGCATGGGTTTATGAGAAATCGCTCCTGTCAAACCAATCTAATCAGTTTTTATGAAGAGGTAAGCTATAGGCTGGACCACGGTGAGTCATTGGACGTGGTATATCTCGATTTTTCCAAAGCGTTTGATACCGTGCCGCACAAGAGGTTGGTACACAAAATGAGAATGCTTGGTCTGGGGGAAAATGTGTGTAAATGGGTTAGTAACTGGCTTAGTGATAGAAAGCAGAGGGTGGTTATAAATGGTATAGTCTCTAACTGGGTCGCTGTGACCAGTGGGGTACCGCAGGGGTCGGTATTGGGACCTGTTCTCTTCAACATATTCATTAATGATCTGGTAGAAGGTTTACACAGTAAAATATCGATATTTGCAGATGATACAAAACTATGTAAAGCAGTTAATACAAGAGAAGATAGTATTCTGCTACAGATGGTTCTGGATAAGTTGGAAACTTGGGCTGAAAGGTGGCAGATGAGGTTTAACAATGATAAATGTAAGGTTATACACATGGGAAGAAGGAATCAATATCACCATTACACACTGAATGGGAAACCACTGGGTAAATCTGACAGGGAGAAGGACTTGGGGATCCTAGTTAATGATAAACTTACCTGGAGCAGCCAGTGCCAGGCAGCAGCTGCCAAGGCAAACAGGATCATGGGGTGCATTAAAAGAGGTCTGGATACACATGATGAGAGCATTATACTGCCTCTGTACAAATCCCTAGTTAGACCGCACATGGAGTACTGTGTCCAGTTTTGGGCACCGGTGCTCAGGAAGGATATAATGGAACTAGAGAGAGTACAAAGGAGGGCAACAAAATTAATAAAGGGGATGGGAGAACTACAATACCCAGATAGATTAGCGAAATTAGGATTATTTAGTCTAGAAAAAAGACGACTGGGGGGCGATCTAATAACCATGTATAAGTATATAAGGGGACAATACAAATATCTCGCTGAGGATCTGTTTATACCAAGGAAGGTGATGGGCACAAGGGGGCATTCTTTGCGTCTGGAGGAGAGAAGGTTTTTCCACCAACATAGAAGAGGATTCTTTACTGTTAGGGCAGTGAGAATCTGGAATTGCTTGCCTGAGGAGGTGGTGATGGCGAACTCAGTCGAGGGGTTCAAGAGAGGCCTGGATGTCTTCCTGGAGCAGAACAATATTGTATCATACAATTATTAGGTTCTGTAGAAGGACGTAGATCTGGGGATTTATTATGATGGAATATAGGCTGAACTGGATGGACAAATGTCTTTTTTCGGCCTTACTAACTATGTTACTATGTTACTATGTTACTAATGTGTTTCCCTTTATCTCCATATGAGTGGAAATCCTTTAGTGAAATCATTGCATTTACCATAATGAACAGGATGCTTCTGTATCAGACATAACAAACAAGGTGACTGCACTTCCCTCCGTGGGGCTTGGTTCCAGTTTATCACTCGCCTTCTTTTGAGGTTAGCTAGATTTTTATGAATTCAGCTTGCTATTCGCCAAAAATTGGTTAAAACATACCAGAAGCCTTATTGCCATTCTGTACTCCCTCATTAAGCAACGGCATTACAAGACACTTAAATTTAGAAAAAAATATCTGGCCTATTCCCTGGTGATCTAGAGCGTATGAGGGACTAATGTCAACTTATCTAATGATCTAAGATAGCGGTGGTTTATGGTAGAAGAAGTGTAAATGTTAGCTTCCTTGATGGTACTGGGAAGTGGAAGAATTAATACTTGCTTTTTTGATAGCGTACATTAGTGAAGGGGTAATGTCAGCATCCCTTGAGGTCTAGAGTAGTGTAGGGTTAATGTCAGAATCCCTGGTGGTCCAGGGTAGTGTACGTGTGATGTTGACACTCTGGGTGGTCTAGACTACTGTCATTATATCTGGTAGTCTAGAGCAGCAGAGGAGAAATGTCAGCATCCTTGGTAATCTAGGGTAGTAGGGGGCTAATGTCAGCATCCTTGGTAATCTAGGGTAGTAGAGGGCTAATGACAGTATCCCTTGTAGTCTAGGGTAGCAGAGGGCTAATGCCAGTATCCCTTGTAGTCTAGGGTAGTAGAGGGCTAATGACAGTATCCCTTGTAGTCTAGGGTAGTAGAGGGCTAATGACATTATCCCTTGTAGTCTAGGGTAGTAGAGGGCTAATGCCAACATCCCTTGTAGTCTAGGGTAGTAGAGGGCTAATGACAGTATCCCTTGTAGTCTAGGGTAATAGAGGGCTAATGTCAGCATCCTTTGTAGTTTAAGGTAGTAGAGGGCTAATGCCGGCACCCCTTGTAGTCTAGGGTAGTAGAGGGTTAATGCTAGCATCCCTTGTAGTTTAGGGTAGTAGAGGACTAGTGTCAGCATCCCTTGTAGTAGTAGAGGTCTAATGCCAGCATCCCTTATAGTATAGGGTAGTAGAGGGCTAGTGCCAGCATACCTTGTAGTATAAGGTAAAAAAGAGTATGACAGAGTCACTGATGAAGGGATGGAGGGGAGATACATGTCACTGCGCATAATGGTGTCAGTGATGTAAAACCAGAATAATTTCCTCCAGCACACTGCGTGTTGGGACGGTTTATATAAAGTTATATGATGGGCTGTTTTTAGTGGACCTCCATTGAGCGGGTGGGAGGAGGTCCACGTATCTCCACCTGCAGTGTCCTTACAGGACCTGTGTGATGTCAGGATTGTGTGATCAGTCACATGATGGAGGGATCACAAGGTCTGGCCTTAAATGGCTGACTGCCAAACCCTTCAGTGTTCAGTGGTTCCTAGAGAGATAGGACTCCAGGAAGTTGTGTGCTTAATCTGAACCATGGACATTGCTGCTTGTGAGCAGGCTGATCCCGCTAGGAAAATGACTGTTTCTTTGTTTAGCTGTTTTGCCCAGAGGGCTGTCTTTACTTTTCCAATTTGGTTTATGCTGCTACAATAAACCAAGCCTTTTTTTAAAGAGACAATGTTCCAGTTATACCTCTGTGTCCAGCCGAGTGAGCCGCTCTAATAGCATCCATGGTAGTCTGGGGTAGTGAAAGGGTGATGTTATCATTTCTGATGGTCTAGATTGATAAAGGTATAATGCTACTATTCCTGGTGGTCTAGTGTAGTAAAAGGATCATTTCAGCATCACTGGTGGTCTAGCATAGTGAAGGGGTAAGGTTAGCATCGCTGATGATCTAGATTAGTGAATAGGCAATGTGAATATTCTAGGTGGTTTAGTGTCGTGAAAGGGCAATTAAAGGCATCCCTGGTGGTCTAGCATTGTGATGGGGTAAAATTAGTATTGCTCATGGTCTATATTAGTGAAGAGGTAATATGAGTATTCCAGGTGGTCTAATGTAGTGGAAGGATAATTTCAGCATCCCTGGTGGTGTAGGGTAGGAAAAAGGTAATGCCACTATCCCTTGTGGTCTAGGGTAGGGAAAAGGTAATGCCACTATCCCTGGTGGTCTAGTGGAGATGTAATATCAGCTTCCCTTGTGGTCTAGAGTAGTCAGGGGTAATGTTAGCATCCCTGGTGGACCAGAGAATTGGAGATGTTCGTGTCAACCATCTTGCTGGTCCAGAGTTATTAATAAAATTGCGGCATACATAATACACACATGGAGCACACAAAGTATTGTGACAAATCAATGCTACCAATGGCACTTAGTGTACCATGTGCGTATGTAGGACCAAAATACTGGGGACAACTGTATAACAGAAATCCTAATACAACACAGAGAAACCACAGTCGATAAGTCCCATAAAAAATTTAACCTTTATTAAATATATATAAAATACCATAACAAAGGAAAAGGTACATAAGGAAAAATGGGGCTGGCGAGAACAACTGTATCACAATAACATAGTACACGTAGGGCTACAAGGTACCCCCCACTGCATCAACACATCATAGAATGGCAATCTATATCACACTATGTGAATGGGAGTATGAACATTATACTGTATATCTATATATTTATAGCGACTCAAAAGGGCCAGCAACAGAATTTACAAGGAATATACTGCCAATGCAAAAATACCACTAATTGTCCATAACCAGCCATATATCGCAACCACATATGCTCCCAAGGTATTTACCTGATGTGCGCCAACAGTGGGGGATCCTGAGCCCACCCCATGAGTCGCTATAAATATACAGATATATAATGTTCATACTCCCATTCCCAACTGTGCGATACAGTTGTTCTCACCAGCCCCATTTTTCCATATGTACCTTTTCCTTTGTTAGGGTATTTTATATATATATTTAACCCCTTAATCCCATATGACGTACTATCCCGTCGAGGTGGGGTGGGCCTTAATTCCCACCGACGGGATAGTACGTCATAGCGATTGGCCGCGCTCACGGGGGGAGCGCGGCCGATCGCGGCCGGGTGTCAGCTGCCTATCGCAGCTGACATCCGGCACTATGTGCCAGGAGCGGTCACGGACCGCTTCCAGCACATTAACCCCCGGCACACCGCGATCAAACATGATCGCGGTGTGCCGGCGGTACAGGGAAGCATCGCGCAGTCCCCGGATGCAAAATGGCCGCGGGGCTGCATCCGGGTCCTGCAGGGAGTACTTCCAGGTCGACTGCAGGTGCTGGTAAGCCTGCAGCGATGTGAGTGAGATCGCCGATCTTACAGAGTGCTATGCAAACTGTAAGATCGGCGATCTGTGATGTACCCCCCGGGACAAAGTAAAAAAGTAAAAAAAAAAATTCTACATGTGTAAAAAAAAAATATATATATTACTAAATAAATAAATAAATAAAAAAATATTATTCCCATAAATACATTTCTTTATCTAAAAAAAAACAAAACAATAAAAGTACACATATTTAGTATCGCCGCGTCGGTAACGACCCCTCCTATAAAACTGTCCCACTAGTTAACCCCTTCAGTGAACACCGTAAGAAAAAAAACGAGCCAAAAAACAACGCTTTATTATCATACTGCCGAACAAAAAGTGGAATAACACGCGATCAAAAAGACAGCTATAAATAACCATAATGCCGCTGAAAACGTAATCTTGTCCCGCAAAAAACTAGCCACCACAAAGCATCATAAGCAAAAAAATTATAAAGTTATAGTCCTCAGAATAAAGCAATGCCAAAATAATTATTTTTTTCTATAAAATAGTTTTTATCGTATAAAAGCGCCAAAACATAAAAAAATTATATAAATGAGGTATCGCTGTAATCGTACTGACCTGACGAATAAAACTGCTTTATCAATTTTACCAAAAGCGGAACGGTATAAACGCCTTCCCCAAAAGACTTTCAGGAATAGCTGGTTTTTGGTCATTCTGCCTCACAAAAATCGGAATAAAAAGTGATCAAAAAATGTCACTTGTCCAAAAATGTTACCAATAAAAGCGTCAACTCGTCCTGCAAAAAACAAGACCTCAGATGACTCTGTGGACCAAAATATGGAAAAATTATAGCTCTCAAAATGTGGAGACGCAAAAACTTTTTTGCTATAAAAAAGCGTCTTTTAGTGTGTGACGGCGGCCAATCATAAAAATCCGATATAAAAAATGCTATAAAAGTAAATCAACCCCCCCTTCATCACCCCCTTAGTTAGGGAAAAATAATAAAATTTAAAAAATGTATTTATTTCCATTTTCGCATTAGGGCTAGGGTTAGGGCTAGGGTTAGGGCTAGGGTTAGGGCTAGGGTTAGGGCTAGGGTTAGGGCTAGGGTTAGGGGTAGGGTTAGGGCTAGGGTTGGGGCTAGGGTTGGGGCTAGGGTTAGGGCTAGGGTTAGGGTTAGGGTTAGGGCTAGGGTTAGGGTTAGGGCTAGGGTTGGGGCTAGGGTTAGGGCTAGGGTTAGGATTGGGGCTAGGGTTAGGGCTAGGGTTGGAGCTAAAGTTAGGGTTATGGTTGGGGCTAAAGTTAGGGTTAGGGTTGGGGCTAAAATTAGGGTTAGGGTTTGGATTACATTTACGGTTGGGATTAGGGTTGGGATTAGAATTAGGGGTGTGTCAGGGTTAGGGGTGTGGTTAGGGTTACCGTTGGGATTAGGGTTAGGGGTGTGTTTGGATTAGGGTTTCAGTTATAATTGGGGGGTTTCCACTGTTCAGGCACATCAGGGGCTCTCCAAACGCAACATGGCGTCCGATTTCAATTCCAGCCAATTCTGCGTTGAAAAAGTAAAACAGTGATCCTTCCCTTCCGAGCTCTCCGGTGCGCCCAAACATATGGGATATCAGCGTATTCGGGACAAATTGGACAACAACTTTTGGGATCCAATTTATCCTGTGACCCTTGGGAAAATAAAAATTTGGGGGGCTAAAAATCATTTTTGTGGGAAAAATAAGATTTTTTTATTTTCACGGCTCTGCGTTGTAAACTGCAGTGAAACACTTGGGGGTTCAAAGTTCTCACAACACATCTAGATAAGTTCCTTGGGAGGTCTAGTTTCCAATATGGGGTCACTTGTGGGGGGTTTGTACTGTTTGGGTACATCAGGGGCTCTGCAAATGCAATGTGACGCCTGCAGACCAATCCATCTAAGTCCGTATTCCAAATGGCGCTCCTTCCCTTCCGAGCTCTGCCATGCGCCCAAACAGTGGTTCCCCCCACATATGGGGTATCAGCGTACTCAGAACAAATTGGACAACAACTTTTGGGGTCCAATTTATCCTGTTACCCTTGTGAAAATACAAAACTGGGGGCTAAAAAATCATTTTTGTGAAAAAAAAAAGAATTTTTATTTTCACGGCTCTGCGTTATAAACTGTAGTGAAACACTTGGGGGTTCAAAGTTCTCACAACACATCTAGATAAGTTCCTTGGGAGGTCTAGTTTCCAATATGGGGTCACTTGTGGGGGGTTTGTACTGTTTGGGTACATCAGGGGCTCTGCAAATGCAACGTGACGCCTGCAGATCAATCCATCTAAGTCTGTATTCCAAATGGCGCTCCTTCCCTTCCGAGCTCTGCCATGCGCCCAAACAGCGGTTCCCCCCCACATATGGGGTATCAGCGTACTCAGGACAAATTGGACAACAACTTTTGGGGTCCAATTTATCCTGTTACCCTTGTGAAGATACAAAACTGGGGACTAAAAAATCATTTTTGTGAAAAAAAAAAGAACATTTGGGGGTTCAAAGCTCTCAAAACACATCTAGATAAGTTCCTTAGGGGTCTGCTTTCCAAAATGGTGTCACTTGTGGGTGGTTTCAATGTTTAGGCACATCAGGGGCTCTCCAAACGCAACATGGCGTCCCATCTCAATTCCAGTCAATTTTGCAGTGAAAAGTCAAATGGCGCTCCTTCCCTTCCGAGCTCTGCCATGCGCCAAACAATGGTTTACACCCACATATGGGGTATCAGTGTACTCAGGACAAATTGCACAACAACTTTAGTGGTCTAATTTCTTCTCTTACCCTTGGGAAAATAAAAAATTGGGGGCAAAAAGATCATTTTTGTGAAAAAATATGATTTTTTATTTTTACGGCTCTGCATTATAAACTTCTATGAAGCACTTGTTGGGTCAAAGTGCTCACCACACATCTAGATAAGTTCCTCAAGGGGTCTACTTTCCAAAATGGTGTCACTTGTGGGGGGTTTCAATGTTTAGGCACATCAGGGGCTCTCCAAACGCGACATGGCGTCCCATCTCAATTCCAGTCAATTTTGCATTGAAAAGTCAAATGGCGCTCCTTCCCTTCCGAGCTCTGCCATGCGCCCAAACAATGGTTTACACCCACATATGGGGTATCAGTGTACTCAGGACAAATTGCACAACAACTTTAGTGGTCTAATTTCTTCTCTTACCCTTGGGAAAATAAAAAATTGGGGGCAAAAAGATCATTTTTGTGAAAAAATATGATTTTTTATTTTTACGGCTCTGCATTATAAACTTCTATGAAGCACTTGTTGGGTCAAAGTGCTCACCACACATCTAGATAAGTTCCTCAAGGCGTCTACATTCCAAAATGGTGTCACTTGTGGGGGGTTTCAATGTTTAGGCACATCAGGGGCTCTCCAAACACAACATGGCGTCCCATCTCAATTCCAGTCAATTTTGCATTGAAAAGTCAAATGGCGCTCCTTTCCTTCTGAGCTCTGCCATGCGCCCAAACAGTGGTTTACCCCCACATATGGGGTATCGGCATACTCAGGACAAATTGTACAACAACTTTCGGGGTCCATTTTCTCCTGTTACACTTGGTAAAATAAAACAAATTGGAGCGAAATAAATTTTGTGTGAAAAAAAGTTAAATGTTCATTTTTATTTAAACATTCCAAAAATTCCTGTAAAACACCTGAAGGGTTAATAAACTTCTTGAATGTGGTTTTGAGCACCTTGAGGGGTGCAGTTTTTAGAATGGTGTCACACTTGGGTATTTTCTATCATATAGACCCCTCAAAATGACTTCAAATGAGATGTGGTCCCTAAAAAAAAAAAATGGTGTTTTAAAAATGAGAATTTGCTGGTCAACTTTTAACGCTTATAACTCCCTAACAAAAAAAAATTTTGGTTCCAAAATTGTGCTGATGTAAAGTAGACATGTGGGAAATGTTGCTTATTAAGTATTTTGCATGACATATCTCTGTGATTTAAGGGCATAAAAATTAAAATTTGGAAAATTGCAAAATTTTCAAAGTTTTCGCTACATTTCCGTTTTTTTATTAAATAAACGCAAGTTATATCGAATAAATTTTACCACTAACATGAAGTACAATATCTCACGAGAAAACATTGTCAGAATCGCCAAGATCCGTTGAAGCGTTCCAGAGTTATAACCTCATAAAGGGACAGTGGTCAGAATTGTAAAAATTGGCCCGGTCATTAACGTGCAAACCACCCTCGGGGCTTAAGGGGTTAATAAAGGTTAAATTTTTAATGGGACTTATCGACTGTGGTTTCTCTGTGGTGTATTTGGTCCAGAGTAATGAAGAAGATGTTTGCTTCCCTGCTGGTTTAGGGTGTTATACCTTACACTTTTTTAGAAAGATTTTTTTATTTTCAGTTTGTAAAATACATCGTTTTACAAGATCAACACAGTAATATCTATTTTTTCTTTCTTTAAAACGATGCATTGAGCGGCGGTCGTTCTCACCCATTAAGACATTATGGTCATTGGCATACGATAATAGACTATTTCAATTATGGGATTTCTGTAGAGAACACAAAGACTCACATGTATGAGACACCCTTTAAAGTACTTAGCAGAAAGGCCTGGCTAATCCTATTATGGATCTGCTGGGATTGGTCCCTGTCCTGACGAGCACGCCACAATATAAAGGAAAACATGAAGTGGGACGATGCCATTCTCCCAGGTTAGGTATTTTCTGTACCTGATATGAATAATTGATCTTATATAAGCTGCGCCTGAGTGTAATATCAGGTAAGTGAAATCCGGGTAACCATAGTAATGTGACTTCCCTACTATATGTTTAATTGCACAAGCCTATTAATCTGACAGCTCCTGAGCGATGTGTGTTAGAAAAAGTATTTAGCTGATGCCTGCAGGGGACGAATGGGTGAGGTTCATTTTATTTTAAGCCAAAATGTTATGCTACCAGTTACACCTGTCAATCGAATCTTAATCATTTAGCAGTTTTAAATATCTCATTAAAGCACCAACCCATATTGTAAGTAGAAGGAAAAATGGAAAACATTAACCCTCTGCTGCCATGGGAGAAAATAATAAATTGTTGGTTTATATAATAATACCATTATTCAAAACCCACATAATAGCGCCAAGGTAACAAAAATAATATTCCTATATAGTGTCAACATACTTTAATTATAGATGATCCGCAAATACACAAAACAGTTGCAATATAAAGACACCATATAGGGTCAGCATAATAGGGTCAGAGTGCCTTCACAATACTACCAGCCAATGCCAATGTAATACCCATGTATAACTTCATAATTCCGTTATAAAGTGACCACATGATACCACCAAACAGTAGCAATATTTAAAAAACATATTGTCAATGCAATGCAATTATATATTGCCCACACAATACCATCAAACAATGCCAATGTAATACCATTGCATAACGTCAGCATCATACTGTTATAGTGTGCCAACATAATACCACAAAACGATAGCAAGATAAAAAAATATTGTCACTGTAATACCGTTATATAGTGCCCACACAATACCACCAAACAATGCCAATGTAATACGCCTGCATGTTACCATAGTACTGTTATAGTGTGCCCACATAATACCACAAAACGATAGCAAGATGAAAAAAATATTGTCAATGTAATACCGTTATATAGTGCCCAAACAATACCAGCAACCAATGCATGTTACCAAACAACAGCAATATATCAAAAAACATTTTGTCACCCAATACGGTTAGAGAATGCCCACACAATAACACCAAATAATGCAAATGAATAATATTACAATATGGTGTCAGTGAAATACTGTCTTAAAGTGATCACATACTACCACCAAATAGTACCTAAATCATACCATCATGCAATAGCAATACTGCTATACAGTGCTCAAATCATACAACACATCATGCTAATGTAATCACGTCATGGAGTGCCCATATACTACTATCATGCAGTGATCCCATCGATTATAGAGTACACACTTGCTCATACAGTATGTACAGTACAGTGTGCCTGCTATGTATTGCTCACAATAATAGTGCCAAATATTGCCCATATCAACCGTAATGAATGCCTGCAAACATCATATAGCGCCCACATAAAACAGCATCATATAATGCTAACATAAAACTGCCATCAGTGAGTGAGCCGTGAATATATCCTAATACTACCATAGAGTGCCAGGAATACTATCATACAGCGCACACATAAAAAAACATATGATTATATCATATATAAATAAAAACTAAATTTGAGAACTGCTTTATTTTCTTGGTCAAAAATATGATTTTTGCAGATACGAATTTATCCTGCTGTAAAGGAATAAACAAACCGTCCACACGCAGTCTGTTCTACAACCTTTAGGTGTCACTGTTGCCTCTACTGTACATTATGATCTATAGGGGGCAAACATAAGCCACAGTGCCCAAGTACAAGGCCTGGCATCCACCCCTGCTCCTGCGTAGCTGCATATGTAGACAGATTTGCCATGCTGGAGTCTGGAAACGCTTTTTGGGGAAACTGTAATATTAGCCATATCGGTTGTCACCCGGCATTCCCAGGAATAAAGCAATGAGCACAAGGGGCGACTCAAGGTCTTCTGTTTGATGGGATTTTTTTTTAATTTTATGAGGATTTTCCATGCGGTTAAGTTGTCTTAGTCACCAAAATCCTGCTCGCTCCGGCTCCAGATCCGCCCATTATCCGCCACTGCTGCAGCAGGAAAGTTGTAACATGTTCCAGAATTAGCCGACTTTGATTATTGGCCAAAAAGCTAATCCTCCCTGTCATGATATATAAAGTCAAGATTACTTTATCAACATCATAAAGCCGTCTCCTGCTCCTCCACAACCTTCTACTGCTTTGGCACTGCCAATCTGTGCTGCTGCTGCTGGCACGGGAAAACAGACAAGGCCCATGTGCATCACCTCACCCATCAGAGACGTAAAACCCGCAGTTACATAGTAAGTGGCAGAAGCTGTCATTCCAGGATTTTTCACCAGGCGCAACACAAAGCGTAAAAGGAAAAAAAGAAGAAGCTTAAAATATAGGCCTTGTACTCCAGTCACAACCAAAGCTGCATCCACAGTTCTGTTCAAAAATGATCAGACACATCCTAAAGAGTATCAGATACAAAAACCGTGTGCACTACTGGAGAAGAATGGTGCTAGGTTAGGTTCCCACACCTTCATAGACTATAAAGAAAAAGAACCCAGCACTCAACTGATGCTTTAGTGCAATTTTAATCGTAGTAGTACCCAATAAACGTTTCGGTCCTTGAATGGACCTTCGTCAGTAACGTACTGTTGAATAATAGAATAGACCGTATGGTCATAGGGTACAAAAAAGCAGCGTCTTATGTGTGAGTCAGATAGGAGCGGTACTGAGGAGACCGAGCTGGATGGTGGTGCTGTCAGACGCGGTGTCCACCGCGTCTGACAGCACCACCATCCAGCTCGGTCTCCTCAGTACCGCTCCTATCTGACTCACACATAAGACGCTGCTTTTTTGTACCCTATGACCATACGGTCTATTCTATTATTCAACAGTACGTTACTGACGAAGGTCCATTCAAGGACCGAAACGTTTATTGGGTACTACTACGATTAAAATTGCACTAAAGCATCAGTTGAGTGCTGGGTTCTTTTTCTTTACATCCTAAAGAGTATCGTAATCTGCAACTCTTCCAGTGTCATACACTTACAACCAGTGTCTTATTCTCCAGTCACGCTCAAAGCCTTGTCTGCAGCTGCAGTTCTGCTGAGTATTTTTTCTTTACATTCGAATTTGCCTGTTTACGCAGATTTTCCCGTGAATTCAATCTACAGAGATGTTATATTCCTCAAATTTAGACCCCAGAGCGTAATAAATGCAAGATGTAAAAAAAAACCTCTTATACTCACCTTCTCGGACCCTCAGCTCCCCACGGTCACCCGTCTGGTCCTCGTTGCATCTACTTATCGTGGATTTGGCAGGGCTCTCAAACTAAGCTTGGACTTCCGGTTCTGCAAAAGATCACAATTTCGTGACATCACAACATGAGCTGTGACCTTTCGCACGCATGCGCAGAACACGCATGCGCAGGCCCAGAGATACCAGCGCATGTGATGAACACCAGACGGTTGATGGTGAGAAGCAGAGGGGCCGGAGAGCTGATCATACAGATTTTTTACATTGTCTTTTAATCTTTTGATGCCCCTTTACAAAAAAAACTGCAATAAGGCGAATGCAGATTTTTGTAAAATTCGAGTTGAATTCAATTCCACTCAAATTTATTCATCTCTTTCAGATAAAAATACCTAACATTTCAAGATCACAAGCATAAAAAGTGCATATAGAGATCATAATGATACTCATGTGTATGAACTAATAGGATAGATGGCTCATTTTATTGTAGTCATACCGACAAGTTTGGCATCCTAAAAATCCCACTGCGCACTTCAATGTAGCTACAGTCACAGTTGTGCAAGGAATTCTGTGATCAATCTGCACATACGCTATAGAAGTGAGGCTCCAGGTGCCATGTTAGTAAAGAAAAACTGGATACTACACTGATGCGCATGTGCAGCGCCCCAGGGTCCTGGTCGTTGCAGTAATGTCATTCTTCCACCAGGGGGAGTGATGTTACATCTGAAGGCAATAAAAGAGATCTCTTTGCCAGGTATCACAAACCACACAACACACTTCACACTCTAGTCCACCAGGGGGAGCCATTAGGGCACTCTTCACAATTAGGTAAAACTGGTGATCTGGATAGGAAGTTAGTCAGAAGCTGACTGGGCTTCACCAAGGCAGCACCTGTCAGGTAGACAGAGGGGAAGGAGGGACATCTAGCACTTGCCCGCAGAGGGTCCCTGACAGGGGTGGGATCCTGTCAGAGGCCTAGATAGAAGGCCACAGATCTGCGACTGCCTACCGATGTGGCAGCATCCTAAGAAAGACAAGAACAGCGAATTGTATTGTAGAGGGTGAGAAACGAAGTCATAGCAAAAGGAGAGGCAACCAGAGGAGTTCTGCCCTACACAGGCTGCCTCCTTCTGAGGCGCAGGATCTGGTAGCCGGAACACCGAGGGAGCAACAGTCTCTATGGACAGCTAATTCCACATTATCTGCCCGACCTATACCCAGGAGGCACGGTGGCAACTTGTGGAGGCTGGGGCATGCTAGAGTCCCTGTAAAAAGCCTCAGGCCTCCAGTCATAAGGGTTTGTCCTATCCTTACCATCAGGGGGACAGAGAGAGAGAGAGAGAGAGACATAACATCTACAATAGTTGTGAGGACCTTACCGAGAAGCTTAGCAGAAAGGGACTACAACACCCAGGCACTAGAGGAAGGCTACTGCTTTCCACTTGGATAACTCTACTCTGGATTTGCCTTCGGACCGGCCGGACTCTGCCTGCCTTCAGTAAAAAGATAAAGAGACTGCAACCCTGTGTTCTCGTTCTTCACTGCACCTCTCACCATCCACACACTGGAAAGCCCTGGGGATACACTTGTAAGGGGGTGAGCAGGCAGCTGGTTTGAGCCCTGCATTCCTGTGCATGCCTACCTAATGAAACTGGGTACTTTTTGTGTTTGCTGTGTGCCCTGTGTATTATGATATTTGACACTGTTGAATATGATAATGGCTGACACTGTTCTGATATCTGTGTGTTACGGACAGGAATAGGGACGGTCAGTGGCAGTGGTAGGTCAGCATTAGTAAGGGTTTTGGCAGTGTTGTTACGGGTTAGTGTTAAGGGGGCACTGTAGAGTAAGGCTATGTTTACACGTGGGAAGGGGGCTGTGGGTACTCCCGCGGGTTTTCCCGCAGCGGATTTGATAAATCTGCAGGGCAAACCCGCTGCAGTTATCCCTGCAGATTTATCGCGGTTTGTGTTGCGGGTTCCGCTGCAGGTTTATCCTGCACTGGTTTTACTATTGATGCTGCATATGCAGCATCAATAGTAATGTTAAAAATAATGATATACTCACCCTCTGACGTCCCGATCGCCTCGGCGTTGCAGGCGGCGGTCCGGTTCCAGAGATGCTATGCGAGAAGGACCTTCGTGACGTCACGGTCATGTGACCATGACGTCACGGTCATGTGACCACGACGTCACCGCAGGTCCTGCTCGCATAGCAAACCTGAGACCGGACGGCCGCGTGCAGCGCTGGGAGGTGAGTATAGCATTATTTTTTATTTTAATTCTTTTTTTTTTTTTTTACACAAATATGGTTCCCGGAGCCTGGAGGAGAGTCTCCTCTCCTCCACCGCGGGTACCACCCGCACATTATCCGCTTACTTCCCGCATGGTGGGCACAGCCCCATGCGGGAAGTAAGCGGATCAATGCATTCCTATGGGTGCAGAACCGCCGCGATTCTGCACAAAGAAGTGACATGCTGCGGGTTGTAAACCGCTGCGTTCCCGCGCGGTTTTTCCCGCAGCATGTGCACAGCGGTTTGCGGTTTCCATAGGGTTTACATGTTACTGTAAACGCAATGGAAACTGCTGCGGACCCGCAGCTGCAAAATCGCGGTAAAATCCGCAACGTGTGAACATGGCCTAAGAGATTAGATTGTGTTGAGAACTGGTTTCAGTCAGAGTAGTGAAAGTTGAGAAAGGGGGCGGAGCCAGTGTAGTGGCAGGGAGAGTGCCTTCCTGAGGTAATTTCCAGTTAGTGGGAGGAGCTAAAGCTGTGTGAGGAGAATTGTTCTAGAAGGAGTTGTGAGAGAAAGCTGAACAGAGCAACAGTGTAGAGTTAAGAGAGCGAGGCAGCCTGGAAGAATCAGTGGCTAGTCTGTGGGTTACCTCCCGTGACGTCCGGGACTTACGGTCCGAACAGGAATTGCGGAGGCAACCTGAATTTTCACCCAAGATGGGGAAAATGGACGGGGAGCACTCAGTATCAGCTAGCTGGATGGTTCAGGAAGCTGCGGGCCTGGGAGCCATGGTGCAGGAAGAAAAGCTGAGGGAGCAGACCAGGGAAAACGCAGACAATGGATTACTCATGTATTGGGAAAATGGATGAACTGTAACAGTTATGAAGATGCACGAGTTAAGTAAAGTTTTATTGAAAATTATTCGGGACTTTGATAACATTTGTGTGTGTCTGCGACGGATTGGAGCCCTGTATGCTGTGAAGGATTCTGACTCACAGGTGGGCGAACTACTTGACACACACAGCACACCACAAAATGGACATGATATTTCTGTAGCAGAGCGTCAGGGTGTGATGAGGAAGCAGCAGCAATCCCTCGGTACGGCTACCACCCTGGCCCCGGTACACGCTTCACCTGTGGGAAGGTATAACATCTAGCTGCCATAACATCACCCCAGCGGACCCCTTAAAGCAGCGTCGGTCACCCTGACCGAATACCACAGGAGGCGTCACGAACATTTCCCCTTTAAAGACCATTCCCCCTTTTATACACGGACGTGCCGAGGGCCACAGACCGGGTCAGCCACCGTGACATCCCCCTTGAGAACCGGAGGACCCGGTACCGAGTACCCCACTGCCCTACGGGGGCGCTCCAATCTTTTGGCATCACGAACATGATCTACTTAAGCCTGAAAATCGGGTCATGTGTGCCTAAGAACTGTGCCAGAATTGTATTTGAACTGTGCTTTACTAAAGGACTGTGTATTGCAAAAGACCGCCAAAATTCTCGCCAAAACTGCCGCCATTACAGCGCCACGAGGAGCGCAGGAGAAGAAGGGCGTGCAACATGGGAGGAGACTACCAAAGCGGCGCCAAAAATAGCGACCGCACCCTTCGACTACTGCTATGAGATGACAACGTGCCCAACATCCAAGGAGCTCCGCCCCCAGAAAATGGAGGAGCAGCGTGCATGTGCGGCCGCAGATCCCGCTATGTGTCCATGATAAGGAGTAGCAGCTTTTTGGACCCAGTGTATTTTTGCTGCATCCAAAACGTTACATTGTAATCAAGCAGGTAAATCCGCAAAAACTATGCGGATTTAACGCATCTAATGACTGGCTATGGAGGAAACTATGCTGTGAACACTAGGGTCTCCGCTGCCGAAATTAACATGGTGCAGCTAGTAAACCCGCACCGCGGGTGAGTTTATACAGCGTTAAATAGAAGCCCAGTGGGCATAGGATTTAAATGAATCCCATCCACTGTGCTTGTAATGTAGAACGCAGCATTTAGAATTCAGCGCAAATGCATATACTGTATGATTTATCAAAGGTTCACCTCTACCTGTACCGAAATGTTGCTGAGATGGGCTAATAAAAGTAGCTTCTGCTTTTCCACTATGAATGGTGTGCTGCCTTCACTTTTTGGATTCCTATAATTGAGGTTTGGTCTATGCCTGGGGGCGTTGCACCCGATTTTTATCTATCTATCTATCTATCTATCTATCTATCTATCTATCTATCTATCTATCTATCTGTCTATCTGCTGTTAGGTATCTTGTGTATGTAAATGCAGTAAACGCACACTGAATAGTAAATTAAAGTGATAAGATTCAGTGGAGATTCCGTCGCAGAGTATTTGTCACATCTCTACACCCGAGGGTGAAAACTTATGCTTGCAAAACGCTGCAGTGAGATACAAATTGATGCAGCTTTATATGCGCTATTTAATTTTTAATTAAGACAGGGCCCCGGGCGATTACATTCTGACTTTGAAGTGCCTGCAGTTTTGACATAGCTGGGTGGTGAAAATGAACAGATTATCGTGTCAAGTTCTGCGTCTTCCAGAAGTCACTTTCCACATTCCCAGGTAGCATCAGCTGTCTGTTCACAGGATTGTAGAAAAAACACAAGAGGTGAGATCCCGGACCACTAAGCGCTCCTGAGCTTGAAGACTGCGGCGACCCCCCATAAACATCGCACCAGCAAAACCACTCTCCCTCCCCCTCCCAAGTAGTATTCCATCTCCCAATAAAGAGACAACACAAGTAAATTGCTGAGTGAGGGTCACAGCTTTAATTACTTTTTTCATATATAACATATATAACAATGGAAGGAAGCACTTTCAACTTCACAACAGACCAGTAGCCAAATGCCCTGTAACATCTACTGGCAAGTCAGCCTACTTAGCCTCAACTTTCCGGTGCTTCCTATTGTTGAAACAGCCGCTGTGACATTTATGCAGTAACAAATATTAAAACTACCCAAACATAGAGGAGGGAGGGCGGGACGATCACCTCCGGGACCCAAAGGGGAAGAGGAGGAACCACGCAGCTACTGCTGCTATATACCAGGTACAAGTGGGAGGGGGGGGGGCGGGGCTGAATCGCCCTAAGAGCTACCATTGGCCAACCAAAACGGGCCAGACCATTTTTCCCATAACCGAAAAGAAAGGGGGGGGGAGGAGGGAAAGTACCAAGTAATGGAATGGGTGGAGGAGGGGGGGCACCGCAGTCAGTGGCACACTCCTTAAACAGTGCTGTGCCATCCAACATTAACTGGGCAAACTGGGCATCCTGAAACTGTGCTTACCAGAATCCAGGCACCCCTACCAGAAGGGTCAGTTTTTGATCTGCGAATACGGAGACATATAGCATTTTCTACTACCACCACGTCTTCGCTCAATAAACCCTTATCTGGCATATTTTTTGATTTAGGGACTAACTCGCTAATGCATAAAGCTCCAAAATACAGGATGACATATGCAGCGGAAAAAAGAGCAGCTTCAAATTGCGAAGAGCAAATAACAGGGGTAGATGAAACCAATTGATGTAATAATGAAAAGGAAATGGGGCGTCTACTCTCTTTACAGGGTTGAGCTCTCTTCCATCCATTTAAGGCCTGCCTGATTATAAAGGCCTTTGTAACATCTGGCAAATCTAGCAACTGAAAATAAAAGGCCAAACCAGATAGCCGTTGTTGCGCCGAAGAACCCGAAATTCCAGAATTCCAGAGTAACAACAAAAATTCAACTGTTACCTCAAGTCTGGCCTGGCAGCAAGAATGAACTGGTCTCCCATTGATCAGCTGACACCATTCCACCCAAGACTTACCGTATGACTGCCAAGTAGAGGGAGCCACTGACGAACGGACCAACGGGATTAACTGTTGGCCACAATGTCCCATAGGAAAGAAGGGGACAGCAATCCTTCCTGTTGCGCACTGGGGAGAAGCTCCCTGAAGACCTGCCAATTAAAACGCGACAAAGCATCAGCAATATCATTTTCCACACCTGGAACATGGCGAGCCCGAAACCATATGTTCTTATTTAAACAGACCAGGACTAGGTGACGAAGTAGGCTAAGAACCGGAGGAGAAGATGAAGACAAGCGATTTATACAATGGACCACGCTGAGATTGTTGCACAAAAAGCATATTTTTTGTTGGCGAATTGTGTGCCCCATATCTCCACAGCTACCGGGACCCAAAGGGGAAGAGGAGGAACCACGCAGCTACTGCTACTATATACCAGGTACAAGTGGGAGGGGGGGGCTGAATCGCCCTAAGAGCTACCATTGGCCAACCAAAACGGGCCAGACCATTTTTCCCATAACCGAAAAGAAAGGGGGGGGGGGGGAGGGAAAGTACCAAGTAATGGAATGGGTGGGGGAGGGGGGCACCGCAGTCAGTGGCACACTCCTTAAACAGTGCTGTGCCATCCAACATTAAAAAAAATTATCTATCTATCTATCTATCTATCTATCTATCTATCTATCTATCGTGGGTACGGAAAGTATTCAGACCCCTCTACGTTTTTCACTTTTTGCTTCATTGCAGCCATTTGGTAAATTCAAAAAAGTTCATTTTTTCTCATTAACGTACACTCTGCACCCCATCTTGACTGAAAAAACAGAAATGTAGTAATTTTTGCAAATTTATTAAAAAAGAAAAACTGAAATATCACATGGTCATAAGTATTTATACCCTTTGCTCAGACACTCATATTTAAGTCACATGCTGTTCATTTCCTTGTGTTCCTCCTTGAGATGGTTCTACTCCTTCATTGGAGTACAGCTGTGTTTAATTTAACTGATAGGACTTGATTTGGAAAGGCATCATGGAGAACCCCATCAGGGCAAAGGGGTACTCGGTACCGGGTCCTGCGGTTCACAGGGGGATGTCACGGTGGCTGACTCGGTCCGTGGCCCTTGGACGTCCGTATAAAAGGGGAAAGGTCTTTGAAGGGATAAAGTTTATGTTCGTGACGCCATCAGTGGTATTCAGTCAGGGTGACCGACGCTGCTTTAAGGGGTTCGCTGGGATGATGTTATGGCAGCTAGATGGTATACCTTCCCACAGGTGAAGTACATCCCCAGGGCTTCCCGGTGTGTAAATGGTGATATGGTGAGAGGCGCAGAGAAGAACGAGGACACAAGGTTGCAGTCTCTTTACCTTTTACTGAAGACTTCAGCATCCACAGTCCAGAGCACCAGACCACAGGGCAGGCAGAGTCTGGCCCGTTTGGAGGCAAGTTCAGAGTGCCCTTGTCCAGGTGGAAATCAATAGCCTTCCCTTGCGCTGCAGTGGTGTAGTCCCTTACTGCCTATGGCTTCACATAAGGGTCTCACAGATGTGATGTTTCTCTGTCCCCCATATAGGATAGGACATAACCCGTATGACTTGTGACATGAGCCTGTTTATAGGGTCTCTTAGATAACCCGGCTCTATGGGGTGTCACCGTGCCTCCTGGGTGTAGGTGCGGACACAACCTGCAATTTGCTGTCCTGCCGGTCTCTGAAATAAGGCGTAGAGGTCCCTATTCCCTTGGTGTTCCGGCTACCGGGGTTCTGCACCTCAGAAGGAGGCAGCCTGTTCGGGGCTGGTCCCCTTCTGGTATCCTCTCCTTTGCTTCGACTTCCTTCACGCTCGCTGCAATACAATTCTGCCTTCCAATGTCTCTTTCCGGGAGCTGCAGCTCTGAGGGCATGCACAGCTCCGTCGACCCTCTGTCCCCTTCAGACTACTGTCTGGAACTGACTAACTTTCCCTACAGACTACCAGTTATATATATATATATATATATATATATATATATATATATATATATATATATATATATCTATATATGGGGAGGGACCTAATAAATAGGAGCAGAAACTCCCCCTGGTGGCCTGGAGTGTGAATGTGTTGCATGTTTGTGATACCTGAATGCCGTTATCCTTTCTTGCCTCCAAACATAGCATCACTCTCCCCGAGAGAAAAGCAATACCACTGCGACGACCAGGACCCTGGGGCGCTGCACACACACCTGTCAATATAAGACCTCACAGCTCACAGTCCATGTCAGACCAAATGAGAATCGTGAAGTCAAAGGAACTGGCCAAGGAGCTCAGAGACAGAATTGTGGCAAGACACAGATCTGGCCAAGGTTACAACAGAATTTCTGCAGTACTCAAGGTTCCTAAGAGCACAGTGGCCTCCATAATCCTTAAATGGAAGAAGTTTGGGACCACTAGAAGTCTTCCTAGACCTGATAGTTCAGTCAAACTGAGCAATCGTGGGAGAAGAGCCTTGGTGAGAGAGGTAAAGAAGAACCCCAAGATCACTGGGGCTGAGCTCCAGAAATGCAGTAAGGAGACGGGAGAAAGTTCCACAAAGTCAACTATCACTGCAATCCTCCGCCAGTCGGGCCTTTGTGGCAGAGTGGCCCTACGAGAGCCTCTCCTCAGTGCAAGACATATGAAAGCCCCATAGAGTTTGCTAAAAACACATGAAGGACTCCCAAACTATGAGAAATAAGATTTTCTGGTCTGATAAGAGGAAGACTTTTTTGGTGATAATTCTAAGCGGTAAATGTGGAGAAAACCAGGTACTGCTCATCACCTGCCCAATACAATCCCTACAGTGAAACATGGTGGTGGCAGCATCATGCTATGGGGGTGTTTTTCAGCTGCAGGGAAAGGATGACTCATTGTCATTGAAGGAAACATGAATGCGGCCAAGTACAGAGATATCCTGGATGAAAACCTCTTCCAGAGTGCTCTGGACCTCAGACTTGGCTGAAGGTTCACCTTCCAACAAGACAATGACCCTAAGCACACAGCTAAAGTAACAAAGGAGTGGCTTCACAACAACACTGTGACCATTCTTGACTGGCCCAGTGCCTGCAGTTTTGACATAGCTGGGTGGTGAAAATGAACAGATTATCGTGTCAAGTTCTGCGTCTTCCAGAAGTCACTTTCCACATTCCCAGGTAGCATCAGCTGTCTGTTCACAGGATTGTAGAAAAAACACAAGAGGTGAGATTCCGGACCACTAAGCGCTCCTGAGCTTGAAACATTAAAAAAACATTATCTATCTATCTATCTATCTATCTATCTATCTATCTATCTATCTATCTATCTATCTATCTATCATATAATTAGTAAAGATAAAAAAAATATTTTTACTTATATTTAATAGATTTTTTTTTACTCAGATTTTGCACTTGTGTCACTATTCATATTAGTTATTGGTATAAGAGCTGAATGACGGTACAATTCTAGACACAACTGATCTCACTTAGGCTACGTTCACATTAGCGTCTTGCGGTGGTGCGTCGGGCGCCACCGCGGCGACGCATGCATCCCGCGCCCCTATATTTAACATGGGGGCGCATGGACATGCGTTTGCATGCGTTTTGTGATGCATGCGTCTTTTTTGCCGCAAGCGTTAGGGCGCAGAGGACGCAGCAAGATGCATTTTTTTTGCGTCCAAAATCCGGCAAAAAAAGGACGCATGCGTCGCAAAACTATGCTTTTTGCATGCGTTCTTGTTTGCGTTGTGCATTGCGTCGCCGACGCAGCAGCGCAGAACGCAAATGTGAACGTAGCCTTATTTCACTTTCTTCTTTTATTATACTCCAGAGCTTCACTCACTATTTGGCCACATTCACACTTTCAGTTTTTGGTTAGTATCATCAGTATTTGTAAGCCAAAACTAGGAGAGGAACCGTCAGAGGAAAAGTATAATAGAAACACGTCACCACTTCTATATTTCTCACCCACTGCTGGTTTTGGCTGATATAAAATACTCACGAAATACTGATAGCGTGGACGTGGCCTTCTACTGGTTCAGTCACTGTGCACAAACATTACATTACTTATCCTGTACTGTTCCTGAGGTACATCCTGTATTATACTCCAGAGCTGCATTCCCTATTCTGCTGGTGGACTCACTGTGTACATACATTACATTACTGATTCTGTACTGATCCTGAGTTATTTCCTGTATTTTACTCCGGAGCTGTACTCACTATTCTGCCCATACAGTCATTGTGTCCATACTGTACATTACATTACTTATCCTGTACTGATCCTGAGTTACATCCTATATTATACTCTAGAGCTTCACTCACTATTCTGCTGGTGGAGTCACTGTCTACATACATTACATTACTTATTCTGTATTGATCCTGAGTTACATTCTGTATTATACTCCAGAGCTGCACTCACTATTCTGCTGGTGCAGTCACTGTGTACATACATTACATTACTTATCCTGTTCTGATCCTGAGTTACATTCTGTATTATACTCCAGAGCTGCACTCACTATTCTGCTGGTGCAGTCACTGTGTACATACATTACATTACTTATTCTGTACTGATCCTGAGTTACATTCTGTATTATACTCCAGAGCTGCACTCGCTATTCTGCTGGTGTAGTCACTGTGTACATACATTACATTACTTATCCTGTACTGATCCTGAGTTACATTCTGTATTATACCCCAGAGCTGCACTCACTATTCTGCTGGTTACACTCACTATTCTGCTTGTGGAGTGACTGAGTACATGCATTACATTACTTATCCTCAGTGATGTATAGCTAATAGCTGTAGAAAATGCGGCCACTATGGGGCTCATATGTAAGAGGGCCTGGTGCCAGCCCCCCGCCTGGCATCTCACTTTCAGCTGTGTCTGCATCCTGGATACCGATACAGTTGAAAACAATGACAGAAGAGCAAACCGTTCGCTCCCTCCTCCATCATTCTCCCTGCACTTTTGAGATATGTTGTCTGAGCACTGCCAAACAGTGCAGAGATTCAGAACACATGCTACGGAGACCAGGGAAGTGGGGTGAACAAGGAGAGGTTTGCAGGGTTATGTGGGGCCACTATATTATTTGGAGGGCTATTTGGTGGGACATTTTTCTGTTTGGAGTGCTATGTGGGTGGCCATTATACCCTTTGTAGAGCTAGGATCGGGCCCTTATACTATTTAGAAGACTATGTGGGGGAAAAATATACTGTATGGAGTGCTGTGTAGTGGTCATTATACTGTTTGGAGGGCTGTGTGGTGGTCATTATACTGTTTGGATGATTGTGTGGTGGTCATTATACTGTTTGGAGGGCTGTGTTGTGGTCATTATACTGTTTGGAGGGCTGTGTGGTGGTCATTATACTGTTTGGAGGGCTGTGTTGTGGTCGTTATACTGTTTGGAGGGCTGTGTGGTGGTCATTATACTGTTTGGAGGGCTGTGTGGTGGTCATTATACTGTTTGGATGATTGTGTGGTGGTCATTATACTGTTTGGAGGGCTGTGTTGTGGTCGTTATACTGTTTGGAGGGCTGTGTTGTGGTCGTTATACTTTTTGGAGTGCTGTGTGGTGGTCATTATACTGTTTGGAGGGCTGTGTGGTGGTCATTATACTGTTTGGAGGGCTGTGTGATGGTCATTATACTGTTTGGAGTGCTATGTGGTGGTCAATATACTGTTTGGAGGACTGCGTGAGAGCCATCATACTGTATCTTACTGTGTTTTTGGAGCACTTTTGTTGGCATCTCACTTCATGGGAGCCATGAGAGGGGTATCTTAGCGCATAGGAAAATGAAGGGGCTTAAATAGGGGCAAAATTACTTTGTAAAGGCTGCAAAGTTGTAAGATTTGCTTTTCTGTGACCCTGCAGAATATCATAAATTTTTTTGTGTAACTCAAGTTTATTAAGTAAATTCGCATAAACATAATGATACATTTCAAGTTGAAATAGTAGCAAATAGAGACAGCTTGAGATAACATTTGGTATTCTTAATATTATAACCAAGAAAAATACAATAAACTCTTCCATACAATCCTATGTAATGGCTCCTTCGTCACTTTTAATATAATGAAGCTATTCTGGTAATTATTCAAAGAGAATCAGGGATCAGAGGTAGATTTCTGAGCGTACACCCAAGAACGCTCCATCCGCTGACCTTATGATGGCGTATTACTATTAGCGATGGAATGTGTGGTCATTAAGAATCCAATTTATTCGGAACCCGTACTATTAACTAGTTTTGAATGTATTTTTAAAGTAGGGTATCCAAACAGTATCCTATTTAAAACTATAATGTAATTTTAACCAATTTAATGATTAATAAAAGAAAAGTAGAAAGTGAGGGAGAACAGAAAAAGGAGAGACAGGAGGGGGAGGGAGGGTACGGCTTCCGCTATCCCGTTCAACTTAGCTTTTAGTTAGTATTAATGCATATTTGTTTACTGCCCAAGAGATACATGCCCGAAGGTATCAATAATATATACCATAAATTAGCTAAGCCAAATAGTCAGCTCTGTGGTTTCTCTAAACATTATCCAAGGGGTCCATATGCTCAGCACCTTGTCCAGAGTTCCCGTGTCCTGACCAACCAGCTGTTCCATTCTGAAGAGATGGTTTAGTTCTGCTACAAGTTCAGATCTTGAGGGGAGATTCGATTGCTTCCAATAACGGGGTATCAAATTGCGTGCAGCTGTCAAAAAATGTCTGAGAAGGCCTCTCTTAAACTTGGCTATGGAGAAATCACAAATAGAAAGTAGAGCTACCTCCATTGTAGGTCGAACCTTGTAAAGAGATAATTTATTATGGAGATTAAAAACATATTCCCACAAACCCTTAATGGATGGGCAAGACCACCAGATATGTGTATATGATCCCTTCTCCTTCTAACATCTCTAACACGTATCTGGAGTATTGGGGAACATAAAATGAATGCTGTCTGGACATCTGTACCAACGAGACAAGAGTCTATAACTCCTCTCTTGGTAATTTGCACATAATGAGGATCTGAACGTGTGGAGAAGACTCTTATTCCTGTCTTCAAGCGGTAATGGTTTGTTCAGGTCGTTTTCCCATTTGGAAAAGAAAACTGGAGGATCAACTGTAGACAGCCGATGCCCCTGGAACATTTTATATAAGAATGAAACTGTGTGCGATGGAGGGTCCCCATCCAAGCAAGCTAACTCAAAAGGAGTAAGTGGTCGGAATAGTTCAACCTGTCTGGATATCTTGTAAACATAGCTTCTGATTTGTTCATAAAAAAACCATACCCCAGGGGGAATCTCTGCCCCTCCATAGAGGGACTGCAAGGGTTTTATGGAAGATTGGGTGATGTAATCATAGACTATTGCATGGTAATTCTTGTGTTTATGGAGGAATACAACTTTATCTAAACCCGTGGGGAAGTCTGGGTTGTCAGAGATCGGGTCAAGGGGCCTGGTGTAGATGAAATATTGAGCTTTAAATTGTTGCGTTTAACAAAAAGGATCAGATTTCTTGTAAGGAAGGGGAGGCTCCCACCCTGAACCCCAATATTTCCACTTTGCCAGATGTTTGTTTTGGGATTAGTCATTGAGATCTTTGACTCTAGGTCCACCCACCTTTTTTATGTTTATGATGGTATAGATCTAAAAGGCAGGTTCTGAGAGAGGCATGATTATAAAGCTGAAAATTAGGGAGGCTCAATCCCCCATCTTGTTTAGATCTGCTTAATAGTTGGCAGGACAGGCGAGGACGCCTACCCGACCAAATATATCTTGTAATTGCCGTCTTGAGTCTGGAGAAAAAAAAGGCAGGCTGGACCATAGGTATAGTCTGGAAAAAATACAGAAGACGTGGTAATAAATCCATTTTTATTGTATTGATCCTCCCAAGCCACGACAAGTGTAGTCTGTTCCATTTCTCCAGATCAAGCTCTGCTCTACGAAGGGCCATTTTATGATTAGTTTCGTATAATTGTGACGTCTTGGCAGTCAGGTCTATACCCAGGTATCTAAGGGAATCAGAGCGCCATTTAAACGGGAAGGAATGTAACTGAGGGACCAGTGCGGGTGGTAAAGAAATGTTTAGCATTTCAGATTTGTGTGAATTTTAAAACATTGGGTATAGTGGTTATAGGGGAGGTAATAAACATGAGCACATCATCAGCAAAAAGTGCCAGCTTGTGTTCCTCTGAAAGGATCTTCAGCCCTTTTATAGATTACGGATTGCATTGGCCAAATGTTCCATAGTTAATATATACAACAGGGGTGACAGAGGGCACCCCTGCCTCGTACCATTTCGTATGTGTAGGGGATCCGATAAAGAGCCATTAACTTTGGTCTGTGCAGAGGGAGAGTCATATAGAGCCATAATACTCCTCAGCATTTTCAATACCCTCTAACGTTTGGTACATAAAATCCCAACCCACCCTGTTGAACGCCTTCTCGGCGTCGATTGAGGATATACACATAGGGTCTCCTGTCCTATTTGCTCTGCCTATCAAAGAAATAGTTCTTATAGTGTTATCTCTAGCTTCTCTTCCCGGGACGAATCCTACCTGATCTTGGTTGATCAGGTGAGGCAGGAGACAACTTAATCTTTTAGAAATCATTTTGGCATAAATTTTAACATCTATGTTGATAAGTGAGATAGGACGATAACTACTATATAACGAGGGATCTTTCTCTGGTTTTGAGATGACTGTTATATGAGCAGCTAGGGCCTGTGGGGGAAAGGACCCCCCCTTCCGAGGCAACAAAATTACACGCGGCCAGGAATGGAGGGCCCAGCAAATCCGAGAACTGCTTGTAAAATCCTGCTGAGTAACCATCAGGGCCAGGACTTTTGCCCAACTTCAAGTCGCCAATCACTGAGGTGACCTCCTCTAATGAGAAGTCTTCTTCAAGGTTCGCCAGGCACTCCTCCGAGACCACGGGCAACCTGTTTGATTGTATATAAGATTTGATTTTGTTATGAAACAAGTGTGTCGGAAGGTCTTTAAAGTGACCATTTATATTATACAGGGAATTATAATAGTCATAAAAACTGGATAATATATCACGTGTACTATGTGCTACTTTACCCTTAGCATTTCTTATGAATGGGATAAATGTTTGTGGGCCTTGCGGGTGTAGAGCCCTCGCCAAAAGTTTGCCACTCTTGTTGCCTAAGTGATAGAAACAGCTCCTGACTCTCTCCCTGCAACAGCGGGACTTCTGATCTAGGATAGTTAGTAATTTTTGTCTGGCCGTGGATAAATCCGACAGGGTAAGCGGGGAGAGATCTTTTTTATGCTGTGTCTCAAGTTTAGAGATCTGAGTGGAAAGATCAGCTATTTCTGCTATGCGGATCTTCTTGAGGCGAGCTCCATGCGAGATAAGAACGCCCCTCAGTACACTCTTCAGGGCCTCCCATCTTATCGCAGGAGACGTGGGGTCCGAAGTATGGTCCACCACAAAACCATCTATAGATCGTTTCACCTCTGAGGCGCACATCGGATCCCGCAGTAAGTTCTCATTTAATCGCCAGAATTTAGGTTTCGCCGATGGGTCCAACTTTATTGAAAAATAAATGGGCGCATGATCAGACCTCAACACCGACCCCACCTCCCAAATCCAGCAGGGAGTGGGATGCAAAAAAATAATCAATTCTACTATAAGTTGAGTGCACCTGTGAGTAGAAGCTATAATCTCTCGTATCTGGATGGAGGGCCCTCCACACATCAACCAGTCGCAGATCACTCATCTGCTTTCTCACCTTTTTAATGGCAGACCAGAAATAAGAGGATCTACCCGTTGACACGTCAATTAGAGGATTCATTGGAAGGTTAAGATCGCCCCCAAGGATAATCGGCGAGACGCCTGCAAATTTCTCCAGGAGCTTTTTGCATGAGAGACCAAATTTCTGCTGATCCTGGTTAGGGAAATAAACATTCGCCAAGATGAGCTCATGAGATCTCCAAGCCAACTTCAAGAAAATAAACCTCCCTTCTGTATCAATCATCGAGTCAAGAACTTCTGGAAGAAAGGACTTATGGAAACCTATGGATACCACCTTAGATTTGGAATGGGCATTTGTACTCTGATACCATTTCGGGTAGTAAAAAGATGTACAGTCAGGGGTAACAGAATTGAGGCACGTTGCTTATGGTTGGAGTACAAGATCTGTTTTCTTTTTTCTGGTATGTTTAACCCTTTAGCGTTAAAAGAGCAAAATTTTACTTCAGCCATAGTCAAGGTGTTGTTTGAGGAATTGGTTGTGTGAGAGCGGAAACCGGGCCCCTTGAATGCTCATGTGTGATTCCAAGGTAGGGAATAGGTTAGGGGGTTGAGAATGGAACAACAGAGGGGGGGGGGGGGAATAAAAGGAAGCAAGCAGATTGAAAAAAAAGAGGAAAAATTCAGTGTGTGGTGAATGTACACCTAAAGGAAGAAGTCGTGATGCGGTGGTGCATCTAGAATCCACCAGGCGCATCTATTTAAGTGGGGAAAAGCCGAGGGTGGGGTCCAACTTCCACCCGCCGCCCCCATGACCAGGCAAAACAATAACAAGTAATAAGCAATATTTTAAATCTATCAAAATTAACCAACGTCCAACCCCTCTTGTGTTAAATTTAAGCTCTAAGGCTACGTTCACATTTGCGTTGTTGTGTGCTGCGTCGGCGACGCAACGCACAACGCACGCAAAAACGCAACAAAACGTTTTGCAACGCATGCGTCCTTTTTTGCCGAAATTTGGACGCAAAAAATGCAACTTGTTGCGTTTTCTGCGCCCGACGCTTGCGGCAAAAAACCACATGCGTCGCACAACGCAACACAACGCATGTCCATGAGCCCCCCATGTTAAATATAGGGGCGCCGCGGCTGCGCCCGACGCAAACACGCAAAACGCTAATGTGAACGTAGCCTAACTTCACCACATAAACTGTTGAGAGGAAAATTAGATCTTCTATACTTAACAAATAGTAAATTAAAGTGTCCACTTAGTTGAGAACTGACCGCACTACCAAGCTCGGGCAAACCGAACGCATAATAGACCAGAAGTCTAAACGACCTGTCGGAGCACATATGTGTCGGACAGCAACTTTGGAAACCGGAGGGAGAATGTGAGAGTCCCCTCAGGTTTGACAGGAGGCCGAACCATTCTTCTTATGTTGTTTGGTGTGGGGAGCTTTCAGCCATCTCGGTGGGATGTCTGGGAGCTGTGGGGATCTCGGCCAATCAGGGATTTCAGTCAGTGGTAATTCGAAAGTTCCCAGAAAAGTGGTTAGATCACCCAGGTTACGAAAAATTGCCGATTTCCCACCTTTGAAAGCTATCAGCCGGAACGGAAATACCCATTTATAAAAGATGTTTTTTTCTTTAAGGAGAGACAAGAGTGGTCGCAGGGCTCTTCTTAGCTGTAGAGTCCGCCTAGACAAATCCGAGAGAATTAAGATCTGAGCTCCACCGAAGGTGATGGTGCCTTTCTGTCTAGCGGCTAGCATAATGGTTTCTTTGACTTTATAGTAATGTGTTCTGCAGATTACATCTCTAGGTCTTGAATCTGATTGCGGTTTAGGTCCAAGGGATCTGTGGATCCGGTCAAGATCTATGGAACTTGCATCTTTGTCATTTAAGATCTCAAGGAACAGTTTTTGTACTGTAATATCCAGCTCAGATGGGCTTACGGACTCAGGGAGACCACGTATTCTAATGTTGTTACGTCTGTTGCGGTTCTCCAAGTCCTCTAACCCTGTTGCTATATCCTCCAATCTCATAGTGTGGTTTGTTATGACCTCTCTGTGGATTTGTAATTCTTGCAAGATAAGTTCCTGAGATTTCTCAACTTCTTCTACTCTGGAGGTGAATTCTGATTTTAGAACCTGCAGTTCCTTCTTGTAAGAGTTTTGAATTCTGCAAGCAAATGACTCTAAATCATTTTTAGTGGGAAGAGATCTGATAAATTTACAAAGATCTTGAATAGTCAGGTCATCTGGGAATTCAGAATTATCATCCCCTTCATATGTTGCTCTATCAGGAGAACTATGGGAAGCCAAAGAGTCCTGTGAAGAGGAATATTCCCCAGGATTCTTAGAAGAAGACTGGGATCTGGTATTTCTTTGCTGGTTTTTTGTAGTTATAAAGTGATCCATGTCGTCGGAATGGGCTTTCGGGTCCTGAAGCTGTCCAGTACGCTTTTTGGGTTTGCCCATAAATATAAGTGGTTTTTAGTAAATTATATATGGCCACGGGGGAAGCATGTGGAGCAGGAACAGCTACATTATGCAGCGTAATCCCCCATCGGCAAACTCCTCTCCCCTAGTGAGGCTTCCTCCCCATGAGTGGAGATGACCTTAGGTCTTTCATGTGCTGAGCAGCTCTTGTGCTGCAGTATTATTGTAGGAGGCGAGTAAGTCCTCTGGCAAGATGGCGGCGTTTGGCGCCAAAAAAAGGGGACAGGGAGAAGGAGGGTGCGTCGGGAGCCTCCAAAGTCCCGCCGGTGTCGGGCTCATCTACTCCGCCTCAGATAGGTAAGATGCCGCGGGTGGCTGCGAGGTGAGGAGTTGCAGTAGGAGGAGAGCGGGGCAGCGCTGCAGGTGACTGGAGCCGCCTGCTTCACCACGCATGGGACCAAGATGGCCGCCGCGTCTTCCTCGAGCGGCTTCCCCACGCTCCACCGTCCTCACGATGTGCTGCAGCCTCCGGTGCTTCCTCCGGCGCTCTCTCCCGGGCAGTAGTCCCGTCGTCACTCCGTCCCCGTGACCAGGCTGGCAATCCTCCTCCGGTCCCCGGCCAGCGAGCAGCAGCGGCGCCCTGCCACAGGAGCACTCCCGCACCAGCCGACACCGAGCCCCACAAGATGAGGGTCTCTCCTGATGGGAGATGATGAGGCCAAAATAATCCGGGGTCCACGGAGGTCTGTGAGGCGATTAAAGGGGTTAAATCCAGATAGGTCTGGAGAGCTCTCCTCACACACGTCAGCTCCGAGACCAGGCCACGCCCCAATTATAAATTTTTTTGATGGGGCAGCAATTAAGACTTCTTCTAAGAGGCCCCATGATTGCTAGGTATGTTCCTGCTTCTCCTGTACTGATCGTGAGTTACACCCTGTATTATACTCCAGAGCTGCATTGAATGATTGCAGTCTGTTTATACTGTCCTATGAACATTCCTATGGGGGTGTTATTTGGTCACTATGTGGTGGTTATATGTTTTCTAGTCATGGTATTGCGGTATTAATTGTCTCCTGTACGTGGTATTATTGGTCTTGGTCTTGGTATAGTGGGTTTTGCTTAGTAACAATAAGGTGGTTATTTTCAGACACTATGTACTGATAACACTGGTCAATGCAATTTTTCTGGCAAAAGGTTTTAAAACATATTTTAAGTAAATTTTGGCTGCTGATTACGAATATGAACTCCGTTTTTTCACATCATGATTTTGAGATATTTTCAATTTTTGATGAAAATTACTCCTAATGTTTCATGATAAAAACACATGATTTTCGGTACTACATTTTGTATATTTTTAATCAAGGAATAACAAAGATTACAAAGTCTATGTACAGCAAATCAAATATACTTACAGAATTAAACTACAAAATATAAACATATATATATGGCACACACATGAATGACAAATGGCAGTTATTTGAACTTTCTTTTCTTGGCTGATCTGTGATGTACAGCTTCTGGGTTGTCTCTCATCAAGCTCCAGCAATAGTCAGCCATCATATGTGAGTCCCACCGGCCTTGATACCGTTCTTCCATTGTTTTAATGTCCTGATGAAAACGCTCCCCTTGTTCCTCGCTCACATCCCCAATGTTCTCTGGAAAAAAAGTCCAAATGGCTGTGTAAATAGTGAATCTTGATACTCATTCTGCATCCAAGATTTCGCAGACTCATTAGTAGCTCTTCCACAATCTCTTCATAGTTGTCTGCTTTCTTATGCCCTAGAAAATTCTGCACCACATTACAAAATGCATTCCAAGCTCTTTCTTCTGCCTCATTCATTGATGTGATAAAATTTGGGTCTCTCATGAGTGTTCTTATTTGAGGTCCATCAAATATTCGAGCCTTTTTCTTCTCTTCACTAAGACCAGGAAAAGTTGAACATATATATTGTATTTTCCGGCGTAGAAGACTACTTTTTAACCCTTGAAAATCTTCTCAAAAGTCGGGTATCGTCTTATACGCCAGGTGTCGTCTTATAGGGCAGGTGCGGAGTAATCTGCGGTCGCCGCATAATGTGGGGGGGAGCGACCCCAATGACAAGGAGAGGGGGCACCTCACCGGGAAGGTGTAAAGGCCCCTTCACATTAAGCGACGCTGCAGCGATACCGACAACGATCCGGATCGCTGCAGCGTCGCTGTTTGGTCGCTGGAGAGCTGTCACACAGACCGCTCTCCAGCGACCAACGATGCCGGTAACCAGGGTAAACATCGGGTAACTAAGCGCAGGGCCTGGTTACCATCCTAAAAGTAAAAAAAACAAACAGTACCTACTTACCTAACGCTGTCTGTCCTCCAGCGCTGTGCTCTGCACTCCTCCTGTACTGCACAGCGGCCGGAAAGCAGAGCGGTGACGTCACCGCTCTGCTTTCCGGCTGACCGACGCTCACAGCCAGTACAGGAGGAGTGCAGAGCACAGCGCTGGAGGACAGACAGCGTTAGGTAAGTATGTACTGTTTGTTTTTTTTACTTTTAGGATGGTAACCAGGGTAAACATCGGGTTACTAAGCGCGGCCCTGCGCTTAGTTACCCGATGTTTACCCTGGTTACCAGTGAAGACATCGCTGGATCGGTGTCACACACGCCGATCCAGCGATGTCAGCAGGGAGTCCAGCGACGAAATAAAGTTCTGGACTTTCCCCAGCGACCAACGATCTCCCAGCAGGGGCCTGATCGTTGGTCGCTGTCACACATAACGATTTTATTAACGATATCGTTGCTACGTCACAAAAAGCAACGATATCATTAACAATATCGTTATGTGTGAAGGTACCTTTAGTGAAGCAGAGGCAGAGAAGGAGATAATAGGATACAAGGGTGAGCCAGATGAGTGTTTTTTTTAGGCACAGCACCGCTCTCTCTCTCTTATTTGCATAACCCTGGCATCCCAGACGCTGACAGTTTGCTTCACTTACACCTTCCTGGTGAGGCGCTCCCTCACCTTGTCATCGGGACCACTCCCCCCCACTATATACTTCGACCGCAGATTGCTCTGCACCCACCCTATAAGACGACACCCGGCATATAAGACAACCCCCGACTTTTGAGAAGATTTTATATTTTAACTGGAAAAGTTGGGGGTCGTCTTATACGCCCAGTCGTCTTAAACGCCTGAGAGCTTTGACGAACTGCTTTATCAAACTAAGTTTTATAGGGGAGGAAAGACAATGTCCTTCCTATCCACTAGAGGATCATGGATGACATTCTTATTGCCAGATGCCAAACTCTGTCGCTGAGGCCATTCAGTTTTCACCCAATGCTCTGCTGTAGCTCTACTGTCCCAGTAGCACAGAAAACAAGGGTGTTATCATAACAAATGGGAATTATGCCTGTTCAAAGAACACAAAGATATTCTGAAATTTATTGGGAGACTAAATGAAAACTAAATTTACCTTAGTGAACTGTATAAACCGGCACTTTTCATACACTACTTATATTTATCATGGAATTCATGAAAATGGGCTATATACCTATAGCACAAAAATGTGATGTGATAGAGAAATTATAAGATCAGATTTCAATTCAGCACCCTCAAATTAGTCTAAAACTGTTCTTAAAGTCCATGCCAGAAATTTTTTTTTTTATGGACCAGTGCAATATATGGTCATAGTGTGGCAGTATTTGTTTGTTTGTTAGCAGTAAAAGGCTAATACTGTGTTATATCTATTTATGTTTTTACTGAATTTTTAGCACAAATATTTAAAATATTTTTTATATTGATTATTTTTTGGACGAATTGAGTGGTTTCGTCCTTATATTTGCTGCAATTAATTTCAGGTGTCAGTGCAGCGCCTTCTAGTTTATTGTTTATCCAGTATTTGTTTTTGTATGTGGTATTTTTTGTTTTTTTGTAACTATATTTACTTAGAAAATTATCTTATTGCCGTGCTTTGTTTTGTTTTTGTCACATTTATATATTGCATTTATATTATACTAGATGGTGGCCCGATTCTAATGCATCGGGTATTCTAGAATATGTATGTATATAGCAGCCACATAGTATATAGCACAGGCCATGACATATTCTTGAATACCCGATGCGTTAATACAGGCCACGCAGTATATAACAGTGGCCACGCAGTGTATAACAGTGGCACTGGCCACGCAGTATATAACACAGGTTAAACAGTATATAACACAGCCCACGCAGTATATAACATTGCCCACATAGTATATAACACTGGCCACGTAGTATATAGCAGCCATGCAGTATATAACACAGCCCACACAGTATATAACACTGCCCACATAGTATATAATACTGCCCACGTAGTATATAGCAGCCATGAAGTATATAACGCAGCTCAGACAGTATATAACACTGCCCACGTAGTATATAGCAGCCATGATGAATAACACAATCCCAAATGTGTAATAAACACCTTCAACGAAACATATACAAACACAATTTCCCCTGAGTATATGGGAAAACAAAGGCATACCAAAAAATAAGAAAAATGCTTTATTCAATAATATATAAAATAAAAACCACAAAAATAACCAAACAGAAAAATTCTATTAAAAACAAGCAAACATAAGGCAACACAATATACCGGTCATAACAATAGAAATATGTATATGATATAAGTACACCAGGGAGTATATAGGCAAATATATTATATAGATATGAACTGCAACATTGCATAATCAACTGGGCTGTATATATAAAGCAATCAAAAATTATCAAAAAATGCCCCTATAGCAAGTCCAATGGGCAGCCAATTGCAGCATTATCAAGCCTACAATGATGAAAAATGCTAAAAAATGCTAAAAAATACACCCTGGAATGTGTATGTATAACAATGTAATTATATAGACAGACGTAGGCGCAGAAAAAACAAAATATTATGCACAATAACTGCCACAAAAAGCTATCTACACCGGCAGGGGATGTAATATAAAGTGCAATCAGTGCTATATAGTCTATGGTAGGGTTGAGTGACCTTGACCTTTTTAGAGTCGAGTCGGGTTTCGCGAAACCCGACTATCTTAAAAGTCGAGTCGAGTGGAATCGGCCGATTATCGCGAAAAGTCGGGGATCGACCGAAACACGAAACCCAATGCAAGTCAATGGGGGAGCATAGTCGGCAGTGAGTAGAGGCCAGGAAAACACGTACAGAGCCCATTTTAATGGCAAAAACATCCATTCTTGTTACTGAAGCTTGTCAATCTTAATTTAGCTTATAATAATTGTAAGGCATTTGAAATTGGGGGTCATTTGGCTAAAGTTGTGGGGGGTAGGGCTGGTTCAAGTAATTAGTGGGCCCATTAAATCTGGACCACATCACGGCAGTGGAGCAGGGAGAGGTAAGTATTTCAACTTTGCAAGTGCTGTGATCCTGAGCAAGCAGGGGGGGCCCACTCGTTGGCATTGGCACTGGCACAGGGCCCCTCAAAGTACAGCGGTGTGTTTGCACGGCGGGGGCGCCTCCCACCGGCATCAACACTTTTGCGTACTATGAGGGGCCCTGTGCCAGTGACGTCGCCAACGAGTATTCCTCCCCCCACCTGATGAAGGAACCTGCACCTTCATCTGCACCTTCCTCTTTGTCCCAGTGTAAGGTGGTATGGTATGCGGGAAGGGGGACCTGACTTTCAGCAGGGTCACAATCTTGCAGTGTAGCGTGCACGGGGAATGTATCATAATGGGTCAATGTACCAGCAGACTCATCTATCACTGGCTGGGCAATGGGCAGGATGAGGGGGAAACAGATATGGGCCCAAAGAATAAAGTGGGCTAAATGCAGTTCAAAATTGGTAACAGGACTAACCAGGGGGCATTGTTTTGTTCAGTGGAGGACAACTGGAATGAGAGGCTGACACAGAGAGTAGGCCCAAATCAGTAAGTATTCTAAATGCAGTTCAAAATTGGCAACAGTAGTAAACCAGCGGCACAGCTTTGTTCACTGTAGGAGAACAGCAAGGAGCGGCAGACACAGATAGAAGGCCCCAACCCAACTAGTAGGCCTAATGCAGTGTTGTTTTCAACAACTACTAAACGAGAGCCAGAAGATCGAAGCAATGGAGAGGAAGCCTGGGGAACACCTTGCAGTGGAAGACACCGTCTCTACACCCCAGACCCAACTTGTAGGCCGAATGCAGTGTTGTTTTCAACAACTACTAAACGAGAGCTTTAAGATTGAAGCAATGGAGAGGCAACCTGGGGAACACCTTGGAGCGGAAGACACCGTCTCTACACCCCAGACCCAACTTGTAGGCCGAATGCAGTGTTGTTTTCAACAACTACTAAACAAGAGCCAGAAGATCGAAGCAATGGAGAGGAAACCTGGAGAAAACCTTGGAGCGGAAGACACCATCTCTACACCCCAGACCCAACTTGTAGGCCGAATGCAGTGTTGTTTTCAACAACTACTAAACGAGAGCTTTAAGATTGAAGCAATGGAGAGTAAACCTGGGGAACACCTTGGAGTGGAACACACCGTCTCTACACCCCAGACCCAACTTGTAGGCTGAATGCAGTGTTGTTTTCAACAACTACTAAACGAGAGCTTTAAGATTGAAGCAATGGAGAGGCAACCTGGGGAACACCTTGGAGCGGAAGACACCGTCTCTACACCCCTGACCCAACTTGTAGGCCGAATGCAGTGTTGTTTTCAACAACTACTAAACGAGAGCTAGAAGCTCTAAGCTATGGAGAGGAAACCTGGGGAACACCTTGGAGCGGCAGACACCGTTAGTAGGCTCTACCGAAGTAGTAGTAGTAGCCCCAATGCAGTTTTCAAATTCCTATAGGCTGAAAACCAGACTATTGACGCTCAGCTTTTTTAAAAGGAGGACAGCTGTATTGAGTGGCGCAGACAGACACAGGTAGTAGGCCTTAAACACAACATTTGGCTCAATGCAGTTTAAAAAAGGTTACAGGGGTACACAGGCAGCATTGGTCTGTTCAGTGGAGGACAATTTCAATTATGGACCACAGACAGAGTTTGTATGCCTACTATTAAAAAAAGGATGCTCTATGCAATTTAAAATAGGTTCCAGGGGTACACGGGCAGCAGTGGTCTGGTCAGTGGAGGACTAGTGGAAGGAGGGACCGCAGACAGCCGTAGTAGGCCTAACATAACAAAATTTGGCTGTAGGCACTTTTAAATTGGTTCCAGGGGTACACGGGCAGCAGTAGACAGGTCACTGGAGGACTAGTGGAAGGAGGGACCGCAGACAGGCGTAGTAGGCCTAACATAACAAAATTTGGCTGTAGGCACTTTTAAATTGGTTCCAGGGGTACACGGGCAGCAGTGGTCTGGTCAGTGGAGGACTAGTGGAAGGAGGGACCGCAGACAGGCGTAGTAGGCCTAACATAACAAAATTTGGCTGTAGGCACTTTTAAATTGGTTCCAGGGGTACACGGGCAGCAGTGGTCTGGTCAGTGGAGGACTAGTGGAAGGAGGGACCGCAGACAGGCGTAGTAGGCCTAACATAACAAAATTTGGCTGTAGGCACTTTAAAATTGGTTCCAGGGGTACACAGGCAGCAGTGGTCTGGTCAGTGGAGGACTAGTGGAAGGAGGGACAGTAGACAGGCGTAGTAGGCCTAACATAACAAAATTTGGCTGTAGGCACTTTTACATTGGTTCCAGGGGTACACGGGCAGCAGTGGTCTGGTCAGTGGAGGACTAGTGGAAGGAGGGACCGCAGACAGACGTAGTAGGCTTAACATAACAAAATTTGGCTGTAGGCACTTTTAAATTGGTTCCAGGGGTACACGGGCAGCAGTAGACAGGTCACTGGAGGACTAGTGGAAGGAGGGACCGCAGACAGGCGTAGTAGGCCTAACATAACAAAATTTGGCTGTAGGCACTTTTAAATTGGTTCCAGGGGTACACGGGCAGCAGTGGTCTGGTCAGTGGAGGACTAGTGGAAGGAGGGACCGCAGACAGGCGTAGTAGGCCTAACATAACAAAATTTGGCTGTAGGCACTTGCAATTCTCTTGCAGGGGTACGCAGGCAGCATTGGTGTTGTCAGCGGAGGCCGATTGTAATGAGTGTCTGGAAGTTAGTACTCCAAAAAAATAAATAGATGTTAATTTCTCACATTACTACAAAACCAAAACACAAAAGGGTGGAATACTTAGGTACAGGGGTGGGCTCCTCTACTGAGTTTTAGACCTAGTAATTTGGCGCTAATTATTTACTGGTGTAAATATAGGACACTGCCCCTGACTATGTTAAGTACCATAATACATGTCAACACATTGGTATTGTCAGTGCCAGGCATTGAATGATGTCAGCGCATAGACTAAACATCGGTGGAACTGTAGAGAGATAATTGTGAAAGTGGTAGAGCAATGTTTGAGCTGAAGGGGGAACTCTCTTGTGGCCGGCGGTACAGGCCCAGGGCCCCTCATGTTACAACAGTGTGTCTGACGTTGGGTGAGCACCACCACCACCAGAGACACTTTATTGTACTATGAGGGACCCAGTGGCAGTGCTATCGACCAAAAGCGGGCACACCCACCTCTTCAGACAAATGGCACTCTCACGGATGCTTGCGCCAAGTGGCGAGACCACGGCCCCGTGGGGGGGAGTTTGGCCATTTAGGGAGGTGTAAACATGTCGTATGCTGGACAATCAGCTGCTGCAAATTACGCAATTGGAAGTCAGTCAGAGTAGTCCACAAGCAAGACCTTTTCATAGGAAAGCTAGGTGTCAGCCGGGCAAGGAGGGGCAAAAGAATTCGAAATCCAGTTGTGGTTCATTTTAATGAAGGTTAGATCATCAACATTTTGGGTAGCCAGATGAGTCCTTTTTTCGGTTAATATTGAACCTGCAGCACTGAATACTCTTTCTGATAGGACACTAGCTGCCCGGCAAGCAAGCTCCTGCAATGCATATTCTGCCAATTCTGGCCAGGTGTCTAATTTGGATGCCCAGTAATCAAATGGGAATGACGGTTGAGGGAGAACATCGATAAGGGATGAAAAATAGTTAGTAACCATACTGGACAAATGTTGTCTCCTGTCACTTTGAATTGATGCTGCAGTACCTGTCCTGTCTGCGGTCATAGCAAAATCACTCCACAACCTGGTCAGAAAACCCCTCTGTCCAACGCCACTTCTGATTTCTGCACCTCTAACACCTCTGGTCTGCTGCCCCCTGCAGCTCGTGTGAGAACGATCACGGGCGCTGTGTGCTGGGAATGCCTGAAGCAAACGGTAAACAAGAGTTGATTGTTTGGTTGCTAATATTAGTTCCAAGTTCTCATGTGGCATAATATTTTGCAATTTGCCTTTATAGCGAGGATCAAGGAGGCAGGCCAACCAGTAATCGTCATCGTTCATCATTTTAGTAATGCGTGTGTCCCTTTTGAGGATGCGTAAGGCATAATCCGCCATGTGGGCCAAAGTTCCAGTTGTCAAATCTGCGGTTGTGCTGGGTTGAGGGGCTGTTTCAGGCAAATCTACGTCACTTGTGTCCCTCAAAAAACCAGAACCCGGCCTTGCCACGCCACCAATTTCCCGTGGCCCCGGAAAAGCTTCCTCATTAAAAAAATACTCATCCCCATCATCCTCCTCGTCCTCCTCCTCCTGTTCGCCCGCTACCTCATCCTGTACACTGCCCTGACCAGACAATGGCTGACTGTCATCAAGGCTTTCCTCTTCCTCTGCTGCAGACGCCTGCTCCTTTATGTGCGTCAAACTTTGCATCAGCAGACGCATTAGGGGGATGCTCATTCTTATTATGGCGTTGTCTGCACTAACCAGCCGTGTGCATTCCTCAAAACACTGAAGGACTTGACACGTCTTGTATCTTCGACCACTGCACACCTGACAACTCCATGTCTGCCATCCTACTGCCTGCCCGTGTATGTGTATCCTCCCACAAATACATAACAGCACGCCTCTGTTCGCACAGTCTCTGAAGCATGTGCAGTGTTGAGTTCCACCTTGTTGCAACGTCTATGATTAGGCGATGCTGGGGAAGGTTCAAAGACCGCTGATAGGTCTGCATACGGCTGGAGTGTACGGGCGAACGGCGGATATGCGAGCAAAGTCCGCGCACTTTGAGGAGCAGGTCGGATAACCCCGGATAACTTTTCAGGAAGCACTGCACCACCAGGTATAAGGTGTGAGCCAGGCAAGGAATGTGTTTCAGTTGGGAAAGGGAGATGGCAGCCATGAAATTCCTTCCGTTATCACTCACTACCTTGCCTGCCTCAAGATCTGCAGTGCCCAGCCACTGCAAGAACTCGGACAGAACTTCCGCGGTGTGTCTGTTGTCGCCCAAACACTTCATAGCCAATACAGCCTGCTGACGCTTGCCAGTAGCTGCCCCATAATGGGACAACTGGTGTGCAACAGTGGCAGCTGCGGATGGAGTGGTTGGGCGACTGCGGTCTGTGGACGAGCTCTCGCTTCTGCAGGAGGACGAGGAGGAGGGGGTGCGAACGGCTACAGCCAACTGTTTCCTAGACCGTGGGCTAGGCAGAACTGTCCCAAAATTGCTGTCCCCTGTGGACCCTGCATCCACCACATTCACCCAGTGTGCCGTGATGGACACGTAACGTCCCTGGCCATGCCTACTGGTCCATGCATCTGTTGTCAGGTGCACCTTTGTACTCACAGATTCCCTGAGTGCATGGACGATGCGCTCTTTAACATGCTGGTGGAGGGCTGGGATGGCTTTTCTCGAAAAGAAGTGTCGACTGGGTAGCTCGTAGCGTGGTACAGCGTAGTCCATCAGGGCTTTGAAAGCTTTGCTTTCAACTAACCGGTAGGGCATCATCTCTAACGAGATTAGTCTAGCTATGTGGGCGTTCAAACCCTGTGTACGCGGATGCGAGGCTAAGTACTTCCTTTTTCTAACCAGAGTCTCATGTAGGGTGAGCTGGACTGGGGAGCTGGAGATCGTGGAACTAGCGGGGGTGCCGATGGACATGGCAGACTGAGAGACGGTTGGAGACGGTATTGTTGCCGCCAGTGCCCTAGATGCAGTGTTTCCTACTACGAAACTGGTGATTCCCTGACCCTGACTGCTTTGGCCTGGCAAAGAAACCTGCACAGATACTGCAGGTGGTGCGGAAAATGGTGGCCTTACTCTGACGGAAGGGATGTAGCGTTGCTGACTAGCTTCATTGGCCGAGGGTGCTACAACCTTAAGGGACGTTTGGTAGTTAGTCCAGGCTTGCAAATGCATGGTGGTTAAATGTCTATGCATGCAACTTGTATTTAGACTTTTCAGATTCTGACCTCTGCTTAAGGTAGTTGAACATTTTTGACAGATGACTTTGCGCTGATCAATTGGATGTTGTTTAAAAAAATGCCAGACTGCACTCTTTCTAGCATCGGATCCCTTTTCAGGCATTGCAGACTGAGCTTTAACCGGATGGCCACGCTGTCCTCCAACAGGTTTTGGCTTTGCCACGCGTTTTGGGCCATCTACGGGCCCGGCAGATGGAACCTGTTGCGATGTTGATGCCTGCTGCGGCCCCTCCTCCTCCGCTTCAGAACTACTGCCGCCTGCACCCTGTTCCCCCAATGGCTACCAATCGGGGTCAACAACTGGGTCATCTATAACCTCCTCTTCTAGCTCGTGTGCAACTTCATCTGTGTCACCGTGTAAGTCGGTGGTATAGCGTTCGTGACGGGGCAACATAGTCTCATCAGGGTCTGATTCTGGATCAGTACCCTGCTAGGGCAATGTTGTGGTCTGAGTCAAAGGACCAGCATAGTAGTTTGGCTGTGGCTGTGCATCAGTGCACTCCATGTCAGATTCAACTTGTAATGGGCATGGCCTGTTAACTGTTTCACTTTCTAAGCCAGGGACGGTATGTGTAAAGAGCTCCATTGTGGAACCCGATGTGTCGCCTGCTGCATCCTTCTCTGTTGCTGTTTTTGCTGAAGAGGACAAGGAAGCGACTTGTCCCTGACCGTGAACATCCACTAACGACGCGCTGCTTTTACATTTACCAGTTTCAGAAGAGGAGGCAAAAGAGCTAGAGGCTGAGTCAGCAAGGTAAGCCAAAACTTGCTCTTGCTGCTCCGGCTTTAAAAGCGGTTTTCCTACTCCCAGAAAAGGGAGCGTTCGAGGCCTTGTGTAGCCAGACGACGAACCTGGCTCCACAGCTCGAGACTTAGGTGCTATATTGTTTTTCCCACGACCACCCGATGCTCTACTACCACTACCATCATTACCAGCTGGCAATGAATGCCCACGGCCACGACCTCTTCCACCAGACTTCCTCATTGTTTTAAAAACGTCACCAAACTAACGGTATTTGTTACTGTCAAACAACTTACAAGGTGAACTCTAACTTCTGTATGATTTAGATATCCCTTTATAGGTGGGTGAGACCGCAAGGAAAATCAGGCACGATGTTACACACTCTGTTTTCTGTGGCACCAAATGAGAGAGATGCCACACAGGCAGAACTGTCACTCAAGCACAAAGGCCAATAATGATCTCCCACGGTTTTTTTTTTTTCAGGGAGAATTTAGATACCAAATTTTTTTAACAAAAAAACTAGGCTTTCTATGGCCCACTATTTAAGAGAGATGGCACACTCAGGACTGGCACACAAGCAGAAAGGCCAATATTAATTTCCCAAGTTTTTTTTTTAATTTTTCAGGGAGAATTTAGATACTAAATTTAAAAAAACAAAACACTAGGCTTTCTATGGCCCACTATTTAAGAGAGATGGCACACTCAGGACTGGCAGACAAGCAGAAAGGCCAATATTAATCTCCCACTGTTTTTTTTTCAGGGAGAATTTAGATACCAAATTAAAAAAAAAAAAAATTGGCTTTCTATGGCCCACTATGTAAGAGAGATGGCACACTCAGGACTGGCAGACAAGCAGAAAGGCAAATATTAATCTCGCACTGTTTTTTTTTTTCAGGGAGAATTTAGATACCAAATTAAAAAAACAACAACTAGGCTTTCTATGGCCCACTATTTAAGAGAGATGGCACACTCAGGACTGGCAGACAAGCAGAAAGGCCAATATTAATCTCCCACTGTTTTTTTTTCAGGGAGAATTTAGATACCAAATTAAAAAAAAAAAAAAAATTGGCTTTCTATGGCCCACTATGTAAGAGAGATGGCACACTCAGGACTGGCAGACAAGCAGAAAGGCAAATATTAATCTCTCACTGTTTTTTTTTTTTTTAGGGAGAATTTAGATACCAATTTAAAAAAAAAAACCACTAGGCTTTCTATGGCCCACTATTTAAGAGAGATGGCACACTCAGGACTGGCAGACAACCAGAAAGGCCAATATTAATCTCCCACATTTTTTTTATTTTTTCAGGGAGAATTTAGATACCAAATTTAAAAAAAAACAAAACACTAGGCTTTCTATGGCCCACTATTTAAGAGAGATGGCACACTCAGGACTGGCACACAAGCAGAAAGGCCAATATTATTCTCCCACTTTTTTTTATTTTTTCAGGGAGAATTTAGATACCAAATTTAAAAAACAAACAAACTAGGCTTTCTATGGCCCACTATTTAAGAGAGATGGCACACTCAGGACTGGCACACAAGCAGAAAGGCCAATATTAATCTCCCACGTTTTTTTTTATTTTTTCAGGGAGAATTTAGATACCAAATTAAAAAAAAAAAACTAGGCTTTCTATGGCCCACTATTTAAGAGAGATGGCACACTCAGGACTGGCAGACAAGCAGAAAGGCCAATATTAATCTCCCACTGTTTTTTTTTTCAGGGAGAATTTAGATACCAAATAAAAAAAAAAACAAAACTAGGCTTTCTATGGCCCACTATTTAAGAGAGATGGCACACTCAGGACTGGCAGACAAGCAGAAAGGCAAATATTAATCTCCCACGTTTTTTTTATTTTTTCAGGGAGAATTTAGATACCAAATTAAAAAAAAAAAAACACTAGGCTTTCTATGGCCCACTATTTAAGAGAGATGGCACACTCAGGACTGGCACACAAGCAGAAAGGCCAATATTAATCTCCCACGTTTTTTTTATTTTTTCAGGGAGAATTTAGATACCAAATTTAAAAAACAAACAAACTAGGCTTTCTATGGCCCACTATTTAAGAGAGATGGCACACTCAGGACTGGCAGACAAGCAGAAAGGCCAATATTAATTTACCACTGTTTTTTTTTTTTAGGGAGAATTTCGATACCAAATTTTTTTTTTTTTTTAAATTGGCTTTCTATGGCCCACTATTTAAGAGAGATGGCACACTCAGGACTGGCAGACAAGCAGAAAGGCCAATATTAATCTCCCACGGTTTTTTTTATTTTTTCAGGGAGAATTTAGATACCAAATTTAAAAAAAAAACACTAGGCTTTCTATGGCCCACTATTTAAGAGAGATGGTACACTCAGGACTGGCAGACAAGCAGAAAGGCCAATATTAATCTCCCACGTTTTTTTTTATTTTTTCAAGGAGAATTTAAATACCAAATTTAAAAAAAAAACACTAGGCTTTCTATGGCCCACTATTTAAGAGAGATGGCACACTCAGGACTGGCAGACAAGCAGAAAGGCCAATATTAATCTCCCACTGTTTTTTTTTCAGGGAGAATTTAGATACCAAATTTAAAAAAAAAAAAAATTTGGCTTTCTATGGCCCACTATGTAAGAGAGATGGCACACTCAGGACTGGCAGACAAGCAGAAAGGCAAATATTAATCTCGCACTGTTTTTTTTTTTTTTAGGGAGAATTTAGATACCAAATTTAAAAAAAAAAAACACTAGGCTTTCTATGGCCCACTATTTAAGAGAGATGGCACACTCAGGACTGGCAGACAACCAGAAAGGCCAATATTAATCTCCCACATTTTTTTTATTTTTTCAGGGAGAATTTAGATACCAAATTAAAAAAAAAAAAAACACTAGGCTTTCTATGGCCCACTATTTAAAAGAGATGGCACACTCAGGACTGGCACACAAGTAGAAAGGCCAATATTATTCTCCCACGTTTTTTTTTATTTTTTCAGGGAGAATTTAGATACCAAATTTAAAAAACAAACAAACTAGGCTTTCTATGGCCCACTATTTAAGAGAGATGGCACACTCAGGACTGGCACACAAGCAGAAAGGCCAATATTAATCTCCCACGTTTTTTTTTAATTTTTTCAGGGAGAATTTAGATACCAAATTAAAAAAAAAAAACTAGGCTTTCTATGGCCCACTATTTAAGAGAGATGGCACACTCAGGACTGGCAGACAAGCAGAAAGGCCAATATTAATCTCCCACTGTTTTTTTTTTCAGGGAGAATTTAGATACCAAATTAAAAAAAAAACAAAACTAGGCTTTCTATGGCCCACTATTTAAGAGAGATGGCACACTCAGGACTGGCAGACAAGCAGAAAGGCAAATATTAATCTCCCACGTTTTTTTTATTTTTTCAGGGAGAATTTAGATACCAAATTTAAAAAAAAAAACACTAGGCTTTCTATGGCCCACTATTTAAGAGAGATGGCACACTCAGGACTGGCACACAAGCAGAAAGGCCAATATTAATCTCCCACGTTTTTTTTTATTTTTTCAGGGAGAATTTAGATACCAAATTTAAAAAACGAACAAACTAGGCTTTCTATGGCCCACTATTTAAGAGAGATGGCACACTCAGGACTGGCAGACAAGCAGAAAGGCCAATATTAATTTACCACTGTTTTTTTTTTTTTCAGGGAGAATTTCGATACCAAATTTTTTTTTTTTTTAAATTGGCTTTCTATGGCCCACTATTTAAGAGAGATGGCACACTCAGGACTGGCAGACAAGCAGAAAGGCCAATATTAATCTCCCACGTTTTTTTTATTTTTTCAGGGAGAATTTAGATACCAAATTTAAAAAAAAAACACTAGGCTTTCTATGGCCCACTATTTAAGAGAGATGGCACACTCAGGGCTGGCAGACAAGCAGAAAGGCCAATATTAATCTCCCACGTTTTTTTTTATTTTTTCAAGGAGAATTTAAATACCAAATTTAAAAAAAAAACACTAGGCTTTCTATGGCCCACTATTTAAGAGAGATGGCACACTCAGGACTGGCACACAAGCAGAAAGGCCAATATTAATCTCCCACTGTTTTTTTTTTTCAGGGAAAATTTAGATACCAAAGTTAAAAAAAAAAAACTAGGCTTTCTATGGCCCACCATTTAAGAGAGATGGCACACTCAGGACTGGCAGACAACCAGAAAGGCCAATATTAATCTCCCACTTTTTTTTATTTTTTCAGGGAGAATTTAGATACCAAATTTAAAAAAAAAAACCACTAGGCTTTCTATGGCCCACTATTTAAGAGAGATGGCACACTCAGGACTGACACACAAGCAGAAAGGCCAATATTAATCTCCCACGTTTATTTTTATTTTTTCAGGGAGAATTTAGATACCAAATTTAAAAAAAAAAAACTAGGCTTTCTATGGCCCACTATGTAAGAGAGATGGCACACTCAGGACTGGCAGACAAGCAGAAAGGCCAATATTAATCTCCCACTGTTTTTTTTTTTCAGGGAGAATTTAGATACCAAATTTTTTTTTCTTTAAATTGGCTTTCTATGGCCCACTATTTAAGAGAGATGGCACACTCAGGACTGGCAGACAAGCAGAAAGGCCAATATTAATCTCCCACGTTTTTTTTTAATTTTTTCAGGGAGAATTTAGATACCAAATTAAAAAAAAACACTAGGCTTTCTATGGCCCACTATTTAAGAGAGATGGCACACTCAGGACTGGCACACAAGCAGAAAGGCCAATATTAATCTTCCACGTTTTTTTTATTTTTTTCAGGGAGAATTTAGATGCCAAATTTAAAAAAAAAAAAAAAAAGGCTTTCTATGGCCCACTATTTAAGAGAGATGGCACACTCAGGACTGGCAGACAAGCAGAAAGGCCAATATTAATCTCCCACTGTTTTTTTTTTCAGGGAGAATTTAGATACCAAATTTAAAAAATAAAAAAATTTGGCTTTCTATGGCCCACTATGTAAGAGAGATGGCACACTCAGGACTGGCAGACAAGCAGAAAGGCAAATATTAATCTCTCACTGTTTTTTTTTTTTAGGGAGAATTTAGATACCAAATTTAAAAAAAAAAACACTAGGCTTTCTATGGCCCACTATTTAAGAGAGATGGCACACTCAGGACTGGCAGACAACCAGAAAGGCCAATATTAATCTCCCACTTTTTTTTATTTTTTCAGGGAGAATTTAGATACCAAATTAAAAAAAAAAAAACCCTAGGCTTTCTATGGCCCACTATTTAAGAGAGATGGCACACTCAGGACTGGCACACAAGCAGAAAGGCCAATATTATTCTCCCACGTTTTTTTTTATTTTTTCAGGGAGAATTTAGATACCAAATTTAAAAAACAAACAAACTAGGCTTTCTATGGCCCACTATTTAAGAGAGATGGCACACTCAGGACTGGCACACAAGCAGAAAGGCCAATATTAATCTCCCACGTTTTTTTTTATTTTTTCAGGGAGAATTTAGATACCAAATTAAAAATAACAACTAGGCTTTCTATGGCCCACTATTTAAGAGAGATGGCACACTCAGGACTGGCAGACAAGCAGAAAGGCAAATATTAATCTTTCACTGTTTTTTTTTTTTCAGGGAGAATTTAGATACCAAATTTAAAAAAAAAAACACTAGGCTTTCTATGGCCCACTATTTAAGAGAGATGGCACACTCAGGACTGGCAGACAACCAGAAAGGCCAATATTAATCTCCCACGTTTTTTTTATTTTTTCAGGGAGAATTTAGATACCAAATTTAAAAAAAAAAACACTAGGCTTTCTATGGCCCACTATTTAAAGGGAACCTGTCACCCCGTTTTTTGAGATTGAGCTATAAATACTGTTAAATAGGGCCTGCGCTGTGTGTTCCTATAGTGTATGTAGTGTACCCCGATTCCCCACCTATGCTGAGATATAACTTACCAAAGTCGCCGTTTTCGCCTGTCAATCAGGCTGGTCAGGTCGGGAGGGCGTGGTGACATCGCTGGTTCTTCCTCAGCTTTACGTTGGTGGCGTAGTGGCGTAGTGGTGAAGACACAGCGCGCGATCTGCGCTGTAATCCCTTGCATCGGTGGGGGCGGCCATCTTCCTGGGGCCGCGCGTGCGCAGATCGAGTGCTCTGCTGCACGGGGCTTCAGGAAAATGGCCGCGGGATGCCGCGCGTGCGCATTAGAGATCGCGGCGGCCATTTTCCCAAAGCCGAGATGCAAACTCGGCTTTGGGAAAATGGCCGCTGCAATCTCTAATGCGCACGCGCGGCATCCCGCGGCCATTTTCCTGAAGCCCCGTGCAGCAGAGCACTCGATCTGCGCACGCGCGGCCCCAGGAAGATGGCCGCCCCCACCGATGCAAGGGATTACAGCGCAGATCGCGCGCTGTGTCTTCACCACTACGCCACTACGCCACCAACGTAAAGCTGAGGAAGAACCAGCGATGTCACCACGCCCTCCCGACCTGACCAGCCTGATTGACAGGCGAAAACGGCGACTTTGGTAAGTTATATCTCAGCATAGGTGGGGAATCGGGGTACACTACATACACTATAGGAACACACAGCGCAGGCCCTATTTAACAGTATTTATAGCTCAATCTCAAAAAACGGGGTGACAGGTTCCCTTTAAGAGAGATGGCACACTCCGGACTGGCAGACAACCAGAAAGGCCAATATTAATCTCCCACGTTTTTTTTATTTTTTCAGGGAGAATTTAGATACCAAATTTAAAAAAAAAAACACTAGGCTTTCTATGGCCCACTATTTAAGAGAGATGGCACACTCAGGACTGGCACACAAGCAGAAAGGCCAATATTAATCTCCCACGTTTTTATTTTTTCAGGGAGAATTTAGATACCAAATTAAAAAAAAAAAAACTAGGCTTTCTATGGCCCACTATTTAAGAGAGATGGCACACTCAGGACTGGCAGACAAGCAGAAAGGCCAATATTAATCTCCCACTGGTTTTTTTTTCAGGGAGAATTTAGATACCAAAGTTAAAAAAAAACAAAAAACTAGGCTTTCTATGGCCCACTATTTAAGAGAGATGGCACACTCAGGACTGGCACACAAGCAGAAAGGCCAATGTTAATCTCCCACGTTTTTTTTTTTTTTCAGGGAGAATTTAGATACCAAATTTAAAAAAAAAAAACTAGGCTTTCTATGGCCCACTATGTAAGAGAGATGGCACACTCAGGACTGGCAGACAAGCAGAAAGGACAATATTAATCTCCCACTGTTTTTTTTTTTCAGGGAGAATTTAGATACCAAATTTTTTTTTTTTTAAATTGGCTTTCTATGGCCCACTATTTAAGAGAGATGGCACACTCAGGACTGGCAGACAAGCAGAAAGGCCAATATTAATCTCCCACGTTTTTTTTCATTTTTTCAGGGAGAATTTAGATACCAAATAAAAAAAAAAAACACTAGGCTTTCTATGGCCCACTATTTAAGAGAGATGGCACACTCAGGACTGGCACACAAGCAGAAAGGCCAATATTAATCTTCCACGTTTTTTTTTATTTTTTCAGGGAGAATTTAGATGCCAAATTTAAAAAAAAAAAACTAGGCTTTCTATGGCCCACTATTTAAGAGAGATGGCACACTCAGGACTGGCAGACAAGCAGAAAGGCCAATATTAATCTCCCACTGTTTTTTTTTTCAGGGAGAATTTAGATACCAAATTTAAAAAAAAAAAAAATTTGGCTTTCTATGGCCCACTATGTAAGAGAGATGGCACACTCAGGACTGGCAGACAAGCAGAAAGGCAAATATTAATCTCTCACTGTTTTTTTTTTTTTTAGGGAGAATTTAGATACCAAATTTTTTAAAAAAAAACACTAGGCTTTCTATGACCCACTATTTAAGAGAGATGGCACACTCAGGACTGGCAGACAACCAGAAAGGCCAATATTAATCTCCCACTTTTTTTATTTTTTCAGGGAGAATTTAGATACCAAATTTAAAAAAAAACAAACCCTAGGCTTTCTATGGCCCACTATTTAAGAGAGATGGCACACTCAGGACTGGCACACAAGCAGAAAGGCCAATATTATTCTCCCACGTTTTTTTTTATTTTTTCAGGGAGAATTTAGATACCAAATTTAAAAAACAAACAAACTAGGCTTTCTATGGCCCACTATTTAAGAGAGATGGCACACTCAGGACTGGCACACAAGCAGAAAGGCCAATATTAATCTCCCACGTTTTTTTTTATTTTTTCAGGGAGAATTTAGATACCAAATTTAAAAAACAAACAAACTAGGCTTTCTATGGCCCACTATTTAAGAGAGATGGCACACACAGGACTGGCACACAAGCAGAAAGGCCAATATTAATCTCCCACTGTTTTTTTTTTTCAGGGAGAATTTCGATACCAAATTTTTTTTTTTTTTAAATTGGCTTTCTATGGCCCACTATTTAAGAGAGATGGCACACTCAGGACTGGCAGACAAGCAGAAAGGCCAATATTAATCTCCCACGTTTTTTTTTATTTTTTCAGGGAGAAATTAGATACCAAATTTAAAAAAAAACACTAGGCTTTCTATGGCCCACTATTTAAGAGAGATGGCACACTCAGGACTGGCAGACAAGCAGAAAGGCCAATATTAATCTCCCACTTTTTTTTTATTTTTTCAGGGAGAATTTAGATACCAAATTAAAAAAAAAAAACACTAGGCTTTCTATGGCCCACTATTTAAGAGAGATGGCACACTCAGGACTGGCAGACAAGCAGAAAGGCAAATATTAATCTCTCACTATTTTTTTTTTTAGGGAGAATTTAGATACCAAATTTAAAAAAAAAACTAGGCTTTCTATGGCCCACTATTTAAGAGAGATGGCACACTCAGGACTGGCAGACAAGCAGAAAGGCAAATATTAATCTTTCACTGTTTTTTTTTTTTCAGGGAGAATTTAGATACCAAATTAAAAAAAAAAACACTAGGCTTTCTATGGCCCACTATTTAAGAGAGATGGCACACTCAGGACTGGCAGACAACCAGAAAGGCCAATATTAATCTCCCACGTTTTTTTTATTTTTTCAGGGAGAATTTAGATACCAAATTTAAAAAAAAAAACACTATGCTTTCTATGGCCCACTATTTAAGAGAGATGGCACACTCAGGACTGGCACACAAGCAGAAAGGCCAATATTAATCTCCCACGTTTTTTTTTATTTTTTCAGGGAGAATTTAGATACCAAATTTAAAAAACAAACAAACTAGGCTTTCTATGGCCCACTATTTAAGAGAGATGGCACACTCAGGACTGGCAGACAAGCAGAAAGGCCAATATTAATCTCCCACGTTTTTTTTATTTTTTCAGGGAGAATTTAGATACCAAATTTAAAAAAAAAACTCTAGGCTTTCTATGGCCCACTATTTAAGAGAGATGGCACACTCAGGACTGGCAGACAAGCAGAAAGGCCAATATTAATCTCCCACTTTTTTTTTATTTTTTCAGGGAGAATTTAGATACCAAATTAAAAAAAAAACACTAGGCTTTCTATGGCCCACTATTTAAGAGAGATGGCACACTCAGGACTGGCAGACAAGCAGAAAGGCCAATATTAATCTCCCACGTTTTTTTTTATTTTTTCAAGGAGAATTTAAATACCAAATTTAAAAAAAAAAACACTAGGCTTTCTATGGCCCACTATTTAAGAGAGATGGCACACTCAGGACTGGCACACAAGCAGAAAGGCCAATATTAATCTCCCACGTTTTTATTTTTTCAGGGAGAATTTAGATACCAAATTAAAAAAAAAAAAACTAGGCTTTCTATGGCCCACTATTTAAGAGAGATGGCACACTCAGGACTGGCAGACAAGCAGAAAGGCCAATATTAATCTCCCACTGTTTTTTTTTTTCAGGGAGAATTTAGATACCAAAGTTAAAAAAAAAAAAACTAGGCTTTCTGTGGCCCACTATTTAAGAGAGATGGCACACTCAGGACTGGCAGACAACCAGAAAGGCCAATATTAATCTCCCACGTTTTTTTTATTTTTTCAGGGAGAATTTAGATGCCAAATTTAAAAAAAAAACCACTGGGCTTTCTATGGCCCACTATTTAAGAGAGATGGCACACTCAGGACTGGCACACAAGCAGAAAGGCCAATATTAATCTCCCACGTTTTTTTTTATTTTTTCAGGGAGAATTTAGATACCAAATTTAAAAAAAAAACATTAGGCTTTCTATGGCCCACTATGTAAGAGAGATGGCACACTCAGGACTGGCAGACAAGCAGAAAGGCCAATATTAATCTCCCACGTTTTTTTTTATTTTTTCAGGAAGAATTTAGATACCAAATAAAAAAAAAAACACTAGGCTTTCTATGGCCCACTATTTAAGAGAGATGGCACACTCAGGACTGGCACACAAGCAGAAAGGCCAATATTAATCTTCCACGTTTTTTTTTATTTTTTCAGGGAGAATTTAGATACTAAATTTAAAAAAAAAAAACTAGGCTTTCTATGGCCCACTATTTAAGAGAGATGGCACACTCAGGACTGGCAGACAAGGAGAAAGGCCAATATTAATCTCCCACTGTTTTTTTTTTTTCAGGGAGAATTTAGATACCAAATTTAAAAAAAAAACAACTAGGCTTTCTATGGCCCACTATTTAAGAGAGATGGCACACTCAGGACTGGCAGACAAGCAGAAATGCCAATCTTAATCTCCCACAACTTATTTTTTTAGGGAGAATTAAGAAAAAAAAAAAAAAACAGGGACTGTCCTACAATTACTATCTCCCTGCAGTAATCTCAGCCAGGTATGGCAGGCAGCAATAAGAAGGAGTGGACTGCTGCACAAATTAAATCAAAAGTGTGGACAAACAAAAAAGATAGCTGTGCAGAAAGGAAGGAACAACAGGATTTGTGCTTTGAAAAAAGCAGTTGGTTTGCACAGCGGTGTACACACAGCAATGCAGCTATCAGGGAGCCTTCTAGGGCAGCCCAATGAGCTACAGCGCTGAGGAAAAAAAATGTAGCTTCCACTGTCCCTGCAAACAAAAGGTGGTGTTGGACATTGGAAATCGCTACAGCACAAGCGGTTTGGTGGTTAATGGACCCTGCCTAACGCTATCCCTGCTTCTGACGAAGCCGCAGCAACCTCTCCCTATGCTCAGATCAGCAGCAGTAAGATGGCAGTCGGCGGGAACGCCTCTTTATAGCCCCTGTGACGCCGCAGACAGCAAGCCAATCACTGCAATGCCCTTCTCTAAGATGGTGGGGACCAGGACCTATGTCATCATGCTGCCCACACTCTGCGTCCACCTTCATTGGCTGAGAAATGGCGCTTTTAGCGTCATTGAAACGCGACTTTGGCGCGAAAGTCGCGTACCGCATGGCCGACCCCACACAGGGGTCGGGTCGGGTTTGGTGAAAACCGACTGTGCCAAAATTCGGCGACTTTTGAAAATGAGCGATCAGGAAGAAGCCTGAGCGGCGAAACGGCGCTGTCGGGGTCGCAGCAGAGACACACAAGTCCGGTCTTTGTACTGATGTAAGTTTTTCATCACACATATTTTGTTGTATAATGGTCAGATGGCGGCTTTCATCCTTGATGCACTTATACATCTACTAAAATTGTCTTGCATTACTTGCAGGGGGATAATGTGTCGCACTGAATAGGTTGATTTTCAACCATAGACTATATAGCACTGATTGCACTTTATATTACATCCCCTGCCGGTGTAGATAGCTTTTTGTGGCAGTTATTGTGTATAATATTTTGTTTTTTTCTGCGCCTACGTCTGTCCATATAATTACATTGTTATACATACACATTCCAGGGTGTATTTTTTAGCATTTTTCATCATTGTAGGCTTGATAATGCTGCAATTGGCTGCCCATTGGACTTGCTATAGGGGCATTTTTTGATAATTTTTGATTGCTTTATATATACAGCCCAGATGATTATGCAATGTTGCAGTTCATATACATATAATATATTTGCCTATATACTCCTTGGTGTACTTATATCATATACATATTTCTATTGTTATGACCGGTATATTGTCTTGCCTTATGTCTGCTTGTTTTTAATAGAATTTTTCTGTTTGGTTATTTTTGTGGTTTTTATTTTATATATTATTGAGTAAAGCATTTTTTCTTATTTTTTGGTATGCCTTTGTTTTCCCATATACTCAGGGGAAATTGTGTTTGTATATATAGCAGCCATGTAGTATATAACGCAGCCCACGCAGTATATAACATTGCCCACATAGTATATAACACTGCCCATGTAGTACATAGCAGCCATGTAGTATATAACGCAGCCCACGCAGTATGTAACACACCCCACGAAGTATATAGCAATGTGGGCACTATATGCGTGGTTAAAAAAGACTTAAAATAAAAAATAAACATATACTCACCTTCCGAAGGCCAATTGAAGTCCTGGCGCCTGTGTGCGGTGCACGCGGCAGCTTCCGGTCCCAGGGTTGGTATGAGCGCAGGACCTGTGATGATGTCAAGGTCACATGACCGTGACATCATGGAAGGTCCTTCTCGCATAGCATCCTTGGCACAGTAACCTGCCGCTTGCACTGCCGAGGACACCGCGCCACGTCGGAGGGTGAGAATAACCTTTTTATTATTATTATTATTATTATTATTATTTGTAACATTAGATCTTTTGTTGGTCACACAGGGTTAATAGCTGCGTAAATGAAGTGCGCTACACCGCGGCATAGCGCGGTCCATTAACGCTGCCATTAACCCTGTGTGAGGGCTGACTGGAGGGGAGTATGGAGCGGGCACTGACTGCGGGGAGGAAGGAGTGGCCATTTTGCTCCGGACTGTGCCCGTCGCTGATTGGTCGTGGCAATTGTCGTGGGCGTTTTGCCACAACCAATCAGCAACTTGGATTTCCATGACAGACAGAGGCCGCGACCAATGAATATCCGTGACAGACAGACAGAAGGACAGACGGAAGTGACCCTTAGACAATTATATAGATAGACTAGCTGTACTACCCGGCTTTGCCCGGGTTAATAACTGCTGTTAGCAAAATAGAATATTTTAACAAAAAATGTATTCTGCACACAAAAACCACAAAACAAATAGATAGAAATGTAATTATTAAAAGGCAAAAACTAAGCTAATAGAAGCATTTCACAACATATATTTCATCTTGTTTTAATGTCTGCAAGCCTCGCTTCGCTCTCCTCAGAAAGTTCATTGGCCCTTGAGGAAGCAGCTCTTGTTCTCTTGTCTGCAAGCCTCACTTCCCTCTCCTCAGAAAGTTCATTGGCCCTTGAGGAAGCAGCTCTTGTTCTCTTGTCTGCAAGCCTCGCTTCCCTCTGCTCAGAAAGTTCATTGGCTCTTGAGGAAGCAGCTGCTGTTCGCATGTGTGTCAGCCTTGTTTCTCGGTTTTCACATTTTTCATTGGCCCGTAATGCAGTTTTTCTTTTCGCATCAGCTGATATTTGTGCCATGGAATTCCTTTTCTTATGAGGCATTATTGTGGTAAAAATAGTCTGTAACTGGCAGTTTCTATATCCTCTCACATAGAGGTAATGTGACTGACATCAGCCTTTCCACCAACACACCCTAACTGACATGCTATTACCTCACACAAGCTTTGTTATACTGAGAATGTCCTTTGTTGCCTATATTAACCAATCAGAGCTCAGATTAATTAACTGTAGCAAAATAGAAGCTGAGCTGTGATTGGTTGCTATTGGCAGCCTGATAAATCCCCAGCCAACAGGAAGCTCTCCCCCCTGGCAGTATATATTAGCTCACACATACACATAATAGACAGGTCATGTGACTGACAGCTGCCGTGTTTCCTATATGGTACATTTGTTGCTCTTGTAGTTTGTCTGCTTATTAATCAGATTTTTAGTTTTGAAGGATAATACCAGACTTGTGTGTGTTTTAGGGCAAGTTTCATGTGTCAAGTTGTGTGTGTTGAGTTGCATGTGGCGACATGCATGTAGCGACTTTTGTGAGATGAGTTTTGTGTGGCGACATGCATGTAGCAACTTTTTGTGTGTCGAGTTGCATGTGACAGGTTAGTGTAGCAAGTTGTGTGCAGCACGTTTTGCGCATGGCGAGTTTTGCGCGTGGCGAGTTTTATATGTGGTGCGTTTTGAGTATGTGCAAGTTTTGTGTGAGGCAACTTTTGCATGTGTTACAACTTTTGTGCATGTGGCAATTTTTCCGTATGTGCAAGATTTGCGTGTGGCGAGTTTTCTATGAGGTGAGTTTTGCACGTGTGGCGAGTTTTTTTGTGAGCCTAGTTTTGCATGTGGCGAATTGTGCGCGTGGCGAGTTTTGAGTGGCAACTTTTGTGTTTCGACGTTTATGTTTGCTGAGGTGGTATATGTGTTCAAGCACGTGGTAGTGTGTGGCGCATTTTGTGTGCGTGTTCATATCCCCATGTGTGGTGAGTATCCCATGTCGGGGTCCCACCTTAGCAACTGTACGGTATATACTCTTTGTCGTCATCGCTCTCATTCTTTAAGTCCCCCTTGTTCACATCTGGCAGCTGTCAATTTGCCTCCAACACTTTTCCTTTCACTTTTTCCCCATCATGTAGATAGGTGCAAAATTGTTTCGTGAATTGGAACACGCGGGGTTAAAATTTCACCTCACAACATAGCCTATGACGCTCTCGGGGTCTAGATGTGTGACTGTGCAAAATTTTGTGGCTGTAGCTGCGACGGTGCAGGTGCCAATCCCGGACATACATACATACATACATACACATACATACACACACACACATTCAGCTTTATATATTAGATTTTTAGGGAGGTCTCCAGAGATCTAATTTTTTTTGTGGCGCCTCTAGAATTCTAGTTATGGCTCTGAGTCTAGATATACAGACTGCATTTTCAGCACCTAACACCTTGACAATTCCCTTTTTGCCATTCAGCTTTCTCCCAGCCTTAAATGGTTGAATGATGTCATCACTTTTGTTAAAGAGGGTAAAATTCCTTCTTCACCATTTCTTTACTGCGCTGCATATTTATGTGCCTGTGATCACTGCAGTTCTGGCATTTTATTCGTGGACCAGAACATTTAGGAGAACTCCATTTGTCCCAATGATCTAGAGACGTGCTGTTATGAATATGCTCATCTAACACCTAATTTGTGGGGCCCCTGGAGGAGCTCACATTATTGTGACCACAGGACTACTCCCTGGTTTGATGTATGATAACCGTTATTAATGTTTTGGGTTATTATGAGATTATAGACCCACTTGGAGATAATTCACTATTTGAATAGCAGCCCTCTGGGCCATGTGTTGCTGCCTCACACGGTACAATCTCTTATATAAACAACTGAAAACTTGTACACAGGCTGCCTGCAGCCATCCATGTATTTAGTGCTGCGCACCCACTTGCTGTGCCGCCTACAGTGCTCGTCTAGCATAACTGATCTGTTTTATTAATAAAGCTTTGCAGTGTAAATAATTAAAACAGAAGTGGTACTGTGCAGTGTACTGTATGTAGATAACAAACATACTTATTAAACATACTGAATAATGACAGATACTACCCAGCATATAGAACAAGTCAACTGGTACTGTGCAATGTCTATATATACAGAATAAGAGAAGTGGTACTGTGCAGTGTCCATATATATAGAATAAGAGAAGTGGTACCGTGCAGTGTCTATATATACATAATAAGAGAAGTGGTACTGTGCAGTGTCCATATATATAGAATAAGAGAAGTGGTAATGTGCAGTGTCCATATATACAGAATAAGAGAAGTGGTACTGTGCTGTGTCCATATATACAGAATAAGAGAAGTGGTACTGTGCAGTGTCCATATATATAGAATAAGAGAAGTGGTACTGTGCAGTGTCCATATATACAGAATAAGAGAAGTGGTACTGTGCTGTGTCCATATATACAGAATAAGAGAAGTGGTACTGTGCTGTGTCCATATATACAGAATAAGAGAAGTGGTACTGTACAGTGTCCATATATATAGAATAAGAGAAGTGGTACTGTGCAGTGTCCATATATACAGAATAAGAGAAGTGGTACTGTGCAGTGTCCATATATACAGAATAAGAGAAGTGGTACTGTGCTGTGTCCATATATACAGAATAAGAGAAGCAGTATTGTGCAGTGTCCATATATACAGAATAAGAGAAGCGATACTGTGCTGTGTCCATATATACAGAATAAGAGAAGTGGTACTGTGCTGTGTCCATATATACAGAATAAGAGAAGTGGTACTGTGCTGTGTCCATATATACAGAATAAGAGAAGTGGTACTGTGCTGTGTCCATATATACAGAATAAGAGAAGTGGTATTATGCAGTGTCCATATATAAAGAATAGAAGTGGTACTGTGCAGTGTCCATATATACAGAATAAGAGAAGTGGTATTATGCAGTGTCCATATATACAGAATAGGAGAAGTGGTACTGTGCAGTGTCCATATATACAGAATAGGAGAAGTGGTACTGTGCTGTGTCCATATATACAGAATAAGAGAAGTGGTATTATGCAGTGTCCATATATACAGAATAGGAGAAGTGGTACTGTGCAGTGTCCATATATACAGAATAAGAGAAGTGGTACTGTGCAGTGTCCATATATACATAATAGGAGAAGTGGTACTGTGCAGTGTCCATATATACAGAATAAGAGAAGTGGTACTGTGCTGTGTCCATATATACAGAATAAGAGAAGTGGCATTGTGCAATGTCCATATATACAGAATAAGAGAAGTGGTCCTGTGCAATGTCCATATATACAGGATAGGAGAAGTGGTACTGTGTGGTGTCCATATATACAGAATAAGAGAAGTGGTACTGTGCAGTGTCCATATATACAGAATAGGAGAAGTGGTACTGTGCAGTGTCCATATACACAGAATGAGAGAAATGGTACTGTGCAGTGTCCATATATACAGAATAGGAGAAGTGGTACTGTGCAGTGTCCATATATACAGAATAAGAAAAGTGGTACTGTGCAGTGTCCATATATACAGAATAAGAGAAGTGGTACTGTGCAGTGTCCATATATACAGAATAAGTCGTACTGTGCAGTGTCTATATATGCAGAATAAGAGAAGTGGTACTGTGCAGTGTCCATATATACAGAATAAGAGAAGTCGTACTGTGCAGTGTCTATATATACAGAATAAGAGAAGTGGTACTGTGCAGTGTCCATATACACAGAATAAGAGACGTGGTACTGTGCAGTGTCCATATACACAGAATGAGAGAAATGGTACTGTGCAGTGTCCATATATACAGAATAGGAGAAGTGGTACTGTGCAGTGTCCATATATACAGAATAAGAAAAGTGGTACTGTGCAGTGTCCATATATACAGAATAAGAGAAGTGGTACTGTGCAGTGTCCATATATACAGAATAAGTCGTACTGTGCAGTGTCTATATATGCAGAATAAGAGAAGTGGTACTGTGCAGTGTCCATATATACAGAATAAGAGAAGTCGTACTGTGCAGTGTCTATATATACAGAATAAGAGAAGTGGTACTGTGCAGTGTCCATATATACAGAATAAGAGAAGTGGTACTGTGCAGTGTCCATATACACAGAATGAGAGAAATGGTACTGTGCAGTGTCCATATATACAGAATAGGAGAAGTGGTACTGTGCAGTGTCCATATATACAGAATAAGAAAAGTGGTACTGTGCAGTGTCCATATATACAGAATAAGAGAAGTGGTACTGTGCAGTGTCCATATATACAGAATAAGTCGTACTGTGCAGTGTCTATATATGCAGAATAAGAGAAGTGGTACTGTGCAGTGTCCATATATATAGAATAAGAGAAGTCGTACTGTGCAGTGTCTATATATACAGAATAAGAGAAGTGGTACTGTGAAGTGTCCATATATACAGAATAAGAGAAGTGGTACTGTGCGGTGTCCAGGTATACAGAATAAGAGAAGTGGACTGCGCAGTGTCCATATATACAGAATAAGAGAAGTGGTACTGTGCTGTGTCCCTATATACAGAATAGTAGAAGTGATACTGTGTAGTGTCCTTATATACAGAATAGGAGAAGTGGTACTGTGCAGTGTCCATATATACAGATTAAGAGAAGTGGTACTGTGCAGTGTCCATATATACAGAATAAGAGAAGTGGTACTGTGCAGTGTCCATATATACAGAATAGGAGAAGTGGTACTGTGCAGTGTCCATACATGCAGAATAAGATGTGCTGTGTCTATATATACAGAAAAAGATAAGTGGTACTGTGCTGTGTGTATATATATATACAGAAAAAGATAAGTGGTACTGTGCTGTCTCTATATGTACAGAATAGAAGGAGTCGTACTGTGCGGTGTCCATATATACAGAATAAGAGAAGTGGTACTGTGCAGTGTCCATATATACAGAATAAGAGAAGTGGTACTGTGCTGTGTCTATACTGTATATACAGAAAAAGATAAATAGTACTGTGCAGTGTCCATATATGCAGAATTAGAGAAGTGGTACTGCGCAGTGTCCATACATACAGAATAAGATACATGGTACTGTGCTGTGTCTATATATACAGAAAAAGATAAGTGTAACTGTGATGTGTCTATATATACAGAATAAGAGAAGTGGAACTGTGCAGTGTCCATCCATACAGAATAGGAGAAATGGTACTGTGCTGTGTCTATATATCCAAAATAAGATAAGTGGTACTGTGCAGTGCCAGTGTCCATATATACAGAATAAGAGAAATGGTACTGTGCAGTGTCCATATATACAGAATAAGAGAAGTGGTACTGTGCGGTGTCCATATATACAGAATAGGAGAAGTGGTACTGTGCAGTGTCCATATATACAGAATAGGAGAAGTGGTATTGTGCAGTGCCTATATATATATATACAGTGGGGCAAAAAAGTATTTAGTCAGTCAGCAATAGTGCAAGTTCCACCATTTAAAAAGATGAGAGGCGTCTGTAATTTACATCATAGGTAGACCTCAACTATGGGAGACAAACTGAGAAAAAAAAATCCAGAAAATCACATTGTCTGTTTTTTTATCATTTTTTTTGCATATTATGGTGGAAAATAAGTATTTGGTCAGAAACAAACAATCAAGATTTCTGGCTCTCACAGACCTGTAACTTCTTCTTTAAGAGTCTCCTCGTTCCTCCACTCATTACCTGTAGTAATGGCACCTGTTTAAACTTGTTATCAGTATAAAAAGACACCTGTGCACACCCTCAAACAGTCTGACTCCAAACTCCACTATGGTGAAGACCAAAGAGCTGTCAAAGGACACCAGAAACAAAATTGTAGCCCTGCCCCAGGCTGGGAAGACTGAATCTGCAATAGCCAACCAGCTTGGAGTGAAGAAATCAACAGTGGGAGCAATAATTAGAAAATGGAAGACATACAAGACCACTGATAATCTCCCTCGATCTGGGGCTCCACGCAAAATCCCACCCCGTGGGGTCAAAATGATCACAAGAACGGTGAGCAAAAATCCCAGAACCACACGGGGGGACCTAGTGAATGAACTGCAGAGAGCTGGGACCATTGTAACAAGGCCTACCATAAGTAACACACTACGCCACCATGGACTCAGATCCTGCAGTGCCAGACGTGTCCCACTGCTTAAGCCAGTACATGTCCGGGCCCGTCTGAAGTTTGCTAGAGAGCATTTGGATGATCCAGAGGAGTTTTGGGAGAATGTCCTATGGTCTGATGAAACCAAACTGGAACTGTTTGGTAGAAACACAACTTGTCGTGTTTGGAGGAAAAAGAATACTGAGTTGCATCCATCAAACACCATACTTACTGTAAAGCATGGTGGTGGAAACATCATGCTCTGGGGCTGTTTCTCTGCAAAGGGGCCAGGACGACTGATCCGGGTACATGAAAGAATGAATGGGGCCATGTATCGTGAGATTTTGAGTGCAAACCTCTTTCCATCAGCAAGGGCATTGAAGATGAAACGTAGCTGGGTCTTTCAACATGACAATGATCCAAAGCACACCACCAGGGCAACGAAGGAGTGGCTTCGTAAGAAGCATTTCAAGGTCCTGGAGTGGCCTAGCCAGTCTCCAGATCTCAACCCTATAGAAAACCTTTGGAGGGAGTTGAAAGTCCGTGTTGCCAAGCGAAAAGCCAAAAACATCACTGCTCTAGAGGAGATCTGCATGGAGGAATGGGCCAACATACCAACAACAGTGTGTGGCAACCTTGTGAAGACTTACAGAAAATGTTTCACCTCTGTCATTGGCAACAAAGGATATATTACAAAGTATTGAGATGAAATTTTGTTTCTGACCAAATACTTATTTTCCACCATAATATGCAAATAAAATGTTAAAAAAACAGACAATGTGATTTTCTGGATTTTTTTTTCTCAGTTTGTCTCCCATAGTTGAGGTCTACCTATGATGTAAATTACAGACACCTCTCATCTTTTTAAGTGGTGGAACTTGCACTATTGCTGACTGACTAAATACTTTTTTGCCCCACTGTATATATATATATATATATACAGAGTAGGAGAAGTGGTACTGTGCAGTGTCCATATATACAGAACAGAAGAAGTGGTACTGTGCAGTGTCCATATACACAGAATAGTAGAAGTGGTACTGTGCAGTGTCCATATATACAGAATAGCAAAAGTGGTACTGTGCAGTGTCCATATATACAGAATAGAAGAAGTGGTGCTGTGCAGTGTCCATATATACAGAACAGAAGAAGTGGTACTGTGCAGTGTCCATATATACAGAATAGTAGAAGTGGTACTGTGCAGTGTCCATATATACAGAATAGAAGAAGTGGTGCTGTGCAGTGTCCATATATACAGAACAGAAGAAGTGGTACTGTGCAGTGTCCATATATACAGAATAGTAGAAGTGGTACTGTGCAGTGTCCATATATACAGAATAGAAGAAGTGGTGCTGTGCAGTGCCTATATATATATTTATATATACAGTATATACACAGAGTAGGAGAATTGGTACTGTTCAGTGCCTATGGAACGCCCACCAGGGCCGTGGGGTACTCGGTACCGGGTCAGATACTTAAAGGGATGTGTCACGGCGACGGGGTTTGAATAAAGTTTGTAAAATAAGAAATGTTCGTGACACCACCTGTGGTATTCAGTGAGAGGTGACCGACGCCGCTAAAAGGGGTCCTCTGGGAAGTTATGGCACTGCAGCAAAGATGGTGTGGCTTCCCACAGGTGAAGCTGGGGTCCCCAGGGCTCCCGATGTGTTTGGCAAAAATGGTGTGGTGCCAGAATTAAATAGAGGACTCAAAGTTGCAGTCTCTTTACCTGGTTTACTGATGGTAGACAGCCACAGTCCAGGGTACCAGCAACGAGTGTTGGTGAGGTCCGGTCGGCCGGGAAGCAATTACAGATCCCTTTCCCAGGTGAGGTTCGTAAGCCTTCCATCTTGCGCTGAATAAGCGATTTCCTTGCTGCCTGTGACTTCTGTCAAGATCAGTGGTCCCCAACTCCAGGCCTCGAGGGCCGCCAACAGTGCAGGTTTTCAGGATTTCCTTAGTATTGCACAGGGGTTGGAATCATCACCTGTGCAGATGATCACATTACCACCGATGCAATACTAAAGAAATCCTGAAAACCTGCACTGTTGGCGGCCCTCGAGGCCTGGAGTTGGGGACCCCTTGTCAAGATCCTCTCTCTCCTGTCCTGGGACAGTACCTGCATGGAAATGACTCGAGCCTTTTTACAGAGTCTCTATGATGACTCGGGCTCTGTGTGTTGCTGTAACTTCAGATTGGGGTGCGGACAGTTGACTTAAAATCTACTGTCCTCTGGTTCTGCTGTGGGACATGAAGTACTACACAGCCTCAGGCTCCCGATGCTCCCGATTCCTGCGCTGCAGCTTGGAAGGAGCACAGCCGCAGTTCCCTTCCAGCACCTGTGTTCTCCTGTGCTTCTCCCCTCAGGCACTTGCTTGAAACCTTACTTAACTTAAAATTTACATAAATGAAAACATCACATCAAAAGTGCAAACATTTTAACTTCAAGGTGTCCTTGTGCACCAATGACAGCAGTGATTTGGGGGACCCATTCTAAACCCCAAGCGGGCTGCAAGGCATAACATCCAGACCTTGTCTTCGGCCACGCCAAACGTGTTTTCTTCGGTCTTAGAAACAAACAGGGTTCCACACACGCTACCGTCGTGTGGTAAAACCAATAATGGGGCATCTTAAGAAGTACCAACTATTTACAGGGGAAAGTTTTCAGGTATGCACCGTTCATTACCTTTACTGTCCTTTTAATTTTAATGAACATTCTTAAACCAGATTACTAACTATGAACCTCAATTGTCATTATTTATTGGTTCCTCTTCTTTATTTTCTTTTCCAGGGCAGGTCCTGGTGTCCACTTCTTCCTGACTGGGGAAGTTCCTTTTTATATGTCACAACAGGCGACTCTTCTGTGAATAGTCCAGCAACAGGAGTTTGTGTAGCCTGGGTATGTATCCTACTCTCAGAGGCTACACCGGTATTAGCACGCTCTTCTATGCACCTTTTTACACTCGGGGCATAATGTCCCCTTTCACCATTGTGCCGGGTGATTGTGACTTTGTCTCCTTGGTATAGGTCAAGGTGTGGGTGTCCCTTTAAGAGGTGTGATTCAACGCCTCTACTGTTAACGAAGAGTACTGTATGTTCTCCATGTTCCTTAATAAACCCCCATCCTCTGTCCAGGTTAAATGAAACCACAGTTACTTTCCTTATTGGTCCTCTATCCGTGGGTCTAGCTTTGCGGGACGGGGCTTTAGCCAGCATATTACGTTCCTCCATTGCCTCCCACTTGACTCTGTGCTCTTTATCCTTTGCTACAAGTTTTAAGATCTGCCGCTGGCAGTACTTCTCCTTTTCTACCATCTCTACGCGACTCGCTGCTGCTTGGGCCTCTACTGGGAACCCCATCATGTCTGACTTAGGGTGCCTCCAGTGTATGGTTTCCTGCTGCCTGCATGCCCTGTGGGACAAGGTTTCAAGTATCAGCGGGTCTGTGAGTATACCCCCCAGGTCTGCCATGCGGTCCTAGGTTACAGTGGTAACTACCTGGCCAGGTGTTAAAGTTGGCGGGGGTTCTAAGGGTTCCACCAGGGTTTCCAGTTTTTATACCTGTCTCTACGGTGCCGGTCTCCCTCTCTGCCTCTGCTGGGGTCAGGTGCGCTGGCTGCAGGGCCTGTTGCTGCGGTGTCTTCAGCTGTACCTTCAGGTTGGGGTGTGCACAGTCGACTTAAAATCTACTGTCCTCCGGTTCAGCCGTGGGGCATGAAGTACTACATAGTCTCAGGCTCCCGGTGCCCGGTTCCTGCGCTGCAGCTTGGAAGAAGCACAACCGCAGCTCCCTTCCAGCTCCTGTGTTCTCCTGTGCTTCTCCCCTCAGGCACTTGCTATCAATGCAATGTTCCTGCTTTTCCTTTCTGGCCTGGAGCTGCAGCACCACACTTGGCTGCATGGCCCCGGCTCTCCTCACACTCCTCTCTCTCAATCTCCTCCAGACTAACTAACTCCTCCTCCAGACCAGAATATACATATATATATAGAGAGAGAAAAATGTATGTATGGACACTGCACACAGTACCACGTCTCCTATTCTACATATATGGGCACTGCAAGGTACCACTTATCCTACTCTGTATATATATATATATATAGTAGGAGATGTGGTACTGTGCAGTGCCCATATATACAGAATAAGAGAAGTGGTACTGTGCAGTGTCCATATATACAGAATAAGAGAAGTGGTACTGTGCTGTGTCCATATATACAGAATAGGAGAAGTGGTACTGTGCTGTGTCCATATATACAGAATAGGAGAACTGGTACTGTGCAGTGTCCATACATACAGAATAAGAGAAGTGGTACTGTGCAGTGTCCATATATACAGAATAAGACAAGTGGTACTGTGCAGTGTCCATACATACAGAATAAGAGAAGTGGTACTGTGCAGTGTCCATATATACAGAATAAGAGAAGTGGTACTGTGCAGTGTCCATATATACAGAATAAGACAAGTGGTACTGTGCAGTGTCCATACATACAGAATAAGAGAAGTGGTACTGTGCAGTGTCCATACATACAGAATAAGAGAAGTGGTACTGTGCTGTGTCCATACATACAGAATAAGAGAAGTGGAACTGTGCAGTGTCCATATATACAGAATAGGAGAAGTGGTACTGTGCTGTGTCCATATATACAGAATAGGAGAAGTGGTACTGTGCTGTGTCCATATATACAGAATAGGAGAAGTGGTACTGTGCTGTGTCCATACATACAGAATAAGAGAAGTGGTACTGTGCTGTGTCCATACATACAGAATAAGAGAAGTGGTACTGTGCAGTGTCCATATATACAGAATAGGAGAAGTGGTACTGTGATGTGTCCATACATACAGGATGAGAGAAGTGGTACTGTGCAGTGTCCATATATACAGAATAGGAGAACTGGTACTGTGCAGTGTCCATATACACAGAATAGGAGACGTGGTATTGTGCAGTGTCCATACATACAAAACTATCTATATCTGCAATCTAATTACTACATTTCTCACTTTGTCATACACCCCCCATATTACAGTGACAGCCCGTCCAGAAAGGCCGTACTGGGGGCCCACGGCACGTAAAGGGAGGCCGCCATGACGGGGTTACGTGGGACCTGGGGAGCTGGAGCAGTTAGAAGGGATACGGTGGTAAGGGGTTAACTGGGAACTTGAGGGGTGGCTTTAGGGGCATTTTTTGAAAATAAGGGGTGGAACTAGGGGACTGTGGGGAGGGGGCACATAAAAAGGGGCACGCTCCTCACGCAGGCATCCATTTTAGGTGCCTGCGTGACAAGTGAGGAATCTCTGTCACACTTACCAGAATGGACGTTGAAGCGATCCTCCAGCGTCTCCGGACGGCAGCCAGCTCCCAGGGGACAGATTGGCTGAATGCATCCGTTAACAGCCTTCTCCAGGGGACATCGGGAGCACCATCGCAGGCACCGCAGGACGGGCGCCGGCCGCGGAGGACTAGGCCTCCGGCGTGCCTAAGCCCGGACATCATCCCCAGGGCCCGGCGCCGAAATAGGAGCCCCTCTGCGGACCCTCCGGTAAGCAGCGCTGTTCCCTCCACCTCACAGCGCGGCGCCGGGAGGAATCCTCCAGTGCGGCGGGGCCTACAACGGGGGGTGGATCCTTCCTCCCCTCCTTCAGTGTCCGGGCGACGTGGGGCGGCAGGAGCAGGAGCCGGTACGGCGGCCGCCAGCATGCCCGCTGGCGCCGCTCAGCGTGGGAGGCAGCGACAGCCGAGGAGACGGGGGTCAGGTGCGGTGGCCCCTCAGCGCCGAGGATTATGCGGGCGGCAGTCGGCTGGCCCTGGCATCAGCGTGCGGCCTTCTGCAGTGCACAGCTCTGGAGTCTTCAACGCAGCAGCGCCCTCTGCTGGTGGTGGCCTGGATATTGCAAGTTCTGCGCCCTCTGCTGGTGTTGGCCGGGATTTTCCTGCAGCTGCGCCCTCTGCTGGTGATGGCCGGGATTTTCCTGGATCTGCGCCCTCTGCTGGTGATGGCCGGAACTTTCCTGGATCTGCGTCCTCTGCTGGTGGTGGCGGAAATTTTCCGGATTCCGGCAGGCGACATTCCGTCGCTTCGGTACGCAGTGCCGGGGACGTATCCGTGGCAAGGAGCCGCACATCTTCCATCGGGCGGCAGGATGCTGGCTCGGCCTTTTCCCTTTCCGCAGCACCAGGGCAGTCGACGGCATCACCGAGTCGCCAGGACACGGATACGGCCGCCAGGAGTTCGGCGGGCAACATCGCGGATCAAGCCGGTCGGGATGCAGGACACCTTCGGCTGGGAGCTGGATCTTCGGCTGCTGGGCTCACAGCACCCAGGCAGCTAGGTGAGAACATTTTCCCTATCTTTAATTTGCCAGGCATAGTTTCCCCTGAAGCTAGGAATAGTGACATTACTTCGGGAGTTGCTAGCGGGGGTATGGGTTTAATCCTTAGAGGTTTAGGGGAGCTAGCGGGCTTGTGGGGGTCCGGTCTTAGCAGGGGGTCTTTGCCGTCAGCTGCTTGGTTGGGAAATACGGGGTCGTTTGAGGGGTCTAGACAGTTGTCTGAAGTTACGGGTACATCCAGCAGTGCGGGTCCTGCGGCAGACACGGGGAGCTCATCAAGGGAGAAGGACGGAACAGCACCAGGGTCTGGGTCAGGAATTGATGCACCAGGTGAGGGAGCTTTGCAGGATAAGGAAAAGGAGGATGTACCGCAACTAGATGATGCGGCTAGGGGGGAGGTCTATGTCTGCTTCGAGGGCCCGTTAGGGGCACATTTAAAACAAGAGGTTAGGGAAAAAATCTGGAAAGGGGAGTACATAGAAATATTTTCTCTTTCACCCCTAGAGAGATTTAATTTGGATAGACCTAGAAGGGAGGACTCTAAAAAAGAAGATGAGGAGAAACGGAGATATAGGCTGATTCCCAGATCATTTTCAAATTGGCTGCAAGCTTTCGCTATTATGGCTAGCGTAATCGGGGAGAAGGCCCCGGAAAATTGCTCGGCATTATTTTGTTACTTAGATGCCATAGGGGAGGCTTACAGGACCTATGGGGGACAGGGTTGGTTACGCTATGACGAACAGTTTCGTCAGCGTAAGGCTTTTAGGCCAAGTATCAGGTGGGATCACAAGGACATAGCGTTGTGGATGAGAGTTATGGTCCCGTCCCGTTTAGGTCAGACTAGCCAGCCTTTTCACGGGGGCGCCGGGAGTTCAGGGCAGTCAGGACACTCGGCGGCTTTGCAGAAGGGACTGTGTTTCGCCTTCAATGATGGCATATGCAGATTCGGGAGCAAGTGTAAATATAGGCACGAGTGTTCAACCTGCGGGGGGGTGCATAGCGCTTCAAAATGTTTCAGGGGTAACAGGCAAAAAGTTGGAGATTCAGCTGACAAAAGGGGTGACTCCGGTGCAGTGGGTCGTGATGGAGGCCTTTCTAAGTAGATACCCTGATAGGTCAGCTGCAGTTTTATTGCGCGACGGTTTTAAGGAGGGTTTCAAAATCCCTTATGTTGAGCAGGATGTTAGTTTAAAAAGAAAAAATTTGAAATCGGCGTTACAATTCCCGGAGGTCGTGTCGGAGAAGTTGAATAAGGAAGTTGCTCTGGGAAGAATGGCAGGCCCGTTTGTCGCCCCTCCGATTGCAAATCTGAGGGTGTCACCTCTTGGCGTGGTCCCTAAGAAAGAACCTAATAAATTTAGGTTAATCCATCACCTGTCATTTCCGAAGGGATCTTCGGTTAATGATGGTATTGATCCCGAGTTGAGTTCGGTGTCGTACTTATCATTCGATTCAGCGATGGAGTGGGTTAGAGCATGTGGAAAGGGGGCTAAGCTGGCTAAGACCGACATCGAAGCGGCCTTTCGTTTGTTGCCAGTTCATCCTGACAGTTTGCATTTATTGGGTTGTTTTTGGGATGGCGGCTTCTTTGTTGATCGTTGTCTTCCCATGGGTTGCTCGATTTCATGTGCTTACTTTGAGGCCTTCAGCACGTTCCTAGAATGGGTGGTGAAAGATGTGTCTGGGATACGCTCATGTTCGCACTATCTGGATGACTTTCTGTTTATAGGGCCAGCGGAATCAGCAGATTGTTCGATTTTGTTGCATACAATGGAGAGTGTGACAAAAAACTTCGGGGTGCCTTTGGCGGAGGATAAAACAGTTGGTCCGGTGACAGTGTTGAGCTTCCTAGGCATTGAAATCGACACGGTAGCAATGGAATGTAGGCTACCTGCAGACAAGGTTACCGCGTTGCGCCAAGATGTGGTTAATACGATTGGTTTGAAGAAGATAAATTTGCGCAGTTTGCAATCGTTGTTAGGGAAACTGAACTTTGCATGTAGGATCATGCCGATGGGTCGAGCGTTCTGCCGCCGCCTATCCTTGGCAACAGTAGGGGTAAAGTCCCCTTTGCATTTCATCAGGATAAAGAAAGAGTTTCGGGACGATTTGAAGATGTGGGCGGATTTTCTGGACGAGTACAATGGCAGATCTCTGTGGATTCAGCCGGTGGCAGATGCTACCTCCTTGGGCATTTTGGTGCATGTCGTTGAAATGAGTGGCTTTGGTCTTTTCTTTCATGGTAGCTGGTCAGCAGCGGCTTGGCCGGAAGAATGGAAGGAGGAGGGGTTAACAAACAACCGGCTACTGTTGCATTTGTTCCCCAGGGTAGTTGCGTTGGCCCTGTGGGGTGACAAATTGAGGAATTTGAAGATTTCTTTTCATTGTGAGCATGTTGGAACGGTGACGGCGGTAAACTCGTTGTCAGCGGCTACGCCTGCAGTAGTGAAGGTCTTGCAGCACTTGGTTTTCCTGGGTCTTAAGTTTAACTTATGGATTGTATCTGAAGTTAGCTTGTCAGCGCCTGATCCAATAGTTGTTGCTCTTTCTCAATTTCAGTGGCAGCTTTTCCGGGATTTGGCACCACAGGCGGAGAGCGCGGGCCGGGATTGTCCAGTGGAGTTGTGGAACCTGCCGCGAGGGCCGTAACAGAGTTATTTACCAAATCGCTCGCGGATTCATCTTGGTCTCATTATAATCAGGCTTGGAGCTTGTGGGAATCCTGGATGTCAAGTATGGACCAGGATATGGAGGAGGAGTATGGTTTGTTGTTGTTCTTAGGTCATCATTGGGAGGCAGGTTGGTCTGTGACACGTTTGAATAAGTTTCTGGCGGGGCTAGCCTTCAACCTTAAATGGAGGGGGGGTAAGGATATAACGAAATCCTTCTTGGTTCGGCAAGTTGTTCGGGGTTGGAAGAAAGGCTGGAAGGCTTCGGACGGTCGCCGACCCGTATCTTATGAGGTGCTCTCAGCCATTGAGCGGAAGTTGCAAGAGGTGTGTTTTTCCGAATGGGAAGTGGTTCTGTTCCGTGCAGCCTTTTCTTTGGCCTTCTTTGGGGCATTTCGGTTAGGTGAGTTGGTTAGCCCGTCCGTTAGTAAAAAAGGTATTTTGTTAAGAGAAAACGTGGATGTCGAAGGGAATAAGGTGGTAGTGTTTATTAAGGCTTCCAAAACGGACGTGTATGGGAAAGGGTGCAAAGTGGTGTTGTTCAATGTTGAAGGATCCCCGGTGTGCCCGGTGGCATCCGTGAAGAAGTACATGGCAAAGGGCGGGGTGTTAGACGAGCCATTCTTGGTGCACGAAAATGGGTCTTTCTTGTCCCGTTTTCAGTTTATTTCTGTTTTTAGGAAATGTTTGGCGGCAGCGGGCTTACCTGCAACACAATATAGTGGTCACTCCTTCAGGATCGGGGCAGCGACTGAGGCCGCTAGGTGGGGCCTTGGTGAGGATGTGGTTCGGAGAATTGGGAGGTGGGAATCTTCAAGATTACTTTGAAACTCATCAAAGAGAATGAAGACTTTCTAGACAGAACAGAAGCATCTCTACTGGTCACAGAAGGTGAAAAAAGTGTCAGAGAACCTCCAAAAGCAGATGAGTGGAAGCATGTGACCAAAAGAAGCAAGAAGACCATGGAGAAATCACCAACCACACAACTGAAGAACCGATATCAAATCTTTGTAGAGGATGAAGATGGCACACCTAAGAATGAAGCAATACCAGCAAGCAAAAAAGAAAAGGGCACACAGCAACAAGTGACAGCAAAAAGTACAGCCAAGAAGCAACGAAGAGTGGTGGTGGTGGGAGACTCACTACTGAGAGGCACAGAAGCAGCCATCTGCAGACCGGACATAACTGCAAGAGAAGTATGCTGCCTTCCAGGTGCGATGATCAAGGATGTGACCGATAGGATACCAAAGCTCTTCAGCTCCAAGGACGTCCACCCATTTCTTCTGATACATGTTGGCACCAATGACACGGCAAGGAAGGACCTACCGACAATCTGCAAGGACTTTGAAGAGTTGGGGAAGAAAGTAAAGGAACTGGATGCACAGGTAGTTTTTTCTTCTATCCTTCCAGTAGATGGGCATGGCACCAGGAGATGGAACAGGATCCTTGATGCAAACAACTGGCTAAGACGATGGTGCAGACAACAAGGATTTGGATTCCTGGACCACGGTGTGAATTACTGGTATGATGGACTCCTCGCCAGAGACGGACTACACCTCAACAAACCTGGGAAACACACATTCGCCAGAAGACTCGCTACACTCATCAGGAGGGCGTTAAACTAGAAGAAGAGGGGACGGGAAGAAAAACATTAGACTCGAACAAAGACGACCCAGGAAAACATACTCAGAAGGGAGGTAAGAACATTTCTAAAACAATCCACAGTGAGGAGATTGGAACAAAACAAAATCCTCTAAACTGCATGCTCGCAAACGCCAGAAGCCTGACAAACAAGATGGAAGAACTAGAAGCAGAAATATCTACAGGTAACTTTGACATAGTGGGAATAACCGAGACATGGTTAGATGACTGGGCAGTTAACTTACAGGGTTACAGTCTGTTTAGAAAGGATCGTAAAAATCGGAGAGGAGGAGGGGTTTGTCTCTATGTAAAGTCTTGTCTAAAGTCCACTTTAAGGGAGGATATTAGCGAAGGGAATGAGGATGTCGAGTCCATATGGGTTGAAATTCATGGAGGGAAAAATGGTAACAAAATTCTCATTGGGGTCTGTTACAAACCCCCAAATATAAGAGAAAGCATGGAAAGTCTACTTCTAAAGCAGATAGATGAAGCTGCAACCCATAATGAGGTCCTGGTTATGGGGGACTTTAACTACCCGGATATTAACTGGGAAACAGAAACCTGTGAAACCCATAAAGGCAACAGGTTTCTGCTAATAACCAAGAAAAATTATCTTTCACAATTGGTGCAGAATCCAACCAGAGGAGCAGCACTTTTAGACCTAATACTATCTAATAGACCTGACAGAATAACAAATCTGCAGGTGGTTGGGCATTTAGGAAATAGCGACCACAATATTGTGCAGTTTCACCTGTCTTTCACTAGGGGGACTTGTCAGGGAGTCACAAAAACATTGAACTTTAGGAAGGCAAAGTTTGAACAGCTTAGAGATGCCCTTAATCTGGTAGACTGGGACAATATCCTCAGAAATGAGAATACAGATAATAAATGGGAAATGTTTAAGAACATCCTAAATAGGCAGTGTAAGCGGTTTATACCTTGTGGGAATAAAAGGACTAGAAATAGGAAAAACCCAATGTGGCTAAACAAAGAAGTAAGACAGGCAATTAACAGTAAAAAGAAAGCATTTGCACTACTAAAGCAGGATGGCACCATTGAAGCTCTAAAAAACTATAGGGAGAAAAATACTTTATCTAAAAAACTAATTAAAGCTGCCAAAAAGGAAACAGAGAAGCACATTGCTAAGGAGAGTAAAACTAATCCCAAACTGTTCTTCAACTATATCAATAGTAAAAGAATAAAAACTGAAAATGTAGGCCCCTTAAAAAATAGTGAGGAAAGAATGGTTGTAGATGACGAGGAAAAAGCTAACATATTAAACACCTTCTTCTCCACGGTATTCACGGTGGAAAATGAAATGCTAGGTGAAATCCCAAGAAACAATGAAAACCCTATATTAAGAGTCACCAATCTAACCCAAGAAGAGGTGCGAAACCGGCTAAATAAGATTAAAATAGATAAATCTCCGGGTCCGGATGGCATACACCCACGAGTACTAAGAGAACTAAGTAATGTAATAGATAAACCATTATTTCTTATTTTTAGTGACTCTATAGCGACAGGGTCTGTTCCACAGGACTGGCGCATAGCAAATGTGGTGCCAATATTCAAAAAGGGCTCTAAAAGTGAACCTGGAAATTATAGGCCAGTAAGTCTAACCTCTATTGTTGGTAAAATATTTGAAGGGTTTCTGAGGGATGTTATTCTGGATTATCTCAATGAGAATAACTGTTTAACTCCATATCAGCATGGGTTTATGAGAAATCGCTCCTGTCAAACCAATCTAATCAGTTTTTATGAAGAGGTAAGCTATAGACTGGACCACGGTGAGTCATTGGACGTGGTATATCTCGATTTTTCCAAAGCGTTTGATACCGTGCCGCACAAGAGGTTGGTACACAAAATGAGAATGCTTGGTCTGGGGGAAAATGTGTGTAAATGGGTTAGTAACTGGCTTAGTGATAGAAAGCAGAGGGTGGTTATAAATGGTATAGTCTCTAACTGGGTCGCTGTGACCAGTGGGGTACCGCAGGGGTCAGTATTGGGACCTGTTCTCTTCAACATATTCATTAATGATCTGGTAGAAGGTTTACACAGTAAAATATCGATATTTGCAGATGATACAAAACTATGTAAAGCAGTTAATACAAGAGAAGATAGTATTCTGCTACAGATGGATCTGGATAAGTTGGAAACTTGGGCTGAAAGGTGGCAGATGAGGTTTAACAATGATAAATGTAAGGTTATACACATGGGAAGAGGGAATCAATATCACCATTACACACTGAACGGGAAACCACTGGGTAAATCTGACAGGGAGAAGGACTTGGGGATCCTAGTTAATGATAAACTTACCTGGAGCAGCCAGTGCCAGGCAGCAGCTGCCAAGGCAAACAGGATCATGGGGTGCATTAAAAGAGGTCTGGATACACATGATGAGAGCATTATACTGCCTCTGTACAAATCCCTAGTTAGACCGCACATGGAGTACTGTGTCCAGTTTTGGGCACCGGTGCTCAGGAAGGATATAATGGAACTAGAGAGAGTACAAAGGAGGGCAACAAAATTAATAAAGGGGATGGGAGAACTACAATACCCAGATAGATTAGCGAAATTAGGATTATTTAGTCTAGAAAAAAGACGACTGAGGGGCGATCTAATAACCATGTATAAGTATATAAGGGGACAATACAAATATCTCGCTGAGGATCTGTTTATACCAAGGAAGGTGACGGGCACAAGGGGGCATTCTTTGCGTCTGGAGGAGAGAAGGTTTTTCCACCAACATAGAAGAGGATTCTTTACTGTTAGGGCAGTGAGAATCTGGAATTGCTTGCCTGAGGAGGTGGTGATGGCGAACTCAGTCGAGGGGTTCAAGAGAGGCCTGGATGTCTTCCTGGAGCAGAACAATATTGTATCATACAATTATTAGGTTCTGTAGAAGGACGTAGATCTGGGGATTTATTATGATGGAATATAGGCTGAACTGGATGGACAAATGTCTTTTTTCGGCCTTACTAACTATGTTACTATGTATGTTAGATTCCAGTCGTATGTTCGCCCAAACCTATTGTGAGTTAGAAGCTGTGTTAAGTTAATTGTTTGTTGCCTTTCTTTCTGTGTTGCAGGGCCTGATCCGATGCTCGTCTGGATCATGGGGCATTCGTATGTTGTATGGGCTGCGTTGCGTGCTGCGGTTCGTCCGGACGGTCGTCAGTTGGGTCTTTCTCGAGAGACAGTGACTTTACGATGGATCGGTAAAAGGGGGATGGTGTGGAAGGAATGGTTACCTGAATTTCATCGTTTTGTTAGACTGGATAGAGTGCCGGAGATCGTGGTGATACATTTAGGGGGGAATGATTTGGCTAAACGGTCTTGTAGGGAGCTGATTAAGGATATCAAATTCGATATCCTGAGGTTCTGGGTCATGTTTCCAAAAGTGTTGTTGGTGTGGTCCGACATCATTCCCCGTAAAAGATGGAGAGGTGCTAGATCACACGAGGGGGTGAACAGGGCCCGGATTAAAATAAACAGGGCCATATCTCGGTTTATGGTGAGGAATGGTGCGTTGGCCGTGAGACATGTGGACTTGGAATCGGGTCAAGGAGCTTACTGGAGAGCTGATGGCGTGCACCTGAACGCGGTGGGTAATGATATGTGGTGTTTGGCTATCCGTAGTGGCATTGAATTAAGCTTGAAGGTGTGGAGGGACATGAATGGCTAAGGTGTCAGGCCATTCGTGTTCGTGGCGGGGGTGGAGGTCCTCGAAGTCGGTGGAAATGGTAAATCGTGGTTCAATGGGGTGGGGATCTTGAGAGGTCCTGGACACCCCATGAGAGAATTTAACAAGGCGCGGTACGGTTATTCCGCGTGAGGTGGATTTATGGACCCCTGGCATGGGGGTGGGTTCGGTGGACCAGGATTGGTTGTTATCTATCCCTGAGCTGGTGCTTTACGGCTGGGGGTAAGACTCATCCTGGGCTGAACATTGTGGAGTTTTTGGGATACTGAGTTTTTTATAACTTTGGGGCTTCGAGGACCGCCCCTCCTATTCTGGGTTGTCATAAAAGTTCTGTTATCTTTTATTTAATAAAATGGCTGCTGTGGCCAATTAAATCCAACATATGTCTCCGTCTGCTGTTTTGAGTACGTTAGAAGTTTATTCTTTAGATTGTTAAGAGATCTGTTTAAGGGGGTTGGGGTAATTTTTTCCAGGTCACGGAACTCACGTATACCCTATGTCATGAACATTCCCCTTCGCAGGTAAGATTACAGCTTTGAACATAAAAGAGCACAGAGCATTAATGTGTGTCGAGCTGTCAGTCTCTGTAGTCAGGACATTTCATAATATCTACTTGAAAGCGATGGACGTGTCAGGTGGTTGTTATCGGCATCTCTCCCCTGACACTGCACCTCTCTGCCCTTAACCCCTTAATCTTCCCCAAACCCCTCATTAATCCCAGAAACAATGGCAGGACACGTAAAGCAGCTCCAGGTAGCAGGATAACAGAGGAGCTGCCGCACTAAACTCTGCTCCACCTGATTAATTCATACAGCAGGTACAGTACTGCGGTGCCCTGCACACATGATAATGTCACCCTGTACAATGTCAGCATGATATAATATTCAGGGAGCCACTGTATCTAAGCTTATCGTGTGTGACACAGTCTGCTCATCCTCTGTATCTAAGCTTATTGTGTGTGATACAGTCTGCTCATCCGCTGTATCGAAGCTTATCGTGTGTGATAGTCTGCTCATCCTCTGTATCTAAGCTTATTGTGTGTGATACAGTCTGCTCATCTGCTGTATCTAAGCTTATCGTGTGTGATACAGTCTGCTCATCCGCTGTATCTATGCTTAATTTGTGTGATACAGTCTGCTCATCCACTGTATTGTATTTAAGCTTATCGTGTGTAATACAGTCTGCTCATCCGCTGTATCTAAGCCTATCGGGATACTCTCTAAGGCTCTTTGCACACAGAATTTATTTTGAGGCATTCAGAAATTATGAGTTTTCCAGTGGAAACCCTGCAGGAAGTTCTCCTTTGGGGAGTTTTTTGCAGCTTTCTGATTGGATGTTGCCTAGTTTGGAGTCGATCCTATCAGGATCCCTTTCAAAGAAATCACCTGTACTTTCTTCTTTTCCCACCAGGGTTTTGTCAGAACCAGAAGCAGAAAAAAATCACTCAAGAGACTGAAAATGTGAACAGCAATGTGGTTTTACAATAGAAATGAACAGGAAGAGTTTTTCAAGTGTTTTTGAAAAGATTTTTCAGATTTTTTTTCAAAAGTGATTCCCACTCTAAAAAATTCTGTCTGCACGTACATCACTCTATGACACGATACTATCAGCCGAGCCCCTGTATCTAAGCCTGCCAATGGTGATACTATCTGCTGTTCTTATGTGCCTAAATAATATGATCTTTGGTATTTTTTGCAGAACTGTGTATCTAAGCCTCACATGGGTGATACTGTCTGCTGAGCTGATGTATCTAAGCCTGTCATGTCTAATACTATCTGATGCAGTTGTGGCACCCCAGGAGTTCGGGTACCACAGTGGTATTGCCTTCCTCTCGGGAAGGGTGATGCCATGCCTGGAAATGAGGAGGATCCCTTTGACAGGTAACCTGTACATGCAACATGCTCTGACTCCAGGTCAGAAGGGGGAGCTCTAGACCTGGTTTCAGGGGAGCTTCCCTAGATATATAGATTCTGGCTTGGAGGAGTTAGTTCAGTCAGGAGTTTGTGTGAGACAGTGAAGAAGGAAGGAGCACAGGAGAAGCGAGTAGCTGGAGGAGAGCTGCGATTGGGCTCCCTCCACGCTGAAGCGCAGGAACCGGACACCGGGAATCCGAGGCTGTTTGGGACTGTATGCCCCACAGCAGAAACCGGAGGGCAGGAGATTGAAAGTAACTTACCCACACCTACACCCTGAGGTACAGCAACATACAGAGCCCAGTGTCACTGTGGGTAGAGACCCCTATAAAATGTCTCGCGTTGCCTACATGCAGGTATTGTCTCAGGACAGAGAGTGTGAGAGGACCTTGAAAGAAGCCATAGGCAGCAAGGAACTATTAGACTATGTGCACATGATGCGGATTTGCTGCGAGTCCGCAGCGGATTTTTCCGCGCAGAAATGCTGCAGATCCGCACTGCGATGTACAGTACAATGTAAATCAATGAGATAAAAAAATAGCTGTGCAGATGGTGCGGAAAAATCAGTGCGGAATTGCTGCGGATTTCAAAGAAGTGCATGTCACTTCTTTTGTGCGGATCTGCAGCCCTCCATGTTAAAAATCCGCACAAAATCCGCATCAATTCTGCATAAAAACTGCAGAAAATCTGCATAAAAAGCACAACTTCTGCCAGGAGATGCGGATTTTGTGCAAAATATTCTGCACCTATTTTCTTACGTGTGCACATAGCCTTATATAGCGCGTAGTGGAAGGCTCCCAATCTGACCTGGTAAGAGGAATTCAACTCGTTTCCAGGCTGCCTGGACTCCACGGTCACCTGTTACCGGTACCCTGGACTGTGGCCGTAAACAACCAGTAAAACAGGTAAAGAGACTGCAACCTTGTGTCCTCTGATTATTTCCGGCACTACACCATCTTTGCCAAATACATCGGGAGGCCTGGGGACCCAGCTTAACCTGTGGGCAGCCATACCATCCTTGCTGCAGTGCCATCACTCCCCAGAGGACCCCTTTAAGTAGCGTTGGTCGCCCCTGACCGAATACCACAAGTGGCGTCGCGAATGTTCTTATTCCTAATAACCCCTTTAAAGACCATTCCTTTAATTTGGACGCCCAGGGCCACGGACCGGGTCACTGCCACTGTGACCACCCCTTTAATGATGACCGAACCCAGTACCGAGCAACGCCTAGGACTTGGCAAGCACTTCACAGTCATGTATCTAAGCCTATCAAGGGTGATACCATAAGTTTTGCTGATGAATACTACCTAAGGTTATGTTTCCACGGTCAGGAAACCTTCAGGATTTACTGTGGATTGGACGCTGTGTACAGCCGCAGTGTCCAGTCCGCAGCGGCCAGATGTTACAGCATAGTGGAGGGGAATTTATGAAATCACGTCTCCACAATGCGTGCAAACACGCATCCGGCAGCCCTGCGTAATCGGACATGCGGCGCGTCTTTCCAGACCGCAACACGTCTATCTTGCAGAGACGCTCCGTCTCTGCCAGATAAATGAAAAAAAAGTGATTTGGTACCGTGATAGCGAGTAGAAAAAAGATATAGAGATATAGAGTGCTCTCTCAGTGCGGAATCACCGCGCGTACAACAGGGGGCGGCGCAGAGGATGGTATCCGCTGCGTCCAAAGCGCAGGGAATCCTGAACAATGGAGACATAGCCTTAGGGTATCTGCAGCTGATATTTTGTGAACCTGCTGAGTTTTTCAAGCGTATTTTTTAGCAAAAACAATGGAGATTGCTCATTAACGCCCCCAGGTGTCTTCCTTCTTATCTAATATATTTTCATGCATTGCTTTTTTGCTGCGATTATCTCTGCAGCCTGTTGGCAATAAAAAGACTACAACCAAATTGCAGTTTTGTTTTTTTTTGCTGCTTTTCTTTCTGCTTTCGTATTTTTGCTGCATTCTAAAGTTTAAAATCATAAAACACTTTTGCAAAAAAAAATAAAAAAATTTGTTCAAATGTTTTTAGGATAAAAAGTCTTTTTATGTCTGAAAAAATTGTGACTAATGTGAACAACAAAAAAGTTGGATTCATGTATGAAGCGCAGTCGTAAACTAAGGTTATAAAGACGTGGAGGAAGGAGAATTAGTTGGCGACTGTCTTCCTTAGGCCGGGATCACACATGCGAGAAACACGTCCGTGTCTCGCATGTGAGATCCAAGCTCTGGCGCCGGCACTCCAGAGCGGAGCGTGCGGCTCCATGTATTGCTATGCGGCCGCACGCTCCGCTCTGGAGTGCCAGCGCCACAGTTTGGATTTCACATGCGAGACACGGACGTGTTTCTCGCATGTGTGATCCCGGCCTTAGGGGCTCGTTCAGATGGATGTATTTTGGGTGTGAGTGAGATCCGTAAAAACATTGGCTCACACCCGGACCAATGTTATTCTACGAGGCCGAGCATTTGTCCGACTTTTTCCTTGGACAGAGTGTGTCCGAGGAAACAATCGTTGCAGCCATGCAAGTCAATGGATGCAAGGAAACCATGGACTGCACTTGGATGACATCTGAGTGCAGTCTGATTTTCGCGGACTGACAGAATGGACTGACAGAATCTCATCCGAGAAAATGTACAGTCGTCTGCACCTGTCCTAATACGTTGCTTTAAAAAAAATAAAGTGCAAATAACATTACAATAAAAATATACTAACATCCATGCCCATGGATAATACCAAGATATTATGGTTTGGGACAAATCACAAAAAATAAATTGGTCTCACATCCTGCTGTACCTGCGTTTTTTTTTCACCCCCCCCCCCAAAAAAAAAAAAACTGATATCAGAGTTTTTGCTGCATTTTTACACTCACTTGTCACTTTCTATGGGTGAAGAAATGCTGCAAAAACACTGAAAAAATTAACATGCTGCAGATTTAAAAAAAAAAAAAAACGCAGCAATTTTCCGATTCACTCAGGAAAAAAAAATCAAGCGCGTCCATGAGATTTCTGAAATCTCACAGCTTTTGCTGGTACTGTAAAAAGCAGCTTTACATTTGGAAAACGCAACATGTGAACATAGGCTTAGACTGATGTGTGATCCCATTATTATTATTGTTATTATTTATTATTATAGCGTCATTTATTCCATGGCGCTTACACCATCTGATGCATCTAAGCATTACACATCCCCTCTTTGGATACTTTATCCCTCCTTTCATGTCCATGATTGCATGGGCCCGTCATTGTTTCCGAGCAGTGTGATACTCCGATCCTGAGAGCGGCTTCATTACATGAGAAATCTGTCTCCATCTCTGGATCTCGCACTCATTATATGGGATGAAATTGTCACTTGCTCAGAAATCTTTCCATCAAGATAAATGTAGAGCTAATGTTTCCCCACAGCTGTCAAAATGGTGGACTGGCCCTTTAAATCACCAGAAACAGCAGACAGGCGTCACACTGCTAATACCTGACATTTTAATTATCTCGGTACTTAGAGGGCCAGTACAGGCCTATGGAAAGAAGGGTTAGCAATTATACTAGGAAAAGTTCTGACGTTTTCTACTAGACGTTGGATGCCATCAACAATGTTCCGTATTCACTGACAGCAAGCAAAGATCTTGAAAATGGCAACAAACTGATCTAAAGACTGAACCCCCCTCCAGAAAGGCCGTACTGGGGGCCCACGGCACGTAAAGGGAGGCCGCCATGACGGGGTTACGTGGGACCTGGGGAGCTGGAGCAGTTAGAAGGGATACGGTGGTAAGGGGTTAACTGGGAACTTGAGGGGTGGCTTTAGGGGCATTTTTTGAAAATAAGGGGTGGAACTAGGGGACTGTGGGGAGGGGGCACGCTCCTCACGCAGGCATCCATTTTAGGTGCCTGCGTGACAAGTGAGGAATCTCTGTCACACTTATCAGAATGGACGTTGAAGCGATCCTCCAGCGTCTCCGGACGGCAGCCAGCTCCCAGGGGACAGATTGGCTGAATGCATCCGTTAACAGCCTTCTCCAGGGGACATCGGGAGCACCATCGCAGGCACCGCAGGACGGGCGCCGGCCGCGGAGGACTAGGCCTCCGGCGCGCCTAAGCCCGGACATCATCCCCAGGGCCTGGCGCCGAAATAGGAGCCCCTCTGCGGACCCTCCGGTAAGCAGCGCTGTTCCCTCCACCTCACAGCGCGGCGCCGGGAGGAATCCTCCAGTGCGGCGGGGCCTACAACGGGGGGTGGATCCTTCCTCCCCTCCTTCAGTGTCCGGGCGACGTGGGGCGGCAGGAGCAGGAGCCGGTACGGCGGCCGCCAGCATGCCCGCTGGCGCCGCTCAGCGTGGGAGGCAGCGACAGCCGAGGAGACGGGGGTCAGGTGTGGTGGCCCCTCAGCGCCGAGGATTATGCGGGCGGCAGTCGGCTGGCCCTGGCATCAGCGTGCGGCCTTCTGCAGTGCACAGCTCTGGAGTCTTCAACGCAGCAGCGCCCTCTGCTGGTGGTGGCCTGGATATTGCAAGTTCTGCGCCCTCTGCTGGTGTTGGTCGGGATTTTCCTGCAGCTGCGCCCTCTGCTGGTGATGGCCGGGATTTTCCTGGATCTGCGCCCTCTGCTGGTGATGGCCGGAACTTTCCTGGATCTGCGTCCTCTGCTGGTGGTGGCGGAAATTTTCCGGATTCCGGCAGGCGACATTCCGTCGCTTCGGTACGCAGTGCCGGGGACGTATCCGTGGCAAGGAGCCGCACATCTTCCATCGGGCGGCAGGATGCTGGCTCGGCCTTTTCCCTTTCCGCAGCACCAGGGCAGTCGACGGCATCACCGAGTCGCCAGGACACGGATACGGCCGCCAGGAGTTCGGCGGGCAACATCGCGGATCAAGCCGGTCGGGATGCAGGACACCTTCGGCTGGGAGCTGGATCTTCGGCTGCTGGGCTCACAGCACCCAGGCAGCTAGGTGAGAACATTTTCCCTATCTTTAATTTGCCAGGCATAGTTTCCCCTGAAGCTAGGAATAGTGACATTACTTCGGGAGTTGCTAGCGGGGGTATGGGTTTAATCCTTAGAGGTTTAGGGGAGCTAGCGGGCTTGTGGGGGTCCGGTCTTAGCAGGGGGTCTTTGCCGTCAGCTGCTTGGTTGGGAAATACGGGGTCGTTTGAGGGGTCTAGACAGTTGTCTGAAGTTACGGGTACATCCAGCAGTGCGGGTCCTGCGGCAGACACGGGGAGCTCATCAAGGGAGAAGGACGGAACAGCACCAGGGCCTGGGTCAGGAATTGATGCACCAGGTGAGGGAGCTTTGCAGGATAAGGAAAAGGAGGATGTACCGCAACTAGACGATGCGGCTAGGGGGGAGGTCTATGTCTGCTTCGAGGGCCCGTTAGGGGCACATTTAAAACAAGAGGTTAGGGAAAAAATCTGGAAAGGGGAGTACATAGAAATATTTTCTCTTTTACCCCTAGAGAGATTTAATTTGGATAGACCTAGAAGGGAGGACTCTAAAAAAGAAGATGAGGAGAAACGGAGATATAGGCTGATTCCCAGATCATTTTCAAATTGGCTGCAAGCTTTCGCTATTATGGCTAGCGTAATCGGGGAGAAGGCCCCGGAAAATTGCTCGGCATTATTTTGTTACTTAGATGCCATAGGGGAGGCTTACAGGACCTATAGGGGACAGGGTTGGTTACGCTATGACGAACAGTTTCGTCAGCGTAAGGCTTTTAGGCCAAGTATCAGGTGGGATCACAAGGACATAGCGTTGTGGATGAGAGTTATGGTCCCGTCCCGTTTAGGTCAGACTAGCCAGCCTTTTCACGGGGGCGCCGGGAGTTCAGGGCAGTCAGGACACTCGGCGGCTTTGCAGAAGGGACTGTGTTTCGCCTTCAATGATGGCATATGCAGATTCGGGAGCAAGTGTAAATATAGGCACGAGTGTTCAACCTGCGGGGGGGTGCATAGCGCTTCAAAATGTTTCAGGGGTAACAGGCAAAAAGTTGGAGATTCAGCTGACAAAAAGGGTGACTCCGGTGCAGTGGGTCGTGATGGAGGCCTTTCTAAGTAGATACCCTGATAGGTCAGCTGCAGTTTTATTGCGCGACGGTTTTAAGGAGGGTTTCAAAATCCCTTATGTTGAGCAGGATGTTAGTTTAAAAAGAAAAAATTTGAAATCGGCGTTACAATTCCCGGAGGTCGTGTCGGAGAAGTTGAATAAGGAAGTTGCTCTGGGAAGAATGGCAGGCCCGTTTGTCGCCCCTCCGATTGCAAATCTGAGGGTGTCACCTCTTGGCGTGGTCCCTAAGAAAGAACCTAATAAATTTAGGTTAATCCATCACCTGTCATTTCCGAAGGGATCTTCGGTTAATGATGGTATTGATCCCGAGTTGAGTTCGGTGTCGTACTTATCATTCGATTCAGCGATGGAGTGGGTTAGAGCATGTGGAAAGGGGGCTAAGCTGGCTAAGACCGACATCGAAGCGGCCTTTCGTTTGTTGCCAGTTCATCCTGACAGTTTGCATTTATTGGGTTGTTTTTGGGATGGCGGCTTCTTTGTTGATCGTTGTCTTCCCATGGGTTGCTCGATTTCATGTGCTTACTTTGAGGCCTTCAGCACGTTCCTAGAATGGGTGGTGAAAGATGTGTCTGGGATACGCTCATGTTCGCACTATCTGGATGACTTTCTGTTTATAGGGCCAGCGGAATCAGCAGATTGTTCGATTTTGTTGCATACAATGGAGAGTGTGACAAAAAACTTCGGGGTGCCTTTGGCGGAGGATAAAACAGTTGGTCCGGTGACAGTGTTGAGCTTCCTAGGCATTGAAATCGACACGGTAGCAATGGAATGTAGGCTACCTGCAGACAAGGTTACCGCGTTGCGCCAAGATGTGGTTAATACGATTGGTTTGAAGAAGATAAATTTGCGCAGTTTGCAATCGTTGTTAGGGAAACTGAACTTTGTATGTAGGATCATGCCGATGGGTCGAGCGTTCTGCCGCCGCCTATCCTTGGCAACAGTAGGGGTAAAGTCCCCTTTGCATTTCATCAGGATAAAGAAAGAGTTTCGGGACGATTTGAAGATGTGGGCGGATTTTCTGGACGAGTACAATGGCAGATCTCTGTGGATTCAGCCGGTGGCAGATGCTACCTCCTTGGGCATTTTGGTGCATGTCGTTGAAATGAGTGGCTTTGGTCTTTTCTTTCATGGTAGCTGGTCAGCAGCGGCTTGGCCGGAAGAATGGAAGGAGGAGGGGTTAACAAACAACCGGCTACTGTTGCATTTGTTCCCCAGGGTAGTTGCGTTGGCCCTGTGGGGTGACAAATTGAGGAATTTGAAGATTTCTTTTCATTGTGAGCATGTTGGAACGGTGACGGCGGTAAACTCGTTGTCAGCGGCTACGCCTGCAGTAGTGAAGGTCTTGCAGCACTTGGTTTTCCTGGGTCTTAAGTTTAACTTATGGATTGTATCTGAAGTTAGCTTGTCAGCGCCTGATCCAATAGTTGTTGCTCTTTCTCAATTTCAGTGGCAGCTTTTCCGGGATTTGGCACCACAGGCGGAGAGCGCGGGCCGGGATTGTCCAGTGGAGTTGTGGAACCTGCCGCGAGGGCCGTAACAGAGTTATTTACCAAATCGCTCGCGGATTCATCTTGGTCTCATTATAATCAGGCTTGGAGCTTGTGGGAATCCTGGATGTCAAGTATGGACCAGGATATGGAGGAGGAGTATGGTTTGTTGTTGTTCTTAGGTCATCATTGGGAGGCAGGTTGGTCTGTGACACGTTTGAATAAGTTTCTGGCGGGGCTAGCCTTCAACCTTAAATGGAGGGGGGGTAAGGATATAACGAAATCCTTCTTGGTTCGGCAAGTTGTTCGGGGTTGGAAGAAAGGCTGGAAGGCTTCGGACGGTCGCCGACCCGTATCTTATGAGGTGCTCTCAGCCATTGAGCGGAAGTTGCAAGAGGTGTGTTTTTCCGAATGGGAAGTGGTTCTGTTCTGTGCAGCCTTTTCTTTGGCCTTCTTTGGGGCATTTCGGTTAGGTGAGTTGGTTAGCCCGTCCGTTAGTAAAAAAGGTATTTTGTTAAGAGAAAACGTGGATGTCGAAGGGAATAAGGTGGTAGTGTTTATTAAGGCTTCCAAAACGGACGTGTATGGGAAAGGGTGCAAAGTGGTGTTGTTCAATGTTGAAGGATCCCCGGTGTGCCCGGTGGCATCCGTGAAGAAGTACATGGCAAAGGGCGGGGTGTTAGACGAGCCATTCTTGGTGCACGAAAATGGGTCTTTCTTGTCCCGTTTTCAGTTTATTTCTGTTTTTAGGAAATGTTTGGCGGCAGCGGGCTTACCTGCAACACAATATAGTGGTCACTCCTTCAGGATCGGGGCAGCGACTGAGGCCGCTAGGTGGGGCCTTGGTGAGGATGTGGTTCGGAGAATTGGGAGGTGGGAATCTTCAAGATTCCAGTCGTATGTTCGCCCAAACCTATTGTGAGTTAGAAGCTGTGTTAAGTTAATTGTTTGTTGCCTTTCTTTCTGTGTTGCAGGGCCTGATCCGATGCTCGTCTGGATCATGGGGCATTCGTATGTTGTATGGGCTGCGTTGCGTGCTGCGGTTCGTCCGGACGGTCGTCAGTTGGGTCTTTCTCGAGAGACAGTGACTTTACGATGGATCGGTAAAAGGGGGATGGTGTGGAAGGAATGGTTACCTGAATTTCATCGTTTTGTTAGACTGGATAGAGTGCCGGAGATCGTGGTGATACATTTAGGGGGGAATGATTTGGCTAAACGGTCTTGTAGGGAGCTGATTAAGGATATCAAATTCGATATCCTGAGGTTCTGGGTCATGTTTCCAAAAGTGTTGTTGGTGTGGTCCGACATCATTCCCCGTAAAAGATGGAGAGGTGCTAGATCACACGAGGGGGTGAACAGGGCCCGGATTAAAATAAACAGGGCCATATCTCGGTTTATGGTGAGGAATGGCGCGTTGGCCGTGAGACATGTGGACTTGGAATCGGGTCAAGGAGCTTACTGGAGAGCTGATGGCGTGCACCTGAACGCGGTGGGTAATGATATGTGGTGTTTGGCTATCCGTAGTGGCATTGAATTAAGCTTGAAGGTGTGGAGGGACATGAATGGCTAAGGTGTCAGGCCATTCGTGTTCGTGGCGGGGGTGGAGGTCCTCGAAGTCGGTGGAAATGGAAAATCGTGGTTCAATGGGGTGGGGATCTTGAGAGGTCCTGGACACCCCATGAGAGAATTTAACAAGGCGCGGTACGGTTATTCCGCGTGAGGTGGATTTATGGACCCCTGGCATGGGGGTGGGTTCGGTGGACCAGGATTGGTTGTTATCTATCCCTGAGCTGGTGCTTTACGGCTGGGGGTAAGACTCATCCTGGGCTGAACATTGTGGAGTTTTTGGGATACTGAGTTTTTTATAACTTTGGGGCTTCGAGGACCGCCCCTCCTATTCTGGGTTGTCATAAAAGTTCTGTTATCTTTTATTTAATAAAATGGCTGCTGTGGCCAATTAAATCCAACATATGTCTCCGTCTGCTGTTTTGAGTACGTTAGAAGTTTATTCTTTAGATTGGGGTAATTTTTTCCAGGTCACGGAACTCACGTATACCCTATGTCATGTTCTGTCCACACAACTGCAATATGTGTCAGTGTAATATTTCCCTATAGACTTCTATTGGAGTCATTCCAAGGAACAGATCCTAGGAAGAAACATCAAGAAGAGGATGATGCCTCCATGTATAGTATGCACTTAAAGGGGACACGCACATTTATTAACCACAAGCACTTGCGGGCACTCATTGTTTGCTCTGAACTATGTCCACCTCTGTGATAATTCCTGGGATATTTAGTAAGCACGAGAGAGTGTGAAGTGCTGGATCGGGATCACAGCCGTGTCGGGACACTTGGCAGATCGCTGCTTATTATGTTCTCCTAAGGGCAGAGATTTGTGTGTGTTGAAAGCGTTCAGGTCTTTGAAAATGAAGAGTGCATGATGACAGAAGCAGCAGATAACCTGCAGTGATACAACCTGATAGCAAGGCCACTCAAGATAAGACGTGTACCCAACAAGCCACACACAAGATGTTCCCACCAGTACCAAGATTCTCTCAATTCACACTCCCCATGCACACAATTGCTCCGATACCGGCCATTACTGCCAGCACTCACTGCAAAAACAAGGTGTTCACACTGGGGAACTCATTTTATATCACTTTATACATTATACATTACATTTCTTGGACTGATCCTGAGTTACATCCTGTAGATCTTTTATTATAAAAATGAAAAACATAACAATAATAATAGCAGAAACAATACAGAAATATCAGCCGGAAAATAATCAGTACAATGAACACTGGTCGAGCCACTGATTCTCTCCTTACACACATATTATATATACAGAATAATAACTCCTTACACCTTCTATATAAAATAGCCACAAACTATACAAATATACAGTGGGTATGGAAAGTATTCAGACCCCTTTAATTTTTTCACTCTTTGTTTCATTGCAGCCATTTGGTAAATTCAGAAAAGTTAATTTTTTCTCATTAACCCCTTCATGACCCAGCCTATTTTGACCTTAAAGACCTTGCCGTTTTTTGCAATTCTGACCAGTGTCCCTTTATGAGGTAATAACTCAGGAACGCTTCAACGGATCCTAGCGGTTCTGAGATTGTTTTTTCGTGACATATTGGGCTTCATGTTAGTGGTAAATTTAGGTCAATAAATTCTGCGTTTATTTGTGATAAAAACGGAAATTTGGCGAAAATTTTGAAAATTTCGCAATTTTCACATTTTGAATTTTTATTCTGTTAAACCAGAGAGATATGTGACACAAAACAAATAATAAATAACATTTCCCACATGTTTACTTTACATCAGCACAATTTTGGAAACAACATTTTTTTTTGTTAGGAAGTTATAAGGGTTAAAATTTGACCAGCGATTTGTCATTTTTACAACGAAATTTACAAAACCATTTTTTTTAGGGACCACCTCACATTTGAAGTCAGTTTGAGGGGTCTATATGGCTGAAAATACCCAAAAGTGACACCATTCTAAAAACTGCACCCCTCAAGGTACTCAAAACCACATTCAAGAAGTTTATTAACCCTTCAGGTGCTTCACAGCAGCAGAAGCAACATGGAAGGAAAAAATGAACATTTAACTTTTTAGTCACAAAAATTATCTTTTAGCAACAATTTTTTTATTTTCCCAATGGTAAAAGGAGAAACTGAACCACGAAAGTTGTTGTCCAATTTGTCCTGAGTACGCTGATACCTCATATGTGGGGGTAAACCACTGTTTGGGCGCACGGCAGGGCTTGGAAGGGAAGGAGCGCCATTTGACTTTTTGAATCAAAAATTGGCTCCACTCTTTAGCGTACACCATGTCACGTTTGGAGAGCCCCCGTGTGCCTAAAAATTGGAGCTCCCCCACAAGTGACCCCATTTTGGAAACTAGACGCCCCAAGGAACTTATCTAGATGCATAGTGAGCACTTTGAACCCCCAGGTGCTTCACAAATTGATCCGTAAAAATGAAAAAGTACTTTTTTTTCACAAAAAAATTCTTTTCGCCTCAATTTTTTCATTTTCACATGGGCAACAGGATAAAATGGATCCTAAAATGTGTTGGGCAATTTCTCCTGAGTACACAAATACCTCACATGTGGGGGTAAACCACTGTTTGGGCACATGGTAAGGCTCGGAAGGGAAGGAGCGCCATTTGACTTTCTGAATCAAAAATTGGCTCCACTCTTTAGCGTACACCATGTCACGTTTGGAGAGCCCCCGTGTGCCTAAAAATTGGAGCTCCCCCACAAGTGACCCCATTTTGGAAACTAGACGCCCCAAGGAACTTATCTAGATGCATAGTGAGCACTTTGAACCCCCAGGTGCTTCACAAATTGATCCGTAAAAATGAAAAAGTACTTTTTTTTCACAAAAAAATTCTTTTCGCCTCAATTTTTTCATTTTCACATGGGCAACAGGATAAAATAGATCCTAAAATGTGTTGGGCAATTTCTCCTGAGTACGCCGATACCTCATATGTGGGGGTAAACCACTGTTTGGGCACATGGTAAGGCTCGGAAGGGAAGGAGCGCCATTTGACTTTTTGAATGAAAAATTATTTCCATCGTTAGCGGACACCATGTCGCGTTTGGATAGCTCCTGTGTGCCTAAACATTGGCGCTCCCCCACAAGTGACCCCATTTTGGAAACTAGACCCCCCAAGGAACTGATTTAGATGCCTAGTGAGCACTTTAAACCCTCAGGTGCTTCACAAATTGATCTGTAAAAATGAAAAAGTACTTTTTTTTCACAAAAAAATTCTTTTCGCCTCAATTTTTTCATTTTCACATGGGCAGTAGGATAAAATGGATCATAAAATTTGTTGGGCAATTTCTCCCGAGTACGCTGATACCCCATATGTGGGGGTAAACCACTGTTTGCGCGCACGGCAGGGCTCGGAAGGGATGGCATGCCATTTGGCTTTTTAAATGGAAAATTAGCTCCAATCATTAGCGGACACCATGTCACGTTTGGAGAGCCCCTGTGTGCCTAAACATTGGAGATCCCCCAGAAATGACACCATTTTGGAAACTAGACCCCCAAAGGAACTAATATAGATGTGTGGTGAGGACTTTGAACCCCCAAGTGCTTCACAGAAGTTTATAACGCAGAGCCATGAAAATAAAAAAAAAAATTATTTTCTCAAAAATGATCTTTTAGCCTGCAATTTTTTATTTTCCCAAGGGTAACAGGAGAAATTTGACCCCAAAAGTTGTTGTCCAGTTTCTCCTGAGTACGCTCATACCCCATATGTGGGGGTAAATCACTGTTTGGGCACATGCCGGGGCTCGGAAGTGAAGTAGTGACGTTTTGAAATGCAGACTTTGATGGAATGCTCTGTGGGCGTCACGTTGCGTTTGCAGAGCCCCTGATGTGGCTTAACAGTAGAAACCCCCCACAAGTGACCCCATTTTGGAAACTAGACCCCGAAAGGAACTTATCTAGATGTGTGGTGAGCACTTTGAACCCCCAAGCGCTTCATAGAAGTTTATAATGCAGAGCCGTGAAAATAATAAATACGTTTTCTTTCCTCAAAAATAATTATTTAGCCCAGAATTTTTTATTTTCCCAAGGGTTACAGGAGAAATTGGACACCAAAAGTTGTTGTCCAGTTTCTCCTGAGTACGCTGATACCCCATGAGTGGGGGTAAACCACTGTTTGGGCACACGTCGGGGCTCAGAAGGGAAGTAGTGACTTTTGAAATGCAGACTTTGATGGAATGGTCTGCAGGTGTCACGTTGCGTTTGCAGAGCCCCTGGTGTGCCTAAACAGTAGAAACCCCCACAAGTGACCCCATTTTAGAAACTAGACCCCCCAAGGAACTTATCTAGATATGTGGTGAGCACTTTGAACCCCCAAGTGCTTCACAGACGTTTACAACGCAGAGCCGTGAAAATAAAAAATCATTTTTCTTTCCTCAAAAATTATGTTTTAGCAAGCATTTTTTTAGATTCACAAGGGTAACAGGAGAAATTGGACCCCAGTAATTGTTGCGCAGTTTGTCCTGAGTATGCTGGTACCCCATATGTGGGGGTAAACCACTGTTTGGGCACACGTCGGGGCTCGGAAGTGAGGGAGCACCATTTGACTTTTTGAATACGAGATTGGCTGGAATCAATGGTGGCGCCATGTTGCGTTTGGAGACCCCTGATGTGCCTAAACAGTGGTAACCCCTCAATTCTAACTCCAACACTAACCCCCCCACACCCCTAACCCTAATCCCAACTGTAGCCACAACCCTAATTCCAACCCTAACCCTAAGGCTATGTGCCCACGTTGCGGATTCGTGTGAGATATTTCCGCACCATTTTTGAAAAATCCGCGGGTAAAAGGCACTGCGTTTTACCTGCGGATTTTCCGCGGATTTCCAGTGTTTTTTGTGCGGATTTCACCTGCGGATTCCTATTGAGGAACAGGTGTAAAACGCTGCGGAATCCGCACAAAGAATTGACATGCTGCGGAAAATACAACGCAGCGTTTCCGCGCGGTATTTTCCGCACCATGGGCACAGCGGATTTGGTTTTTCATATGTTTACATGGTACTGTAAACCTGATGGAACACTGCTGCGAATCCACAGCGGCCAATCCGCAGCCAAATCCGCACCGTGTGCACATAGCCTAATTCTAAAGGTATGTGCACACGCTGCGGAAAACGCTGCGGATCCGCAGCAGTTTCCCATGAGTTTACAGTTTAATGTAAACCTACGGGAAACAAAAATCGCTGTACACATGCTGCGGAAAAACTGCACGGAAACGCAGCGGTTTACATTCCGCAGCATGTCACTTCTTTGTGCGGATTCCGCAGCGGTTTTACAACTGCTCCAATAGAAAATTGCAGTTGTAAAACCGCAGTGAAATGCGCAGAAAAAAACGCGGTAAATCCGCCATAAATCCGCAGCGGTTTAGCACTGCGGATTTATCAAATCCGCAGCGGAAAAATCCGCAGAGGACCAGAATACGTGTGCACATACCGAAACCCTAGCCCTAACCCTAACCCTACCCCTAACCCTACCCCTAGCCCTAACCCTAGCCCTAACCCTAGCCCTAACCCTAGCCCTAACCCTAACCCTACCCCTAACCCTAACCCTACCCCTACCCCTAATCCTACCCCTAACCCTAACCCTACCCCTAACCCTACCCCTAACCCTACCCCTAACCCTACCCCTAACCCTAACCCTAACCCTATTCTAACATTAGTGGAAAAAAAAATTTCTTTATTTTTTTATTGTCCCTACCTATGGGGGTGACAAAGGGGGGGGGGGGTCATTTATTATTTTTTTTATTTTGATCACTGAGATATAATCTATCTCAGTGATCAAAATGCACTTTGGAACGAATCTGCCGGCCGGCAGATTCGGCGGGCGCACTGCGCATGCGCCCGCCATTTTGGAAGATGGCGGCGCCCAGGGAGAAGACGGACGGGACCCCGGCTGGATCGGTAAGTATGATGGGGTGGGGGGGGGACCACGGGGGGGGGGGATCGGAGCACGGGGGGGGGAATCGGAGCGCGGGAGGGGTGGAACGGAGCACGGGGGGCGTGGAACGGAGCACGGGGGGGCTGGAATGGAGCACGGGGGGGTGGAACGGAGCACCGGGGGGGTGGATCGGAGTGCAGGGGGGGTGATTGGAGCACGGGGGGGGTGATTGGAGCACGGGGGGAGCGGACAAGAGCACGGGGGGGAGCGGAGCCCTGTACTGAGGGAAGCCGGAGCAGTGTACCGGCCAGATCGGGGGGCTGGGGGGGCGATCGGTGGGGTGGGGTGGGGGCACATTAGTATTTCCAGCCATGGCCGATGATATTTCAGCATCGGCCATGGCTGGATTGTAATATTTCACCAGTTATAATAGGTGAAATATTACAAATCGCTCTGATTGGCAGTTTCACTTTCAACAGCCAATCAGAGCGATCGTAGCCACGAGGGGGTGAAGCCACCCCCCCTGGGCTAAACTACCACTCCCCCTGTCCCTGCAGATCGGGTGAAATGGGAGTTAACCCTTTCACCCGATCTGCAGGGACGCGATCTTTCCATGACGCCACATAGGCGTCATTGGTCGGATTGGCACCGACTTTCATGACGCCTACGTGGCGTCATGGGTCGGGAAGGGGTTAATGTACACTGTGCACCCCATCTTGACTGAAAAAAACAGAAATGTAGACATTTTTGCACATTTATTAAAAAAGAAAAACTGAAACGTCACATGGTCATAAGTATTCAGACCCTTTGCTCAGTATTGAGTAGTGGCGCGCCCTACCAGGGCGGCGGGGTAATCTGTACCAGGTCTGGTCACTCTTAAAGGGCATGTCACGTGGCTGCGACCCGGTCCGTGGCCCTGGACGTCCAATTAAAGGGGAACGGTCTTTTAAGGGGAATTGTGGTAAAGTTTGTCATGATGCCACCTGTTGTGCTCGGTCAATAGGGGGACCGACGCTGCTTTTAAAGGGCTCCTCTGGGGGATGTTGTTGCAGCAATGATGGTGACGCTTCCCACAGGTCAAGCGGGGTCCCCAGGGCTCCCAAGGTGTGTGGGCCAGATGGTATAAGCCGACGAATAAGGAGAGGACACAAGTTGTACATTCTTTACCTGGTTTACTGTAGATGTAACAGGCCTCATTCCTGGGTACCAGGTACAGGTGTAGTTAGGGTCCGGCCGGCTTGGAGGCAATTGGGGAATCCCTCTCCCAGGTGAGGTCCGTAAGCCTTTCCAACTAGCGCTGTCCTATGAGGTCCCTGCTGCTTGAAGCTGTTTAGCAAAGTCCTCTTTTCCCCCTGTCCTAAGATAGGTACCTGCATGATGGGCAGCTTGAGCCGTTTTACAGGGACTCTATCATGCCCCTGGCTCTTCAGGTGCTGCTGTGTCTCTGGTGTGGTGTGGGCCAATCACATAAAGTTCTTAGTCCTCCGGTTCTGCCAAGTGTCATACAATTCCACTAAGGCCTCGGGCTCCCGCTACCCGGCTGCTGCGCTGTGGCTCTGAGGGTGTCCTGCCGCTGTTCCCCTGCTGAGCCCTGTTCCACTCCCGTGCCCCTTTCCTCTGTGCTCCACTGCACTTCACCCTTCAGGTTCCTGGAGCTGCAGCAATTCACTGGCTGCACGGCTCTGGCTGTCTACTCCACGTCTCTCCTAGACGTATGCTCTCTTTGGTCTCTCAGGACTAACTCTCTAACTCCTCCTCCAGGCCAGAGCAATAAAGTTGGGGGACGCTCCCCTGAATCTGGGTTCAAAGCTCCCCCTTCTGGCCTGGATTCAGAATGTGGTGCATGTGTGTGCTTACCTGGTAAACAGGACCCCATTGCCTTCAAGCATGATATTGCCCTCCCCGAAAGGAAGGCAACATCACTGTAACAACCGGTCCCCTGGGGTGTTACAGTAGAAGCCCCCTTTTGAGCTAATACAGCCATAAGTCTTCTTGGGAATAATGCAGCAAGATTTTATTACCTGGATTTTGGGATCCTCTGCTATTCTTCCTTGCAGATCCAATCCAGTTCCATCAGGTTGGATGGTGAACTTTGGTGGACAGCCATTTTCAGGTCTCTTCAGATATGCTCGATTGGGTTTAGGTCAGGGCTCTGGCTGACAAGTTAGGAATGGTCAGAGTTGTTCTGAATCCACTCTTTTTTTATTTTAGCTGTGTGCTTAGGGTCATTGTCTTGTGGGAAGGTGAACCTTCGGCCAAGTCTGGGGTCCAGAGTACTCTGGAAGAGGTTTTCATCCAGGATATCTGTACTTGGCCGCATTCATGTTTCAATCAATGACAACCAGTAGTCCTGTCCCTCCAGCTGAAAAACACCCCCACCCCCATGTCATGATGCTGCCACCACCAAGTTTCACAGTTGGGGTTGTATTGGGCAGGTGATGAGCAGTGCCTGGTTTTCTCCTCACATACCGCTTAGAATTATCACCAAAAAGGTCTATCTTAGTCTCATCAGAGCAGAGAATCTTATTTCTCAAAGTCTGGGAGTCCTTTATGTGTTTTTTAGCAAACTCTATGCAGGCTTTCATATGTCTTGCACTGAGGAGAGGCTTCCGTCGGGCCACTCTGCCATAAAGGCCCGACTGGTGGAGGGCTGGAGTGATAGTTGACTTTGTGGAACTTTCTCCCACCTCCCTACTGCATCTCTGGAGCTCAGCAACAGTGATCTTGGGGTTCTTCTTTACCTCTCTCACCATGGCTCTTCTCGAAAGATTGCTCAGTTTGGCTGGATGGCCAGGTCTAGGAAGACTTCTGGTGGTCCCAAACTTTTTCCATTTAAGGATTATGGAGACCACTGTGATCTAAGGAACCTTGAGCACTGCAGAAATTCTGTTGTAACCTTGGCCAGATCTGTGCCTTGCCACAATTCTGTCTCTGAGCTCCTTGGCCAGATCTTTTGACCTCATGATGTTACTATGTTACTATTTGCTTGCCTGAGGAGGTGGTGATGGTGAACTCAGTCGAGGGGTTCAAGAGAGGCCTAGATGTCTTCCTGGAGCAGAACAATATTGTGTCATACAATTATTAGGTTCTGTAGAAGGACGTAAATCTGGGGATTTATTATGATGGAATATAGGCTGAACTGGATGGACAAATGTCTTTTTTCGGTCTTACTAACTATGTTACTATGTTACTAACCACCCTACACTCAAGCAGACCATTCCCAACCCCTGCACTGACCTGAGAGCTGGTCCTTCATCTCATGCCTCATGCCCAACGTATATAGGCCAGATCAGGCAGTGCCAGTTTTTCATTTTTTCCCCTCCTGCCTGTTTATCATTTTTTCTGATACCTGCCAATATCTATACACACAGGATTACCTGATTTGGCATTTTGTGCACTTATGTGCTTGTGTTATTAACCAGAGGTATCTTGTATAGGTGGGACAGTATATTTTGTATTTACTATTACTGTTCTCACTTGTCTTCTATTTTTGGTATCACTCATAGTGATGTCTTACCCCATAGGCTACATCACTTAATACCATTATAGTTTTTTTGGGGGTTGCATTATATGTTTTTGTTATTGTCATATTAGTATTTTACCTGGTTTAGAATAAAGGTTAAGTTTTAATTCCTACTAGAGCTGTGTTCCAAGTATATTGGTAGGATCTTGTTGGATGTATCCAAGTGGATTTATAGATTATTGCTTTTTTTACATTCTACTATTCAAGGATATGGCAGGTTTTCTATCTGTTGGGCTAAATACTGACACCTGGCTATCAGAGGTGAAAGAAGTCTTCTCAGAGCAAACCTTCACACAGAAAAAATATCTTCCCTCCTTCAATACAGCCTTTAGAGAGCTCCAACAAGTATATAGAGACCAGATCACCTCCTGGTGGGAGGTACAGAGCTTGGAGAGCTATCTGAAGGCTAGAATTGTTCCAAGGGGTCTCAGGATTAATTTGTCGGCTGGCAGTAGACATAAAAACTCTGCATTCATTCATAAGTGGGAGAGAGAGGCGACGGAGAGCTCCTTACGTTTTATGCAACTATTACTAGAAGAGGAGAAGGTCACATTAGCCACTCTTAGTGACAAACTCAAAGAGCATATAGATATTACAAAAAGCTTTAGTAAGGAAACGGACTTTGTCATTAAAGAAAATAAACTCCAGACACATATTGAGCGCTTCCAATACCACCTTAAGGAGAGGAAGCACCGCCAATACTTGAGAGATATTCAGGATTTTAAAGACAACAAGGCATATCTAGTCTTGACTCCGAGAGTCACTCCACCTGATAGAGAGACAGAATTATCATCTACTGATACGGACTTCTCTGAATCCGATAATAGATCTAGACCTTATAAGGGTAAAAATCGGGGGAGGGGCAGAGGCCGTGGCGCCCGGGTGGCCACTGACAGAGGAGACAATACACAAAGTGGTGGTTTTTTAGATCAGGCTTACCCCCTACGAAATCGACAAGCTCAGGGGCGGAAACAATAAATATGTCCCCTTCTGACTGTGCCTCGCCTAGCGTCTCTCCTTCTATTCAGTCTGGCTCTGATATACAAGTCATCAATTTGTCTGACCAACACATTGATGACTGGGAAATGACGGTCTTACGTAAGGGGCTCTCTTTTGTTCCTAGTACTGATTTTGACTTATTTAGGGCGGTAAAAGATCTTAATTTGTTTTTGCGGAAACTGAGATGGAAAATTTTTTTCCATAAGCAAGATTCCCGTTTATGTTCTGACCTGGGCATTCCGATAGACATGTTATCCGATGTCAGACTTTTGAACAGTATTGGCGACACTGAACCTAATGCTCAGGGCCTGGGACCCTTTACACAGCTAAAAGAAAAAAGTACCAAAATGCCACCTAACAGGGCCGGCTCCAGGTTTTCGAGGGCCCCGGGCGAAAGAGTCTCAGTGGGCCCCCCCCCCTTTAACACATACCCCGATTTATGATGCACAGATACGGCAGAGAAATGTATAGTACAATGCCAGATTTCACTTCTTACATGAGTGACAGCTATTGTAGATTCTGCAGTGTATATATACAGGAGGAAAGGCTCTGTGCAGTGTATATATACAGGAGAGGTGCTGTGCAGTGTATATATACAGGAGGAAAGGTGCTGTGCAGTGTATATATACAGGAGAGGTGCTTTTCTGTTTTGAGTTTTTCTATGAAACAAAGACTTTTCTACATAAACAACGTTGTTTGGTTTTGTGGCCCCAACAGATCTGTGCTACAAAGTAACAGGCGGCTCGGGCATTAATGAGGGACCTGATGCTGAATCCTTTCCACAAACCCTAATGACCCAATTAGTGCCCCGTCATTAGAAGCTCATTAAACGCCTCCCTGTCCCGAGCAGTCATGTACAGTATGGGGGGATCCTGCAGCCACCCCCTGACTGCTCCATACCATACACTGCCCTCTGTCGCGGTCACTATTATCCTGTGCATTTCTCCTTCATCGTTACCCCATGTTACACTTGTCACCCCCCACTACAGAGTAGCAGGGCAGCCAATGTCACCCCCTCCCGGACCCTAATGGCAGAAGGAAATGTCTGCTCCTCTATTGGGTTGGAACCTGATTTAATCAAGGAATAATGTGGATTTGTTGCCGGTGGCTGCAGGGGAAGAGTTAAGTGATGCCATGTCCGTGGTGGGAGCAGTGGCAGCTGCTGGGAACTGGACAGACACAACCAATGTTGCTGTGACTGCACAGTGTGATGTGGAGGAGAGAAGCTGAGACTCCGGAGCAGAAATCACCCACATGCCAGCACTGGGCAGAGTCCCTCCAGTCACCAGCCTGGGGCCACGGGGCCCCAACCTACAGCCCACAGCTCAGATTTATCCATAGCAGCAGCTCCCCTTCCTCCTGGCATCTGGTTAACCCCATTTATGCGGGTCGGATTGTTATCTTTAAGGTTTAGCAATAACCTTCATACAGATGGGAAGGGGTTAAGCTTCTTCCTACCCCACTGGTGCAGGTTTGGTGCAGCATGCATGTATTCTGGGAGAGCTGGGTGGCTACAGGCTGCAGACTGCACCCCACCAGCTGCTCCTCCAGACATCACCCACATTTTTAGGCAGCAGAGACAGACAGCAGCAGACTGAGCCACAACTGCAACCACTGCTGAATACCATAACACTCACTGGGGCACGGGTAGGACGGAGCTCCTTGGGTAGGACGGAGCTCCTCGGAATCTGCCTGATAAACTTCAGCACTGTCTGCAGCCACCCAGGGGGGAGAGCAGAGAACTGCTCTCTCCGCCCACAGACAGTCACACTGGCTGCCTTCTGTTAACCCCTATGTGTGCCTGCCTGGCTGCACTGACTGAGTGAGAAGATGCTTGTGTCAGAGCTGGCACATAGGGGTTAAGAGAACGCAGCCAGCAGTGACTTTGTGGGGGGAGAGAGCATGTTATCTCCTGCTCTGCTCTCCCAGCTGTATCTATGACAGCATGAGTGGGCCCCCCCCTCTCCCCAGGGCCCCGGCATTTGCCCGCTGTGCCGGGTGCTGACGCCGGCCCTGCCACCTAATATGGGTGACCTTTCAGCAATTGATATATTTTCGAATCTTGTAACTACAGAGCTGAGGGAACTCTCTTTAAGTCACATACAAAGTAACTACAACTGTTCGAGACAGGAAATGGAAGCCATAAAAAGGTTGGAACAAAATACCAACATAGTGATTAAGCCCTCCGACAAGGGGGGCAATGTTGTCATACTTGGAACCAGGGACTATCAAGAGATGTGTCAGTCTATTTTGACAGATAGAACCACATATGAAATCCTCCCGCATAATCCCACAAATGAATATCGTGCTGAACTAATAACAATCTTACAGGAAGGTCTAAATGATGGGATCATCAACAAGACAGAATTTGATTACATCCTTCCTAAAAATCCGGTCACCGCCACATTTTACGGCCTGCCCAAGGTACATAAGGGCCTACACCCTCTCAGGGGTAGGCCCATTGTATCGGGGGTAGGCAGTCTGTGTCAAAATGCAGGTATTTACCTGGATCGTATTCTGTCTCCCTTTGTCTCGGCTCTGCAGTCTTTTGTTAAAGACACCCCAGACTTGTTGCGGCGTTTGGAGGGCCTCACTATTGGCTTAGAATCATCTCTTGCCAGCATTGATGTGGAGGCTCTTTATTCTTCTATTCCCCACGACAGAGGCCTGGAGGCAGTACAGTACTTCCTCAACACCAGGGGTCAACAACATCACCAACATAATTGTTTTGTGCTTAAGCTCCTCCGGTTCTGTCTGACACATAATTATTTTGTCTTTGATGGGCGTACCTACCACCAGCTGAGGGGGACGGCCATGGGGAGCCCCTGTTCCCCGGCCTACGCCAACCTCTTCCTCGGCTGGTGGGAGGAGACACTGGTCTTGGGTGAGGACCTTGAGGAAAGTGATTCGTCTTTGTATCGTGTATCCGAATTATGTACACGATACATTGACGACATTCTGATTGTCTGGCGGGGCACGGAGGAGGAATTTACTACGTTTGTGGCTTCACTAAACCATAATGACATTGGCCTCTCTTTTACATCGGTCTTTGATGCCTGCTCTTTGCCGTTTTTGGACATCCTGATTACAAAGGGTGGGGGTGGAGAACTACTGACCTCCACATTCAGAAAGCCTACAGCCACTAACTCGCTCCTACACTGGGATAGTCACCACCCGGTGCATCTAAAAAGGGGGATCCCAAAAGGGCAATATCTCCGGGTTCGGAGAAATTGCTCCGATAATCGTGTCTTCGAGACACAATCCCAGGAATTGAGAGAGCGTTTTTTGGCAAGAGGCTATCCTCAGGGTGTCCTAAGTAAGGCATACCATGAAGCAAAGAGGAGGGACCGTGTTGAATTGTTGAATCCTGCCCCCAAAAAACAGGATGATACCTCGGTCCGTTTCATCACCACTTATGATAATGAGGCCAGTCGAGTAAGGGACATCCTCAGTAGACATTGGTCTATCCTTCAGATGGACCCAGATATCTCTGAACATCTGGGGGATGCTCCCACAATCACTTATAAAAAATCTAGATCGCTACAAGACAGAATTGTCCATAGCCACTTTACTAATCCCTCCAGTGATATGTGGCTCAAGAGTAATGTTGTGGGGTGCTACAAGTGTGGGCACTGTACGGCATGCCAGTATGTTGATAACACCAAATCCTTTGTCAGTAATGTAACTGGCAAGGAGTATTCCATCAAACAGTTTATTAATTGTAGCACCAAAGGGGTCATTTATAGGGCCTCTTGTACTTGTGGGATGGAATATATAGGCAAAACATTTAGAGAGTTCAAAAAGCGTATTGGGGAACACGTGGGTGACGTGTCTCATAATAGAGACACATCTGTGTCCCGACACATTAACCAGCTGCATAATGGAGAAATCAAGAATTTACGTTTCATGGCAATTGAAAAGGTTACTAAGCCTGTTAGAGGAGGCAACTGGGATCAGTTGCTTCTCCAGAAGGAGGTGAAGTGGATTTTTTTATTTAAATACCGTCTCACCTTATGGCCTTAATGACCAAATCAATTATGGTTGCTTTCTGTGAAGACTTTTTGTTTTAGTGTTTCCTCTTGTCGTTAATCTAGGTGTCAGTGTACATGTTTTTTGTGCCCTTCCAAAATCCTTTGTTTTCTGTCCCCCCTTATTTATTTGTATAAGTATTGTCTGTTATCATCATTTACACCCCTCGCCTTGTTTCTCTTGTGGGGTTATTTTTGTGAGCAAGTCTGTAGTTGGGGTATGTTCTCTGTCTAATTTGTTCTATTTTACACATTTAAGCACATATTGCCAACCTGGTATAGTTCAATCAGATATTGCACTTATGCGCTTTCATCGTAGAGTAGCTACGTTTGTACTTTTTTTTTGGGTCTCGGTTAATTACGTCAGGGCACTTGATTAGTGCATATTAGTGACGTTGAGGTATCCCCATGATAGGTATATACTGATGGAGTGGTGGTGCTTAATGAATTAATTGTTTCCACCCATATCTTCTATGCCTGTTTGGCGATTGTGTAAAATAAGAGCTTCGGTAACGCTGCGGCATCTTTGGTTAAAATCATTTTCTGTCTATGCGCGCCATAGCGCAGGGCAGTGTCTTGATAATTTAGCAACCCTTGCTTCCGTTCTATCGGGAAGCTTTGGTTGCTTTAGCGCTGGTCAGTGTACCCCGGTAATTATAATCTCTATTTTCCTTTATGACAGGTATATATGGTAGTAATGGTGGTGCTTTAATTACTAATTTTTTCCACCCTTATTTATTTTTTGGCGTTTGTGCAAAGCAAGAGGTTCCCTGCAGCATGGGGGTGCCCCGATAAAATCGGTAGAATGGTGGCGCTTATATAATCGATTTTTTCAACCTATACCTACTATGATTTGTTGATTATGTATAATAAGAGGGTGCCGGCAGTTTTGTGGTGTTTTGATTAAAATCATCCTTGGTATGTCCTTAGTGCGTCTCTGCGCGGGGCAGCGTCCTGGTAACCCAGCAACCATCTCTTCCGGTTCATCGGTAAGCTTCTGGGTTCCGGCGCGTCCTAGCGCTTGTTAGCGCCTTTGTATCCAGGCAACCGCAACTTCCGCTTTGACCGGAAGTCCTTAGCGCGTCTCTGCGCGGGGCAGCGTCCTGGTAACCCAGCAACCATAACTTTCGGTTCATCGGTAAGCTTCTGGGTTCTGGCGCGTCCTAGCGCTTGTTAGCGCCTTTGTATCCAGGCAACCGCAACTTCCGCTTTGACCGGAAGTCTTTTTCTCGTGCGCTCTCATTGCATTATGGCACATACATACCCGATCAGTACTTTACAGGTACTATTGAATACAGTATTTTGCGGCTCTCATTGCCGTTGGGTCTCTCTTGTTTACTGGCTTAGCACATATCGCTGTATTAAGGATTTGCTCGATTTTATTTACATCACATGCTTTGTGGTCAGCATGTGATTGGTTAATCATGCCTCTCACACAATTATTTAAATGGATGTAGAACTCCCCCCACCTCTCCTCAGTCTAACATGGAGGGTGGCAGGTCTCTTTGTCCTTTGTTATAGCACCTATGCACCTTAGCTCCCAGGCAGGCTGGTCCCCTGATGATTTCGCCTGCGAGGAAACGCGTCGGGACAGTAGGGAGAGTGCAGGGCATGATATTGCTCAGGGGTAGTTGTGGACTGCCCTTGTAAGGGCGAGAGCTCGGGCACGTAGGTCACAGCTAGCCTTTTTAGGGTCTGACAGGGTATTGTCTCCCTACAGCACTGATTTATGGATTTCTCCAGTCTGTGAAACCATGGGCTACACCTACCTGAGCAACGGCATTCGGTGAGATCGTTCTTGTTCTTATATGTATGTTTCACATGATTTTCACCTCATTTGCTTTATTCCCCTCCTGCCTGTTTATCATTTTTTCTGATACCTGCCAATATCTATACACACAGGATTACCTGATTTGGCATTTTGTGCACTTATGTGCTTGTGTTATTAACCAGAGGTATCTTGTATAGGTGGGACAGTATATTTTGTATTTACTATTACTGTTCTCACTTGTCTTCTATTTTTGGTATCACTCATAGTGATGTCTTACCCCATAGGCTACATCACTTAATACCATTATAGTTTTTTTGGGGGTTGCATTATATGTTTTTGTTATTGTCATATTAGTATTTTACCTGGTTTAGAATAAAGGTTAAGTTTTAATTCCTACTAGAGCTGTGTTCCAAGTATATTGGTAGGATCTTGTTGGATATATCCAAGTGGATTTATAGATTATTGCTTTTTTTACAGTGCCAGTTTTTCACCCAAACACCCCAGTGTCCAATAGTCCAACAAGATGAACCCACCTCCCTACTTTTCCCACCACCCAATCTAACACCTACACCCAGATCTATATCCCTATATACAATATATACAGATACGAACACTACAATAACCACAAATCACAAAGCCCAAGTTTGGCCCTTGCAGCCGTACATCACTGTATACCAATCAAACAAGCAAAAATCTACAGTGTTAGCAGCAGCCCACCCCCAGGAAAGGAGATGTCCAGACTAGGGCACACTAAAAAGAAAAGCCCGTCCAGAGGAGAGCGGTTCTTTGTGTGCCCAGTCTCTCATTCTCCAGAGAGCGCACCTTCACAAGGTCACCGAGTATGGTCCTAAACACATTGTCCACTGGGAGGATTTTCGGTTGCGTCAATACTTAGCACTGTGCGTTCCACGTGTGATACCTAACCACTGTGCTAACTAGAAATAAGGTGCTGGGGTCCTGACCACAAAGATCTCCGAATGCTCTACAGGCCCACCATGCATAGGAGAGACCGGCCCGCCGAGACCAGCCAATGGAGGCGCCCACCCTGTTGGATTCCTCTGTGTTAAAAGGACAACAAAGCAGGACGTGGGCCATGCTTTCCAGCACGGTACCACAATGCTCCCGAGGACAGTTCCTGTCCTCAGAGCTCATACACTTCAGATTGTTCCACACACACACAGTTTCCCATGGAAGCAACGCCAAGCCAAGTACCAAACTTCGAGGGGATCCTGGTTAGAATTCAGAAGATGCAAACCCACCCCAAGATCCTGACTTGGGCAATCCCTGAGCGTCAGAGGCCTCTGGAAATGTGTCAACAGAACCCTTGGCAGAGTCCTGATCTCCCACATTTCCAGACCCCACCGGCCAGTTACCTTGAGAACTGGCAACTGGCCGGTGAGGTAGCGTAAGTCGGAAGATGTCGGTGTGGTGTGCAAAGATCCTTGACTGTATGTTTTGATAAGGCTTATCCTTTCCCTTAAGGTCAAAGACCAACCCTTCCATTGGTTCAACTTCTGAGTGGAGATCTCTAGCCTGCTGTCCCAATTTTGTTTGGGGTAATCCACCTGGCCAAATTCAATGCCAAGGACTTTTGCACAGACCTTGGGTCCTGGAAGGGTTTCTGGGAGATCACATCCAGGATCTCCTCCTCCTAGCCAGAGACTCCCACACTTATCCGGTTTATCTTGGCCTTTGATGCCTCCAAGTAACGATCTACCTCTGACATCAGCCACTCAGTCTCCTCATGATAGGAAACAAAAACAGTGACATGATCGGCATATGACCACCAACCTCGGAGTGGCTTCCGGTGCTGCTTGGTCCACCTCAATCCTGGCCAATGGTCCACGTTCCACCCTCCTAAGGATTGGGTCAATCAAAAACGTGTACAGCAGCGGGCTCAAGGGTCAACCCTGGTGAACATCAGACCCAACCTCAAAAGAGCTACCAATCCCACTGTTCACAAGTGAGGATCTCTCTGCTCCAGCGTACAAAGTCTTAAGCCAATCAACAAACTCCCCCCGACAGGCCATATCTCAGAAGTACAGACCAGAGGTACTCATAATTAATTGGATCAAATGCTTTTGCCTGGTCCAGTATTTACCCCACCCAGTGACCAGCCCTACCATGCTCCAATGCCTCTTGGACACAAAGCACAGCACTAAATGTACTGCGGCATAGAACAGAGCAATGCTGGGCCCCTGAAAGGAGTCGGGATGTAAGTTTCGTAGAGAACATAGAAGGCTAGCACTCGACTGGTGTGAGTTTGACGGTGCTAGTGAACTAAGCCAATGGTCCCATAAACACCTAGTTTACCATATACACCTATTTTAGGGATTACTTCTTAGTACTATTATAATATAATATATAGCTCTCTCCATTAGCCATATGTGTTGAAATACAACTGTACATACTTTTTGCTATTGTCAATTACTCATTACCCCTTGTCACTTCTGAACAGGATCATACACTCCTTATCTTTGCTGATCACCTCAGCGATACTGCACATTCATTCGTGCAAGAACTGTCCAGACAGGGTATGTGTATTTGGTCTACCTTTCCCCAGTAATTTAGTTGTACATCATGCCTCTACTAACCAGTCTCTCCATGCAACGTTCTGCTATGCTTGTATGCCGTGCCGAAATATACGGTACTCATATCTTTAGATATAACTGTTTGACAATTTCCCTGACATGTTTTCTAAACTGTATATAAACTTCTGCAAATTATATATATATATATTTGCATTTGTATATATTCATTGTTTATTTCTCTGTTTGTTTGCAGCGATATTGTGAACAAGGCCACGTGTTGGCCGAAACGTTTCATTTGCCTATCGCTCCACTACTTCAATATTATTTGAATAAACTTTTCACTTGAATCAAGTATTCTTCTTGGTACGAGTGCAGTGATTATATAGTTCTATGGGATGTAAGTTTCAACAGCCAAATAAAGAGCACCTTTGCCAAAACCTTCCTGTCTGCATTGAAAAATGCTATGGTACACCAATTCTCTACTCAAGATGAGTCCTTACCCTTTGACAAGATGATTGTCTTCGGCAGAGTGACCGAGGAAAGACACTCATTGAATACCTCGGTCAAGAGGGGAACCAAGGCGTCCTTAAAGGTCTTATAGAATTCAGACATCTTTCAGTTTCCGTAAAACCAAAGATGCGTGTCTTTTTCCAAAGATTTCACTCTGGAGATTTCCTTGCAGCCACCTCCAGCTGAGACAAGATGCTCGAGTTTCCTCCTCAGACCTTCATACAGACGAAACCTGTATGAAGACTACTGAGGCTTGAGAACTGGTGGAAGAATCTCACCACCCTTTTCTTGAACATTTCCCACCACTCTGTCTTACAACTGCAAAGATCCAATAAGGGTACCTGGCTCTGAGGAAAATCCTCAAAGGACTGTCTTATGTTCGCTTCTTTCAAGAGAGACGAATTGAGCCTCCAAAAGCCTCTTCCCATCCAGGGATCCAGGGGGTCTCTGTACCATTCAGAGAAAACAAAATTATACAGATGGCTTTCTTCTTCCCACTTTCCTTCTTATCTCCAGCCTCAGAGGAGGAATCCTTTCCCCGGTTTAATGACACAGATGTGTACATTTCCACAATTCTTCTTCTTTTTTCATTCTCGTCTCCACTCTATGGGCCAGTCCCTCCCCCCAAGGACCTTGCATCCCCAGAAGAAGTAGACTCAGCGCCCAGTGTAAGCCCTGCCAAAGCCAGAACCTCACCCTCTGCCTCCTCCAGAGGAAGAGATGTTTTCAAGGGCTTGAAAGCAGTTAGAAAGACAAACTAGAGCGGAGTTAATTTTACCCTCCTTAGGTACCTTGGTCAGAGCATGAGAAGATGTTTATCTCCCTTTTTTATCTTCTTTTTGGTGCCAAGCTGACGCTTGTCCTCTAGTCACTGCCTACTAGCCTCATCTATACTTTCATAATAGGAGGATTTTGAAGAAGTGGTGCTTTCCTCCCTGTGGATCTTCCTGATCTCATCATCCTTTGGGTTTTCTCTTTTCTGGGTCACGATTGCATTAGTGAAGGAGCGAGGACAACGGCTGAATGTGACATAATTCATCACACAGGTGGAACCTAATTTCTACACAAGATGCAGCAAGATTTCCGACATCCCCACACAATGCATATTTTTGCACAATGCAGTTTGCACAGAAGTGTGTGGGGTCGTTGCACCTATGACAGAGCTTTGGCTGACTCTGGCTGAAGACCAGGATACGATCCCTAACCAGGAAAGGAGATGATGGAATGTGTGCAACTGTACTACCTGAACACTTAAGTTTTACTATAAATGTCCAGATACCAAACTCGTTGCTGTTTTTCTTTGGCATCATTCTCTACAACCTCTCCATACCAACCAAGCCATGTCATAAAAAGAAAATTACTCATTACAAATCATCATGGTCACTTTCTTGACTTGTTTTTGGCAAGACACCGCCTGAAAGGCAAAGTCTTGCCAGCTGGGCTAATTTTTTGCCAACTCATAATTCGACCAGAAGTTCTCAAGCCTCTCTGGCAGAGCAGAGATGACATCAAACTCCGGCGTGGAATAGGAATGTGTCGAGGCGTACATGTCAATTACCGTGAAGCCCATCCTCAGCAGGAGCTCCACAACTTTAGACCTTGGAGGACACGCATCACTGCCCCTGCACATTCCTACACACACTGCCTGGCTCGGCTGTTGGGAGGACCACACTGTATTCCCCACTTTACGCTCTCAGAAGGCCCCGAGGTCATAGATAGATCATAGATAGATCATCCTCTCAACTGTCTATTATTTGTGATCTCTCCACCTTCTTTAGAACCTCCAGGAGACGCGGCTGTAACATGCTGTCCCCAGAACACGAACTCGAGGAGGAGCATGCCTTTATTTTCCCGGGAGGTGACATCGGCATAACTCCTTATGGGCACTGCCACCATCGGTTGGGCAACCGAACCAGTGACTACATCAGCCCCAACATCCTTACCACCCACCTGTATGACATTTTAACCAGCATTATCAGGCACAAGAGGCTTGGCCACCACCACAGAATTGGAGACAACCTTACCCCTGATCTTACATGTGTTAGCCACTTAATCAATTGTTGATTTATGTTGCTTCCTGTTTAGTACCAGGTGCTTCTGATCTCTAGGTGCTGTGAGGCACCACTGATCCTTAGCATCAGGATATTCCTGACCAGTGCTACCAACACAAAATAACGCTTTGGTGGGAGGACCAGAACTCTCAGTCCCGCCAGCCCTCTCACACTGCCTCCACTTCTTAACCAAGTCATCAGCGGAAACAGCATTCAGATGTGCCAAGGCTACCGAATCTGCCCTTGACATCCGGCTGCTCCCCCCTCCCACTGAGGAGCATACCATAGTATCGAGGCCTAACCAAATGCCCGCTGCCAAGTCGCTCTAACTGTTCAGCCTCTTGGTTGATGTCTTTTCTGCTATGTCTCCTCTACTACAAGCAGAAACGGAGCTCTGCGACTCATTACATTGCCTTTGCACCAGATCCACAGCAGAACGTGGGCTGGGCGATGGGGCTTATACAGCGAGCTGACCCTCCAGCCGACTCAGGAGGTACTGGGAGCCAGGCATTCATGTAGCTTACTACTTCCTGCAGCTTTGGCTTTGTCTTCTTAGCCTGTTTCTTCTGGCCCCCAGATGCCTCTTCTGGTAGATCATTACCAAGGTGGAAGTTCTGAAGGCACACTGGGGACTCGAGGAGCTTTATCTCTGCCATTAGCACCTCTCCCTGGCCACTGTTGTCACTGTCCTCCCTAGCTTGTGTGCTTGTGCAGCACACCTCCTCCAGGAGCCTTCTGATGGTTTTGCTAGCTTCTTCATACTCACGGAGTTGGCTCATGACCCTGGAACCATCGGTGGAAACAGACTCCCTAACCTTCATCAGCAGGGCTGCCACTAGAAATTTTGGGGCCCCATACTGGCAAATTTTTTGGGGCCCCCTTGAGAGTCCACCCAGGCTCCACCCCAGCCCAGCCTCCACGCTCCACCCCATCGGACTGTCCACAGTCCCACCGCTCTCTCTTGGAAAAACTCCACTTTTCACCTATCACACATTAACAATTCCAGTCACCAGATCACACATATAGCCGGCAGCTTTTGCTTTGGCCAAAAGATTTTTTAAGCCGTCACCATAACAAGGTAGACACTTTTGGCCGGGCCCTACTCTGCTATAACCTATTAAATATTTGTTAAAATATGCAATACAATTTAGTTATATTTTTATTTATTTTTCAATTTTTAAAATGACCAAAAATATCACATACAAGGAACAAATACCGCACACCATGTCAAGACCACATATTACCGCCACAGTGATCGAATAACATCACATACAGGGAACAAATACCACAGCACCATGACCAGACACCATAGTATTACCACATAGTGACCAAATAGCACATACAAGGGACAAATACCACCGCACCATGACCAGACCACATATTACCACCAGTAACCGAATAATATCACATACAAGGAACAAATACCACCGCACCATGACAAGACCACATATCACCACCACAAAGTGACCAAATACTACAATACTGATCAGTAATAAAAAAAACACAATACTATCGCCATAAGTGCCATTATACACAGGAGATCTGTACTTAGTATGCAGTGTCTGTGTACAGGTAATACAGTGATCACTGGTGACATTATACACAGGAGCTCTGTATATAGTTTACAGTGTATAGTGTCAGTGTCACTGGTGACATTATACACAGGAGCTCTGTATATAGTATACAGTGTACAGTGTCAGTGTATAGGTAACACACTGACTCACCAGTGACGTCTCTAGGTGAAGTCCTTCATCTTTCAACTTTCATCCAGCACAGACCGCCGTCACTTCTTCCAGCCAGGACTTGTCTCTGCAGGAAATAACACAGTTATCTCAAGCTCCGCTTGCAGAACAAATTACTTAATTTTTCCCAACTTCTACATTCTACTTCTACTTGAAAAAAAGGCGACATAGTATCACTCTACACAGTAACAGGACCGCCCCCCCTACTTAAAACAGAATACTCAAAAAATAAAAAACTTGTGTACATACATTACATTACTTATCCTGTACTGATACTGAGTTACATCCTGTATCATACTCCAGAGCTGCACTCACTATTCTGCTGGTGGAGTCACCCTGCACATACATTATATTACCTTTCCTGTACTAATCCTGAGTTACATCCTGTATTGTAATCCAGAGCTGCACTCACTATTCTGCTGGTTCAGTCACTGTGTACATACTGTACATTACATTACTTATCCTGTACTGATCCTGAGTTACATCCTGTATTATAATCCAGAGCTGCACTCACTATTCTGCTGGGGAAGTCACTATATACATACATTACATTACTTATCCTGTACTGATTCCAAGTTACATTCTGTATTTTACTCCAGAGCTGCACTCACTATTGTGCAGGCATCACTGTGGACATACATTATTTATCCTGATCCTGAGTTAAATAATGTATTATACCCCAGACATGCATTCACTATTCTGCTGGTGCAGTCACTGTGTACATACATTACATTACTTATCCTGTACTGATCCTGAGTTACATCCTGTATTATACCCCAGAGCTGCACTCACTATTCTGCTGGTGGAGTCACTGTGTACATACATTACATTACTTATCCTGTACTGATCATATGTAGTGATAGCAGCCTGCAGCCACCCCAAAAAATGTGGGACTATTAGATGTGCCAATTCTGGTGTTTTACCCAGCTTTTCCAACTTGCCCTATGGTGATGTCAAGTGGGGTTAATATTTGTTGACTTGATGTCACCTTTGTGTTGTCATGTGGCATCAAGATCACGAGTAAGTAATGGAGAAGTATCTATAAGACGCCTATCCATTAATAATTCTATAGTTATAGGATTGCCATTAGTGATGAGCGAACGTGCTCAGATAACATCTTATCGGAGCACTCTGGGGTGTTATCTGAGCATCTGCTAGTATATTACTTATATAACGTTCAATGCTCTGTGGCTGCATGATTTGTGGCTGTTAGACAGCCTCAACAGATGTGGAGATTGCCTGTTTGTTTTGAACTCTCCCACATGTGGTGTTGAGGCTGACTAAGAGCTACAAATAATGCAGCCCCAGAGACTTGATCATAATATAGGAGCATTCCCAGATGCTCAGATAACACCCACATACTCTGGATAAGTTGTTATCCAAGCACGTTCTCTCATCACTAATTGCCATTGGTGGCCACTGTCTTCTTAACTAGTCGTAGTTATGGTCCATTATTTTTCTGTCCACCTTCAAAACATATCTGACTCCTCCTAACAGTCTGATATCCAGGTGCTCAGTATCTATGGAAGGCTCCATGAGAAGTGAGCTTCAATCCTTGCAGAAATGTGAAGAATCCCAGACCCTGAATGTGTTCGCAGAGACTTGTCTAACTGCCTTGTCTTGTTGAACTGGACACTTTCCTCCCAAGACCTGCCTGACCTCTGCAAAAATTACTAGGCTTCAATTTTCATGGTCTGACAACTCTCCTCAGTGTCCTACTCATTATAGTGATATTATCATGTCAGTGTCTGAAAGTTTCCCATTAACTGCTTCACCCGACCTGGATACCTTGTCATATGGAAAAATATGGATTCATGGGTCAGCGGAAAATGTCAATGTTTATAGAAAGATCTTTATGAGGAAGTTCTCATGTTTATAGTGAGTAACTTTGGGTTTTGCTCCTCAATGAGTTTCTATAAAAGTTTTTGGGTCTGGGGATTGGCAATAATGATTCTTCATCGCCCACTACATTTCGGAATTGATGAATGGAATAGTCTTTATTTGACATGCATGGCAAATAAAATCCATTAATCCAGTAATAGTCCATTGAAGCTGGACTAACCTATTTGTGATACCCCGTTTTGATACCACTAGAAATTCTTGATATTCATAGATCCCTACAGGTCTAATTCACCCTTTTAAGATGCACCTGTATCTGTTTCATGTTGATGATGCCCTTCCAACAACTGTCTGTAGAAATCCAAAATGGCTCTGTTTCCTTTTTTTGATCAAACCACTCTACAAAGTAAGGTAGTAGGGATTTCAAATTTGTTAAAAAGCTCATTTTTCGTGACTCAGAATTACTATATGGCAGCATGGAGCTAATTTTAAGACTCGCCTGAAGATCTAAATCATTCGTACAGACAAATGCTACCTCACTTATTGGGGCTCATCCGAGCTTGAGCAGATATTAAACTCAAGAATGTAAGAAAATATTGACTTTATATTTAGCACTATAAAATGTGACAATATTTTGAAAAAAAAAATGAGATTTTCAGATTTTTACATGGAATTGTAGACATTGCTTCATGCCAACCACCTCAAGTGACGACAGTGTGACATCAAAGATGCTTCTGAAGAACATAATTTCTGTCAACAAAGGCTCTTGGTAAAGACAGATTGAGTTTCTAAACTTGTCAAAAGTCAAAATATCAAAAGAGAACTGAAAATCATGAAATTACCTCAAAAAGTGCCGTCAGCGACATCAAGTGCACCTGAAGAATTTTGCCATTGTTTCTTCGACAGCTTGAGCCACACAAGAAAGCCACCAAGGGGATGAAGGAGAGACTTTGTCAAGAAGGACATTACATGCATGTGTTTAATAGATAAGTAACTATAAGCCAGATGACTTTGTTTTATGGAGAACTTCATAAATGACACACGCATAACAAAATACTCAATTTACTATGTATCCACCTAAGAAAAGTAAGAAAGGGGCATGGACCTAAAAGCCAATTACAGTGATTACTAACAAAAATGCTACAGCTGCAGTAAACATTCAAAATTAATATAGAACACCCATTCTATATATAACTGCTCAAAAAAATAAGGGAAAACTAAAATCCTAGATATCACTGAATGAAATATTCCAGTTGTATATCTTTCCTCATTAAATAGGGGAATGTGTTGAGAACAATAAAACCTAAAAATGATCAACGTAAATCACAACTAATATCCCACGAAGGTCTGGATTTGGAATGATGCTCAAAATTAAAGTGGAAAATGAAGTTACAGACTGATCCAACTTCAGTGGAAATGAATCAAGACAAGGAAATGATGATCAGTAATGTGGGGCCTCCACGTGCCTGTATGACCTCCCTACAATATCTGGGCATTCTCCTGATGAGGCGGCGGATGGTCTCCTGAGGGATCTCCTCCCAGATCTTGACTTAAGCATCCGCCAACTCCTGGACAGTCTGTGGTGCAACGTGACGCTGGTGGATGGTGCAAGACATGATGTCCCATCGGATTCATATCTGGGGAACAGGCGGGCCAGTCCATAGCTTCAATGTCTTCATCTTGCAGGAGCTGCTGACACACTCTAGCCACATGAGGTCTGGCATTGTCCTGCATTAGGAGGAACCCAGGCCCAACTGCACAAGCATATGGTCTCACAAGGGGTCTGAGGATCTTATCTCAGTACCTAATGGCAGTCAGGCTACCTCTGGTGAGCACATGGAGGGCTGTGCGGCCCTCCAAAGAAATGCCATCCCACACCATTACTGACCCACTGCCAAACCGGTCATCGGTCATGCTGAAGGATGTTGCAGACAGCAGATTGCTCTCCACGGTGTTTCCAGATTCTGTCACGTTGTCACATGTGCTCAGTGTGAACCTGCTTTCATTTGTGAAAAGCACAGGGCACCAGTGGCGAATTTGCCAATCCTGGTGTTCTGTGGCAAATGCCAAGCATCCTGTACGGTGTTGGGCTGTGAGCACAACCCCCATCTGTGGTCATCGGGCACTCAGACCATCCTCATAGAGTCAGTTTCTAACTTTTTGTGCAGACACATGCACATTTGTGGCCTGCCGGAGGCCATTTTGCAGGGCTCTGGCAGTGCTCCTCCTGTTCCTCCTTGCAAAAAGGCTGAGGTAGCGGTCCTGCTGCGGGGTTGTTGCCCTCCTACGGCCCCCTCCACATCTCCTGGTGTACTGGCCTATCTCCTGGTAGTGCCTCCAGCCTCTGGGTACTACGCTGACACACAGCAAACCTTCTTGCCACAGCTCACATTGATGTGCCATCCTGGAAGAGCTGCACTACCTGAGCCATTTGTGTGGGTTGTAGAGTCCATCTCATGCTACAATGAGTGTGAAAGCACAACCAGCATTCAAAAGTGACCAAAACATCAGCCAGAAAGCATTGGTACTGAGATGTGGTCGGTGGTTCCTACCTGCAGAACCACTCCTTTATTGGGTGTGTTTTGATAATTGCCAATAATTTCCATCTGTTGTCTATTCCATTTGCACAACAGCATGTGAAATTGATTGTCAAACAGTGTTCCTTCCTAAGTGGACAGTTTGATTTCACAGAAGTTTGATTTACTTGGGACTTATATTCTGTTAAGTGTTCCCTTTATTTTTTTGAGCAGTATATATGGGGATATAAATTAAATTATTCTGCATACCAAAACAGCCATACATGTACATGAATAAACAATTATAATACTTCCTCCTATGTGCAAGAATAAAGCGACTATAATACTGCCTATTTGTACAAGAATATAACTACTATAATACTGCTCCCATGTAAAAGAATATAACCACTATAATACTGTCCAAATGTACAATAATATAACTACTTTAATACTGCTCCTATATACAGGAATTTAACTACTTGAATACTGTCCCTATGTAAAAGAATATAGCTACTATAATACTGTTCCCATGTACAAGAATATAACTACTATAATACTTCCCCTATGTACAAGAATATAACTACTATAATTCTGCCCATATGTACAAGAATATAAATACTATAATACTGTCCCCTATGAACAAGAATATAATTGCAATAATACTGCCCCTTTGTACAAGAATATAACTAATATAATATAGCTGAGGACTTTGCCACACACTTTAAAAATAAGATCGACCAAACAAGGCAAGTCTTCATTGTTCAACCACCACAACCCCTTTGTACACCAGACCAATACCCAAACCCCATAACCTCCCTATCCAACATCACTGAAGGGTGTCTTAACTGTCTCCTCTCCAAATCGCACCTCACCCCCCTGTGCGCTCGACCCCATCCCATCCCACCTCCTCCCCAACCTCACCACCACTCTTATCCCATCTGTAACCCACCTCTTCAACCTTTCACTAACTTCTGGATCCTTCCCTTCTGCTTTCAAACATGCCACATTCACGCCTATCCTTAAAAAGCCAACCCTCATTCCAACAGCTACTGTATGTCCAGCTATCGCCCGATATCGCTGCTCCCATTCGCTTCCAAACTCCTAGAGCAACACATCCGGGCTGAACTTTCCTTCCACCTCTCATCTAACTTGCTCTTTGGCAATCTACAATCTGGTTTCCGCCCCCATCACTCAACTGAGACAGCCCTGACCAAAATTACTAATGACCCACTTACAGCCAAAGCTAACGGACAATACTCTGTACTCCTCCTTCTAGACCTGTCCTCTGCTTTCGACACAGTTGACCACTGCCTCTTATTACAGATTCTCTCCTCCTTTGCCATCAAAGACCTCGCCCTATCCTGGATCCCCTCATACCTTTCCAACCGCACATTAAGCGTCTCCCACTCCCACACTACCTCCTCATCCCACCCTCTCTCTGTTGGAGTCCCCCAAGGCTCTGTTCTAGGACCCCTACTCTTCTCAATCTGTACATTTGGCCTGGGACGACTCATAAAGTCCCATAAATTCCAGTACCACCTTTATGCTGATGACACTTAGATCTACCTTTCTGGCCCATACGTCACCTCTCTGCTGTCCAGAATCCCGGAGTGTCTATCAGCCATATTCTCCTTCTTCTCCTCTCGCTTCCTCAAACTCAATGTGGACAAATCTGAACTCATCATCTTTCCTCCATCTCATAGATCTTCCTTACCTGACCTATTTATCGCAATTAATGACATCACGCTTTCCCCCGTACCGGAAGTCCGCTGCCTCGCAGTAACCCTTGACTCTGCTCAGTCCTTCAAACAGCACATCCAAGCTACTTCCACCTCCTGTCGCCTCTAGCTCAAAAATATCTCCAGAATCTGTCCTTTCCTCAACCATCAATCTACTAAAATGCTTGTGCATGTCCTCATCATCTCTTGCCTTGACTACTGCAACATCCTTTTCTGTGGCCTCCATGCTAACACCCTTACATCTCTCCAGTCCATCCTTAACTCCGCTGCCCGACTAATTCATCTCTCTCCTCGGTACTCTGCTTCCCCCCTGCAAATCTCTTCACTGGCTCCAATTCCCTCAGCGTATCCAGTTCAAATTACTAATACTAACCTACAAAGCCATCCATAACCTGTCTCCTCCATATATATCTGAACTAATCTCCTGACATCTTCCCTCGCGTAATCTCCGGTCCACCCAAGACCTCCTTCTCTCCTCCACACTTATTCGCTCCTCACCCAAGACATCTCCCGAATATCCCCTATCCTCTAGAATCCTTTGCCCCAACATGTCCGACTATTAACTACATTTGGATCCTTCAGACGGAATGTGAAAACTCACCTCTTCAGGAAAGCCTACAGCCTGCTCTGACCCCTCTGCCTCCTCGCCACTACCGAAGCTACCGCCTCACCAACACCGGAGCTCCTGCAACCCTCAGCCTATTGTCTTCTTCCCCAGCATCCTGTAGAATGTAAGCCCGCAAGGGCAGGGTCCTCACCCCTCTGTATCAGTCTGTAATTGTTAGTTTGCTTACTGTAAGTGATATTTGTAATTTGTATGTAACCCCTTCTCAAGTACAGCACCATGGAATCAATGGTGCTATGTAAATAAATAATAATAATAACAACTATAATACTGCTCCCTATGTACAAGAATATAACTACTATAATACTGCTTCTTATGTACAAGAATATAACTATTATTATTATTTTTTATTTATTTAGCACCATTGATTCCATGGTGCTGTACATGAGAAGGGGTTACATACAAATTACAGATATCACTTACATTCTTCATCAATCTGGCTCCAACTTTCTCTGATTGCTGTTGCCAGATCAGCTTTGCAGGTTGGAGCCTTGTCATGGATCATTTTCTTCAACTTCCACCAAAGATTTTCAATTGGATTGAGATCCAGACTATTTGCAGGCCATGACATTAACCTTATGTGTATTTTTCCAAGGAATGTTTTCACAGTTTTTGCTTTATGGCAGGATGCATTATCATCTTGAAAAATGATTTAATTATCCCCAAACATCCTTTCAATTGATGGGATAAGAAAAGGGTCCAAAATATCAACATAAACTTGTGCATTTATTGAAGATGTAATGACAGCCCTTTCCCTAGTGCCTTTACCTGACATGCAGCCCCATATCATCAATAACTGTGGAAATTTGCATGTTCTCTTCAGGCAGTCATCTTTATAAATCTCATTGGAATGGCACCAAACAAAAGTTCCAGCATCATCACCTTGCCCAATGCAGATTCGCGATTCATCACTGAATATGACTTTCATCCAGTCATCCACAGTCCACAATTGCTTTTCCTTAGCCCATTGTAACCGTAACCTTGTTTTTTCTGTTTAGGTGTTAATGATGGCTTTCGTTTAGCTTTTCTGTAAATCCCATTTCCTTTCGGCGGTTTCTTATAGTTTGGTCACAGATGTTGACTCCAGTTTCCACCCATTTGTTCCTCATTTGTCTTGTTGTGCATTTCCTGTTTTGGAGACATATTGCTTTAGGTTTACGGTCTTGATGCTTTGATGTCTTTCTTGGTCTACCAGTATGTTTGCCTTTAACAGAATTCCCATGTAGTTTGTATTTGGTCCAGATTTTAGACACAGCTGACTGTGAACAACCAACATCTTTTGCAACATTGCGTGATGATTTACCCTCTTTTAAGAGTTTGATAATCCTCTCCTTTGTTTCAATTGAAATCTCTCTTGTTGGAACCATGATTCCTGTCAGTCCACTTGGTGTAACAGCTCTCCAAGGTGTGATCACTCCTTTTTAGATGCAAACTAATTTGATGCAGCTGTTAGTTTTGGGAATGAAAATTTACAGGGTGATTCCATAATTTTTCCCCTCATAATTGAGTGACTCCATAATTTTTACCCTATGCTTGGTTACAAAAAGTAACCATTACTGACTACCGCATTTTTTGTTCTTGATTTCTTTTACTGTTTCTTAAAGCCAGAAAGTTGCCATTTGAAATGACTTTAGTTTTGTGCCATGTCTGTGATCTGCTTTTTTTCTACAAAATTAAACAACTGAATGAACATCCTCCAAGGCCGTTGATTACATAATTTTTGCCAGGGGTTGTATAATACTACTCCCTATGTACAATAATATAACTACTATACTGCTGCCCTTTATTACCAGGATATATAACTCCTATAATACTATCCAATGTGGATATTCTCCAGTTCAGTGTAGGGGTTTAGATGATCATTCTCAGCAGTCTCGTACAGTCTCATCCATTGGGAATGTAGCATATTCTCTTGACAATGAGCAGACCAATGTCCGGATTCATGCAACTAAACATTCTCAGGCCAGGACAGATATGGAGGACACTTCCCACCTCTGCTGGCACTCTTTTCTGTGTTACATGTGGCTTTGTTTTTAGAACTTGTGGGAACCAAAAGAAATCAAGAATCCAAGCAGATGGGAAGGGATCACCAAGGAGTACAGATCATGTCACCCAGCTGAGAACTTGTAGGTCTAAAGTGGATGATAGGGTGGTTTCTTTTGAAGTTGACCCTTACTCCACACCACTGCCACTGTGTTCTGCATATCGTATTCATATGATGGAAAGGGAAGCCTTTATTATTATTATTCATTATTTTAGTGCCATCCATTTCATGGTGCTTTACATGTAAAAAGGGGTATCTTAATACATACTTACCTTGTAATGTCTTCACATCCTGATCCGTCCAGATGTGTCCGGCTCCCAGAATTCCAAGCAGTGGAAGTTCACTGACCGCCATATTGGGTCACCCAAGTGATGGGTGTCTCAATATGGAAACTACTGGTGGAACCAGCCTCTTGCGCGGTACCACCAGCGGAACACCTTCGCACCACACACACATGCACACGCACACACATACACACTGTATGGAGAGGAGGTAGGAGTCAGACATAGAGACAGACATTCTGCAGCAAGTTCTCCTGACATGACAGTTTCAGTTTTCCATAGAACTTTGCGAGCACCAACTGTCCTCTTCTCAGTATTCACTGAAGACAGATTATAACCATGAAATTAGAGATCGAATGATTAGTCCAGGCGGAACATATTTTTCAAATAAGATATATTACAAAGTTTCTTAGTTTCACATATATTATTGAGTTATGGAAAAAATAAGGATTTAGGATTACTTTTTGGGGTTCAGGCTTGTTGTAGGGTATACATGACTTTTAACATTATTTTGCACTCAGGTCCTACAATGAGATTGCAGACTTATGCCTCTTTCACACGTCAGTGTCTTCGGTACGTGTACTGACAGTTTTCTCACGTACCGGAGACACTGACACACGTAGACTGTTATGACCTGGTGGTCAGGACAATAATGGACCTGGTGGTTAAGAGCACACGGAATGACCTGATAGTTACTGATAATAAGGACGAGCTCTGGGACGTGGGAACTCTGCTGACCGCAATCCCTAAACCTATCAAACACACTAGAAATAGCCGTGGATTGCGCCTAACGCTCCCTATGCAACTCGGCACAGCCTAAGAAACTAGCTAGCCCTGAAGATAGAAAAATAAAGCCTACCTTGCCTCAGAGAAATTCCCCAAAGGAAAAGGCAGCCCCCCACATATAATGACTGTGAGTAAAGATGAAAATACAAACACAGAGATGAAATAGATTTAGCAAAGTGAGGCCCGACTTACTGAACAGACCGAGGATAGGAAAGGTTACTTTGCGGTCAGCACAAAAACCTACAAAAAGACCACGCAGAGGGCGCAAAAAGACCCTCCGCACCGACTCACGGTGCGGAGGCGCTCCCTCTGCGTCCCAGAGCTTCCAGCAAGCAAGACAACAAATTAAATAGCAAGCTGGACAGAAAAATAGAAAACCAAAGAAATACAAGCTGGAACTTAGCTTCTGATGGAAGACAGGTCACAAGAACGATCCAGGAGTGAACTAGACCAATACTGGAACATTGACAGGTGGCATAGAACAAACATCTAAGTGGAGTTAAATAGAGCAGCAGCTAACGAATTAACCTAGTCACCTGTGAAACTCAGAAACACCCACCAGAGGAAGTCCATGGACAGAACCAGCCGAAGTACCATTCATGACCACAGGAGGGAGCCTGACAACAGAATTCACAACAGTACCCCCCCCTTGAGGAGGGGTCACCAAACCCTCACCAGAGCCCCCAGGCCGACCAGGATGAGCCAAATGAAAGGCACGAACCAGATCGGCAGCATGAACATCAGAGGCAAAAACCCAGGAATTATCTTCCTGACCATAACCCTTCCACTTGACCAGGTACTGGAGTTTCCGTCTCGAAACACGAGAATCCAAAATCTTCTCCACCACATACTCCAACTCCCCCTCAACTAACACCGGGGCAGGAGGATCAGCGGATGGAACCACAGGCGCCACATATCTCCGCAATAACGACCTATGGAACACATTATGGATGGCAAAAGAAGCAGGAAGGGCCAAACGAAATGACACAGGATTGATAACCTCAGAAATCTTATACGGACCAATGAAACGAGGCTTAAACTTAGGAGAGGAAACCTTCATAGGAACATAACGAGATGACAACCAAACCAAATCCCCAACACGAAGTCGGGGACCCACACAGCGCCGGCGGTTAGCGAAACGTTGAGCCTTCTCCTGGGACAATGTCAAATTGTCCACCACATGAGTCCAAATCTGCTGCAACCTATCCACCACAGTATCTACACCAGGACAGTCTGAAGACTCAACCTGCCCTGAAGAGAAACGAGGATGGAAACCAGAATTGCAGAAAAACGGCGAAACCAAAGTAGCCGAGCTGGCCCGATTATTAAGGGCGAACTCAGCCAATGGCAAAAAGGACACCCAATCATCCTGATCAGCAGAAGCAAAGCATCTCAGATATGTTTCCAAAGTTTGATTAGTTCGTTCGGTTTGGCCATTTGTCTGAGGATGGAAAGCCGAGGAAAAAGACAAATCAATGCCCATCCTAGCACAAAAGGATCGCCAAAACCTTGAAACAAACTGGGAACCTCTGTCAGAAACGATGTTCTCCAGGATACCATGTAAACGAACCACATGCTGGAAAAATAATGGCACCAAATCAGAGGAGGAAGGCAATTTAGACAAAGGTACCAAATGGACCATCTTAGAAAAGCGATCACAAACCACCCAAATGACCGACATCTTTTGAGAGACAGGGAGATCCGAAATAAAATCCATAGAAATATGCGTCCAGGGCCTCTTCGGGACCGGCAACGGCAAAAGCAACCCACTGGCATGAAAACAGCAGGGCTTAGCCCGAGCACAAGTCCCACAGGACTGCACAAAAGAACGCACATCCCGCGACAATGATGGCCACCAGAAGGATCTAGCCACCAAATCTCTGGTACCAAAGATTCCAGGATGCCCAGCCAACACTGAACAATGAATCTCAGAGATAACTCTACTAGTCCATCTATCAGGGACAAACAGTTTCTCCGCTGGGCAACGGTCAGGTCTATCAGCCTGAAATTTTTGCAGCACCCGCCGCAAATCAGGGGAGATGGCAGACAAAATTACCCCCTCTTTGAGAATACCCGCCGGCTCAGGAACACCCGGAGAGTCAGGCACAAAACTCCTTGACAGGGCATCAGCCTTCACATTCTTAGAGCCCGGAAGGTACGAAACCACAAAATCAAAACGGGAGAAAAATAACGACCATCAAGCCTGTCTCGGATTCAACCATTTGGCAGACTCAAGATAAGTCAAATTCTTGTGATCTGTCAAGACCACCACGCAATGCTTGGCTCCTTCCAGCCAATGACGCCACTCCTCGAATGCCCACTTCATGGCCAACAATTCACAATTACCAACATCATAGTTACGCTCAGCAGGCAAAAACTTTCTAGAAAAGAAAGCACATGGCTTCATCACCGAGCCATCAGAACTTCTTTGTGACAAAACAGCCCCTGCTCCAATCTCAGAAGCATCAACCTCAACCTGAAACGGAAGCGAAACATCTGGCTGGCACAACACAGGGGCAGAAGAAAAACGACGCTTCAACTCCTGAAAAGCCTCTACAGACGCAGAAGATCAATTGACCACATCAGCACCCTTCTTGGTCAAATCAGTCAACAGTTTAGCAACAGTAGAAAAATTAGCGATGAAGCGCCGATAAAAATTAGCAAAGCCCAGGAACTTTTGCAGGCTCTTCACAGATGTCGGCTGAGTCCAATCGTAAATGGCCTGGACTTTAACAGGGTCCATCTCGATAGTAGAAGGGGAAAAAATGAACCCCAAAAATGAAACCTTCTGAACTCCAAAGAGACACTTTGACCCCTTCACAAACTAGGAATTCGCACGAAGGACCTGGAACACCATTCTGACCTGCTTCACATGAGACTCCCAATCATCCGAAAAGACCAAAATATCATCCAAATACACAATCAGGAATTTATCCAGGTACTCTCGGAAGATGTCATGCATAAAGGACTGAAATACTGATGGAGCATTGGAAAGCCCGAATGGCATAACCAGGTACTCAAAATGGCCCTCGGGCGTATTAAATGCAGTTTTCCATTCATCGCCTTGTTTAATACGCACAAGATTATACGCCCCTCGAAGATCTATCTTGGTGAACCAACTAGCCCCCTTAATCCGAGCAAACAAATCAGACAGCAGCGGCAAAGGATACTGAAATTTGACTGTAATTTTATTAAGAAGGCGGTAATCAATACAAGGTCTCAAAGAACCATCCTTCTTGGCCACAAAAAAAGAACCCTGCTCCTAACGGTGATGACGACGGGTGAATATGGCCTTTCTCCAAGGATTCCTTTATATAACTCCGCATAGCGGCGTGTTCTGGCACAGATAAATTGAACAATCGGCCCTTAGGAAACTTACTACCAGGAATCAAATTAATTGCACAATCGCAATCCCTATGAGGAGGTAGGGCACTGGCTTTGGGCTCATCAAATACATCCCGATAATCCGACAAAAACTCTGGAACTTCAGAAGGAGTGGAAGACGAAATAGACAAAAATGGAACATCACCATGTACCCCCTGGCAACCCCAGCTGGACACAGACATAGATTTCCAGTCCAATACTGGATTATGAACCTGTAGCCATGGCAACCCCAAAACGACCACATCATGCAGATTATGCAACACCAGAAAGCGGATATACTCCTGATGTGCAGGAGCCATGCACATGGTCAATTGGGTCCAATACTGAGGCTTATTCTTGGCCAAAGGCGTAGCATCAATTCCTCTCAATGGAATAGGATACTGCAAGGGCTCCAAGAAAAAACCACAGCGCCTAGCATACTCCAAGTCCATCAAATTCAGGGCAGCGCCTGAATCCACAAATGCCATAACAGAATAGGATGACAAAGAGCAAATCAGAGTAACAGACAATAGAAATTTAGACTGTACCGTACCAATGGTGGCAGACCTAGCGAACCGCTTAGTGCGCTTAGGACAATCGGAGATAGCATGAGTGGAATCACCACAGTAAAAACATAGCCCATTCCGACGTCTGTGTTCTTGCCGTTCAGCTCTGGTCAAAGTCCTATCACATTGCATAGGCTCAGGCCGATGCTCAGATAGTTACGCCAAATGGTGCACAGCTTTACGCTCACACAAGCGTCGATCGATCTGAATGGCCAAGGACATAGACTCATTCAGACCAGCAGGCATGGGAAACCCCACCATAACATCCTTAAGGGCTTCAGAGAGACCCTTTCTGAAGATTGCTGCCAGGGCACATTCATTCCACTGAGTGAGCACAGACCACTTTCTAAACTTCTGACAATATATCTCCGCTTCATCCTGACCCTGACACAGAGCCAGCAAGATTTTCTCTGCCTGATCCACTGAATTAGGTTCGTCATAAAGCAATCCAAGCGCCAGGAAAAACGCATCAACATCACGCAATGCCGGATCTCCTGGCGCAAGGGAAAATGCCCAGTCTTGAGGGTCACCATGTAACAAATAAATAATGATCTTTACTTGTTGAACAGGGTCACCTGAGGAGCGAGGTTTCAAGGCAAGAAACAATTTACAATTATTTTTGAAATTCAAGAACTTAGATCTATCACCAAAAAACAAATCAGGAATTGGAATCCTAGGCTCTGACATCGGATTCTGAACCACAAAATCTTGAATGTTTTGAATCCTTGTAGTGAGATTATCCATCCAAGAGGACAGACCTTGAATGTCCATGTTTACACCAGTGTCCTGAACCACCCAGAGGTAAAGGGGAAAATAGAGACAAAACACACTGCAAAGAAAAAAAAAATGGTCTCAGAACTTCTCTTATCCCTATATTGAGATGCATTAGTACTTTGGGCCACCTGTACTGTTATGACCTGGTGGTCAGGACAATAATGGACCTGGTGGTTAAGAGCACACGGAATGACCTGATAGTTACTGATAATAAGGACGAGCTCTGGGACGTGGGAACTCTGCTGACCGCAATCCCTAAACCTATCAAACACACTAGAAATAGCCGTGGATTGCGCCTAACGCTCCCTATGCAACTCGGCACAGCCTAAGAAACTAGCTAGCCCTGAAGATAGAAAAATAAAGCCTACCTTGCCTCAGAGAAATTCCCCAAAGGAAAAGGCAGCCCCCCACATATAATGACTGTGAGTAAAGATGAAAATACAAACACAGAGATGAAATAGATTTAGCAAAGTGAGGCCCGACTTACTGAACAGACCGAGGATAGGAAAGGTTACTTTGCGGTCAGCACAAAAACCTACAAAAAGACCACGCAGAGGGCGCAAAAAGACCCTCCGCACCGACTCACGGTGCGGAGGCGCTCCCTCTGCGTCCCAGAGCTTCCAGCAAGCAAGACAACAAATTAAATAGCAAGCTGGACAGAAAAATAGAAAACCAAAGAAATACAAGCTGGAACTTAGCTTTTGATGGAAGACAGGTCACAAGAACGATCCAGGAGTGAACTAGACCAATACTGGAACATTGACAGGTGGCATAGAACAAAGATCTAAGTGGAGTTAAATAGAGCAGCAGCTAACGAATTAACCTAGTCACCTGTGAAACTCAGAAACACCCACCAGAGGAAGTCCATGGACAGAACCAGCCGAAGTACCATTCATGACCACAGGAAGGAGCCCGACAACAGAATTCACAACAGTAGACCCATTCAAATGAATGGGTCTATGTACATGTCTCCGTGTTTTCACGGACCGTGTGTCCATGTGCAAAACACGGAGACATGTCCACTTTTCTCCGGCAGCACGCACCGCAATACGTCCCGCACACGTGCACACGGAGAACAGTGTGCACTCTCCTCCGTGTGCACGTACCGCCCACAGGAGAGACAGCACTACAGTAAGCGCTGTCCCCACTGCATGTGGTGCTGAAGGCAGCATTCATCTTTTGTCCCCTGCAGGAGGCAAGAGATGAAAAATCAAGTGTTTTTTTGTTTGTGTTAAAAATAAAGTTTGGGGGTCACCTCCCCCCTCCCATCCCCTGTGCGCCCGCCTGCTTGCTGAGAAATACTCACCCAGCTCCCGTGATGTCATCTCTCAGCGCTGGCAGCAGGTCCTGTGTGAGCGGTCACATGGTACCACTCATTACAGTGATGAATATGCGCATATTCATTACTGTAATGAGCAGTACCATGAGACCGCTCACACAGGACAGGCTGCTGGCACTGAGAGCATACATCGCAGGAGCTGGGAGAGTATTTCTCGGCAAGTGGGTGGGTGCACAGGGGATGGGAGGCGGGAGGTGACTCCAAACTTTATTTTTAACACAAACAAAAAAAAAAACCGGACACGGATAACTCCGTTACCGATTTCTCCAGTACCGGAATTATCTGGACGTGTGAAACCGGCCGTATATAGCTCTTGTTATAGATGTCTACATTTAGAAAATGTAAACATTTTTTATCCATTTTCTGAGACCCATGGAGCATAAATTAATATAATGGGAACATTACAAAACGCAGGCATTTCTCAACCTGTGTATGTAAGCTGACATATATAGAGCAAGCGCAACTAGGTTGCTCAGATCCTAAAGCAACGCTATATATTTTCTGGCACCTTCAGCGGCAAATTTATTGCAGTTAGCACCAAGGGATTCATAAATAATTAATAAAATACAGAATCCATAAGATTATAAGAGTTAATAAATCAATGATTAACATAACAAAATATCGGATCCTTTTGTTTTCTCCTTCAGAAAATAGAAAACATTTAAAAGGATGGTCAGAAACAAACACTTATTTAATCCTAAATTTCCATCTATTTAATGTAATAATGCACTCAAATGAGTCATCATCATGGGGCAGAGGCTGCGGTCACTGCCACTGAGTCTCTCCCCACCCTAAAATGAAGTGTCATCAGTGACGTCCATTTCAGGGGCTATGTTAGTCCCTACTCTACAGAGCATGCATAGGTTATCAATCCCGACAGATGCTCAGTAGGATCCCTGTCACTGTGCAATATTCTTTTTAATGCACAGTGACAGTGCACTCCCTCGTTGGCTCTGATGAGAAGTGACGAGCAGGGCCGGCTCCAGGTTTTTTTGGGCCCCGGGCGAAAGAGCCTCAGTGGGCCCCCCTCTTTAACACATACCACGATTCATGATGCACAGATACAGCAGAGAAATATACCACAGCCAAGTAGCATGTAACACAGCCCACGTAGCATATAACACAGCCCACGTAGCATATAGCACAGCCATGTAGCATATAACAGCCACATAGCATATAGCACAGCCACGTACTATATAGCACAGCCCACGTAGTATATAGCACAGCCCACGCAGTGTATAACACAGCCCACGTAGTATATAGCACAGCCCACGCAGTGTATAACAGCCCACGTAGTGTATAGCACAGCCTACAAAGTGTATAACACAGCCCACGCAGTGTATAACACAGTCCACGCAGTATATAGCCCAGCCCACGTAGTATATAACACATCCCACGTATTATATAACACAGGCCACGTAGTATATAACACAGCCCACATAGTATATAACACAGCCACGTAGTATATTGTCAAGCCATGTAGTATATAGCACAGCCATGTAATGTATAGCACAGCCACATAGTATATTGCACAGCTACGTAGTATATAGCACAGCCCACGTAGATATATAGCACAGCTAACGTAGTATATAGCACAGCTCACGCAGTATATAACAAGGCTACGTAGTATATTGCCCAGCCACGTAATATATTGCACAGCTACGTAGTATATAGCACAGCTCACGTAGTATATAGCACAGCCCATGCAGACGCAGTATATAGCACAGTCTATGCAGTATATAGCACAGACTGCCAGCCATTTAGTATAGACAGTCTAGGCTAGGAATAGTCAACCAGGCCTGGCTCACAGCAGGCTGCAATTCCGACCCCACCTCCCGCCCCCGCAATGCATTGGCACCAGGTCCAGGAACTTGGAGGAACACTCACTCACTCGCTGTTGCTTCCATTGTGGACACAGCCTGGGACCAGGTGCACCATCTGTGCACCTGACTGCTGCTCCTGCCTCCTGCTCCGCTTGTTTTTCTTCTTGGCGCTGCCACTGCACTTGCGCTGCCGCTGGACTCCTGGACACTGGACGCGTGGATGGCAGCAGCCGGATCTCTTCTCTGAGCTCTTAGGATGACGAGCTCTCATGACCGGAAGTGACAGGACAGAGCGACCGCCGGCCCGGAAGTGTCTCGTATCCATGGTGTTGGCGGCGCCGGCGGTGACTGGTGAGTATTGCAGCTGTGTTAAACTCAGTCCCAGCAGCAGGCCTGGCCCGGAAGTGACTCTGGCTGCGTATCCATGGTGACGGACGGTCCTGACTCCCGGAGGTGAGTATTCCGGCTGCAGCTGCGCACCGTAAATTGGCCCCCCCGTCTCGCCAGGGCCCCGGCACTTGCCCGGGTACGCCGGGTGCTGACGCCGGCCCTGGTGACGAGTCATCAAGAGAACGCACCGTCAGTGTGAATTGTAAGCTGATATCTTGGCTAGCAGGGAGAACAGAGACCATCCTTGCTCCTGAAAGTGATGTCCGTTTTGGGGGCAGTGTTGGTCTCTCCATTTCCTTCTCGCAGGGTTATCTCCTTATAATATACAATGACAGCGCACTGTCTTGTGGTTCATCACTTCTCATGAGACACAGTGAGGGAGTGTACTGTCACTGTGCATTAAAAAGAATATTGCACAATATTGCACAGTGACAAGATCCTACTGAGCATCTGCCAGAATTGACGAGCAAGTAGAGCAGAGACTAGCTAAACCCCTGAATTGGACACCACTGATGACACTTCCTTTTAGGGGGAAACATCTTGTTTGAGTATTCACTGGGGATTCTCAATCAAAGCAACATTGAACAGGAAATTGGTAAAAAAGAAGAAAGTAGAAAGAGAAAGGTAGGGAATTTTAAATTACAGTATATTAGAAAAGAGATTTGAATGTTGCATTAAATAGAGATTTATGATTAAACCAGTCTTAGTTTTGGACTACTCCTTTACTTCAAAGAATTAACTCTAACATTACCAGAAATTTCACAGCTTCCATATTTTATAGTGTTTTTTTACTATTAGTCTTATTTTTTATGTTCTGTTTTATACCTTTAGTTTTATTTTCATACTGTATTTTACACCTTTCGTCTTATTTTTATTGTCTTTATTTTATACTATTAGTCTTATTTTAAAAATCTTTTTTATTCTTTCAGTCTTATTTTCATAGTCATTATTTTCTATTAGTCTCATTTTTATACTATATTTTATTCTTTTAGTCTTATTTTTAAACCATGTTTTTAAATATTTTTCTTTTCCTACAATAATTTCACAAACTTTTCCCACCTTCTGTCTTTTTCAAACTTCCAGAAAAAGGAAAAAGGAGGAGGATCTCTATTCTTCTAAAAAAGGTAGAGATTTAATCCTACAGAGGAAGATCCTGGCATCAACTGATATTAATGTAACTGTAATTATTAACAAAATTAAGTTTTTCTCTCTTCAAATGGTGATTTTTGACCTTTACCAAGTACTCGCACTGTATTCCACTCAGTTCACTCCTCCTAGAACGTGTTAACCTCCTGGGTAATTACCTGATCAAGAGAACAGAATATTTGCACTAAATATTGTCATTTTTTGCTACAAAATATCCAAAGTAAATTACTGCCAAGTAGCGAAATTTCCTTTCTGGATTATTTAATAAAATTTGACATTTATTTAGATAATACAAGTCTCTGGTGATTTCTAGAAAAAAGTGTTTTGACATCTCTCACAGGATGGGAGATATATAATAGGGAAGAGTGGTGCAAACACAAGTGGGAATTGAGAATACCTTTTCCCTGGGGCTATGTGAAGTAGTTGCTATTTTGAAGGTTTTATTTTTCCTTTTTTTAATTTTTTTTATTTGTGTCATTGTGACAAGGTCTTAGATGAAAATAATACAGGGAGAGGTGTTTAAGCGTAGAAGAAAATATTTAATTAGACTTTTCAATGTCAGAAACTGAGAACGTTTTGCAAAGAACAGAAAAAAAAAGTTGACTTATTATCGTCAGAAACATCTCATATACCCCAAGGCGTAAAGTTATCTCTGTAAAATATTTCTTAGTATTTGCATAGAACATAAGGACATTGCTTTGAAATAGTTTGGGAGGTGAAATCAGGGTAATTTATGAAGCTCAGCATCTGACTAATTCCTTTAAAATTAAGGTGTTTTTTTTTTAAATATTTTTACTTTTATTTTTTTTAAACTTTTGTTGACTTACCTGTTTACTGACAGCTGGGATCATGACAGCCATCGATATCAAGATTTACTGCTAATCAAACAGATGTTCTTTGCTGAGATTTTCAGAGATTTACCAATTGGCAATGGATCTGCTCATAGCTCAAAAGTTGAGAAATTCGCAGAAAATCTGTGTCAATTGGAAACTTTACTTTAAAAAACAAACTTTCAAGCCTTTACTGATTCAGAAGCTCAGTTTATTACCTGTTATGCATCTGTCCAGGATTTGTGCTTTGCTTCCCTCACCCCAGTCCACTAAACTCTAAGGTGCTCCATGTGTGGGCTTTAGCAGATGGCCTGGCAAGATCCCATGTGGGCATCATCCCGGCCTTATATAAGGCTCAGTAGTTAATTCTAATCAACATTTTAATCAATAGCTCATTGAATAATAATAACTTCCACAACTGGATGTGTTTAAAAAAATTCTTTCTTTCTGGTAAACCATTTCTTAAAAACAGGCCCGGACATGTTTTGCCTCACAAAAATAATCATTTGAGACCCCGTGCTGTAATGCCTGTGTACTATCTTTTTCTTCCTCCCCTGCCCAGGAGCTGTGGTATGATCAGACCATGTCCCTGTACGGTCAGACACGGCCATTACACAGTACACAGCAGGGACACATTTATAAGATTATCTCAGCACAGGAACATTTTATTTACACACATACAATTGTGGAAATTATTATTATTCCAAGATCTATTCATTAAAATGTTGCTTAAAATGAACTTTGTTTGTGGACAACCCCTTTAAATATGCAGTTGCATGTTACTGTATTTCTTGTCCGCTTGCCGCTTGATATCAGCACTGAGTCCTTAGGACGGCACAGTAGCGGCAGCAGCAACAGCAGCAGACACTGACTACAGACCTGTCTATCATGAAGTGACTTTTGACTGTCTGAGAGTTAGATTTGTGGGTTTTACCTTGTTTCATATAACGGGCAGTCATCATCATCATCCTTATCATCTTCTGTGTTTTATGGATTAGGACATGTAGAATTCCCCGAAGGAGTGCAATTAATGTCATCTTCCTAATTGTGTGTGATACTGAACACGTGCGTATCCGAATAAACATTGTTGTGAATTCTGTGGCTGAGTTCACTTCTGTGGTCACAAGTGGTATTGCAGTCTCTGGGCTTCCTCCCTCAGGTGTTTTGGTGAGCTCATTGGCTGCCTTGCTATTTAGCTCCACCTGAGTCTGTCTTCCTTGCTCCTTGTCAATGTTCCAGTGTTGGATCTGAGCTACTGCATCTTTCCTTTGGCCTGCTGCTCTGCTAGATAAGTGCTTCTAGTTTGTTTTCTGTTTTTTCTGTCCAGCTTGCTATTAACTTTTGCTGGAAGCTCTGAGAAGCAAAGGGGTGCACCGCCGTGCTGTTAGTTCGGCACGGTGGGTCTTTTTGCCCCTTTGCGTGGTTTTCGTTTTAGGGTTTTTTGTAGACTGCATAGTTCTCTTTGCTATCCTCGCTCTGTCTAGAATATCGGGCCTCACTTTGCTGAATCTATTTCATTCCTACGTTTGTCTTTTCATCTTGCTAACAGTCATTATATGTGGGGGGCTGCCTATTCCTTTGGGGTATTTCTCTGAGGTAAGTCAGGCTTGTATTTCTATCTTCAGGCTAGTCAGCTCCTCAGGCAGTGCCGAGTTGCATAGGTAGTGATAGGCGCAATCCACTGCTGCTTATAGTTGTGTGAGGATAGATCAGGTACTGCAGTCTACAGAGATTCCACGTCTCAGAGCTCGTCCTATTGTTTTTGGTTATTGCCAGATCTCTGTATGTGCGCTGATTACTGCACGCTGTGTTGCCTGATTGCCAGCCATAACAGTACAAGGAGCCACACCAATGATTCCCAATAGAGGGAAAAAAGAAATCCTGACATCATTTTTTTTTCTTAGCTCTGTCTTCAGTCTTTTTTTTCCCCTAGACATTAGAGTGCTTCAGGACACAGCTGTGGACATGGATATTCAGGCTCTGTGCTCCTCAATGGATAATCTCGTTGTAAATGTACAAAAGATTCAAGATACTATTGATCAGAAATCGATGCTAGAACCAAGAATTCCGATTCCTGATTTGTTTTTTGGTGACAGAACTAAGTTCCTGAGCTTCAGAAATAATTGTAAGCTATTTTTGGCCTTGAAACCTCATTCTTCTGGTAATCCTATTCAACAGGTTTTGATTATTATTTCTTTTTTGCGCGGCGACCCACAGGACTGGGCGTTTTCTCTTGCACCAGGAGATTCTGCATTGAGTAATGTTGATGCATTTTTCCAGGCGCTGGGATTGCTTTACGATGAGCCTATGCAGTGCGACAGGACTATGACTAAAGTAGAACGGCAAGAACACAGACGTCTGAACAGACTGTGTTTCTATTGTGGTGATTCTACTCATGCTATTTCTAATTGTCCTAAACGCACTAGGCGGTTCGATAGCTCTGCCGTTATTGGTACTGTACAGTCCAAATTCCTTTTGTCCATTACCTTAATGTGCTCTTTTTCATCGTATTCTGTCATGGCGTTTGTGGATTCAGGCGCTGCCCTGAATCTGATGGATTTGGATTATGCTAAACGTTGTGGATTTTTCTTGGAGCCTTTGCGGTGTCCTATTCCGTTGAGAGGAATTGATGCTACACCTTTGGCCAAGAATAAGCCTCAGTACTGGGCCCAGCTGACCATGTGCATGGCTCCTGCACATCAGGAAGTTATTCGCTTTCTGGTACTGCATAATTTGCATGATGTGGTCGTGTTGGGGTTGCCATGGCTACAAACCCATAATCCAGTATTGGATTGGAACTCTGTCGGTAACCAGCTGGGGTTGTCAGGGAGTACATGGTGATGTTCCATTTTTGTCTATTTCGTCATCCATTCCTTCTGACATCCCAGAGTTCTTGTCGGACTTTCAGGATGTATTTGAAGAGTCCAAGTCTGATGCCCTACCTCCGCATAGGAATTGTGATTGTGCTATCGATTTGATTCCTGGTAGTAAATTCCCTAAGGGTCGTTTATTTAATTTGTCCGTACCTGAACACACCGCTATGCGCAGTTATGTGAAGGAGTCCCTGGAGAAGGGACATATTCGCCCATCGTCGTCACCATTGGGAGCAGGGTTCTTTTTTGTAGCCAAGAAGGATGGTTCGCTAAGACCGTGTATTGATTACCGCCTTCTTAATAAGATCACTGTTAAGTTTCAGTATCCCTTGCCATTGATTTCTGACTTGTTTGCTCGGATTAAGGGGGCTAGTTGGTTTACTAAGATTGATCTTCGTGGTGCGTATAATCTGGTGAGAATCAGGCAGGGAGATGAATGGAAAACGGCATTTAATACGCCCGAGGGTCATTTTGAGTATCTGGTGATGCCGTTCGGACTTGCCAATGCTCCATCTGTTTTTCAGTCTTTTATGCATGACATTTTCCGTGAGTATCTGGATAAATTCTTGATTGTTTACTTGGATGACATTTTGATCTTCTCAGATGATTGGGAGTCTCATGTGAAGCAAGTCAGAATGGTTTTCCAGGTACTGCGTGCTAATTCCTTGTTCGTGAAGGGATCAAAGTGTCTCTTCGGTGTGCAGAAAGTTTCATTTTTGGGGTTCATCTTTTCCCCTTCTACTATCGAGATGGATCCGGTTAAGGTTCAGGCCATCCAGGATTGGACTCAGCCGACATCTCTAAAAAGTCTGCAGAAATTCCTGGGCTTTGCTAATTTTTATCGTCGCTTCATCTGTAATTTTTCTAGCATTGCCAGACCATTGACCGATTTGACCAAGAAGGGTGCTGATTTGGTTAATTGGTCTTCTGCTGCCGTGGAAGCTTTTCAGGAGTTGAAGCGTCGTTTTTGCTGTGCCCCTGTGTTGTGTCAACCTGATGTTTCTCTTCCGTTCCAGGTCGAGGTTGATGCTTCTGAGATTGGTGCAGGGGCGGTTTTGTCACAGAGAGGTTCTGGTTGCTCAGTGTTCAAACCATGTGCTTTCTTTTCCAGGAAATTTTCTGCTGCTGAGCGTAATTATGATGTGGGCAACCGAGAGTTGCTGGCCATGAAGTGGGCATTCGAGGAGTGGCGTCATTGGCTTGAGGGTGCTAAGCATCGCGTGGTGGTTTTGACTGATCATAAGAACCTTACTTATCTTGAGTCTGCCAAGCGCTTGAATCCTAGACAGGCCCGTTGGTCGTTATTTTTTGCTCGTTTTGATTTTGTGATTTCATACCTTCCGGGCTCTAAAAATGTGAAGGCGGATGCTCTGTCTAGGAGTTTTGTGCCCGACTCTCCGGGGTTATCTGAGCCGGCGAGTATCCTCAAGGAAGGAGTCATTGTGTCTGCCATCTCCCCTGATTTGCGGAGAGTGTTGCAGAAATTTCAGGCTAATAAACCTGATCGTTGTCCGGCCGAGAAACTGTTCGTCCCTGATAGGTGGACTAGTAAAGTTATCTCTGAACTTCATTGTTCGGTGCTGGCCGGTCATCCAGGAATCTTTGGTACCAGGGAGTTGGTTGCTAGATCCTTCTGGTGGCCGTCTCTGTCACGGGATGTACGTACTTTTGTGCAGTCCTGTGGGATTTGTGCTAGGGCTAAGCCCTGCTGTTCTCGTGCCAGTGGGTTGCTTTTGCCCTTGCCGGTCCCGAAGAGGCCTTGGACACATATTTCGATGGATTTCATTTCTGACCTTCCCGTTTCTCAAAAAATGTCGGTCATTTGGGTGGTCTGTGATCGCTTTTCTAAAATGGTCCATCTGGTGCCCTTGGTTAAATTGCCTTCCTCCTCTGATTTGGTGCCTTTGTTCTTCCAGCATGTGGTTCGTTTACATGGCATTCCTGAGAATATTGTTTCTGACAGAGGTTCCCAGTTTGTCTCGAGGTTCTGGCGAGCCTTTTGTGGTAGGATGGGCATTGACCTATCTTTCTCCTCGGCCTTCCATCCTCAGACTAATGGCCAGACCGAACGAACCAATCAGACCTTGGAAACATATCTGAGATGTTTTGTTTCCGCTGACCAGGATGATTGGGTGTCATTTTTGCCGTTGGCTGAGTTCGCCCTTAATAATCGGGCCAGCTCGGCTACCTTGGTCTCTCCTTTTTTCTGCAATTCTGGGTTCCATCCTCGTTTCTCTTCAGAACAGGTTGAGTCTTCGGACTGTCCTGGTGTAGATTCTGTGGTGGACAGGTTGCAGCAGATCTGGACTCAGGTAGTGGACAATTTGACCTTGTCCCAGGAGAAGGCTCAGCTTTTCGCTAATCGCAGACGCCGTGTGGGACCCCGACTTCGTGTTGGGGATCTGGTTTGGTTATCTTCTCGTCATATTCCTATGAAGGTTTCCTCTCCTAAATTTAAACCTCGTTTTATTGGTCCGTATAGGATTTCTGAGATTCTCAATCCGGTGTCTTTTCGTCTGACCCTCCCAGACTCCTTTTCCATACATAATGTATTCCATAGGTCGTTGTTGAGGAGATACGTGGCACCTATGGTTCCATCTGTGGAGCCTCCTGCCCCTGTTTTGGTGGAGGGGGAATTGGAGTATATTGTGGAGAAGATTTTGGATTCTCGTGTCTCTAGACGGAAACTCCAGTATCTGGTCAAATGGAAGGGTTATGCTCAGGAAGATAATTCCTGGGTTTTTGCCTCTGATGTCCATGCCCCAGATCTTGTTCGTGCCTTTCATGTGGCTCATCCTGGTCGGCCTGGGGGTTCTGGTGAGGGTTCGGTGACCCCTCCTCAAGGGGGGGGTACTGTTGTGAATTCTGTGGCTGAGTTCACTTCTGTGGTCAAAGTGGTATTGCAGTCTCTGGGCTTCCTCCCTCAGGTGTTTTGGTGAGCTCGTTGGCTGCCTTGCTATTTAGCTCCACCTGAGTCTGTCTTCCTTGCTCCTTGTCAATGTTCCAGTGTTGGATCTGAGCTACTGCATCTTTCCTTTGGCCTGCTGCTCTGCTAGATAAGTGCTTCTAGTTTGTTTTCTGTTTTTTCTGTCCAGCTTGCTATTAACTTTTGCTGGAAGCTCTGAGAAGCAAAGGGGTGCACCGCCGTGCTGTTAGTTCGGCACGGTGGGTCTTTTTGCCCCTTTGCGTGGTTTTCGTTTTAGGGTTTTTTGTAGACTGCATAGTTCTCTTTGCTATCCTCGCTCTGTCTAGAATATCGGGCCTCACTTTGCTGAATCTATTTCATTCCTACGTTTGTCTTTTCATCTTGCTAACAGTCATTATATGTGGGGGGCTGCCTATTCCTTTGGGGTATTTCTCTGAGGTAAGTCAGGCTTGTATTTCTATCTTCAGGCTAGTCAGCTCCTCAGGCAGTGCCGAGTTGCATAGGTAGTGATAGGCGCAATCCACTGCTGCTTATAGTTGTGTGAGGATAGATCAGGTACTGCAGTCTACAGAGATTCCACGTCTCAGAGCTCGTCCTATTGTTTTTGGTTATTGCCAGATCTCTGTATGTGCGCTGATTACTGCACGCTGTGTTGCCTGATTGCCAGCCATAACAAAACATACAATCATCTGAAAAAACAGGTCTGATGGAGATCTGCACATCACAGGGTGCTTACTCACTGATCCAGGAGGCAACTGAACTAGAGCCTACTGTAAATTCTTGAAAAAGGATATAGCTAAGACTGTCATGTGTGATACTGCCTGTGGAGTGTGTGCATCTAAGCCTGTCATGTGTGATACTGTCTGTGGAGTGTGTGCATCTAAGCCTTCATGTCACCTGTCTTATCCATGCTTTTTTTTCTATACTATGTTGTGCATAAATATGTGATTCTTCAGAATTTCTTTTAGTCTTTGCCTGATGAAGAGACCTGTGTAGTCTTGAAAGCTTGCAATTTGTTACCATCTTTTCAGTTAGCCATTAAAAGGTATCAACCACTGAGGACTCTCAATTCTAAATATTTTTCTATCTACTGGCTAACATGGTACCAAGATATATATCTTTCCTGCATCTAAGCCTATCATGTGTGACACTGTCTGTAGAGTGTGTGCATCTAAGCCTATCATGTGTGACACTGTCTGTAGAGTGTGTGCATCTAAGCCTATCATGTGTGATACTGTTTGTAGAGTGTGCATCTAAGCCTATCATGTATGACACTGTCTGTGGAGTGTGTGCATCTAAACCTATCATGTGTAATAATGTTTTTTTGAGTGGGTGTATCTAATCCAATCATACGTTATATTGACTGCTGAACTGGTGTATCTAAGCCTATCATGTGTGATACTGTTAGCTGAGTTGGTGGATCTAAGTCTACCATGAGTAATACTGTCTACTGAGCTGGTGTATTTAACCTTATCTTGTAAGTTATTCTCTGCCAAGCTGTGCATCTAATCCCATTGTGTTTTATACTGCCTACTGAGGTGATGTATCTGTAAGGGGATAGACAGGACCGCGGGTACCAGCATGCCGGGTCCGGAACTGAAAGAGCTGCATGCTCTGTTCCCGGGGGGAAGAGCTATAGAAGTGCACGCAGCGTATGAGTAAGAGAGGAGGAAAGTGCACGAAGCAGAGCAGTCTGGCGCCGGCAGAGAGCAGCGCAGAGAGCAGCGAGCAGAATGGTGAGCGGCGCGCTCTGCTTCCCCGACCTGAGAGGACTGACTTGGCGACAGGCCGTATAGAAGGAGCCCCGGTTGCCTGTGGAGAGAGATGTGCAGAGCAGAGCCGTGGGGAGAAGAGTCCTGCAGAGCCGTGTCCGCAGAGCAGAGCCAAGCCGGATGCTGCAGCAGCCAAAGAGAGGAGTGCTCCGTCCAGGGAGCACCAGCGCCACACAGACCAGCGATCGCTGACGCCCACTGTAGACAGTGGGGACCAGAGAGCGAGAGAGAGCGGGCAGTGTGTGCCCAGTGACCGCCATAAAGTCAGGTGCCAGCCGCTCCAGGATAGTGAGTACAGCCTGCATGCTGCTTGACAGAGGCCGGAACGTGACTGTCAGCTACCCCTGACTGTGCTAGTTAATATCGGTCCAGACACTTGTGACCTAACCTTGCCAGCGTATGCTAGTAGAGCCACACTGGGTTCGTACAGGACTGGGGCCCTCACCGTTAGTTGGCCACTACAGTATAGGGACTAGGGGCAGTGGAAGGTACCAGAGACCGACCACTGTCACCAGAAGATGGGGTATTGCTGTGTGCTGAACCCCATTAGTAAGGACACCGCACCCGCCATTGCCAGCGCTATAGAGTACACAGCAGGAGCTGCAGTGTTTGGACTTCCTGTAACCCTTGTTACCATTTTGTCATCATTTGTACCATCGTACTTCAGTTTTGCCACTTGCACTGTTTAACTCTTTACCTCCCTGCATGGAGCATTTTCCCTGTAAATAAACCTGTTAACCCTTGCTCTGCCTCCCGTCCGTCCCTGCTTCCCGCGTTCCTGCTAGAACCTTATGGAATGCCCGCCAGGGCCTAGGGGTATTCGGTACCAGGTCCGCTACTTAAGGGGATTGGTCACGATGGCGGCGACACGGGCCGTGGCCCTGGGGGCCCATGTAAAAGGGAATTGAATAAAGTTTGTGTTCGTGACGCCACCTGTGGTATTCGGTCAGTAGGGACCAATGCTGTTAAAGGGGTCCTCTGCGGTGATGTTATGGCAGCTAGATGGTATAACTTCCCACAGGTGAAGTTGGGTCCCCAGGGCTCCCGGCATGTAGCTGGTGATTGTGAGTAGTGTACAAAGAAACGGAGGACACAGGTTTGCAGTCTCTTTACCTGGTTTACTGAAGGCTTCAGGCAACCGCAGTCCAGGGTACCAGATCACAGGTACAGGCAGGGTCCAGCTGGCTTGGAAGCAAGTTCAGAGTCCCTTTTACCAGATGCAGTTAGAAGCCTTCCTACCAGCACTTAGGTGTTGTAGTCCCTTACTGAATATGGCTTCTGGCAAAGTCCTCACATTTTTCTCTGTCATCCATGAAGGTTAGGACACAAACCCGTATGACAGGTGGCTCGAGCCTTTTCACAGGGTCTCTATCACAACCCGAGCTCTGTGTCACTGTGTCTCCTGGGTATTAGGGCAGACAGGTTACTTCTAATAATCCAGCTGTCTTTCTGGTTTCTGCTGTGCCTCCTAGAGTCTGACACAACCTCGGTCTTGCAGCTACCGGGAATCTGCACTCCACAGGGAGATAGACCATACGCTGCTGACCTCCCCTGGTGTTACTCGCCTGTGCTTCGCTCTCCTGCACTCTCACTTTACACTGTTCTTCCTTCTCTATTTCCCTGTCCAGGAGCTGCAGCACCTCCTGCTACATGGCCCCTCACACATCTCTCTTCTTTCCTCTTTCTGCCAGGAGCTGCAGGCCCCCATGTCTGCTCAGCTATTCTCCTATCGTACCAGCTCGGCCTCAGATGAAGTTCTGTGACAAGCTTCTCTCTGGCTTTCTCCAACTCTCCTTCCGGCCTCAGACTGCTCCAGTCTACTATCAGGCCTTTCCCCTTCTCCTCACTCACTCTGCTCTGTCTCTCTGACAGACTTCATTCTCTGCTGGTCTCCCTTGACCGACTGACTGCTTTCCCTCCAAGCCAGAATGTATAAATAGGGAAATTCCCCTGAAAACCCTGTTCATAGCTCCCCCTTCTGGCCTGGAGTGTGAATATGTTGTGTGCATTGTGATTACCTGATAGAAGAGATCTTCCCTTGCTTCCAAGCGTGACGTCACTCTCCCTGTGAGGAAAGCAATGCCACTGTGACAACCTGGACTCTGGGGCATCACACTTACATATCTAAGCATACGGTCTGCTGAGCTTTGCATTGAAGATTTTCATGTGTGATACATCTTCTGAGCTGTGTACCTAAGCTTACAATATGTAAAGCTATCTACTGAGATGTATCTAACCTTATAAGTAAAGTTACCATCTGACAAGCTATGTATCTAAGTTGATCATTTGCGATACCATCTTCTGAGCTGTGAATCTAAGCCACATGTATCTAAGCAACGTGATACTGTCTGCTTAGATAGTTTATGGAAGGCGGTGATATAGAGAATTGCTCTGCACCACATTCCCCTTCATATAATGTTATTGAAGATCCTATGATAAATCCTGGGACTCTTCTGGAGATTTGGGAGACTTTATAATAATCCGAAGCTTCTACTACAACCCTCAGTAAGATCCATCGAAACTGGGGTATTTACACGGATTGCATCGCTGACACACGTCTTCTTCCACATAAAAGTGAAGGGAAATAAAACACATTTTTTTCCTGTTAATGAGGATGAAATTGTTATGATGGATTAAACCAGCTTCATACATGTTAATGGCGGCTTCTGCTGTACGGAGGAGGAGCGGGCAGATTACCGACATTATCCTTCCTTCTATTAAATGCGAGAACTTTCTTTTAAGAGATTATATCTTACAGGTTGCAAACTGCTATAAAACTGATTCCCTACCTTATAAAATAGCTGACGGCCATGACAGGATCACGGGAGAGTACAGCTGGCCAAAGACATTGGATAGAAGGAGGCTGATGCTTGAACAGAACAACCCATTACTGAACAGTCTTCTGCTGGGCAGGGCCGATTTTAGACAAATTGGGGCCCTGGCCAAAAGTTTAAAGTGGGGCCCCAAGTGCTTACATATTGCTCCATCACACAGAAACATTTTGGTTGTATGTTCAGTGGGGGAAATAATATTTGATCCCTAGTTGATTTTGTAAGTTTGCCCACTTACAAAGACATGAACAGTCTATAATTTTAATTCAAGGTTCATTTTAACATTGAGAGATAGAATATCAAAAGTAAAGTTCAGAAAATCACATTGCATAAATTATATACATTTATTTGCATCTTGCAGTGAGAAATAAGTATTTGATTCCTCTGGCAAAAAAGATTTAATACTTGGTGGCAAAACCCTTGTTGGCAAGCACAGCAGTCAGCCTTTTTGTAGTTGATGATGAGGTTAGTGCACATGTCAGGAGGAATTTTGGTCCACTCCTCTTTGCAGATCATCTCTAAATCATTAGGATTTTGAGGCTGTCCACTTGGCAACTCGGAGCTTCAGCTCCCTCTATAGGTTTTCTATGGGATTAAGGTCTGGAGACTGGCTAGGCCACTCCACCACCATAATGTGCTTCTTTTTGATCCACTCCTTTGTTGCCTTGGCTGTATGTTTTGGGTCATTGTCTTGCTGGAAGGCCCAGCCACTACCCATTTTTAATGTCCTGGTGGAGGGAAGGTGGTTGTCATTCAGGATTTTACAGTACATGGCTCCATCCATTCTCCCATTGATGCGGTGAAGTAGTCCTCTTCCCTTAGCAGAGAAACACCCCCAAACATAATGTTTCCACCTCCATGCTTGACACTGGGGATGGTGTTCTTTTGGTCATTGGCAGCATTTCTCTTCCTCCAAACACTGCAATTTGAGTTAATGCCAAAGACCTCAATTTTTGTCTCATCTGACCATAGCACCTTCTCCCAATCACTCACAGAATCATCCAGGCATTCTCTGGCAAACTTCAGACGGGCCTGCACATGTGCCTTCTTGAGCAGGGAGACCTTGTGGGTACTGCAGGATTTTAAACCTTTACTGTGTAATGTGTTACCAATGGTTGTCTTGGTGACTGTGTCCCAGCTGCCGTGCGATCATTAACAAGTTCCCCCGTGTAGTTTAAGGCTGATCTCTCACCTTCTTCATGATCAAGGATATCCCACGATATGAGATTTTGCATGGTGCCCCAGATCGATGTCGATTGACAGTCATTTTGTATTTCTTCCATTTTCTTACTATTGCACCAACAGTTGTCTCCTTCTCACCCAGCATTTTACATATGGTTTTGTAGACTATTCCAGCTTTGTGAAGGTCTATAATCTTGTCCCTGACATCCTTAGAAAGCTCTTTTTGGTCTTGCCCATGTTGTAAAGGATAGAGTATGACTAATTAATTGAGTCTGTGGACAGGAGTCTTTTATAAAGGTAGCTAGGTAAGACAGCTGTTTGTAATGCAGGTAACGAGTTGATTGGGAGCATCTAACTGGTCTGTAGGAGCCAGAATTCTTAATGTTTGGTAGGGGATCAAATACTTATTTCTCACTGCAAATTGCAAATACATATATATAATTTACACAATGTGATTTTCTGGATTTTATTTTTGATATTCTATCTGTCAAAGTTTAAATTAACCTACCCTTACAATTATAGACTGTTCATGTCTTTGTCAGTGGGTAAACTTACAACATCAGCAAGGGATCAAATACTTATTTCTCCCACTGTACATGCACTGAGTTCAGGCCTTTAAACTAGCGTGATCAACAATATTGAAGTTGTTCGATACTTGTTTCCTGGCCTCTTTACATTGGCTGAGGAAGAATGATGGGGACAGAATGATCACTAGTAGAACAATCTGTCCACGTACAGTATCATGTTATCATCAGCATACCTGCAGATTTCACCAGACGATCTGCTTCTGAGAACAGTGATTTTTTGTTTCGGTATAAACAATCTAATCACTCACTGAATAGGCAGTATTTTGCTTGTTTAGTATAATACACCCCATAGTTCTTCACATAGTACAATATACCCAATAGTCTTCCACAGAGTATAATGCACCCCATAGTCCTCCATGTTGTGTAATGCACACCCCATAGTCCTCCATAGAGTATAATGTGCCCATAGTTGTTCATATAGTATAGTGTGCCTCTTATCCCTCCATATACTTTAATACACTCCCCATAGTCCTCCATATAGTATAATACACTCCCCAGAATCCAATACACTCCCCATAGTTCTCCATCTAGTATAATATGCTCCCTATAGTAAAGTGCACTCCCCATAGTCCTCAATATAATATAATGCATCCCGTAATCCTCCATATTGTATAATGCACCCCCATAGTCCTCCATATAGTACAATGCACTTCTCATAGCATAATGCAATCCATAGTCCTTCACATAGTATAATGCATTCCTCATAGTCCTCGATACTGTAAAATGCAGGTCCATATAGTATAATGCACTCCCCATAGTCGTTGATACAGTATAATGCAGCCCCCATATAGTATAATGCAGCCCCATATAGTAAATATAGTACAGTATAATGCACCCTATCGTCCTCAATACAGTATAATACAGCCATAATGCAGCCCCACTCAGAGAATAATGCAGCCTACCTTTATAGAGTATAATGCAGCACACCTCAGAGTATAATGCAGCCCCCTCATGGAGTATAATGCAGCTCCCTCATAGAGTATAATGCAGCCCCCCACTACTGAACGCTGAGGAGCGTGCAATGAAAGATTACATTCTGACATTAGTGCCAGCATCAGGACATACTTTGTGTTCAGACTTAGCGCACAATTTGTACGACTCCCAAAGGATGATATACTGGTAAATATCCAAATGGCCATTGGCAGAAAAAAGATTTCTCACCTCTGGTTTAGATGAAGCCATACACATTCTAGGCTATATTGGCCATTCCCATTGTTCAATCAGACCAAACTGCTAATTTAGGTGATGTTTATTATAGGAGGGGTCAAGGTTCTTTCATGGAATAATTGTTTTTGTATTGGCCGACTTTATACCAGATGATGGCGGAATGTCATTAGTCTATCCTCAGAGAAAAAGCTATTATATGGACAAGAAAAAAAATTAAGGATGGAAAGAAATGGAAGAAGGGAAGAATAATCAAAGGAGAAAAAACAAAAAAACTGAGGATGAAGAAGGAAAAATAAAAGAAATGAAAAAAATAAAAAAGGAAAGGGAGTATTATAAGGAGTAAGAGATGCAAAAGAAAGAGAGACAATAGAAAAAGGAGTGAATGAATGAGCAATGAAGGAAGAATGAAAGAAAAATTGAGAACATAGGAAAAATGGAGGGAGGAACAAAGAGAAAAGAAGCAAGAAAGAAAGAAAGAGAGAAAGAAAGAAAGAAAGAAAGAAAGAAAGAAAGAAAGAAAGAAAGAAAGAAAGAAAGAAAGAAAGAAAGAAAGAAAGAAGGAAAGAAAGGAAAAAAATGAAAAATAAAGGAAAGATAAAGGAAAGGAAAAAGTGAAGAAAAGGAAGAGGGAATGAAAAAAAAAATCGAAGAAAAGAAGAATGGGAAAGAGAAAAGAAGAACTGAGGAAGATAGAAAAAAGGTGGATAAAAGGAAGAGAAAATACACAAGAGAGAAGAAAAGCAAGAAAAAGAATGAGTAAAGAAGGAAAATGCATATTCTAGAATACCCGATGCGTTAGAATCGGGCCACAATCTAGTCTATATATATAATTGTCTAAGGGTTTTTCCATCTGTCTGTCTGTCTGTCTGTCCTGGAAATCACGCGTCTCTGATTGGTCGAGGCCGCCAGGCCTCGAACAATCAGTGACGGGCACAGCGACGATGATGTCATAAAGGACGTAGACATCCCACGTCTGATTGGTCGAGGCCGCCGACCAATCAGTGACGGGCACAGTCTGCCGCGAATTCTGGAATCATCATTGTCCATATACTATGGGGACATGCATATTCTAGAATACCCGATGCGTTAGAATCGGGCCACAATATATATATATATACTAGATTGTGGCCCGATTCTAACGCATCGGGTATTCTAGAATATGCATGTCCCCGTAGTATATGGACAATGATGATTCCAGAATTCGCGGCACACTGTGCCCGTCGCTGATTGGTCGAGGCAACCTTTATGACATCATCGTCGCCATGGCAACCATTATGACATCTACGTCGATACTGTGCCCGTCGCTGAATCAGAAACGTGAGATGTCTACGTCCTTTATGACATCATCGTCGCTGTGCCCATTGCTGATTGGTCGAGGCCTGGCGGCCTCGACCAATCAGAGACGCGGGATTTCTACGTCGATGCTGTGCCGGTCTCTAATTGGTCGAGGCCGCCAGGCCTCGACCAATCAGCAATGGGCACAGCGACGATCAAAGAGCCGGGATTTCCAGGACAGACAGACAGACAGACAGACAGACAGACAGACGGAAAAACCCTTAGGCAATTATATATATAGATATATATATATATATAGATATATATATATGTCCCCGTAGTATATGGACAATGATGATTCCAGAATTCGCGGCAGACTGTGCCCGTCGCTGATTGGTCGATGCAACTTTTATGACATCATCGTCGCCATGGCAACCATTATGACATCTACGTCGATACTGTGCCTGTCGCTGATTGGTCGAGGCAAATTTGCGGCAGACTGTGCCCGTCGCTGATTGGTCGAGGCAACCTTTATGACATCATCGTCCCCATGCTGTGCCCGTCTCTGATTGGTCGAGGCCGCCAGGCCTCGACCAATCAGAGACGCGGGATTTCCAGGACAGACAGACAGACAGACAGAAAAACCCTTAGACAATTATATATATAGACTAGATTGTGGCCCGATTCTAACGCATCGGGTATTCTAGAATATGCATGTCTCCGTAGTATATCGACAATGATGATTCCAGAATTCGCAGCAGACTGTGCCCGTCGCTGATTGGTCGAGGCAACCTTTATGACATCATCGTCGCCATGGCAACCATTATGACATCTACGTCGATACTGTGCCCATCGCTGAATCAGAAACGTGGGATTTCTACGTCCTTTATGACATCATCGTCGCTGTGCCCGTTGCTGATTGGTCGAGGCCTGGTGGCCTCGACCAATCAGAGAGGCGGGATTTCCAGGACAGACAGACAGACAGAAAGACAGACAGACAGACAGAAAGACAGACGGAAAAACCCTTAGACAATTATATATATAGATATATATATAAACTAGATTGTGGCCCGATTCTAACGCATCGGGTATTCTAGAATATGCATGTCCCCGTAGTATATGGACAATGATGATTCCAGAATTCGCGGCAGACTGTGCCCGTCGCTGATTGGTCGAGGCAACCTTTATGACATCATCGTCACCATGGCAACCATTATGACATTTACGTCGATACTGTGCTCGTCGCTGAATCAGAAATGTGAGATGTCTACGTCCTTTATGACATCATCGTCGCTGTGCCCGTTGCTGAATCAAAAACGTGAGATGTCTACGTCCTTTATGACATCATCGTCGCTGTGCTTTTTGCTGAATCAGAAACGTGAGATGTCTACGTCCTTTATGACATCATCGTCGCTGTGCCCGTTGCTGATTGGTCGAGGCCTGGCGGCCTCGACCAATCAGAGACGCGGGATTTCTACGTCGATGCTGTGCCGGTCTCTGATTGGTCGAGGCCTTGCGGCCTCGACCAATCAGAGAGCCGGGATTTCCAGGACAGACAGACAGACAGACAGACAGACGGAAAAACCCTTAGACAATTATATATATAGATACTAGATTGTGGTCCGATTCTAAAGCATCGGGTATTCTAGAATATGCATGTCCCCGTAGTATATGGACAATGATGATTCCAGAATTCGCGGCAGACTGTGCCCGTCGCTGATTGGTCGATGCAACCATTATGACATCATCGTCGCCATGGCAACCATTATGACATCTACGTCGATACTGTGCCCGTCGCCGATTGATCGAGGCGAATTCGCAGCAGACTGTGCCCGTCGCTGATTGGTTGAGGCAACCTTTATGACATCATCGTCGCCATGATGTGCCCGTCGCTGATTGGTCGAGGCAACCTTTATGACTTCATCGTCGCCATCGCAACCATTATGACATCTACGTTGATACTGTGCCTGTCGCTGAATCAGAAACGTGAGATGTCTACGTCCTTTATGACATCATCGTCGCTGTGCACGTTGATGATTGGTCGAGGCCTGGCGGCCTCGACCAATCAGAGACGCGGGATTTCTACGTCAATGCTGTGCCGGTCTCTGATTGGTCGAGGCCTGGTGGCCTCGACCAATCAGAGAGCCGGGATTTCAAGGACAGACAGACAGACAGACAGACGGAAAAACCCTTAGGCAATTATATATATAGATAGACTAGATTGTGGCCCGATTCTAACGCATCGGGTATTCTAGAATATGCATGTCTCCGTAGTATATCGACAATGATGATTCCAGAATTCGCGGCAGACTGTGCCCGTCGCTGATTGGTCGAGGCAACCTTTATGACATCATCGTCGCCATGGCAACCATTATGACATCTACGTCGATAATGTGCCCATCGCTGAATCAGAAACGTGGGATTTCTACGTCCTTTATGACATCATCGTCGCTGTGCCTGTTGCTGATTGGTCAAGGCCTGGTGGCCTCGACCAATCAGAGAGGCGGGATTTCCAGGACAGACAGACAGACAGAAAGACAGACAGACAGACAGAAAGACAGACAGACGGAAAAACCCTTAGACAATTATATATATAGATATATATATAAATACTAGATTGTGGTCCGATTCTAACGCATCGGGTATTCTAGAATATGCATGTCCCCGTAGTATATGGACAATGATGATTCCAGAATTCGCGGCAGACTGTGCCCGTCGCTGATTGGTCGAGGCAACCTTTATGACATCATCGTCGCCATGGCAACCATTATGACATCTACGTCGATACTGTGCCCATCGCTGAATCAGAAACGTGGGATTTCTACGTCCTTTATGACATCATCGTCGCTGTGCCCGTTGCTGATTGGTCGAGGCAACCTTTATGACATCATCGTCACCATGGCAACCATTATGACATTTACGTCGATACTGTGCCCGTCGCTGAATCAGAAACGTGAGATGTCTACGTCCTTTATGACATCATCGTCGCTGTGCCCGTTGCTGAATCAGAAACGTGAGATGTCTACGTCCTTTATGACATCATCGTCGCTGTGCTCGTTGCTGAATCAGAAACGTGAGATGTCTACGTCCTTTATGACATCATCGTTGCTGTGCCCGTTGCTGATTGGTCGAGGCCTGGCGGCCTCGACCAATCAGACGCGGGATTTCTACGTCGATGCTGTGCCGGTCACTGATTGGTCGAGGCCTTGCGGCCTCGACCAATCAGAGAGCCGGGATTTCCAGGACAGACAGACAGACAGACGGAAAAACCCTTAGACAATTGTATATATAGATACTAGATTGTGGTCCGATTCTAACGCATCGGGTATTCTAGAATATGCATGTCCCCGTAGTATATGGACAATGATGATTCCAGAATTCGCGGCAGACTGTGCCCGTCGCTGATTGGTCGATGCAACCATTATGACATCATCGTCGCCATGGCAACCATTATGACATCTACGTCGATACTGTGCCTGTCGCCGATTGATCGAGGTGAATTCGCGGCAGACTGTGCCCGTCGCTGATTGGTTGAGGCAACCTTTATGACATCATCGTCGCCATGCTGTGCCCGTCGCTGATTGGTCGAGGCAACCTTTATGACATCATCGTCGCCATGGCAACCAATATGACATCTACGTCGATACTGTGCCCGTCGCTGAATCAGAAACGTGAGATGTCTACGTCCTTTATGACATCATCGTCGCTGTGCCCGTTGCTGATTGGTCAAGGCCTGGTGGCCCCGACCAATCAGAGAGCCGGGATTTCCAGGACAGACAGACAGACGGAAAAACCCTTAGGCAATTATATATATAGACTAGATTGTGGCCCGATTCTAACGCATCGGGTATTCTAGAATATGCATGTCTCCGTAGTATATCGACAATGATGATTCCAGAATTCGCGGCAGACTGTGCCCGTCGCTGATTGGTCGAGGCAACCTTTATGACATCATCGTCGCCATGGCAACCATTATGACATCTACGTCGATACAGTGCCCATCGCTGAATCAGAAACGTGGGATTTCTACATCCTTTATGACATCATCGTCGCTGTGCCCGTTGCTGATTGGTCAAGGCCTGGTGGCCCCGACCAATCAGAGAGGCGGGATTTCCAGGACAGACAGACAGACAGAAAGACAAAGACAGACAGACAGAAAGACAGACAGACGGAAAAGCCCTTAGACAATTATATATATAGATATATATATAAATACTAGATTGTGGTCCGATTCTAACACATCGGGTATTCTAGAATATGCATGTCCCCGTAGTATATGGACAATGATGATTCCAGAATTCGCGGCAGACTGTGCCCGTCGCTGATTGGTCGATGCAACCATTATGACATCATCGTCGCCATGGCAACCATTATGACATCTACGTCGATACTGTGCCCGTCGCTGATTGATCGAGGCGAATTCGCGGCAGACTGTGCCCGTCGCTGATTGGTTGAGGCAACCTTTATGACATCATCGTCGCCATGCTGTGCCCGTCCCTGAATGGTCGAGGCCTGTCGGCCTCGACCAATCAGAGACGCGGGATATCCGGGACAGACAGACAGACAGACAGACGGAAAAACCCTTAGACAATTATATACAGTGGGGCAAAAAAGCATTTAGTCAGTCAGCAATAGTGCAAGTTCCACCACTTAAAAAGATGAGAGGCGTCTGTAATTTACATCATAGGTAGATCTCAACTATGGGAGACAAACTGAGAAAAAAAAATCCAGAAAATCACATTGTCTATTTTTTTATCATTTTTTTTGCATATTATGGTGGAAAATAAGTATTTGGTCAGAAACAAACAATCAAGATTTCTGGCTCTCACAGACCTGTAACTTCTTCTTTAAGAGTCTCCTCTTTCCTCCACTCATTACCTGTAGTAATGGCACCTGTTTAAACTTGTTATCAGTATAAAAAGACACCTGTGCACACCCTCAAATAGTCTGACTCCAAACTCCACTATGGTGAAGACCAAAGAGCTGTCAAAGGACACCAGAAACAAAATTGTAGCCCTGCACCAGGCTGGGAAGACTGAATCTGCAATAGCCAACCAGCTTGGAGTGAAGAAATCAACAGTGGGAGCAATAATTAGAAAATGGAAGACATACAAGACCAATGATAATCTCCCTCGATCTGGAGCTCCACGCAAAATCCCACCCCGTGGGGTCAGAATGATCACAAGAACGGTGAGCAAAAATCCCAGAACCACGCGGGGGGACCTAGTGAATGAACTGCAGAGAGCTGGGACCAATGTAACAAGGCCTACCATAAGTAACACACTACGCCACCATGGACTCAGATCCTGCAGTGCCAGACGTGTCCCACTGCTTAAGCCAGTACATGTCCGGGCCCGTCTGAAGTTTGCTAGAGAGCATTTGGATGATCCAGAGGAGTTTTGGGAGAATGTCCTATGGTCTGATGAAACCAAACTGGAACTGTTTGGTAGAAAAACAACTTGTTGTGTTTGGAGGAAAAAGAATACTGAGTTGCATCCATCAAACACCATACCTACTGTAAAGCATGGTGGTGGAAACATCATGCTTTGGGGCTGTTTCTCTGCAAAGGGGCCAGGACGACTGATCCGGGTACATGAAAGAATGAATGGGGCCATGTATCGTGAGATTTTGAGTGCAAACCTCCTTCCATCAGCAAAGGCATTGAAGATGAAACGTGGCTGGGTCTTTCAACATGACAATGATCCAAACCACACCGCCAGGGCAACGAAGGAGTGGCTTCGTAAGAAGCATTTCAAGGTCCTGGAGTGGCCTAGCCAGTCTCCAGATCTCAACCCTATAGAAAACCTTTGGAGGGAGTTGAAAGTCCGTGTTGCCAAGCGAAAAGCCAAAAGCATCACTGCTCTAGAGCAGGGGTCCCCAACTCCAGTCCTCAAGGCCCACCAACATGTCATGTTTTCAGGATTTCCTTAGTCTTGCCCAGGTAATAATTGCATCACCTGTGCAATGCAAAGGAAATCCTGAAAACATGACCTGTTGGTGGGCCTTGAGGACTGGAGTTGGGGACCTCTGCTCTAGAGGAGATCTGCATGGAGGAATGGGCCAACATACCAACAACAGTGTGTGGCAACCTTGTGAAGACTTACAGAAAACGTTTGACCTCTGTCATTGCCAACAAAGGATATATTACAAAGTATTGAGATGGAATTTTGTTTCTGACCAAATACTTATTTTCCACCATAATATGCAAATAAAATGTTAAAAAAACAGACAATGTGATTTTCTGGATTTTTTTTTCTCAGTTTGTCTCCCATAGTTGAGGTCTACCTATGATGTAAATTACAGACGCCTCTCATCTTTTTAAGTGGTGGAACTTGCACTATTGCTGACTGACTAAATACTTTTTTGCCCCACTGTATATAGATATTTAATTTCAATAGTTTAGAGTAGAGTAGGGCCCGGTTAAAAGAGTCTACCGTGTCATGGTGGCAGCTTAAAAATTCTTTTGGCCAGAACAAAAGCTGCTGGTTATGAATGTGATCTGGTGTTTGATGGTAACTGTTAATATCTGATTGTTGAGGACGTGGTGGAGAAGATGAGTGTTTCCAAGAGTGGGCAGTGGGACGGTGGAGGCGGAGCTGGGGTGGAGCCTGGCAGAGACTCAAAGGGGCCCAAAAATGTTGCCAGTATGGGGCCCCGAGATCCCTAGTGGCAACCCTGGTTAGGGGAAGGTGAGAAGTCAACAGGAGGGATGTCAAAACAGGAAAGGGTTTTGGTTGAGTTCAGGCTGAAGTCAGTCATTCCTTAGTCAAGGAACTGTGCTAGTTCAAGGAGGAAGACGTTCTCTAGTAATATTTGCAGATGATGTTAGGTGTTTTTGTGAATACCACATTTAGACCGTAGAACGGTCTCCTTCTCCCTCCGTACAGAACCTCACCCCACCATTACGGTCCTCCTAGTGCTGAGCTCTGACATCTAGGGCTGATCTGTTTGCAGCTTAATCTCTCTCTTTACAATGACTCATATAAATGGAGGCAGCGTATATGGAGGATAGCCTGCAGCCCTTCTTACCTCCTCCTTTGATGTAACATTAATTCAGCAACTTAAATAAAGACACTGACAGTCGTAATCACCAAAACAAAACAAAGAAGTCATCACTTAATGCATCTGAAATTGATGCGACTTCATCAATATGTCACTCCTAAACACTAACGCCTCGTGTAACATCCAGTGACAGGTTTAGGGCCATTTTACACATAATTACGCCACAGCTAAGTTTCGTATCAAGCTTGCTGCAGATAATGAATGAAGTCACCACTTTACGTGGCATTTATGTGGCGTGGGAGCTAGGAGAAGATGGGACGTTGCCACTTATTTGTATGATGGAGTAAAGATTGGGGGCTGGTATAAGGTTTTGTATGAGACCGAGATGGTTTCATTAAAGATAACCATACTGTAACCCATCTCCAGGATCTGTTATAGGTGCCCTTTAAAGGGTGTGCAGACATTTGCAACTTTGTCATATTAATATTTTAAAGAATCTAAAATATCAAATAAAATAAGTTTTTGCTGCCCTAAAAACACTCACAACGAATGGCACTTGATAAAAAACAAAACAAGTTATATGACATATGAAGGTCAACAATATGCATAATATTGGATACAGTAAATACATATTTTTTGTGTTAATTCTTATTCAACAAATGCTAATATTGAAAACAGTGTGACAGCTGTATAGTGAAAAACACCTTAGAGCAAATATGATCAGTTTTATCGTTCTCAGTTTTAAATTGTTATAATACTCTTTATCAAGGAAAAGTTAAAAATATTATCAGAACACTATTAATATAAATGAGGAGTTTCCCCTTCATTGGTGCAGCATGACGGTAGCATTATAACAATTAATGCGAGCATACTTTTAACCCTTTCACCTTGAAGCCTGTTTTCACCTCCTTGATCAGGCCAATTTTTACAATACTGATTACTGTCACTTTATGGCGTCATAACTCTGAAATGCTTCAATGGATCTTATTGTTTCTGAGATTCTTTTCTCATGACATATTGTACTTCATAATAGTGGTAAAATTTCTTTGAGATGACTTGCGATTGATTGTGAAAAAATACAGAAATTTGGCGAAAATTCTGAAAATTTCACAATTTTCTAACTTAATTTTTATGTCCTTAAATCAGACAGTCATATCTCACAAAATAGTTAATAAATAATATTTCCCATATGTCTACTTTACATCAGCATAATTTTTTAAACATAATCTCTTTTTGTTAGGAAGCTAGAAGGGTTAAAATTTGACCTGCGATTTCTCATTTTTGCAACAAAATTTGCAAAACCATTTTTTGTAAGGATCAACTCATATTTGAACTGACTTTGAGGAACCTATATGACAGAAAATACCCAAAAGTTACCCCATTCTAAAAACTGCACCCCTCAAGGTGCTCAAAACCACATTTTAGAAGTTTATTAACCCTGCAGGTGCTTCACAGAAATTATTGGAATGTGGAAGGAAAAAATAAACATTTACTTTTCTTTCACAAAAATTTTCCTTTAGACCTATTTTTTTTTTTACTTTTGCAAGGGTAACAGGAGAAAATAGACAATACAATTTGTTGTTCAATTTCTGCTGAGTACGTGAGGAAAATCTACATTTTTCCCGGATAAATATATTTTAGCTCAAAATTTAGCATTTTCATAAGGGTAACAGGAGAAATTGCTCCATACATGTGGGGGAAAACTACTGTTTTGGTGCACGGCAGAGCTCGGAAGGGAAGGAGCGCCATTTGAATGTAAAATATGCTGGAATAATTAGTGGTTGCCATGCTGCGTTTGAAGAGCCTAAACAGTGGAAACCCCCACAAGACACACCATTGTGGAAACTAGTCCCTTTTGGGAACTTATCTAGATGTGTATTGAACACCTTGAACCCCCAGGTGCTTCACAGAAGTTTATAACGTTAAGCCGTGAAAATAAAAAAAAATCAAATTTTTCCTGCAAAAATCTTTTTAACTCCAAATTTTGTATTTTCACAAGGGTAACAGGAAAAAATGAACCCCAAAATGTATTGTGCAACTTCTGAGTTTACCGATACCTCAATATGTTGTCGAAAACTACTTTTGAGGCGCAGTGCAAAGCTCAGAAGGGAAGTAGCGCCATGTTACAGTGAAGATTTTGCTGCACTTGTTTGAGTGTGCCATGTTACACTGGCAGAGCCCCTGAGGTGCCAACACAGCAGAACCCCCCATAAGTGACCCCATTTTACAAACTAAACTTCTCAATGAATTTATCTAGGGGTGTAGGGATTATATTGACACCACAGGTATGTCACAAACTTTTATACCATTGGGTAGTAAAGATAAAATAATTTACACTTTTACCACCAAGATTGTGTGTTAGCCCCAAATTTTACATTTTCATACTGGGAAATAGGTAGAAATGGCACCAGAATTTTTCCCACAATATCTACTGAACATGGCATTACCCTATATGTGGCTGTACAGTACTACTTAGCCATACGGAGTGACTTGGGTGGGACGGAGTGCTATTTGCCTCCTGGAGCGCAGATTTTCCTAGAATAGTTTGCGATTTCCATATAAAGAGCCCATAAGTGATAGGAAACTGGATACCCCCCTCAAGTGACCCCATTTTGGAAATGATAACTCTTTGGTAATTTATTTACACATATAGTGATGATTTTGACTCCATGGAAGCTTTCAAGAAGCAGGCAACAGTGGATGTTGCTGACTGAAAGTTGCAAACTGCCATTGTAGTGACCAGTATGTTGTAGTCACCAGTACGTTGTGCCCAGCTCATGCTTCTGGAGACACACACCTGTAAATTAGGCGGGCTCTCATCACTACAGAAATGCCAAACATGTGGGCGCTAAATGTTGTTTAGGCACACTGGGGCTCAGAAGGGAGGAGGGGCATTTGGATTTGGGAGGGGAGAATTTGCTGAATTTCTTTCGGGGGTGAGGAGCATTTCGCTTTTCTAGAGCCTTTGTGCTACCAGTAACGTGGAAGCCTCCTATATTTCTGTTAACATTTAACGGACCTGAGTGGGGACTTGCTTTTTGTGGATTGAGTTAAAGCTTTTATTGGGAGCATTTTACATAACGTTTGGGATCACATTTATCTGGTGCTCTACACTGAGCACTTACTTTGGGGTTTCCATCTAAATCTCTGAGTGACGTGATTCAGATGAAACCTCCAAGGAATCGATTAACTATAATGAGGCAGCAAAGTTACTCTGGACTCTGTCTGGAGTCTATTCAGTAGTGTCCTTCTTTTCAGAAGAGCAGAAAACTGTGGCCGACGGCACTTTTATGCAATCCTAAAAAGGTGGATACCGCTGGATCACAGGTCAGACAGCGTCCACATCTGCCTCATTATAGGGAATGTTTAGCCAGAGGTTCTGTTTGAATCATGTATTTCAGAAATATACACGGAAACCTGTCACACTGTTATCAATATTAGCGTTTGTTGGATAAGAAATAACGCAAAAAATATTTATTTACTGTATCCAATATTATGCATATTGGTGACCTTCACATGTCATATATGTTGTTTTCTTTTTTAGCAAGTGCCATTTGTTGTGAGTGTTTTTAGCTTTGCTGCTTTTCTCACATACTCACAATCCTTCTTTTTGGGGCGCTAATGTATGTGCATATATATATACTCCTTGATTTCTTTAGCAAATAAAATGATGTGGTAAAAAGTCTCAAAGAAAAAATGTTCTACCATTTTATGCCTACAGCTCCAATGCAAACTAATGTGTCTCCTCGGCTACAGAGTACACACGAAATCTATGTTATCTTCATATGTGGCTGGTCAGGATATGACTCTCCTTGTTGTGTCTGAAGCTGCACAGAGATGATGGAGCTGCAGGAGCCACTTCTCTGAGAGACAATTTAATATGTATTTTAGTGCCACTTTAAAAAAAAATATGAAAAAGAAACTTATATTTCCTTTTCGTCACATTTTACCTAGTAAAGTTAAAAAAGAAACAATAAGAATATAAAAGCAACATAGAAATAAAGTCCTATGTATCTGAATGATAAAGGGAATTTGTGATCAGAAAATTTCCTCTTATTTAAGTCAGGATTTTGTGTTAAATGTATTTTTTAAAAGTTTCTGGTGTTTTTTTCTGCATCACATTCTTTATTAACAATAAAAATTCTTGAAATCGTCACTTTTCATTTTGTCCACTTTTTAATCTAAAGTCCTCTTGTTTAATGAAAATCACACGTACATTAACAGCAATAGCTGACTCAGATCCTAGCTATTGCACTGAAGCATCTAATGAGCGGGTGCAAAGGAAATCATGAAGTGAGAGGTAGCAAGGGTTGCAGTGACAACACCTATTGTGGTTGGTGGTTCCTGTGTTATTAGCTGTGTATAGAAGGGTAACCTGTCATTGTAGTTCTGCCCTTGATGATAATGAACCTGCTGCAAACCCTTCATAAAAGAACAGGAAGTCTAAAATAGCCCAAGCAAAGTGGCCAGAATGAAAATGTCAAAATCACTATATAAATACAAGCATATTTATTTATTTGTATATATATATATATATATATATATATATATATATATATACACACATATACAAATATGTCCTTTTCTGAAGGGTTTACAGCAGGTTCATTATCATTAAGGGCAGGCCAGGTTACCCTTCTATACACAGCTAATAACACAGGTCACCAGCTAGTTAAACCAGCCCATGTATTTTTTTGCATATAAATGGGCAACATTCCTTCCATTGTCGTCCCTTCTGGTAGTCTTCTTGAAAAAGAATTTTGATATAGAAAAAGAACCATGTTTACTATAGACATGAAGAATCTTATTAAACCTGGTGTGTAATCAAAAGTTATTCAAAAGTGTATTTTTTCCATTATATTATGGTTTCCAACAGACCCTCAAAGACCCTCTAACAGCTCCAAAAATATGTGAATTTGCTCAAAAACAAAAACATGAAGAAGGGCTTAAAGTAAACAAAAATAATCTCCAATGATTAGTTCTGTAATTCATCTTTATCGTGGCCAGAATTCAATTTTCTAATACTGAGCTTCAATTCTCTAATTAAATACAGCCACATGATAATATTCTGTCTGTCAGCACCCACCACTAGGGGGAGCTTAGGAGCTTACTGCATACGCCGTCTATTTATTTATTCATGTATTTCTTTGAATGAATGAAGATTGTGTTTATAGGAATCCATATTTCTTGATTTTTCTGTCAATTATAATTTTTTTTACCTTTCTGTTTTTATTTATAGCAAGTCCAGCAGCAGTAGTTAGTTCTTGAGAAGAGCACTATGTGTAAGGCTATGTTCACACGTAGCATATTTTTTATACAAATAAAATGCTGCATTTTACAGTAGCAGCAAAAGCTATGAGTTTCCAGAAAATTTCCTGCGCATGTTTGTTTTCACCTTCCTTTACTGGACTTTAGCGATTTTAAAATCTGGTACATGCCCAATTTTGCAGCATTTTTTCACCCATAGAAAGCAGCGAGAAAATGCAAAGAGAGCAGGTTTTGGCAGCAGAAAAAAATGCTGCATGTGAACATAGCCTAAAACTAACACGAAGCCCTTCTATATAGGAAGGCAAGACATGTCAGGAAGAAAGGGGCCAAATTTGGTCTTTACTATGGGTCACCCCTCTTCTCTGTGCACCATTGCACTTATTTGTATCTTTTCATTAGTTTTTTTTTTAAAATGGTTGTGATAAGTCTCATTAACCCTTTGTGATCAAATAGACCTTATTTTTCTGAAACATACTACCAATCGGGTAGATGCCTCTGCTCCCACGGTGGACGGACGAATCCTGTGTTCTCCTCTCCTTCAAAGGTTTCTGCAGCTCTTGAAAGGTTTTAGCTTTAAGCTGTGGGTATTTAGGTAATGAGCGGCCGTGATAGATGTAGCCTGTAGCAGGGAATTCACAGACAAACATTAGATACAATCAATATAGAGTTTCATGTGCTGATTTGTATCCTTCTTCTGGATGAGATTTCATGGCTTTATTTCTGCAGAGTAACTGCCCAGTCTGTCAAAAATGATGGCCAAGATGATGGTTGTGGGAGAGTCCTGATGTATAAAATTCTAAATGTAAAAAAACAATATCAGCTAGAAATAATAACAATGTTACAGTATAAGTAAAAAACTCGGCACTCAAAATGTATCGTGTTGAAAAAAAGGGTTCCAATTTATTTTGCATACGGTCATCAAAATAAATTGGAACCCTTTTTTCAACATGATGCATTTTGAGTGCCGAGTTTTTTACTTATATTGATTTTGGGATGGATACCCTACTCGAGGACCTATTCAAATGACTGAGTGCCGTATATAACCCATAACAATATTACAGTAGTTATATTCATGTAATATGAGCAGTATTATAGTAGTTATATTTAGGGTTGAGCGACTTTTACTTTTATAGGATCGGGTCGGGTTTCACGAAACCCGACTTTCTCAAAAGTCGGGTCGAGTGAAATCGGCTGATCCTATAGAAAAGTCGGGGTCGGGGTCGGCCGAAACACGAAACCCAATTCAGTGCAATGGGATACTATGGTTCCCAGGGCCTGAAGGAGAGGAAACTCTCCTTCAGGCCCTGGGATCCATATTTAAGTGTAAAATAAAGAATTAAAATAAAAAATATTGCTATACTCACCCTCTGACACGCCCTGGTACTAACCGGGAACCTTCCTTCCTTAGAATCAGCGCGTGAAGGACCTTAGATGACGTCGCGGCTTGTGATTGGTCGCGTATATACCTAATAGGAATATACTCACCCTCGGACGCGCCCTTAAATAAACTTAAATATGGATTCCGATACCGATTTCCGATATTGCAAACATATCGGAACTCGGTATCGGAATTCCGATACCAGATTCAGAAGATCGCCGACCTCATGACCGACCCCACACAGGGTCGGCGACTTCTGAAAATGGCCGACCCGTTTCTCTCAACCCTAGTTATATTCTTGTACATAGGAGGCAGTATTATAGTAGTTATATTCTTGAACATGGGAGCAATATTATAGTAGTTATATTCTTGTACATAGGGGCTGTATTATAGTAGTTACACTCTTATACATAGGGACAGTATTATAGTAGTTATATTCTTGTACATAGAGGCAGTATTATAGTAGTTATATTCTTGTACATAGGGGGCAGTATTATATTAGTTATATTCATGTACATAGGGGGCAGTATTATAATAGTTATATTCTTGTAGCTAGGGGGCAGTATTATAGTGGTTATATTCTTGCATACAGGAGCAGTATTATAGTAGTTATATTCTTGAACATGGGAGCAATATTATAGTAGTTATATTCTTGTACATAGGGGCTGTATTATAGTAGTTATACTCTTATACATAGCGACAGTATTATAGTAGTTATATTCTTGTACATAGAGGCAGTATTATAGTAGTTATATTCTTGTACATAGGGCGCAGTATTATATTAGTTATATTCATGTACATAGGGGGCAGTATTATAATAGTTATATTCTTGTAGCTAGGGGGCAGTATTATAGTGGTTATATTCTTGCATACAGGAGCAGTATTATAGTAGTTATATTCTTGTACATAGGAGCAGTATTATAGTAGTTATATTCTTGTAGATAGGAGCAGTATTATAGTAGTTATATTCTTGTACATAGGGGCAGTATTATAGTAGTTATATTCTTGTACATAGGGGTAGTATTATAGTAGTTATATTCTTGTGCATAGGAACAGTATTATAGTAGTTATATTCTTGTAGATAGGAGCAGTATTATAGTAGCTATATTCTTGTACATAGGAGCAGTATTATAGTAGTTATATTCTTGTACATAGGAGCAGTATTATAGTAGTTATATTCTTGTACATAGGGACAGTATTAGAGTAGTTATATTCTTGTAGATAGGAACAGTATTATAGTAGTTGTATTATTGTACATAGGGGCAGTATTATAGTAGTTATATTCTTGTACATATGGGCAGTATTATAGTAGTTATATTCTTGTACATAGGGGCAGTATTAGTTATATTCTTGTACATAGGGGACAGTATTATAGTAGTTATATTCTTCTAGATAGGAGCATTATTATTGTTATTATATTCTTGTACATAAGGACAGTATTATAGTAGTTATATTCTTGTACATATGGGCAGTATTATAGTAGTTATATTCTTGTACATAGGGGACAGTATTATAGTAGTTATATTCTTTTACATAGGGGCAGTAATATAGTATAGTTATATTCAGGTAATATGAGCAGTATTAGAGTAGTGATATTCTTGTACATAGAGGGCATTATTATAGTAGGTATATTCTTGTACATATGGGCAGTATTATAGCAGTTATATTCTTGTAATGGTGGCAGTATTATATAAGTTATATTCTTGTACATAGGGGAAAGTATTATAGTAGTTATATTCTTGTACATAGGAGCAGTATTATAGTAGTTATATTCTTGTACATAGGGGCAGTATTATAGTAGTTATATTCTTGTGCATAGGGGGCAGTACTATATTAGTTATATTCATGTACATAGGGGGCAGTATTATAATAGTTATATTCTTGTAGCTAGGGAGCAGTATTATAGTGGTTATATTCTTGCACACAGGAGCAGTATTATAGTAGTTATATTCTTGTACATAGGAGCAGTATTATAGTAGTTATATTCTTGTAGATAGGAGCAGTATTATAGTAGTTATATTCTTGTACATAGGGACAGTATTATAGTAGTTATATTCTTGTACATAGGGGCAGTATTATAGTAGTTATATTCTTGTACACAGGGGTAGTATTATAGTAGTTGTATTCTTGTACATAGGGGCAGTATTATAGTAGTTATATTCTTGTACATAGGGGTAGTATTATAGTAGTTATATTCTTGTTCATAGGAACAGTATTATAGTAGTTATATTCTTGTAGATAGGAGCAGTATTATAGTAGCTATATTCTTGTACATAGGAGCAGTATTATAGTAGTTATATTCTTGTACATAGGAGCAGTATTATAGTAGTTATATTCTTGTACATAGGGACAGTATTATAGTAGTTATATTCTTGTACATATCAGCAGTATTATAGTAGTTATATTCTTGTACATAGGGGACAGTATTATAGTAGTTATATTCTTCTAGATAGGAGCAGTATTATAGTAGTTATATTCTTGTACATAGGGACAGTATTATAGTAGTTATATTCTTGTGCATAGGGACAGTATTATAGTAGTTATATTCTTGTACATAGGGGCAGTATTATAGTAGTTATATTCTTGTACACAGGGGTAGTATTATAGTAGTTGTATTCTTGTACATAGGGGCAGTATTATAGTAGTTATATTCTTGTACATAGGGGTAGTATTATAGTAGTTATATTCTTGTACATAGGGACAGTATTATAGTAGTTATATTCTTGTACATAGGGGCAGTATTATAGTAGTTATATTCTTGTACACAGGGGTAGTATTATAGTAGTTATATTCTTGTGCATAGGGACAGTATTATAGTAGTTATATTCTTGTACATAGGGGCAGTATTATAGTAGTTATATTCTTGTACACAGGGGTAGTATTATAGTAGTTGTATTCTTGTACATAGGGGCAGTATTATAGTAGTTATATTCTTGTACATAGGGGTAGTATTATAGTAGTTATATTCTTGTACATAGGGACAGTATTATAGTAGTTATATTCTTGTACATAGGGGCAGTATTATAGTAGTTATATTCTTGTACACAGGGGTAGTATTATAGTAGTTATATTCTTGTACATAGGGACAGTATTATAGTAGTTATATTCTTGTACATAGGGGCAGTATTATAGTAGTTATATTCTTGTACACAGGGGTAGTATTATAGTAGTTGTATTCTTGTACATAGGGGCAGTATTATAGTAGTTATATTCTTGTACATAGGGGTGGTATTATAGTAGTTATATTCTTGTTCATAGGAACAGTATTATAGTAGTTATATTCTTGTAGATAGGAGCAGTATTATAGTAGCTATATTCTTGTACATAGGAGCAGTATTATAGTAGTTATATTCTTGTACATAGGGGCAGTATTATAGTAGTTATATTCTTGTACATATCAGCAGTATTATAGTAGTTATATTCTTGTACATAGGGGACAGTATTAGAGTAGTTATATTCTTCTAGATAGGAGCATTATTATTGTTATTATATTCTTGTACATAAGGACAGTATTATAGTAGTTATATTCTTGTACATATGGGCAGTATTATAGTAGTTATATTCTTGTACATAGGGGACAGTATTATAGTAGTTATATTCTTTTACATAGGGGCAGTAATATAGTATAGTTATATTCAGGTAATATGAGCAGTATTAGAGTAGTGATATTCTTGTACATAGAGGGCATTATTATAGTAGGTATATTCTTGTACATATGGGCAGTATTATAGCAGTTATATTCTTGTAATGGTGGCAGTATTATATAAGTTATATTCTTGTACATAGGGGAAAGTATTATAGTAGTTATATTCTTGTACATAGGAGCAGTATTATAGTAGTTATATTCTTGTACATAGGGGCAGTATTATAGTAGTTATATTCTTGTGCATAGGGGGCAGTACTATATTAGTTATATTCATGTACATAGGGGGCAGTATTATAATAGTTATATTCTTGTAGCTAGGGAGCAGTATTATAGTGGTTATATTCTTGCACACAGGAGCAGTATTATAGTAGTTATATTCTTGTACATAGGAGCAGTATTATAGTAGTTATATTCTTGTAGATAGGAGCAGTATTATAGTAGTTATATTCTTGTACATAGCGACAGTATTATAGTAGTTATATTCTTGTACATAGGGGCAGTATTATAGTAGTTATATTCTTGTACACAGGGGTAGTATTATAGTAGTTGTATTCTTGTACATAGGGGCAGTATTATAGTAGTTATATTCTTGTACATAGGGGTAGTATTATAGTAGTTATATTCTTGTTCATAGGAACAGTATTATAGTAGTTATATTCTTGTAGATAGGAGCAGTATTATAGTAGCTATATTCTTGTACATAGGAGCAGTATTATAGTAGTTATATTCTTGTACATAGGAGCAGTATTATAGTAGTTATATTCTTGTACATAGGGACAGTATTATAGTAGTTATATTCTTGTACATATCAGCAGTATTATAGTAGTTATATTCTTGTACATAGGGGACAGTATTATAGTAGTTATATTCTTCTAGATAGGAGCAGTATTATAGTAGTTATATTCTTGTACATAGGGACAGTATTATAGTAGTTATATTCTTGTGCATAGGGACAGTATTATAGTAGTTATATTCTTGTACATAGGGACAGTATTATAGTAGTTATATTCTTGTACATAGGGGCAGTATTATAGTAGTTATATTCTTGTACACAGGGGTAGTATTATAGTAGTTATATTCTTGTGCATAGGGACAGTATTATAGTAGTTATATTCTTGTACATAGGGGCAGTATTATAGTAGTTATATTCTTGTACACAGGGGTAGTATTATAGTAGTTGTATTCTTGTACATAGGGGCAGTATTATAGTAGTTATATTCTTGTACATAGGGGTAGTATTATAGTAGTTATACTCTTGTACATAGGGACAGTATTATAGTAGTTATATTCTTGTACATAGGGGCAGTATTATAGTAGTTATATTCTTGTACACAGGGGTAGTATTATAGTAGTTATATTCTTGTACATAGGGACAGTATTATAGTAGTTATATTCTTGTACATAGGGGCAGTATTATAGTAGTTATATTCTTGTACACAGGGGTAGTATTATAGTAGTTGTATTCTTGTACATAGGGGCAGTATTATAGTAGTTATATTCTTGTACATAGGGGTGGTATTATAGTAGTTATATTCTTGTTCATAGGAACAGTATTATAGTAGTTATATTCTTGTAGATAGGAGCAGTATTATAGTAGCTATATTCTTGTACATAGGAGCAGTATTATAGTAGTTATATTCTTGTACATAGGAGCAGTATTATAGTAGTTATATTCTTGTACATAGGGACAGTATTATAGTAGTTATATTCTTGTACATATCAGCAGTATTATAGTAGTTATATTCTTGTACATAGGGGACAGTATTAGAGTAGTTATATTCTTGTAGATAGGAACAGTATTATAGTAGTTGTATTATTGTACATAGGGGCAGAATTAGTTATATTCTTGTACATAGGGGACAGTATTATAGTAGTTATATAATTCTAGATAGGAGCAGTATTATAGTAGTTATATTCTTGTACATAGGGACAGTATTATAGTAGTTATATTCTTGTACATAGGGGCAGTATTATAGTAGTTATATTCTTGTACACAGGGGTAGTATTATAGTAGTTGTATTCTTGTACATAGGGGCAGTATTATAGTAGTTATATTCTTGTACATAGGGGCAGTATTATAGTAGTTATATTCTTGTACACAGGGGTAGTATTATAGTAGTTGTATTCTTGTACATAGGGGCAGTATTATAGTAGTTATATTCTTGTACATAGGGGTAGTATTATAGTAGTTATATTCTTGTTCATAGGAACAGTATTATAGTAGTTATATTCTTGTAGATAGGAGCAGTATTATAGTAGCTATATTCTTGTACATAGGAGCAGTATTATAGTAGTTATATTCTTGTACATAGGAGCAGTATTATAGTAGTTATATTCTTGTACATAGGGACAGTATTATAGTAGTTATATTCTTGTACATATCAGCAGTATTATAGTAGTTATATTCTTGTACATAGGGGCAGTATTATAGTAGTTATATTCTTGTACACAGGGGTAGTATTATAGTAGTTGTATTCTTGTACATAGGGGCAGTATTATAGTAGTTATATTCTTGTACATAGGGGCAGTATTATAGTAGTTATATTCTTGTACACAGGGGTAGTATTATAGTAGTTGTATTCTTGTACATAGGGGCAGTATTATAGTAGTTATATTCTTGTACATAGGGGTAGTATTATAGTAGTTATATTCTTGTTCATAGGAACAGTATTATAGTAGTTATATTCTTGTAGATAGGAGCAGTATTATAGTAGCTATATTCTTGTACATAGGAGCAGTATTATAGTAGTTATATTCTTGTACATAGGAGCAGTATTATAGTAGTTATATTCTTGTACATAGGGACAGTATTATAGTAGTTATATTCTTGTACATATCAGCAGTATTATAGTAGTTATATTCTTGTACATAGGAGCAGTATTATAGTAGTTATATTCTTGTACATAGGGGCAGTATTACAGTAGTTATATTCTTGTGCATAGGGGGCAGTATTATATTAGTTATATTCATGTACATAGGGGGCAGTATTATAATAGTTATATTCTTGTAGCTAGGGAGCAGTATTATAGTGGTTATATTCTTGCACACAGGAGCAGTATTATAGTAGTTATATTCTTGTACATAGGAGCAGTATTATAGTAGTTATATTCTTGTACACAGGGGTAGTATTATAGTAGTTATATTCTTGTACATAGGGACAGTATTATAGTAGTTATATTCTTGTACATAGGGGCAGTATTATAGTAGTTATATTCTTGTACACAGGGGTAGTATTATAGTAGTTGTATTCTTGTACATAGGGGCAGTATTATATTAGTTATATTCTTGTACATAGGGGTGGTATTATAGTAGTTATATTCTTGTTCATAGGAACAGTATTATAGTAGTTATATTCTTGTAGATAGGAGCAGTATTATAGTAGCTATATTCTTGTACATAGGAGCAGTATTATAGTAGTTATATTCTTGTACATAGGAGCAGTATTATAGTAGTTATATTCTTGTACATAGGGACAGTATTATAGTAGTTATATTCTTGTACATATCAGCAGTATTATAGTAGTTATATTCTTGTACATAGGGGACAGTATTAGAGTAGTTATATTCTTGTAGATAGGAACAGTATTATAGTAGTTGTATTATTGTACATAGGGGCAGTATTAGTTATATTCTTGTACATAGGGGACAGTATTATAGTAGTTATATAATTCTAGATAGGAGCAGTATTATAGTAGTTATATTCTTGTACATAGGGACAGTATTATAGTAGTTATATTCTTGTACATAGGGGCAGTATTATAGTAGTTATATTCTTGTACACAGGGGTAGTATTATAGTAGTTGTATTCTTGTACATAGGGGCAGTATTATAGTAGTTATATTCTTGTACATAGGGGCAGTATTATAGTGATTATATTCTTGTACACAGGGGTAGTATTATAGTAGTTGTATTCTTGTACATAGGGGCAGTATCATAGTAGTTATATTCTTGTACATAGGGGTAGTATTATAGTAGTTATATTCTTGTTCATAGGAACAGTATTATAGTAGTTATATTCTTGTAGATAGGAGCAGTATTATAGTAGCTATATTCTTGTACATAGGAGCAGTATTATAGTAGTTATATTCTTGTACATAGGAGCAGTATTATAGTAGTTATATTCTTGTACATAGGGACAGTATTATAGTAGTTATATTCTTGTACATATCAGCAGTATTATAGTAGTTATATTCTTGTACATAGGGGACAGTATTAGAGTAGTTATATTCTTGTAGATCGGAACAGTATTATAGTAGTTGTATTATTGTACATAGGGGCAGTATTAGTTATATTCTTGTACATAGGGGACAGTATTATAGTAGTTATATTCTTCTAGATAGGAGCAGTATTATAGTAGTTATATTCTTGTACATAGGGACAGTATTATAGTAGTTATATTCTTGTACATAGGGGCAGTATTATAGTAGTTATATTCTTGTACACAGGGGTAGTATTATAGTAGTTGTATTCTTGTACATAGGGGCAGTATTATAGTAGTTATATTCTTGTACATAGGGGTAGTATTATAGTAGTTATATTCTTGTTCATAGGAACAGTATTATAGTAGTTATATTCTTGTAGATAGGAGCAGTATTATAGTAGTTATATTCTTGTACATAGGGGCAGTATTATAGTAGTTATATTCTTGTACATAGGGGCAGTATTATAGTAGTTATATTCTTGTACATAGGGGTAGTATTATAGTAGTTATATTCTTGTACATAGGGGCAGTATTATAGTAGTTATATTCTTGTACATAGGGGTAGTATTATAGTAGTTATATTCTTGTGCATAGGAACAGTATTATAGTAGTTATATCCTTGTAGATAGGAGCAGTATTACAGTAGCTATATTCTTGTACATAGGAGCAGTATTATAGTAGTTATATTCTTGTACATAGGAGCAGTATTATAGTAGTTATATTCTTGTACATAGGGACAGTATTCGAGTAGTTATATTCTTGTAGATAGGAACAGTATTATAGTAGTTGTATTATTGTACATAGGGGCAGTATTATAGTAGTTATATTCTTGTACATATGGGCAGTATTATAGTAGTTATATTCTTGTACATAGGGGCAGTATTAGTTATATTCTTGTACATAGGGGACAGTATTATAGTAGTTATATTCTTCTAGATAGGAGCAGTATTATAGTAGTTATATTCTTGTACATAGGGACAGTATTATAGTAGTTATATTCTTGTACATAGGGGCAGTATTATAGTAGTTATATTCTTGTACACAGGGGTAGTATTATAGTAGTTGTATTCTTGTACATAGGGGCAGTATTGTAGTAGTTATATTCTTGTACATAGGGGTAGTATTATAGTAGTTATATTCTTGTTCATAGGAACAGTATTATAGTAGTTATATTCTTGTAGATAGGAGCAGTATTATAGTAGTTATATTCTTGTACATAGGGGCAGTATTATAGTAGTTATATTCTTGTACATAGGGGCAGTATTATAGTAGTTATATTCTTGTACATAGGGGTAGTATTATAGTAGTTATATTCTTGTACATAGGGGCAGTATTATAGTAGTTATATAATTGTACATAGGGGTAGTATTAGAGTAGTTATATTCTTGTGCATAGGAGCAGTATTATAGTAGTTATATTCTTGTAGATAGGAGCAGTATTATAGTAGCTATATTCTTGTACATAGGAGCAGTATTATAGTAGTTATATTCTTGTACATAGGAGCAGTATTATAGTAGTTATATTCTTGTACATAGGGACAGTATTAGAGTAGTTATATTCTTGTAGATAGGAACAGTATTATAGTAGTTGTATTATTGTACATAGGGGCAGTATTATAGTAGTTATATTCTTGTACATATGGGCAGTATTATAGTAGTTATATTCTTGTACATAGGGGCAGTATTAGTTATATTCTTGTACATAGGGGACAGTATTATAGTAGTTATATTCTTCTAGATAGGAGCATTATTATTGTTATTATATTCTTGTACATAAGGACAGTATTATAGTAGTTATATTCTTGTACATATGGGCAGTATTATAGTAGTTATATTCTTGTACATAGGGGACAGTATTATAGTAGTTATATTCTTTTACATAGGGGCAGTAATATAGTATAGTTATATTCAGGTAATATGAGCAGTAATATAGTATAGTTATATTCAGGTAATATGAGCAGTATTAGAGTAGTGATATTCTTGTACATAGAGGGCATTATTATAGTAGGTATATTCTTGTACATATGGGCAGTATTATAGCAGTTATATTCTTGTAATGGGGGCAGTATTATATAAGTTATATTCTTGTACATAGGGGAAAGTATTATAGTAGTTATATTCTTGTACATAGGAGCAGTATTATAGTAGTTATATTCTTGTACATAGGGGCAGTATTATAGTAGTTATATTCTTGTGCATAGGGGGCAGTATTATATTAGTTATATTCATGTACATAGGGGGCAGTATTATAATAGTTATATTCTTGTAGCTAGGGAGCAGTATTATAGTGGTTATATTCTTGCACACAGGAGCAGTATTATAGTAGTTATATTCTTGTACATAGGAGCAGTATTATAGTAGTTATATTCTTGTACACAGGGGTAGTATTATAGTAGTTATATTCTTGTACATAGGGACAGTATTATAGTAGTTATATTCTTGTACATAGGGGCAGTATTATAGTAGTTATATTCTTGTACACAGGGGTAGTATTATAGTAGTTGTATTTTTGTACATAGGGGCAGTATTATAGTAGTTATATTCTTGTACATTGGGGTGGTATTATAGTAGTTATATTCTTGTTCATAGGAACAGTATTATAGTAGTTATATTCTTGTAGATAGGAGCAGTATTATAGTAGCTATATTCTTGTAGATGGGAGCAGTATTATAGTAGTTATATTCTTGTACATAGGAGCAGTAATATAGTAGTTATATTCTTGTACATAGGGACAGTATTATAGTAGTTATATTCTTGTACATATCAGCAGTATTATAGTAGTTATATTCTTGTACATAGGGGACAGTATTAGAGTAGTTATATTCTTGTAGATAGGAACAGTATTATAGTAGTTGTATTATTGTACATAGGGGCAGTATTAGTTATATTCTTGTACATAGCGGACAGTATTATAGTAGTTATATAATTCTAGATAGGAGCAGTATTATAGTAGTTATATTCTTGTACATAGGGACAGTATTATAGTAGTTATATTCTTGTACATAGGGGCAGTATTATAGTAGTTATATTCTTGTACACAGGGGTAGTATTATAGTAGTTGTATTCTTTTACATAGGGGCAGTATTATAGTAGTTATATTCTTGTACATAGGGGCAGTATTATAGTAGTTATATTCTTGTACACAGGGGTAGTATTATAGTAGTTGTATTCTTGTACATAGGGGCAGTATTATAGTAGTTATATTCTTGTACATAGGGGTAGTATTATAGTAGTTATATTCTTGTTCATAGGAACAGTATTATAGTAGTTATATTCTTGTAGATAGGAGCATTATTATAGTAGCTATATTCTTGTACATAGGAGCAGTATTATAGTAGTTATATTCTTGTACATAGGAGCAGTATTATAGTAGTTATATTCTTGTACATAGGGACAGTATTATAGTAGTTATATTCTTGTACATATCAGCAGTATTATAGTAGTTATATTCTTGTACATAGGGGACAGTATTAGAGTAGTTATATTCTTGTAGATCGGAACAGTATTATAGTAGTTGTATTATTGTACATAGGGGCAGTATTAGTTATATTCTTGTACATAGGGGACAGTATTATAGTAGTTATATTCTTCTAGATAGGAGCAGTATTATAGTAGTTATATTCTTGTACATAGGGACAGTATTATAGTAGTTATATTCTTGTACATAGGGGCAGTATTATAGTAGTTATATTCTTGTACACAGGGGTAGTATTATAGTAGTTGTATTCTTGTACATAGGGGCAGTATTATAGTAGTTATATTCTTGTACATAGGGGTAGTATTATAGTAGTTATATTCTTGTTCATAGGAACAGTATTATAGTAGTTATATTCTTGTAGATAGGAGCAGTATTATAGTAGTTATATTCTTGTACATAGGGGCAGTATTATAGTAGTTATATTCTTGTACATAGGGGCAGTATTATAGTAGTTATATTCTTGTACATAGGGGTAGTATTATAGTAGTTATATTCTTGTACATAGGGGCAGTATTATAGTAGTTATATTCTTGTACATAGGGGTAGTATTATAGTAGTTATATTCTTGTGCATAGGAACAGTATTATAGTAGTTATATCCTTGTAGATAGGAGCAGTATTATAGTAGCTATATTCTTGTACATAGGAGCAGTATTATAGTAGTTATATTCTTGTACATAGGAGCAGTATTATAGTAGTTATATTCTTGTACATAGGGACAGTATTAGAGTAGTTATATTCTTGTAGATAGGAACAGTATTATAGTAGTTGTATTATTGTACATAGGGGCAGTATTATAGTAGTTATATTCTTGTACATATGGGCAGTATTATAGTAGTTATATTCTTGTACATAGGGGCAGTATTAGTTATATTCTTGTACATAGGGGACAGTATTATAGTAGTTATTTTCTTCTAGATAGGAGCAGTATTATAGTAGTTATATTCTTGTACATAGGGACAGTATTATAGTAGTTATATTCTTGTACATAGGGGCAGTATTATAGTAGTTATATTCTTGTACACAGGGGTAGTATTATAGTAGTTGTATTCTTGTACATAGGGGCAGTATTGTAGTAGTTATATTCTTGTACATAGGGGTAGTATTATAGTAGTTATATTCTTGTTCATAGGAACAGTATTATAGTAGCTATATTCTTGTAGATGGGAGCAGTATTATAGTAGTTATATTCTTGTACATAGGGGCAGTATTATAGTAGTTATATTCTTGTACATAGGGGCAGTATTATAGTAGTTATATTCTTGTACATAGGGGTAGTATTATAGTAGTTATATTCTTGTACATAGGGGCAGTATTATAGTAGTTATATTCTTGTACATAGGGGTAGTATTATAGTAGTTATATTCTTGTGCATAGGAACAGTATTATAGTAGTTATATTCTTGTAGATAGGAGCAGTATTATAGTAGCTATATTCTTGTACATAGGAGCAGTATTATAGTAGTTATATTCTTGTACATAGGAGCAATATTATAGTAGTTATATTCTTGTACATAGGGACAGTATTAGAGTAGTTATATTCTTGTAGATAGGAACAGTATTATAGTAGTTGTATTATTGTACATAGGGGCAGTATTATAGTAGTTATATTCTTGTACATATGGGCAGTATTATAGTAGTTATATTCTTGTACATAGGGGCAGTATTAGTTATATTCTTGTACATAGGGGACAGTATTATAGTAGTTATATTCTTCTAGATAGGAGCATTATTATTGTTATTATATTCTTGTACATAAGGACAGTATTATAGTAGTTATATTCTTGTACATATGGGCAGTATTATAGTAGTTATATTCTTGTACATAGGGGACAGTATTATAGTAGTTATATTCTTTTACATAGGGGCAGTAATATAGTATAGTTATATTCAGGTAATATGAGCAGTAATATAGTATAGTTATATTCAGGTAATATGAGCAGTATTAGAGTAGTGATATTCTTGTACATAGAGGGCATTATTATAGTAGGTATATTCTTGTACATATGGGCAGTATTATAGCAGTTATATTCTTGTAATGGGGGCAGTATTATATAAGTTATATTCTTGTACATAGGGGAAAGTATTATAGTAGTTATATTCTTGTACATAGGAGCAGTATTATAGTAGTTATATTCTTGTACATAGGGGCAGTATTATAGTAGTTATATTCTTGTGCATAGGGGGCAGTATTATATTAGTTATATTCATGTACATAGGGGGCAGTATTATAATAGTTATATTCTTGTAGCTAGGGAGCAGTATTATAGTGGTTATATTCTTGCACACAGGAGCAGTATTATAGTAGTTATATTCTTGTACATAGGAGCAGTATTATAGTAGTTATATTCTTGTAGATAGGAGCAGTATTATAGTAGTTATATTCTTGTACATAGGGACCGTATTATAGTAGTTATATTCTTGTACATATCAGCAGTATTATAGTAGTTATATTCTTGTACATAGGGGACAGTATTAGAGTAGTTATATTCTTGTAGATCGGAACAGTATTATAGTAGTTGTATTATTGTACATAGGGGCAGTATTAGTTATATTCTTGTACATAGGGGACAGTATTATAGTAGTTATATTCTTCTAGATAGGAGCAGTATTATAGTAGTTATATTCTTGTACACAGGGACAGTATTATAGTAGTTATATTCTTGTACATAGGGGCAGTATTATAGTAGTTATATTCTTGTACACAGGGGTAGTATTATAGTAGTTGTATTCTTGTACATAGGGGCAGTATTATAGTAGTTATATTCTTGTACATAGGGGTAGTATTATAGTAGTTATATTCTTGTTCATAGGAACAGTATTATAGTAGTTATATTCTTGTACATATGGGTAGTATTATAGTAGTTATATTCTTGTACATAGGGGTAGTATTATAGTAGTTATATTCTTGTACATAGGGGCAGTATTATAGTAGTTATATTCTTGTACATAGGGGTAGTTTTATAGTAGTTATATTCTTGTGCATAGGAACAGTATTATAGTAGTTATATTCTTGTAGATAGGAGCAGTATTATAGTAGCTATATTCTTGTACATAGGAGCAGTATTATAGTAGTTATATTCTTGTACATAGGAGCAGTATTATAGTAGTTATATTCTTGTACATAGGGACAGTATTAGAGTAGTTATATTCTTGTAGATAGGAACAGTATTATAGTAGTTGTAATATTGTACATAGGGGCAGTATTATAGTAGTTATATTCTTGTTCATATGGGCAGTATTATAGTAGTTATATTCTTGTATATAGGGGCAGTATTAGTTATATTCTTGTACATAGGGGACAGTATTATAGTAGTTATATTCTTCTAGATAGGAGCAGTATTATAGTAGTTATATTCTTGTACATAGGGACAGTATTATAGTAGTTATATTCTTGTACATAGGGGCAGTATTATAGTAGTTATATTCTTGTACACAGGGGTAGTATTATAGTAGTTGTATTCTTGTACATAGGGGCAGTATTACAGTAGTTATATTCTTGTACATAGGGGTAGTATTATAGTAGTTATATTCTTGTTCATAGGAGCAGTATTATAGTAGTTATATTCTTGTAGATAGGAGCAGTATTATAGTAGTTATATTCTTGTACATAGGGGCAGTATTATAGTAGTTATATTCTTGTACATAGGGGCAGTATTATAGTAGTTATATTCTTGTACATAGGGGTAGTATTATAGTAGTTATATTCTTGTACATAGGGGCAGTATTATAGTAGTTATATTTTTGTACACAGGGGAAGTATTATAGTAGTTGTATTCTTGTACATAGGGGCAGTATTGTAGTAGTTATATTCTTGTACATAGGGGTAGTATTATAGTAGTTATATTCTTGTTCATAGGAACAGTATTATAGTAGTTATATTCTTGTAGATAGGAGCAGTATTATAGTAGTTATATTCTTGTACATAGGGGCAGTATTATAGTAGTTATATTCTTGTACATAGGGGCAGTATTATAGTAGTTATATTCTTGTACATAGGGGTAGTATTATAGTAGTTATATTCTTGTACATGGGGGCAGTATTATAGTAGTTATATTCTTGTACATAGGGGTAGTATTATAGTAGTTATATTCTTGTGCATAGGAACAGAATTATAGTAGTTATATTCTTGTACATAGGGACAGTATTAGAGTAGTTATATTCTTGTAGATAGGAACAGTATTATAGTAGTTGTATTATTGTACATAGGGGCAGTATTATAGTAGTTATATTCTTGTACATATGGGCAGTATTATAGTAGTTATATTCTTGTACATAGGGGCAGTATTAGTTATATTCTTGTACATAGGGGACAGTATTATAGTAGTTATATTCTTCTAGATAGGAGCATTATTATTGTTATTATATTCTTGTGCATAAGGACAGTATTATAGTAGTTATATTCTTGTACATATGGGCAGTATTATAGTAGTTATATTCTTGTACATAGGGGACAGTATTATAGTAGTTATATTCTTTTACATAGGGGCAGTAATATAGTATAGTTATATTCAGGTAATATGAGCAGTAATATAGTATAGTTATATTCAGGTAATATGAGCAGTATTAGAGTAGTGATATTCTTGTACATAGAGGGCATTATTATAGTAGGTATATTCTTGTACATATGGGCAGTATTATAGCAGTTATATTCTTGTAATGGGGGCAGTATTATATAAGTTATATTCTTGTACATAGGGGAAAGTATTATAGTAGTTATATTCTTGTACATAGGAGCAGTATTATAGTAGTTATATTCTTGTACATAGGGGCAGTATTATAGTAGTTATATTCTTGTGCATAGGGGGCAGTATTATATTAGTTATATTCATGTACATAGGGGGCAGTATTATAATAGTTATATTCTTGTATCTAGGGAGCAGTATTATAGTGGTTATATTCTTGCACACAGGAGCAGTATTATAGTAGTTATATTCTTGTACATAGCAGCAGTATTATAGTAGTTATATTCTTGTAGATAGGAGCAGTATTATAGTAGTTATATTCTTGTACATAGGGACAGTATTATAGTAGTTATATTCTTGTACATAGGGGCAGTATTATAGTAGTTATATTCTTGTACACAGGGGTAGTATTATAGTAGTTGTATTCTTGTACATAGGGGCAGTATTATAGTAGTTATATTCTTGTACATAGGGGTAGTATTATAGTAGTTATATTCTTGTTCATAGGAACAGTATTATAGTAGTTATATTCTTGTAGATAGGAGCAGTATTATAGTAGCTATATTCTTGTACATAGGAGCAGTATTATAGTAGTTATATTCTTGTACATAGGAGCAGTATTATAGTAGTTATATTCTTGTACATAGGGACAGTATTATAGTAGTTATATTCTTGTACACAGGGGTAGTATTATAGTCGTTGTATTCTTGTACATAGGGGCAGTATTATAGTAGTTATATTCTTGTACATAGGGGCAGTATTATAGTAGTTATATTCTTGTACACAGGGGTAGTATTATAGTAGTTGTATTCTTGTACATAGGGGCAGTATTATAGTAGTTATATTCTTGTACATAGGGGTAGTATTATAGTAGTTATATTCTTGTTCATAGGAACAGTATTATAGTAGTTATATTCTTGTAGATAGGAGCAGTATTATAGTAGCTATATTCTTGTACATAGGAGCAGTATTATAGTAGTTATATTCTTGTACATAGGAGCAGTATTATAGTAGTTATATTCTTGTACATAGGGGACAGTATTAGAGTAGTTATATTCTTGTAGATCGGAACAGTATTATAGTAGTTGTATTATTGTACATAGGGGCAGTATTAGTTATATTCTTGTACATAGGGGACAGTATTATAGTAGTTATATTCTTCTAAATAGGAGCAGTATTATAGTAGTTATATTCTTGTACATAGGGACAGTATTATAGTAGTTATATTCTTGTACATAGGGGCAGTATTATAGTAGTTATATTCTTGTACACAGGGGTAGTATTATAGTAGTTGTATTCTTGTACATAGGGGCAGTATTATAGTAGTTATATTCTTGTACATAGGGGTAGTATTATAGTAGTTATATTCTTGTTCATAGGAACAGTATTATAGTAGTTATATTCTTGTAGATAGGAGCAGTATTATAGTAGTTATATTCTTGTACATAGGGGCAGTATTATAGTAGTTATATTCTTGTACATAGGGGCAGTATTATAGTAGTTATATTCTTGTACATAGGGGTAGTATTATAGTAGTTATATTCTTGTACATAGGGGCAGTATTATAGTAGTTATATTCTTGCACATAGGGGTAGTATTATAGTAGTTATATTCTTGTGCATAGGAACAGTATTATAGTAGTTATATTCTTGTAGATAGGAGCAGTATTATAGTAGCTATATTCTTGTACATAGGAGCAGTATTATAGTAGTTATATTCTTGTACATAGGGACAGTATTAGAGTAGTTATATTCTTGTAGATAGGAACAGTATTATAGTAGTTGTATTATTGTACATAGGGGCAGTATTATAGTAGTTATATTCTTGTACATATGGGCAGTTTTATAGTAGTTATATTCTTGTACATAGGGGCAGTATTAGTTATATTCTTGTACATAGGGGACAGTATTATAGTAGTTATATTCTTCTAGATAGGAGCAGTATTATAGTAGTTATATTCTTGTACATAGGGGTAGTATTATAGTAGTTGTATTCTTGTACATAGGGGCAGTATTATAGTAGTTATATTCTTGTACATAGGGGTAGTATTATAGTAGTTATATTCTTGTTCATAGGAACAGTATTATAGTAGTTATATTCTTGTAGATAGGAGCAGTATTATAGTAGTTATATTCTTGTACATAGGGGCAGTATTATAGTAGTTATATTCTTGTACATAGGGGCAGTATTATAGTAGTTATATTCTTGTACATAGGGGTAGTATTATAGTATAGTTATATTCTTGTACATAGGGGCATTATTATAGTAGTTATATTCTTGTACATAGGGGTAGTATTATAGTAGTTATATTCTTGTGCATAGGAACAGTATTATAGTAGTTATATTCTTGCAGATAGGAGCAGTATTATAGTAGCTATATTCTTGTACATAGGAGCAGTATTATAGTAGTTATATTCTTGTACATAGGAGCAGTATTATAGTAGTTATATTCTTGTACATAGGGACAGCATTAGAGTAGTTATATTCTTGTAGATAGGAACAGTATTATAGTAGTTGTATTATTGTACATAGGGGCAGTATTATAGTAGTTATATTCTTGTACATATGGGCAGTATTATAGTAGTTATATTCTTGTACATAGGGGCAGTATTAGTTATATTCTTGTACATAGGGGACAGTATTATAGTAGTTATATTCTTCTAGATAGGAGCATTATTATTGTTATTATATTCTTGTCCATAAGGACAGTATTATAGTAGTTATATTCTTGTACATATGGGCAGTATTATAGTAGTTATATTCTTGTACATAGGGGACAGTATTATAGTAGTTATATTCTTTTACATAGGGGCAGTAATATAGTATAGTTATATTCAGGTAATATGAGCAGTATTAGAGTAGTGATATTCTTGTACATAGAGGGCATTATTATAGTAGTTATATTCTTGTACATAGGGAGCAGTATTGTAGTTATATTCTTGTACACAGGGGGCAGTATTATAATAGTTATATTCTTGTACATAGGAGTAGTATTATAGTAGTTATATTCTTGTACATAGGAGGCAGTATTATAGTAGTTATATTCTTGTACATAAGGGCAGTATTATAGTAGAAATGTACTTGTGCATAAAATGCAGTATTATAGTAATTGTATTCTTATATATTAATACGTTTTATATTATTTTGTTGTCTTTGTAGGCATTACTAGAGTAATATTAGAGCATGATTGCAGTCCACCTGGCTCAATTATACTATTTTTCCTCAGGGTGCAACGAGCAGACTGGTTCATGTACAGCATACAATATATTCACAGATGTATTCCTTGTGACGGGACAGATATGATGTCACTATTTGTCCTCGGTTTGTAATGTACTATTAACCACACAGACCTTCATCTTCAAATCTCACGCATACAGTAAGAATTCAGAAAGATGAATGTTAGATTTTCACCTTCCAGCTAGAATTCAACATCTGAACCCAAATTTCAATCAACTTAGAGTAACTTCATAAGTTATGATAAACCACAGAGGCAGGTGCAGTGTCGGATGGAAAAATACATTTAATAGCTCTATGTTGTAGACTAATGACTAAAGCTACCTATGTTGGAAATTATAACAACAAAAAGCCATAGCACTGTGCTATGATAATAAAGCTTTTTAGTTAATTGTTGATCTCCAACGTTGTGCAAAGTCCTTGTACTGTGACATCTCTGAGTATTATATGTGTACTGTGACATCACTGTGAGCATTGTATATTTACTGTGACATCACTATGAGCATTATATATGTACTGTGACATCACTGTGAGCATTGTATATTTACTGTGACATCACTGTGAGCATTATATGTACTGTGACATCACTGTGAGCATTATATGTACTGTGACATCACTGTCTGCACATGTACTTGGACTATTACTGTGAGCATTATGTATGTACTGTGACATCACAGTGAGCGTTAGTCAAGTACTGTGACATCCCTTTGTGTTTTATATATGAATTCTAACATCACTGTGTGCATTAAAATTGTACAGTGATATCACTTTGTGTATTATATATGAACAGTGACGTCACTGTCCATAATTTGCTTGTACTGTGACATCATGGTTAGCTGTATCCTTTTATTTTGACATCACTCTGTGTGTTATGCAAATACCGGGACATCACTGTGTGCATTATCTGTGTCCTGTGACATCATATTGTAAAAACCACAATTTTGTAAACTTTTCATGTTCAGAACTCTTTGTGTAAGGCAATCCAAATTATGCTGTGGTGCCATAGGGTTAGCTGTTATGCCACTGGGCATAACATTGAAGATCCCATTTTTTCTATATTAATACACTGCAAGATTATGTGAGAGTTGGTTCAACTTTAAAGTGGTTATCCAGTACTTTTTTTTTTTACTCTGAGCCAAAAAACTAGATAGCAGCTATTTGCCTGTTCTACCCATTATTATTATTTTATTATTATTTATTTATATAGCACCATTAATTCCATGGTGCTGTCCATGAGAAAGTAGTTACATACAGGGTTATAGATATAATTTACAGTAAGCAAATTTACAATGACAGACTGGTACAGAGGGGAGAGGACCCTGTCCTTGCGGGCTTACATTCTATGGGATAGTGGGGAAGAGACAGAAGGTTGGGGGGTGCAGCAGCTCTGATGGTTGTAAGGTGGCAGCTTGGGTGGTGGTGAGGCAGCAGAATGGTTATTGCAGGCTGTAGGCTTTCCTGAAGAGATGGGTTTTCAGGTTCCGTATGATGGATCTGAGGGTGGTGGATAATCGGACGTGTTGAGGCGTGGAATTCCAGAGGATGGGGGATATTGGGGAGAAATCTTGGATTGGGTGAGGAGCGAATAAGTGTGGAGGAGAGAAGGAGGCCTTGGGAGGACCGGAGATTACGTGAGGGAAGATATTGAGAGATTAGTTCGGAAATATACGGAGGAGAAAGGTTGTGGATGGCTTTGTAGGTCAGTGTAAGTATTTTAAACTGGGTACGCTGAGGGAATGGGAGCCAGTGAAGAGATTTGCAAAGAGGGGAAGCAGTAGTGTAGCGAGGAGAGAGATTAATTAGTCGGGTAGCAGAGTTGAGGACAGACTGGAGAGGTGCAAGAGAGTTAGCGGGGAGGCCACAGAGGAGGGTGTTGCAGTAGTTGAGGCGGGAGATGATGAGGACATGCACAAGAGTTTTAGTAGATAGAGGGCTGAGGAAGGGGCGGATTCTGGCAATATTTTTGAGTTGGAGGCGACAGGAGGTGGCAAGAGTTTGGACATTATGGGCTCAGAGTGGTCACTGACTTCTCCTGCCAGCGAGTCAGCTGCTCCACATCAACAGAGCAGTTGTTATTCTTCCCTGCTGCTCTGTCGATTGGGTGTGACTGCCGACATCATGCCGAGTGACAGCTGCCTCCCCGCATGTCATCGGCAGTCACACCTTATCAGCAAAGTAGAGTGGAAAAGAAGACACTGCTCTGTTGATGTAATATCAGCGGAAGCCTAAGAATCACCGGCAGGAGCGGTCAGTGACCGGTCTGTACTGGTGGAGATCCACGCTGGGCAGAGCCGACAGGTAGTTAGCAAGTACCTTGCTGTTAGTTCTTAGGCCCTCAGTAAAAAAAAATTAATATACTCCTGGATAACCCATTTAACCACATAAAAAGGGCCCTTAACAATAACATTTCACTGGAATAGATTACATTTAGGTTAGTTATTAGAATGGGCAAACCTGTATCTCCTTAATATCTGTCCAAAGTGCTAAACTGAGTACCACTCACCCTTTAGTAGCTATTTTCTTACCAATACCAGACCCTTAAATGATATTTTTCAGTAAGTCAACTCCTTTTTTCTTGGTATTACTATTAATATTGGAGAAGTTATTGTCACATCAGGGTGTTGGTGAACAGTTGTTAAATTCGGATGAATTGTATTGCATGTTAATATATGCTCTGCCACTAGGGTGCACTGTGACTGATAAGATCGTGATCTAACTGGGAGCCGATCTTCTCATCTTTTCAGGTTGACAACTATCTGTGATGAGATTGAATGGAAAATCGTACCAGGATTCTTAACCCTATAAGGAAGATGGTTTCTATGTGAGCTGGAGGAACTCAAGATTGGCATTTATTTGGGGTATTTTACACCTGCGGGCATACACATGGCATGTGAAAATTGCCTCCTTGGACATACTAGGTTATACTAGGTGTGGAATCCAAAAGAAGAATAATGCAATTTTTGATTTTTTTTTTAATAATTTTTTTTTATTATTCACTCCAGTTGAATTAATTCCCATTTACACGTCCACGGTGCAGCTTTTATCTCATTTCATTGGGAAGCGAAACCATTTCTTGGATGTAAGTTTTGGAAACTTTTAAAATTGCGTTGTACAATTAAATTAATTTTTTTTTGCAATTTTTTTTTAAATTTCTTTGTTAAAATCCCGATCGTCTCTTAGTAGGCCAGGCACTGGGAATTGTATCCATTAGAATAAATTCCAAGGTTTCTGTTTTCACCTTGGAGCAAACTGATGTCATGATGTGAGATGTCGAGAGGCTACACGGTCATTTTCCTGCCCCTCCTCCTACGCCTCCTGGCTAAAATGATCCTCCGTCCTTTGTTCCCGTGTGATGATAGCCAGTGATTTTCATGAAAGGAACGTCAGCTCTCAGTGGTTTAATGTGACACTTCTCTATAGAAAAAGTGACACTAATCCACCTTATGGAACAGAAAAACTGTTTCACACTCGGTGACTGAGAACGGACTATTTTATTTTTCCCCTACAGCTATTAGGTATTCAGTGAGGGGCTGGAACAAAAGATTGTGGGTCTATTAGTGCATATTAAATATCTTGGGTGCAGGGATGTTATTATCTGTGTATCAAATGTGATGGATGCTTACCATGTGCAGGCAGCGCTGCTTAAAAAAAGCAAAAATACAAAAAAATAAAATAAAATCGAACGTTGAAAATCTCTAAAAATTCTTCTTTCTAATTTTTGTGAGTTATGATTGGAAAAATACAATTTTTAAGCTAACTTTGGAACTGACCAAAATGAACCATGGAGGAGTGTGTGGATCCAGTCTAGGCCATACACCACTTACCTGCCCGGACCGCCATAACTATAATACACATAATACAGAAGTTGATTTCTAAAATTTCTAAAAATTCTAATAATTAATCATAGTGATATCTACTTGGAAAAATCCATTTTTTTAGCTACATTTTGGAATTGGCATATAGGAATCATAGGAGAGTGTATGGATCTGATCAAGGATGAACACCACTGGCCAGCCCGGACCTCCATAGCTACAATACGAATAATATAGAAGTTGGTTATTAAAATGAAAACTAATTCTTATATCTAATCATTGTAATATATAAATGTTAAAACCGGTTTTAAGGTATATTTTTAAATGATCCAAAAGAATCATGGGAAAGTGTGTGGATCTAACCAAGGCCAAGTACAACCGGTCTGCCCGGGCCGCTATAACTACAGTACTAATATTATGGAAATTATTTTAAGTTTTTCTAGATAATCCTACCTTCACCCCCCCCTCCAAAATAAAAATATGCCCAAATAAAAAAATAAACATTTTCTAATTCACATATACTTTTAGTTTTTCTTAATCACTGTTAACCATTTTTTTAATAGATTTTTCAATCACTTGTGTATTTCTAGACTTTCTGTCAATGAACAGGTTAAAGCGTATAAGTATATATGCATTTGCATGGCTGCCCACGCGCGTGACACAGTATTTTGTAATCACGTCCTGAGAAACTAAACAAGGAGCAGAGTTTGCGCAATGGAAACGTACTGTTTATGTGTTTGTGAGCGGACCACACAGGGAGGTGGTTTCGCTTTAAACTTTATTTATTTTTTGATCTGTTGGAGAGAAGATAATGGAAAGAGGGGAAGATTCACTAAACAATCTGATCCTGAGATGCAGAGTACAAGCCAGTCATGAAATAAAAGGAGGCTGCATACTATGCTAGAAGGTGTTTTATACTATGCTACTGGATCGCCCACCAGGGCCGTGGGGTACTCGGTACTGGGTCCGGTACTTAAAGGGGATATCACGTTGGCTGCGACCCAGTCGCTGGCCCTGTGCGCCCAAATAAAAGGTAAAGGTCTTTAACCCCTTAGTGACAGAGCCAATTTGGTACTTAATGACCAGGCCAATCTTTGCAATTCTGACCACTGTCACTTTATGAGGTTATAACTCTGGAACGCTTCAACGGATCCCGCTGATTCTGAGATTGTTTTTTCGTGACATATTGTACTTCATGTTAGTGGTAACATTTCTTCGATATTACTTGCGATTATTTATGAAAAAAACGGACATACGGCGAAAAATGTTAAAATTTTGCAATTTTCAAACTTTGTATTTTTATGCCCTTAAATCAGAGAGATATGTCACGAAAAATAGTTAATAAATAACATTTCCCACATGTCTACTTTACATCAGCACAATTTTGGAAACAAAATTTTTTTTTGTTAGGGAGTTATAAGGGTTAAAAGTTGACCAGCAATTTCTCATTTTTACAACACCATTTTTTTTTAGGGACCACATCACATTTGAAGTCATTTTGAGGGGTCTATATGATAGAAAATAATGAAGTGTAACACCATTCTAAAAACTACACCCCTCAAGGTTCTCGAAACCACATTCAAGAAGTTTATTAACCCTTTACGTGCTTCACAGGAACTGAAACAATGTGGAAGGAAAAAATGAACATTTAACTTTTTTTTGCAAACATCTTAATTCAGAACCATTTTTTTTATTTTCACAAGTGTAAAAACAGAAATGTAACCATAAATTTTGTTATGCAATTTCTCCTGAATATGCCAATATCCCATATGTGGGGGTAAACCACTTTTTGGGCGCACCGCAGAACTTAGAAGTGAAGGAGCGCCGTTTGACTTTTTCAATGCAGAATTAGCTGGAATTGAGATCGGAAGCCATGTCACGTTTAGAGAGCCCCTGATGTGCCTAAACAGTGGAAACTCCCCACAAGTGACACCATTTTGGAAACTAGACCCCTTAAGGAACTTATCTAGATGTGTGGTGAGCACTTTGAACCCCCAAGTGCTTCACAGAAGTTTATAACGTAGAGCCGTGAAAATAAAAAATCGCTTTTGTTTACACAAAAATGATCTTTTCGCCCACAAATTCTTACTTTCACAAGGGTAACAGGAGAAATTAGACCACAAAAGTTGTTGTGCGATTTCTCCTGAATACGTCGATACCCCATATGTGAGGGTAAACCACTGTTTGGGCGCACCGCAGAGCTTGGAAGTGAAGGAGCGCCGTTTTACTTTTTCAATGTAGAATTGGCTGGAATTGAGATTGGACGCCATGTCGCGTTTGGAGAGCCTCTGATGTGCCTAAACAGTGGAAACCCCCCACAAGTGACCCCATTTTGGAAACTAGACCCCTTAAGGAACTTATCTAGATGTGTGGCGAGCACTTTGAACCCCCATGTGCTTCACAGAAGTTTATAACGTAGAGCCGTGAAAAAAAAAAATCGCATTTTTTCTACAAAAATGATCTTTTTGCCCACAAATTTTTATTTTCACAAGGGTAACAGGAGAAATTAGACCACAAAAGTTGTTGTGCAATTTCTCCTGAGTATGCTGATACCCAATATGTTGGGGTAAACCACTGTTAGGGCGCACCGCAGAGCTTGGAAGAGAAGGAGTGCCGTTTTACTTTTTCAATGTAGAATTGGCTGGAATTGAGATTGGATGCCATGTCGCGTTTGGAGAGCCCCTGATGTGCCTAAACAGTGGAAACCCCCCACAAGTGACACCATTTTGGAAACTAGACCCCTTAAGGAACTTATCTAGATGTGTGGCGAGCACTTTGAACCCCCAAGTGCTTCACAGAAGTTTATAACGTAGAGCCGTGAAAAAAAAAATTGCATTTTTTCTACAAAAATGATATTTTTGCCCAGAAATTTTTATTTTCACAAGGGTAACAGGAGAAATTAGACCACTAAAGTTGTTGTGCAATTTCTCCTGAGTACGTCGATACCCAATATGTGGGTGTAAACCACTGTTTGGGCGCACCGCAGAGCTTGGAAGAGAAAGAGTGCCGTTTTACTTTTTCAATGTAGAATTGGCTGGAATTGACATCGGACGCCATGTCGCGTTTGGAGAGCCCCTGATGTGCCTAAACAGTAGAAATCCCCCACAAGTGACCCCATTTTGGAAACTAGACCCCCCATGGAACGTATCTAGATGTGTGGTGAGAACCTTGAATGCCCAAGTGCTTCACAGAAGTTTATAATGCAGAGCCGTGAAAATAAAAAATATTTTTTTTCCACAAAAAAGATTTTTTAGCCCCCAAGTTTTTATTTTCACAAGGGTAACAAGAGAAATTGGACCCCAAAAGTTGTTGTCCAATTTGTCCTGAGTATGCTGGTACCCCATATGTGGGGGTAAACCACTGTTTGGGCGCACGGCAGAGCTCGGAAGGAAGGAGCGCCGTTTTGGAATGCAGACTTTGATAGAATGGTCTGCGGGTATTATGTTGCGTTTGCAGAGCCCCTGATGTACCTAACCAGTAGAAACCCTCCACAAGTGACCCCATTTTGGAAACTAGACCCCCCAAGGAACTTATCTAGATCTGTGGTGAGAACTTTGAATGCCCAAGTGCTTCACAGAAGTTTAGAATGCAGAGTCGTGAAAATAATAAATATTTTTTTTTCCACAAAAAAGATATTTTAGCCCCCAAGTTTTTATTTTCACAAGGGTAACAGGAGAAATTGGACTGCAATAGTTGTTGTTCAATGTATTCCGAGTATGCTGATGCACAATATGTGGGGGTAAACCACTGTTTGGGCGCACGGCAGAGCTCGGAAGGGAAGGAGCGCCTTTTTGGAATGCAGACTTTGATAGAATGGTCTGTGGGCATTATGTTGCGATTGCAGAGCCCCTGATGTACCTAAACTGTAGTAACCCCCCACAAGTGACCCCATTTTGGAAACTACACCCCCCAAGGAACTTATCTAGATGTGTGGTGAGAACTTTGAATGCCCAAGTGCTTCACAGAAGTTTAGAATGCAGAGTCGTGAAAATAAAAAATATTTTTTTTTTCACAAAAAAGATTTTGTAGCCCCCAAGTTTTTATTTTCACAAGAGTAACAAGAGAAATTGGACCCCAGAAGTTGTTGTCCAATTTATCCCGAGTACGCTGATGCCCCATATGTGGGGGTAACCCACTGTTTGGGCGCACGGCAGAGCTCAGAAGGGAGGGAGCACCATTTGACTTTTTGAGCGCAAAATTGGCTGTCGTGTTTGGCGACCCCCTGATGTACCTAAACAGTGGAAACCCCCCAATTCTAGCTCCAACCCTAACCCCAACACACCCCTAACCCTAATCCCAACCTGATCCATAATCCTAATCACTAACCCTAACCATAATCACAACCCTTACCCCAAAACAACCCTAATGTCAACCCTAACCATAACCCTAATCAAAACCCTAAATCCAACACACCCCTAATCCTAATCTCAACCCTAACCTCAAACCTAACCCTAATCCCAATACACCCCTAATCACAACCCTAACCTTAACCCTAATCCCAAACCTAACCCTAATCCCAAGCGTAACCCTAATGCCAACCCTAACCCTAATACCAACCCTAATCCAAACCCTAACCCTAATCCCAGCTCTAACCCTAACTTTAGCCCCAACCCTAGCCCTAACTTTAGCCCCAACCCTAACCCTATCCCTAAGGCTACTTTCACACTTGCGTCGTTTGGCATTCCGTCGCAATCCATCGTTTTGGACAAGAAACGGATCCTGCAAATGTGCCCGCAGGATGCGTTTTTTGCCCATAGACTTGTATTGCCGACGGATCGTGACGGATGGCCACACGTCGCGTCCGTCGTGCACTGGATCAGTTGTGTTTTGGCGGATCGTCAGCACAAAAAAACATTCAATGAAACGTTTTTTTGTACGTCGCATCCGCCATTTCTGACCGCGCATGCGTGGCCGTAACTCCGCCCCCTCCTCCCCAGGACATAGATTGGGCAGCGGATGCGTTGAAAAACTACAGCTGCTGCCCACGTTGTGCACAATTTTCACAACGTGCGTCGGTATGTCGGGCCGATGCATTGCGACGGCCCCGTACCGACGTAAGTGTGAAAGAAGCCTAACCCTAAATTTAGCCCCAACCCTAACCCTAAATTTAGCCCCAACCCTAACCCTAAATTTAGCCCCAACCCTAGCCCTAACCCTAGCCCTAACCCTAGCCCTAACCCTAACCCTACCCCTAACCCTAACCCTACCCCTAACCCTACCCCTAACCTAACCCTACCCCTAACCCTACCCCTAACCCTACCCCTAACCCTACCCCTAACCCTACCCCTAACCCTAACCCTACCCCTAACCCTACCCCTAACCCTAACCCTACCCCTAACCCTAATTTTAGCCCCAACTGCTGTTCTCCTGCCGGCCGGCAGATGGAGACAGATGGCGGGTGCACTGCGCATGCGCCCGCCATTTTCTTCTGCCGGCGGCCAGGAGGAGCAGCAAGAGGATCCAGGGACACAGGTGAGTATTGTAGGGTCCCCGAATCCCCCTATTTCTCTGTCCTCTGATGTGCGATCACATCAGAGGACAGAGAATTACACTTTACTTTTTTTTTTTTTTTTTGCGGTCGCCGGTAAACAGTTAATTACCGGCGATCGCAAAACAGGGGTCGGTAAAACCGACCCCGATCATGCTCTTTGGGGTCTCGGCTACCCCCGGCAGCCGAGACCCCAAAGATTCTCCCAGTGCCGGCCGGCGGGCGCACTGCGCATGCGCCCGCCATTTTGAAGATGGCGGCGCCCACCGGGAGACATGAGGAGCATCGGGGGCGATAGGTGAGTATTGGGGGGGCCACCTGGGACCCCTTTTCTCTGTCCTCCGATGTGCGATCACATCGGAGGACAGAGAAATTAAAAAGAGGTCGCGTTTTTTTTTTTTTTTTGCGATCGCCGGTAAACGGTTAATTACCGGCGATCGCAAATGCGGGGTGGGTTAAAAAAAACCTGAATCATGTTCTCTGGGGTCTCGGCTACCCCCGGCAGCCGAGACCCCGGAGAAAATCGGCCTCTGGGGGGCGCTATTCACTTTTTCCACAGCGCCGTTAATTAACGGCGCTGTGGTTTAAGTACCCTTAGCGGCCGCCGTTAAAAGGCGTATCGGCGGTCGCTAAGGGGTTAAGGAGATTGGTGAATAAAGTTTGTGTTCGTGACCCCACCTGTGGTATTCGGTCAGTTGGGACCGACGCTGCTTAAAGGGGTCCTCTGGGGTGATGTTATGGCAACTAGATGGTATAACTTCCCACAGGTGAAGTAGGTCCCCAGGGCTCCCGGTGTGTAGACGAAGATGATGCATGGTGCAATAATGAACAGAGAACACAGGTTTGCAGTCTCTTTACTTGATTTACTGTAGTTTCAGGCAACCGCAGTCCAGGGCACCAGATCACAGGTACAGGCAGGGTCCGGCCGGCTTGGAAATGAATCCAGAGTACCCTTTACCAGGTGGAGATGAAAGCCTTCCTCAAAGCGCAGTGGTGTTATAGTCCCTTACTGCCTATGGTGTCTGATAAGGTCCTCACAGTTCCTCTCTGTTCTCCATATTGGTGAGGACACAAACCCATATGATAGGTGACTCGAGACTTTTTACATGGTCTCTATCACGACTCGGGCTCTATGTGTCACTGTGCCTCCTGGGTGTAAAGGCAGACAGGTAACGTAAAGTTCAGCTGTCCTGCCGTCTTCTGCTTTGCCTCTTAGAGTCTGACATGGCCTCGATCTTCCGGCTACCAGAATCTGCGCTCAGCCAGGGAGGTAGCCAAATCGCTGCTAAGGTCCCCTGGTATCACTCTCCTGCGCTCTGCTCCCCTGCACACTTTCCACAAACTGTTCTTCTCTCTCAATTCTCTTTCTCCAGGAGCTGTAGCAACGGTGGCTACACAGCCCCTTCAGTCTTTCTGAGACTCACTGTCCAACTGCCCTCTTCTCTGTCCTCATGACAGACTGACTTGCTAACTTCCCCTCCAGCCTGAATATATTAGGGAAGTTCCCCTTAATCTGGGTTCAGAGCTCCCATTTCTGGCCTGGAGTATGAACATGTTGGGCATATGTGATTACCTGATAAAAGAGGTCTTTCATCGCTTTCAAGCGTGACATCACTCTCCCCGTGAGGAAAGCAATGCCACTGTAACAACCAGAACCCAGGGGTGTTACACTACAAGGTGTCTTTGCAGTGTCAGACTGGGGAGCCAAGGGCCCACCAGTAACCAATTCCAGGGCCACACTTTTCACTTACATGCAAATGTCATGACATGCCATGACAGAAGATCAGCTCTCCACCCTCTTGTCGAGATCACATCTCACCACTTGCAACCTTAACCTGCTTCTGTCCCACCTCATCCTTAACTTTGCCACAGTCTTCATCCCAACCCTAACACACCTCTTCAACCTCTCACTCACAACTGGTGTCTTCCCCTCATCCTTCAAGCATGCCTCGATCACACCCATCCTCCAAAAGCCCTTCCTCAACCCATCATCTGCATCTAGCTATTGCCTGATATCTCTTCTCTAGTGTTGAGCGATACCTTCCGATATCAGAAAGTATCGGTATCGGATAGGATCGGCCGATATTCAAAAAATATCAGATATCGCCGATACCGATACCCGATCCCAATGCAAGTCAATGGGACCAAAATATCGGAATTAAAATAAACCCTTTCTTGCCTTGTAGGTTCATTCTACATGAAGGAAAACAACTAAGAATAATGCCGGATGTATTTGGGGAGGTGACGGAGACATTAAAGTCATAGAGGTTTATCCCAATCAAATAGAATAGCATGTTTTTTGTTTTTTTAAGACGTTCGGAGTGACAAAGATATTGACTATGTAAATTTTTTTTTAAATTTTGTCAGATATTGATGTTTCACTATTCCACGCCCTTCCCCTTCTTTTTTTCTTTTTTTTTTTTACTTTTCCCACACTTTCATCTTCATCATCATCATCATCATCATCTTTGACATCAACTTCTTCTTCACCTTATTCATCTTCTTCTTCATCCTTTACCTTTTTTTTTTTTTTATTACATTCTTCATATTCATTTTATTCAACTATTATTATTCTTCCTATTCTAAATATTCTTTTTATTCCACTGTTATTATTCTTCCTATTCTACTTCTTCATCATATTCTCATTTGTGACAGGCATTCCCGTAGTTGTTATCTATAAAAGTTTGAAGATTACACCTTCCGTTCTGCCAGTCACAAAAGTTACATTTGTCCGCGTTCAGTTTGGCCTGCAGCATCAGGCTTTATCCAGGGGCACCACGAGGAGGAACGGACTCACCCCCATACACTGCTTAGTCTTCTTCTGCATATAATTTAGATAATATCTTTTGCTCTGATATTAAGTCTTATGCTTAATGTTCTTCTGCTCTTTGTTCTGCAGCCTCTTGTTCTTCTGCTTCTCGGTCTTCCATGTCGTCGTCTCCAGGGTCGTCGTCTCCAGTGTCGTCATCTCCGCCGTCGTCGTCTCAGCCGTCGTCGTCTCAGCCGTCGTCGTCTCCGCCGTCGTCGTCTCCGCCGTCGTCGTCGTCGTCATCGGGGTGGTCTTCCGGGTCGTCGTCGTCGTCATCGGGGTGGTCTTCCGGGTCGTCGACTTTAGGGTCTTCAACTTGGAAATGTAGCAGAAGGTACAAGAAGGCTGAGAAAATGCCAAGAACCAGCTGATGGAACTGGAACTCGGATGGCTACCCGAAGGTTCAAGAGCCTATGGAACTACCGAGGACCAGCTGACGTTACTAGAACCCGGTTACTAAGCAGGAGGTACCCGTGCTAAAAAGCACTACCAAGGACCGCCTGACGTTGGCGGAACTCGGATACCCAGAAGGAGGCACCTAAGCCAAAGGCTCTGCCCGGAACCAGCTGACGGTACTGGAACCAGGATGGGGAGCAGAAGGTACAAGAGCAAAAGACACTGCCGAGAACCAGCTGACGGTACTGGAACCCGGATGGGTAGCCGAAGGTCCAAGAGCCAATGGAACTACCGAGGACCAGCTGATGTTACTGGAACCCGGTTACTAAGCAGGAGGTACCCGTGCCTGAAAGCACTACCAAGGACCGCCTGACGTTGGCGGAACTCGGATACCCAGGAGGAGGCACCTAAGCCAAAGGCTCGGCCCGGAACCAGCTGACGGTGCTGGAACCAGGAGGTGGACCCGAAGGCCCACAGGAGAGGAGAGAACAGCTAGGCCGCGAGGCAGCCGCAGTTACCGAACCCCAACAGTCCTACAGGGGGAGCTGGGCCTACTGGCACTACAGAACCAGCCTTGACTACCAGTTCACGCAGCCCACTTAGGAAGCTCCTAAACTGGAGGCACCCTGGAGTTGGCTAACCCGACCGCACCACGACGGGGCAAACATAGGCGTCTCAGTGAACTTGACACAACCCGGAAACAGCTGATGGTGCTGAAACCAGGCTTGGCACGAGGGAGTACCTGTGACAAGAACACTGCCGAGAACCAGCTGGCGTTGCTGGAACCCAGATGCGTTGCCCCAGTGTGCAAGAGCCAATGGCACCGAGGACCAGCTGGCGTTGCTGGAACCCGGTTACTAAGCTGTAGGTGCCCGCGCTTAAAAGCACTACCAAGGACCGCCTGGCGTTGGCGGAACTCGGATACCCAGGAGGAGGCACCTAAGCCAAAGGCTCGGCCTGGAACCAGCTGACGGTGCTGGAACCAGGAGGTGGACCCGAAGGCCCACAGGAGAGGAGAGAACAGCTAGGCCGCGAGGCAGCCGCAGTTACCGAACCCCAACAGTCCTACAGGGGGAGCTGGGCCTACTGGCACTACAGAACCAGCCTTGACTACCAGTTCACGCAGCCCACATAGGAAGCTCCTAAACTGGAGGCACCCTGGAGTTGGCTAACCCGACAGCACCACGACGGGGCAAGCATAGGCGTCTCAGTGAGCTTGACACAACCCGGAAACAGCTGACGGTGCTGAAACCAGGCTTGGCACGAGGGAGTACCTGTGACAAGAACACTGCCGAGAACCAGCTGGCGGTGCTGGAACCCAGATGCGTTGCCCCAGTGTGCAAGAGCCAATGGCACCGAGGACCAGCTGGCGGTGCTGGAACCCGGTTACTAAGCTGTAGGTGCCCGCGCTTAAAAGCACTACCAAGGACCGCCTGACGTTGGCGGAACTCGGATACCCAGGAGGAGGCACCTAAGCCAAAGGCTCGGCCTGGAACCAGCTGACAGTGCTGGAACCAGGTGGTGGACCCGAAGGTCCACAGGAGAGGAGAGAACAGCTAGGCCGCGAGGCAGCCGCAGTTACCGAACCCCAACAGTCCTACAGGGGGAGCTGGGCCTACTGGCACTACAGAACCAGCCTTGACTACCAGTTCACGCAGCCCACATAGGAAGCTCCTAAACTGGAGGCACCCTGGAGTTGGCTAACCCGACAGCACCACGACGGGGCAAGCATAGGCGTCTCAGTGAGCTTGACACAACCCGGAAACAGCTGACGGTGCTGAAACCAGGCTTGGCACGAGGGAGTACCTGTGTCAAAAACACTGCCGAGAACCAGCTGGCGTTGCTGGAACCCAGATGCGTTGCCCCAGTGTGCAAGAGCCAATGGCACGACCGAGGACCAGCTGACGGTGCTGGAACCCGGTTACTAAGCTGTAGGTGCCCGCGCTTAAAAGCACTACCAAGGACCGCCTGACGTTGGCGGAACTCGGATACCCAGGAGGAGGCACCTAAGCCAAAGGCTCGGCCTGGAACCAGCTGACAGTGCTGGAACCAGGTGGTGGACCCGAAGGTCCACAGGAGAGGAGAGAACAGCTAGGCCGCGAGGCAGCCGCAGTTACCGAACCCCAACAGTCCTACAGGGGGAGCTGGGCCTACTGGCACTACAGAACCAGCCTTGACTACCAGTTCACGCAGCCCACATTGGAAGCTCCTAAACTGGAGGCACCCTGGAGTTGGCTAACCCGACAGCACCACGACGGGGCAAGCATAGGCGTCTCAGTGAGCTTGACACAACCCGGAAACAGCTGACGGTGCTGAAACCAGGCTTGGCACGAGGGAGTACCTGTGTCAAAAAACACTGCCGAGAACCAGCTGGCGTTGCTGGAACCCAGATGCGTTGCCCCAGTGTGCAAGAGCCAATGGCACGACCGAGGACCAGCTGACGGTGCTGGAACCCGGTTACTAAGCTGTAGGTGCCCGCGCTTAAAAGCACTACCAAGGACCGCCTGGCGTTGGCGGAACTCGGTTACCCAGGAGGAGGCACCTAAGCCAAAGGCTCGGCCTGGAACCAGCTGACGGTGCTGGAACCAAGAGGTGGACCCGAAGGCCCACAGGAGAGGAGAGAACAGCTAGGCCGCGAGGCAGCCGCAGTTACCGAACCCCAACAGTCCTACAGGGGGAGCTGGGCCTACTGGCACTGCAGAACCAGCCTTGACTACCAGTTCACGCAGCCCACATAGGAAGCTCCTAAACTGGAGGCACCCTGGAGTTGGCTAACCCGACAGCACCACGACGGGGCAAGCATAGGCGTCTCAGTGAGCTTGACACAACCCAGAAACAGCTGACGGTGCTGAAACCAGGCTTGGCACGAGGGAGTACCTGTGACAAGAACACTGCCGAGAACCAGCTGGCGGTGCTGGAACCCAGATGCGTTGCCACAGTGTGCAAGAGCCAATGGCACCGAGGACCAGCTGGCGGTGCTGGAACCCGGTTACTAAGCTGTAGGTGCCCGCGCTTAAAAGCACTACCAAGGACCGCCTGACGTTGGCGGAACTCGGATACCCAGGAGGAGGCACCTAAGCCAAAGGCTCGGCCTGGAACCAGCTGACAGTGCTGGAACCAGGTGGTGGACCCGAAGGTCCACAGGAGAGGAGAGAACAGCTAGGCCGCGAGGCAGCCGCAGTTACCGAACCCCAACAGTCCTACAGGGGGAGCTGGGCCTACTGGCACTACAGAACCAGCCTTGACTACCAGTTCACGCAGCCCACATAGGAAGCTCCTAAACTGGAGGCACCCTGGAGTTGGCTAACCCGACAGCACCACGACGGGGCAAGCATAGGCGTCTCAGTGAGCTTGACACAACCCGGAAACAGCTGATGGTGCTGAAACCAGGTTTGACACGAGGGAGTACCTGTGTCAAAAACACTGCCGAGAACCAGCTGGCGTTGCTGGAACCCAGATGCGTTGCCCCAGTGTGCAAGAGCCAATGGCACGACCGAGGACCAGCTGACGGTGCTGGAACCCGGTTACTAAGCTGTAGGTGCCCGCGCTTAAAAGCACTACCAAGGACCGCCTGGCGTTGGCGGAACTCGGATACCCAGGAGGAGGCACCTAAGCCAAAGGCTCGGCCTGGAACCAGCTGACGGTGCTGGAACCAGGAGGTGGACCCGAAGGCCCACAGGAGAGGAGAGAACAGCTAGGCCACGAGGCAGCCGCAGTTACCGAACCCCAACAGTCCTACAGGGGGAGCTGGGCCTACTGGCACTACAGAACCAGCCTTGACTACCAATTCATGCAGCCCACATAGGAAGCTCCTAAACTGGAGGCACCCTGGAGTTGGCTAACCTGACTGCAACACGACGGGGCAAGCATAGGCGTCTCAGCGAGTTTGACACAACCCGGAAACAGCTGACGGTGCTGAAACCAGGTTTGGCACGAGGGAGTACCTGTGACAAAAACACTGCCGAGAACCAGCTGGCGGTGCTGGAACCCGGATGCTTTGCCTATCAAACATTGTCTTCCTACAGCCCCAACTAGCGGTGTTGGAGCAAAGGGTAAGCAGGGGGAGCAGAGTGCAGGCCGAAGCCTGCACTGGAGTCAGCTTTGTGTCTGCGTTGCGTTTGCAGGACACTTTGCCGGCTACACAGTGGGGGAACAGCAGGCGGTGCTGAACCCCACTAACACATTGGCTGGTGTTTTTCTCTGTGCAGCTAGCACTTCCGGGCAAAAACTAGCGTTGTTACAGCCCAGGGTCAGTAGGAGGAGGAGAGGAGCAGAGTGTAGGCCGAAGCCTAGTTGAACCAATTTCAAAGGTAACCTTTAACCCCCCCTCAGGTGTTACAAAGTACAAGAGCCACACCTTGTGCAGCATTAATGCTGCACAAGAAAAGGTTGCTCTATTAATTTGTCTACTTGCACACGCTGAATGCAACACGTACACAATTTAGCCCATTCTACAGTCAAACTGTAGTTGAGGCGTGACTTGTATTTTTAAGGAGACGCAGCATAGGTGTCCCAAATAACGCCTTTGTGCTTGGCGCTGCTTCCTGAGCGTTGTTTTTTGCTGTACAAGAGTCTGCGCTCTTGTGTTATCCCTTGGCAATGCCCTGTTAGCGCTGCCCGTCTTATGACCTCATTTCATGTTGGCCGCTGCGGTTAAAGATGGCCATAAATCCCAGACCCACACTGCCTTTTCATAAAGTCACACTGCGGTGCTGGGATTCGTGGCCTTGAGCAGTAAATATTTTCGACGCTCACACACGTCCTTACGCCTGCTTCAGACTGGGCGGCCTCTGCTGATCCCTTTTCGCATGCCGCGGCCAGGAGGCCGCACAGTCTGAAGAAGGCGGAAGGAGATGAGTGACGACAGGCGAACATATGCACTGCTCGTGCCCATAAACCACACCCTCGCTGACAAAATAAATAAGACAACGAGGGGCGTTGTTTCACGCAGGGCGGATGCACAGGCGCAGCCAGCTAACCATGATGTCAAAAGACGGGAAGCGCTACCAAGGGGGGTGCTGCGTATCATTAGAAAGGAAAGTCACACCTCAGGGACAGTGGAATGGTCTCAATGAGACACATTTTGTACGTGTTGAGTTCCACGTGGGCAAGGAGAAAAAGTCAGCCACCTTGTACAAATGCAGCAGTACTGCTGAACAAGGTGGCTGTTATACATAGAAACACCTGGGGGTGGGGGGCAGGCTCCCTTCAATTTCAGTTCATGTGCCTGCATGGCGTTTGCAGGTCACGTTGCCGGCTACACAGCTGGGGAACAGCTGGCGGTGCTGAACCCCACTGACACATTGGCTGGTGTTTTTCTCTGTGCAGCTAGCACTTCCAGGCTAAAACTGGCGGTGTTATGAGCCCAGGGTCAGCAGGAGGAGGAGAGGAGCAGAGTGTAGGCCAAAGCCTGCACTGGTGGCAGCTTTTGTTCTGTTGTGCCTGCGTGGCGTTTGCAGGTCACGTTGCCGGCTACACAGCTGGGGAACAGCTGGCGGTGCTGAACCCCACTAACACATTGGCTGGTGTTTTTCTCTGTGCAGCTCGCATGTCCGGGCAAAAACTGGCGGTGTTAGAGCCCAGGGTCAGCAGGAGGAGGAGAGGAGCAGAGTGTAGGCCGAAGCCTAGTTGAACCAATTTCAAAGGTAACCTTTAACCCCCCTTAGGTGTTGCAAGGTACAAGAGCCACACCTCGTGCAGCATTAATGTTGCACAAGTAAAAGGTTGCTCTCTTAATTTTTCTCCTTGCACACGCTGAATAAAACATGTACACTATTTAGCCCATTATACTGTCAAACAGTAGTGGAGGCGTGACTTGTCTTTTTAAGGAGATGCAGCACAGGTGTCAAAATTTACACCTAGGTGCTGGGCGCAGCTTCCTGAGCGTTGTTATTTGCTGTACAGGAGTCTGCGCTCTTGTTATCCCTTGGCCATGCGCTGTGAGCGATGCCTGTCTTCTCACCTCATTTCATGTTGGCCGGTGCGGTTAGCGATGGCCATGAAACCCAGACCCGCAGTGTCTTTTAATAAAGTCACACTGCAGAGCTGGGATTCGTGACCTTGCGCAGTAAATTTTGTCACCTGTCCCTCATGTCCTTACACCTGCATCAGACTGGGCGGCCTCATCTGATCCCTTCTCGCATGCCGCGGCCATGAGGCCGCACATTCTGAAGAAGGCGGAAGGAGATGAGTAAAGACAGGCGAAGATATCCACTGCTCGTGCCCATCAATCACACCCTCGCAGTCAAAATAAGTAAGACAACGAGGAGCGTGGTTTCAGGCAGGGCGGACGCACAGTCGCAGCAAGCCAACCAAAGATGTCAGAAGACGGGCAGCGCTAACAAGGGGGGTGCTGCGTGTCATTAAAAAGGAAAGTCACACCTCAGGGACATTGTAATGGTCTGTAATGAGACACATTTTTTACGTGTTTAATTAAACGTGGGCAAGTAGACAAAGTCAGCCACCTTGTACAAATGCAGCAGTACTGCTGTACAAGGTGGCTGTTATACATAGAAACACCTTGGGGTGGGTGGCAGGGTCCCTTTAATTTCAGTTCATGTGCCTGCGTGGCGTTTGCAGGTCACGTTGCCGGCTACACAGCAGGGGAACAGCTGGCGTTGCTGAACCCCACTAACACATTGGCTGGTGTTTTTCTCTGTGCAGCTAGCACTTCCAGGCTAAAACTGGCGGTGTTATGAGCCCAGGGTCAGCAGGAGGAGGAGAGGAGCAGAGTGTAGGCCGAAGCCTGCACTGGTGGCAGCTTTTGTTCTGTTGTGCCTGCGTGGCGTTTGCAGGTCACGTTGCCGGCTACACAGCTGGGGAACAGCTGGCGGTGCTGAACCCCACTAACACATTGGCTGGTGTTTTTCTCTGTGCAGCTAGCACTTCCGGGCAAAAACTAGCGGTGTTTAAGCCCAGGGTCAGCAGGAGGAGGAGAGGAGCAGAGTGTAGGCCGAAGCCTAGTTGAACCAATTTCAAAGGTAACCTTTAACCCCCCTCAGGTGTTGCAAGGTACAAGAGCCACACCTCGTGCAGCATTAATGCTGCACAAGTAAAAGGTTGCTCTCTTAATTTTTCTCCTTGCACACGCTGAATAAAACACGTACACTATTTAGCCCATTCTACTGTAAAACAGTAGTGGAGGCGTGACTTGTCTTTTTAAAGAAAAGCAGCCCAGGTGTCGAAAATAACACCTTGGTGCATGGGCGCAGCTTCCTGAGCGTTGTTATTTGCTGTACAGGAGTCTGCGCTCTTGTTATCCTTTGGCCATGCGCTGTGAGCGCTTCCTGTCTTCTGACCTCATTTCATGTCGGCCGTTGCGGTTAGCGATGGACATGAATCCCAGACCCACAGTGTGTTTTCAAAAAATCACACTGCGTGGCTGGGATTCGTGGCCTTGTGCAGTAAATATGTTTGCCGCTCACACATGTCCTTACACCTGCTTCAGACTGGGCGGCCTCATCTGATCCCTTATCGCATGCCGCGGCCATGAGGCCGCATAGTCTGAAGAAGGCGGAAGGAGATGAGTTAAGACAGGCAAACATATGCACTGCACATGCCCATCAATAACACCCTCGCAGCCAAAATATATGAGACAACGAGGGGCGTTGTGTTGGGCAGGGCGGACGCACAGGCACAGGCAGCCAACCAATGATGTCAGAAGACGGGCAGCGCTACCAAGGGTGGTGCTGCGTATCATTAGAAAGGAAAGTCACACCTCAGGGACAGTTGAATGGTCTCAATGAGACACATTTTGTACGTGTTGAGTTCCACGTGGGCAAGGAGAAAAAGTCAGCCACCTTGTACAAATGCATCAGTACTGCTGTACAAGGTGGCTATTATACATAGAAACACCTGGGGGTGGGGGGCAGGCTCCCTTCAATTTCAGTTCATGTGCCTGCGTGGCGTTTGCAGGTCACGTTGCAAGCTACACAGCAGGGGAACAGCTGGCGGTGCTGAACCCCACTAACACATTGGCTGGTGTTTTTCTCTGTGCAGCTAGCAATTCCGGGCAAAAACTAGCGGTGTTAGAGCCCAGGGTCAGCAGGAGGAGGAGATGAGCAGAGTGTAGGCCGAAGCCTCCACTGGTGGCAGCTTTTGGTTGGTTGTGCCAGCGTGGCTTGTGCTGGACACGATGCCGGCTACACAGCAGGGGAACAGCTGGCGGTGCTGAACCCCACTAACACATTGGCTGGTGTTTTTCTCTGTGCAGCTAGCAATTCCGGGCAAAAACTAGCGGTGTTAGAGCCCAGGGTCAGCAGGAGGAGGAGATGAGCAGAGTGTAGGCCGAAGCCTCCACTGGTGGCAGCTTTTGGTCGGTTGTGCCAGCGTGGCTTGTGCTGGACACGATGCCGGCTACACAGCAGGGGAACAGCTGGCGGTGCTGAACCCCACTAACACATTGGCTGGTGTTTTTCTCTGTGCAGCTAGCACTTCAGGGCAAAAACTAGCGGTGTTAGAGCCCAGGGTCAGCAGGAGGAGGAGAGGAGCAAAGTGTAGGCCGAAGCCTAGTTGAACCAATTTCAAAGGTAACCTTTAACCCCCCCTTAGGTGTTGCAAGGTACAAGAGCCACACCTTGTGCAGCATTAATGCTGCACAAGTAAAAGGTTGCTCTCTTCATTTTGCTCCTTGCACACGCTGAATAAAACACGTACACTATTTAGCCCATTATACTGTCAAACAGTAGTGGAGGCGTGACTTTTCTTTTGAAGAAGACGCAGCACAGGTGTCAAAATTTACACCTAGGTGCTGGGCGCAGACTCCTTACCGTTGTTATTTGCAGTACAGGAGAGTGCGCTCTTGTGTTATCCCTTGGCAATACCCTGTTAGTGCAGGCCGTCTTATGACCTCATTTCATGTTGGCCGGTGCGGTTAACGATGGCCATAAATCCCAGACCCACAGTGCCTTTCCATAAAGTCACACTGCGGTGCTTGGATTCGTGGCCTTGTGCAGTAAATATGTTCGCCGCTCACACATGTCCTTACACCTGCTTCAGACTGGGCGGCCTCAGCTGATCCCTTATCGCCTACCACGGCCAGGAGGCCGCACAGTCTGAAGAAGGCGGAAGGAGATGAGTTAAGACAGGCGAACATATGCACTGCACATGCCCATCAATCACACCCTCGCAGCCAAAATATATGAAACGAGGGGGGTTGTGTCGGGCAGGGCGGACGCACAGGCACAGGCAGCCAACCAATGATGTCAGAAGACGGGCAGCGCTACCAAGGGGGGTGGTGCGTGTCATTAAAAAGTAAAGTCACACCTCAGGGACATTGTAATGGTCTGTAATGAGACACATATTTTACGTGTTTAATTCTACGTGGGCAAGGATAAAAAAACAGCCACCTTGTACAAATGCAGCAGTACTGTTGTACTAGGTGGCTGTTATACATAGAAACACCTGGGGGGTGGGGCCAGGTTCCCTTTAATTTCAGTTCATGTGCCTGCGTGGCGTTTGCAGGTCACGTAGCCGGCTACACAACAGGGGAACAGCTGGCGGTGCTGAACCCCACTAACACATTGGCTGGTGTTTTTCTCTGTGCAGCTAGCACTTCCGGGCAAAAACTAGCGGTGTTTGAGCCCAGGGTCAGCAGGAGGAGGAGAGGAGCAGAGTCTAGGCCGAAGCCTTGCCTGGTGGCAGCTTTTGTTCTGTTGTGCCAGCGTGGCTTGTGCTGGACACGTTGCCGACTACACAGCAGGGGAACAGCTGGCGGTGCTGAACCCCACTGACACATCACCTAGTGTTTTTTCTGTGTAGACAACACTTCCAGGTGGCAACTGACAGTGTTGAAACCCAGGGAATCAAAGAGGAGCAGAGTGTAGGCCGAAGCCTGCAGTGGAGCAAGTTGAAAGGGAACCTTTAATCCCAGGCATTTGTTGCTGAAAGAGCCATCTTGTACAGCAGTAATACTGCACATGGAAAATGGTGGCTCCGAAAATTATGCTCCTTGCAAACGCTGAAGTACACACTCATATAATGTGTCCCCTCACACCGTCAAACCATCCCGGAAGTGGGACTTTCCTTTGTAATGTGACACAGCACAGCCGTCATTCCAACCCCCTTGGTGCCGGGCGCCACCTCCTCAACGTTGTTTGGTTCTGTCACGGAGCCCGCGCTGTAATGTTATCCCTTGGCCATGCACAGTTAGCGGTGCCCGTCTTCTGACATCATGTAGGTGTCAGGCTGGCAGTGCCTGTGCGTCCAAGCTGCCCGAGATCCAACCTTGCAGTGTAATCTAATGTAGTCCCACTGCGGGCCAGGGATCCATGGGCATGCGCAGTGCATATCATCGCCTCTCACTCACCTCCTTCCTGCTTCTTCAGACTGTGCGGCGTCACGGCCGTGGCATGCTATTAGGGATCAGCTGACGCCGCCTAGTCTGAAGAAGCGTGAAGAAGGGGAGTGAGAGGCTAGTATATGCACTGCGCATGGCCATGGATACCAGGCCCACTGTGGGATCACATTAGACGACACTGCGAGGTGTGATTTCGGGCAGCGTGGACGCACAGGCGCAGCCAGGACGACAACAAATGATGTCAGAGGACGGGCAGCGCAAACTGTGCATGGCCAAGGGATAACATAACAGCGCAGGGTCCATGACGGAATCAAACAACGCTAAGGAGGCAGCGCACGGTGCCAAGGGGGTAGCAATGACGGCTGTGCTACGTCACATTACAAAAGGAAAGTCCCACCTCCGGGACGGTTGGACGGTGTGAGGGGACACATTACATGAGTGTGTAGTTCAGCGTTTGCAAGGAGCATAATTTCAAGAGCGACCTTTCCCTTGTGCAGTGTTAGTGCTGCACATGGTGGCTCTTTCAGTAACAAACACCTAGGGGGGGGGGACAGGTCCCCTTACACTTTAGTTGTGCCAGCGTGGCGGTCGCATGACACGTTGCCGGATACACAGCTGGGGATCAGCTGACGTTACTGAACCCCAATAACAGAGGAGCGACTGTTGACTGTGCACACAGCACTTCCAGGCACCAACTGGCGGTGTTAGAGCCCAGGGACAGCAGGAGGAGCAGATTGGAGGTATTGCCGCACACACAGCTGGGGATCAGCTGACGTTACTGAACCCCAATAACAGAGGAGCGACTGTTGACTGTGCACACAGCACTTCCAGGCACCAACTGGCGGTGTTAGAGCCCAGGGACAGCAGGAGGAGCAGATTGGAGGTATTGCCGCACACACAGCTGGGGATCAGCTGACGTTACTGAACCCCAATAACAGAGGAGCGACTGTTGACTGTGCACACAGCACTTCCAGGCACCAACTGGCGGTGTTAGAGCCCAGGGACAGCAGGAGGAGCAGATTGGAGGTATTGCCGCACACACAGCTGGGGATCAGCTGACGTTACTGAACCCCAATAACAGAGGAGCGACTGTTGACTGTGCACACAGCACTTCCAGGCACCAACTGGCGGTGTTAGAGCCCAGGGACAGCAGGAGGAGCAGATTGGAGGTATTGCCGCACGCACAGCTGGGGATCAGCTGACGTTACTGAACCCCAATAACAGAGGAGCGACTGTTGACTGTGCACACAGCACTTCCAGGCACCAACTGGCGGTGTTAGAGCCCAGGGACAGCAGGAGGAGCAGAGGAACAGAGTGTAGGCCGAAGCCTGATTGGAGCAAGTTGAAAGGGAACCTTTAACCCCCCCCCAAGACGTTTGTAGCTGAAAGAGCCATCTTGTGCAGCACTAAGGATGCAAAAGGAAAAGGTGGTTCTTTTAATTATGCTCCTTGCAAACACCGAAGTAAACACTAAAAATGTGTCCCCTTATACCGTTAAACCGTCCCGGAGGTGCGAATTTCCTTCGTAATGGGACACAGCACAGCTGTCATTCCTATCCCCTTGGTGCCGTGCGCTGCCTCCTCAGCGTTGTTTTAAGCTGTCACGGAGCCTGCGCTGTTCTGTTAGCCCTTGGCCATGCCCAATTAGCGCTGCCTGTCTCCTGACATAATTTGGTGTCAGGCTGTCAGTGCCTGTGCGTCCACGCTGCTCCAGATCCCACCTCGCAGTCTCGTCTAACGTAATCCCACTGCGGGCCTTGGAACCATGGGCATGCACAGTGCATATCCTCGACTCTCACTCCCCTCCTTCCCTCTTCTTCAGACTGTGCGGTGTCACGGCCGTGGCATGCTATTAGGGATCAGCTGACGGCGCACAGTCTAAAGAAGGCGGAGGGAAATGAGCGAGACCCCGAGGGGAAGATATGCACTGCGCATGCCCATGGATCCCAGGCCCACAGTGTGACTCAATCAGAAGACACTGCGAGGCGGGATCTCGGGCAGCGCGGCCGCACAGGCGCAGCCAGCCTGACACCAAATTATGTCAGAAGACAGGCAGCGCAAATAGGGCATGCCCAAGGGATAACAGAACAGCGCATGCTCCGTGACAGCTTAAAACAACGCTGAGGAGGCAGCGCATGGCACCAAGGGGGTAGGAATGACGGCTGTGCTGCGTCACATTACGAATGAAAGTCCCAGCTCCGGGACAGTATAACGGTATCAGTGAACACATTTTATAAGTGTTAAGTTCTGCGTGTGCAAGGAGCTAAAAAAAAAGAGCTACCTTTTCCTTGTGCAGCATTACTGCTGCACAAGATGGCTCTTTCAGTAACAAACGACGGGGGGGGGGGGGGACAGGTTCCCTTACATTTAGGTTGTTGTGCCAGCGTGGCGGTCGCAGGACACATTGCCGGCTACACAGCTGGGGATCAGCTGACGTTACTGAAACCCAATAACACTGGGTCGTATGTTTTTACTGTGCAGCCTGCACTTCTGAGCCGCAACTGGCGGTGTTGGAGCCCAGGAATAGCAGTTCAGGTGGTAGAAAGATGAACACAGCAGGAGACCTGGATGACACCCAATTACTTAATCAGGCAGAGGAGTGGCAAATTCCTGCGAGATCCAGGCCTGGTTCATTTTCAGGAAAGTAAGCCGGTCAACGTTATCGGAGGATAGTCGCATGCGACGGTCTGTTAGTACACCACCTGCGGCACTAAAGACATGTTCCGATAAGACACTAGCCGCAGGGCAAGCCAGCACCTCCAATGCATACTGGCTTAGCTCTGGCCATGTATCCAGCTTAGAGACCCAAAACTTGAACGGGGAAGAGCCGTCTGGGAGTACAGTAAGAGGGCAAGCCATGTAGTCTGTCACCATCTGACGGAACCGTTGCCTCCTGCTGACTGGAGCCGCCGGTGATGGTGTAGACATTTGGGGCGGGCACACAAAAGTGTGCCAGAGTTGTGCCATACTGGGCTTGCCTTGGGCAGAGGCACTGCTTCTGCTCCCTCTTTGGGCAGAGCCTCCCCCACTGCCTCGACGCACTGAGCTGCTTTGTAAAGCACTAGCAGCACTCCTCTCAGTTGGACAGGAGAAGATGATGGAATTCACCAGTGTGTCGTGGTACTCCCGCAATTTACGCTCCCGGGTCAACGCAGGGATGAGGTTTTGGACGTTGTCCCGGTAGCGAGGATCGAGGAGGGTGAACACCCAATAATCAGGCATGTTGAGAATGTGGTCGATGCGGCGGTCGTTTCTCAGGCACTGCAGCATGAAATCCACCATGTGCTGCAGAGTGCCAACTGGCCCAGAAACGCTGTCCCCTGCTTGAGACATGATCTCTGTCCGCTCGTCATCACCCCACCCTCGCTGTACACACTGACCACTGGACAATTGTGTCGCTCCCTCCTCTGGACGGAGCTCTTCCTCCTCCATTGACTCCTCCTCATCCTCCTCACAAATTGGCCCCTGCGTACCCCTTTGTGAGGAACCACGTGGCGCTGACTCTCCAGAAGCTGATGGAAAAGGTGACTCCTCATCCTCCACCTCTTCCACAACATCATCCCTTAACCCTTGCAAAGTTTGCTGAAGCAGGCAGATAAGGGGGACAGTCATGCTGACTAGTGCATCATCTGCACTTGCCATCCGCGTGGAATAATCAAAAGGACGCAAAACCTGGCAGACGTCCTTCATAGTGGCCCACTCTGTGGTTGTGAAGTCTGATCGGCGCTGACTGCGACTTCTTTGCGCCTGATGCAGCTGGTACTCCATAACTGCTTGCTGCTGCTCACACAACCGCTCCAACATATGTAACGTGGAATTCCACCGGGTAGGTAGGTCACATATGATGCGGTGTTCCAGAAGGCGGAATCGGCGCTGCAGAGCAGCAATGCGGGATCTGGCCAAGCTGGAACGCCGCAAGTGAGCACACTCTAGGCGGACCTTGTGCAGCAGGGCATCAAGATCCGGATAGTCCCTCAGAAAACTCTGCACAACCAAATTGAGCACATGTGCCAGACATGGGATGTGAGTGAGGTTGCCAAGGGCCAAAGCTGCCACCAGATTTCGGCCATTGTCACACACTACCATGCCTGGCTGGAGATTCGCTGGCAGTAACCACACATCGCTCTCCTGCTTGATGGCATTCCAGAGCTCCTGCGCTGTGTGGCTTCGATGCCCCAATGAAACTAGTTTCAAGACGGCCTGCTGACGTTTGGCCACGGCTGTGCTCATGTCGGTCATAGGTAAACGTTCACGGGTCCATGTGGAGGTGGACTGTGACTGATCCTGCAGAGAGGAATCTGAGGAACTGGTGTAAGAGGAGGAGTCGATGCGTACAGACTGGATTCCTGCAATCCTTGGAGTGGGCAGGACACGTCCTGCGCCACTCGCACGATCTGTACCTGGCTCAACAACATTAACCCAATGGGCAGTGAGGGAAACATATCGCCCCTGTCCATGCTGACTGGTCCACGCATCGGTGGTGAGGTGGACCTTGCTACTGATGGCGTTCAGTAGCACATGTTTTATGTTTGCCTCAACATGCCTGTGCAGGGCAGGGACAGCCTGCCTGCTGAAGTAAAAGCGGCTGGGCACCTTGTACTGTGGGACTGCCAATGCCATCAAGTCACGGAAGCTGTCAGTCTCCACCAGCCTGAACGAGAGCATTTCCAGGGACAACAGTTTGGCAATGCCTGCATTCAGAGCCTGTGCTCGGGGGTGGTTGGCCGAGAATGCCCGCCTTTTCTCCCATGCCTGTACTACCGATGGCTGTAGAGTAGACTGGGAGTGTGAGGATGACTGGGAAGGTGGTGCTGTGGGTGGAATTACACAAGGTCTCTGGACAACAGTGCCAGAGGTTCTTCCATGGCGATCCTGGGAGGAAGCCAAACCAGCTGTGCGTGAGCTGGAGGAAGAGGCAACACGAGCTGAAGAGGTGGTAGCTGCCGCTGTTGGTTGGCCTACATCTTCAGTCTGTTTCTGTAACTCCACCGCGTGCCTGGTCCGCACATGTTTCCACATATTTGTGGCATTGAGGTTGCTGACATTTTTCCCTCTTTTTACTTTCTGATGACACAGCTTGCATTTGACAAAACAAATGTCATCTGCAACTGTGTCAAAAAAGGACCAGGCACTGCAAGTCTTGGGAGTGCCCTTTTTGGCTTTGGAAAGAGACAGGCTCCTAACGGGTGCCAAAGTGGAGGCTACAGGCTCCGCAGTCTTCCCCTTCCCTCTCACTCTTTGGCCCGTAAGGGGAAGCTCTTCCTCAGAGCTGCTCCCACCACCTTCCTGTTCCTCACGCCACGATGGGTCAAGGACCTCATCATCTCCACTACCCTCTGCCACCAACTGCTCCTCCTGGGTAGTCTCGGCAGCACAGTACGCATCAGAAAGCGGCACCTGAGTTTCATCATCAGATGCGTACTGCGCTGTGGTCACCGGAGGCACTGGCCCACCTGCCTCTTCAGAGTCAGAGAGAAAAAGCTGTTGGGCATCACTGCACACTGCCTCTTCTTCCATTTCTCCAATGCTGCTTGGCTGGCCCCCTGTTTCCAAGCCAAGAGATTCAGAGAACAGAAGTAGAGACGGCTCCTGTCCTGGGCTCTCTGACTGCCTGGCCAATTTGGCAGGTGGTGAAGAGACAGATGGCTGCTCTCCAGTGCTCTGTGCCTGAGAGGATGTGGCACTAACTGAAGTCGATGCCGAGGCGTTAGCTGCCATCCACCCGACAACGGCTTCAATTTGGTCTTCACGCAGCAGCGGTGCACGGCGCTCTCCGACAAAGCTGCGCATGAAGGACTGTTCCCTGCTGAAACTGAGTGACGACGAGTCACCGGCGCCCGCAGCAGGCACAGAATCACCACGTCCTCTCCCTGCTCCTCTCCCTGCTCCGCGCCCACGCCCACGTGCCTTACTCCCTGCCCTCTTCATCTTGGTTGACAGATAAAGATAAGCAGAAAAGTACTAAGGCCTTAGTGTGCTTATTCCTGAAATGCTCCTCCTAACAGGTGTAAGAAACACTAATGTTGTAAAGTGTGGACTAAACTTTATTATTTTTCAAACGTAGCCTACACAAGTGTTAAGTTGTGTTTGGTGAACTTTACTTTTTTTTTTGTGCAGATCGGGCTACAGAGCTAGTTTAAATCACACGAAGACCGTGCAGAAAGCCGTAAACGGCGCTGCAAGGCCAAAAAACCCTCCTCTAGGTTATCCTATGTAGTGTTTTTCCACTATTTAGCTGGAGACGGGTGGAAAGACACTAATAGGAATTTTTTTTTTAAATTTTAAACAGGCTGCACTATTTGAAAAAAAGGAAATTGTTTTTCAAGGTATGAGGCAGTAACGCACCCTGAGCTGAATCCAACCAGCTATGGCTGCACACAGACTACAGGGCGAGCTGCGCTCACACAGAGACCGTGCAGACAGCCGTAAACGGCGCTGCAAGGCCCAATAAACCCCCTCTAAGTTATCCTGTGTAGTGTTTTTCCACTATTTAGCTGGAGACGGGTGGAAAAACACTAATAGGAAATTTGAGAAAAAATGTGCAGCAGGCTGCACTATGAACAAAAAAGGACAACTGTGTGAGGCAGTGTGAACCCCCCCTGAGCTGAATACAACCGGGTATATGGCTGCACACAGACTACAGAGTGAGCTGCACACACACACAGAGACCTTGCAGAACGCTGTTAAAACAGCGCTGCAAGGCAAGAGCAAGGTGAACAGTGAAGAACACACAGCGTTTTGCTAAATTAGCCTTTGGAAAGGAAAATAAAGCAATTAGCTAGCTCAACTGGCCCTCAGTTAGAACACAGCGTCCTGTCCCTAACTGAAATCACAGCAGAGTGAGCGCAAAATGGCAGCAGCGTTTTTTATAGTGCAGAATGACATCATTTCAGCAGCCAATCACAGCCTTGCCAGTACTTACATGCCCACCATGCTAAACAGGATGTGCCCACACTTCCAATTATTCCTCATTGGCTGCTGCGTTCAGTTTGAATTCTGGGAACTTCCGATTCCGGTATCCGATACGCGGGAAGTATCGGAATTCGGTATCGGAATTCCAATACCGCAAATATCGGCCGATACCCGATACTTGCGGTATCGGAATGCTCAACACTACTCTTCTCCCTTATGCCTCAAAACTACTGGAACAGCATGTCCATCTTGAACTGTCCTCCCACCTCTTCTCCTGCTCCCTCTTTGACCGGTTACAATTTGGCTTCTGACCCCATCACTCAACTGAAACTGCCCTAACTAAAGTCACCAATCACCTATTAACCACCAAGAGGAAGCAAGGCTACTCTGTCCTTCTCCTGGACCTGTCCTCTGCCTTAGACACTGGGTGGGGACCACTCCCTCCTGCTACAGATTCTCTCATCTCTTGGCATCACAAACTTGGCCCTATCCTGGATCTTGTTATATCTAAGGCTACGTTCAGACTAGCGTTGTGCGCCGCTGCGTCGGCGACGTGACGCACAACGCACCGAAAAACGCGGCAAAACGCACGCAAAAACGCTGCGTTTTGCGACGCGTGCGTCGTTTTTTGCCGAAAATCAGACGCAAGAAAAATGCAACTTGTTGCGTTTTCTTGGTCCGACGCTTGCGGCAAAAAAGACGCATTTGTCGCAAAACGCAACAAGCAAAAACGCATGCGTCCCCCATGTTAAACATAGGGGCGCATGATGCGTGCGTCGCCGCTGCGTCGCCCGACGCGGCGCCGACGCACACTAGCACAACGCTAGTCTGAACGTACCCTAACAGAACATACATTCAGTGTCTCCCTCTCCCACACCACCTCTTCACCTCACCCCTTGTCTGTTGGCATTCCTCAATGACCAGTTCTAGGACCCCTACTCTTCTCCATCTACACCTTTGGCCTGGGACAGATCATAGAATCCCACGGTTTGCAGTATCATCTCTACGCCGATGACACGCAGATCTACCTATCCGGACCTGACCTCACCTCTTTACTCACTAAAATGCCACACTGTCTGTCTGCTATCTCAGCCTTCTTTTCTGCTCGCTTTCTAAAACTGAACATGGACAAAACAGAATTCATCATCTTTCCCCCATCTCACTCTATCGCTCCACTAGACCTATCCATCAATGTCAATGGCTGATCACTTTCCCCAGTCCCACACGCCCGGTGCCTTGGGGTGATCCTCGACTCTGCCCTCTCTTTCAAGCCACATATCCAAGCTCTTGCCTCCTCCTGCCTTCTCAAACTCAAAAATATTTCCCAGATCCGCACATTCCTTGACCACAAAACCACAAAAACACTAGTGCACGCCCTTATCATCTCCCGCCTTCACTACTGCAACCTCCTACTCTCTGGCCTCCCCTCTAGCACTCTGGCACCACTCTAATTCATCCTACACTCTGCTGCCTGACTAATCTACCTGTCTTCCCGCTATTCCCCAACCTCTCCCCTATGCCAAGCCCTTCACTGGCTTCCTATCGTCCAGATACTCCAGTTCAAAACCCTTACTATGACATACAAAGCCATACACAACCTGTCTCTTCCATACATCTGTGACATGGTCTTCCGGTGCTTACCTACACGCAACCTTCGATCCTCACAAGATCTCCTTCTCTACTCCCCTCTTATCTCTTCTTCCAACAACCGCATCCAAGACTTCTCCCGTGCTTCCCCCATACACTGGAACTCTCAACTCCAACACATTAGACTCTCGCCCACCACGGAAACTGTTGTGAATTCTGCTCTTGGGTTCCCTCCAGTGGTTGTAGGTGGGAATGCAGTTGTCTCTGAGTCGCAGTCCTAGCCTGGTGTATCTGCTGATTGCAATTCTGACTGGGATATTTAGGTGTGCAGGATTCATTAGCCCTTGCCAGTTGTCAATGTTCCTTGTGAAGTGTTGGTTCACTTTCTGGCTTCTCCTGCTTGCTGCCAAATTCAGCAAAGATAAGTGTTTGGTTTTTTGAGTCTGTGGCACACTGCTGTGTGCTTGTTTTTGCTTGTATTCCTGCTCAGATTGTAGGATTCGCTGGAGTTGCAGATATACGCTCCTACATCTTTAGTTAGATGTAGGAAGTTTTTGTATATTCTGCTGTGGATATTTTTGAAGGGTTTTTTATACTGACCGCACAGAACTCTGTCCTATCCTGTCCTATTTAGCTACAGTGGCCTCCTTGCTAAATCCTGTTTTTCTGCCTGTGTATGTTTTTTTCCTCTCCGACTCACCGCCAATATTTGTGGGGGGCTGTCTATCCTTTGGGAATCTGCTCTGAGGCAAGATAGTATTCCTATTTCCATCTTTAGGGGTATTAAGTCCTCCGGCTGTGACGAGGTGTCTAGGATTGTTAGGTACACTCCACGGCTACTTCTAGTTGCGGTGTTAAGTTCAGGATTGCCGTCAGTATAGTGACCACCTTCTCCAGTGAAAGTTCTCATGCTGCTCCAAGGTCACCGGATCAGAATAGTACAACTGGCCAACAATGAGTTAAATGTCATGATTCCAATGGCAGGGAATCACAAAAGGACAAGCACCAACGAGCTCTAGGGTGATGGAACCTGAGCTGACCGTGACCCTAAACCTGAACACACAAATAACAATAGCCGGGGAACGTGCCTACGTTGATCCTAGACGTCTCGCACCAGCCGAAGATCTAACTTCCCCTATTAGAAGAAACACAGACCTCTCTTGCCTCCAGAGAAATACCCCACAGAAATAGCAGCCCCCCACATATAATGACGGTGAAATGAGAGGAAGGCACATACACAGTATGAAAACAGATTCAGCAAAATGAGGCCCGCTAAAACTAGATAGCAGAGGATACAAAAGTAAACTGCGCGGTCAGCAAAAAACCCTTCAAAAAACCATCCTGCAATTACTTGAACTCATGTTCCAACTCATGGAACATGAGGAGCAATTACAGCCCACTAGAGCAACCAGCAGCAAAGAAACAATTATATGCAAGCTGGACTAGACAAAAATAAAGCAAAACGTGGAACAAGAAAATCAAAAACTTAGCTAGTCCTGAAGATTACTGAAGCCAGAAGCTGAGGTAACAAAACACTCTGATAACCTTGATAGCCGGCGGTGAAATGACAAGAAAGCCCGGTTAAATAGGAAACTCCCAAATCCTAATAGAACAGGTGGACACCAGAGACAGCAGAACACAAATCACCCAGTACCATCAGTAACCACCAGAGGGAGCCCAAAAACAGAACTCACAACAGTACCCCCCCTTGAGGAGGGGTCACCGAACCCTCACGAGAACCACCAGGGCGACCAGGATGAGCCCTATGAAAAGCGCGGACCAAATCATCAGCATGAACATCAGAGGCAACCACCCAAGAATTATCCTCCTGACCATAACCCTTCCACTTGACCAAATATTGGAGTTTCCGTCTGGAAACACGAGAATCCAAGATCTTCTCCACAACATACTCCAATTCTCCCTCCACCAGCACCGGAGCAGGAGGCTCAAGCGAAGGAACAACAGGTACCTCATACCTCCGCAACAACGACCGATGGAACACATTATGAATAGCAAACGATGCCGGGAGATCCAAATGAAACGACACAGGGTTAAGAATTTCCAAGATCCTATAAGGACCGATGAACCGAGGCTTGAACTTAGGAGAAGAGACCTTCATAGGAACAAAACGAGAAGACAACCACACCAAGTCCCCAACACGAAGTCGAGGACCCACGCGGCGACGGCGATTAGCAAACTGCTGAGCCTTCTCCTGGGACAACTTCAAATTGTCCACCACATGACTCCAAATCTGATGCAACCTATCCACCACCATGTCCACTCCAGGACAATCAGAAGGCTCCACCTGACCAGAGGAAAAACGAGGATGAAACCCCGAATTACAAAAGAAAGGAGAAACCAAGGTAGCAGAACTAGCCCGATTATTAAGGGCAAACTCGGCCAGCGGCAAAAAGGTAACCCAGTCATCCTGATCAGCAGAAACAAAACACCTCAAATAAGTTTCCAAGGTCTGATTAGTTCGCTCCGTCTGGCCATTCGTCTGAGGGTGGAATGCAGACGAAAAAGACAAATCAATGCCCATCTTAGCACAGAACGTCCGCCAAAATCTAGACACAAACTGGGATCCCCTGTCAGAAACGATGTTCTCCGGAATCCCATGCAAACGAACCACGTTCTGGAAAAACAGAGGGACCAACTCAGAGGAGGAAGGCAACTTAGGCAAGGGTACAAGATGAACCATTTTAGAAAAGCGGTCACACACAACCCAGATGACGGACATTTTTTGAGAGACAGGGAGATCCGAAATAAAGTCCATGGAAATGTGCGTCCAAGGCCTCTTCGGGATAGGCAAAGGTGACAACAATCCACTGGCTCGAGAACAGCAAGGCTTAGCCCGAGCACAAACCTCACAAGACTGCACAAAAGAACTCACATCCCTCGACAAGGAAGGCCACCAAAAAGACCTGGCCACCAAGTCTCTAGTACCAAATATTCCAGGATGACCTGCCAACGCAGAAGAATGGACCTCGGAGATGACTCTACTGGTCCAACTATCCGGAACAAACAGTCTCTCAGGCGGACAACGATCAGGTTTACCCGCCTGAAACTCCTGTAAAGCACGTCGCAAGTCTGGGAAGACGGCCGACAAAATCACCCCATCCCTAAGGATACCAGTGGGCTCAGAATTTCCAGGGGAGTCAGGCACAAAACTCCTAGAAAGAGCATCCGCCTTCACATTCTTTGAACCTGGCAGGTATGAAACCACAAAATTGAAACGAGAGAAAAACAGTGACCAACGAGCCTGTCTAGGATTCAGACGCCTGGCAGACTCAAGGTAAATCAGATTTTTGTGATCAGTCAAGACCACCACACGATGTCTAGCACCCTCCAGCCAATGACGCCACTCCTCAAATGTCCACTTCATGGCCAAAAGTTCCCGATTACCCACATCATAATTCCGCTCAGCGGGCGAAAATTTTCTAGAAAAGAACGCACATGGCTTCATCACCGAGCAATCGGAGCTTCTCTGTGACAAAACCGCCCCCGCACCAATCTCGGAAGCATCAACCTCAACTTGGAAAGGAAGCGAAACATCAGGCTGACGCAACACAGGAGCAGAAGAAAACCGGCGTTTAAGTTCCTGAAAGGCCTCCACAGCCGCAGGAGACCAATCAGCAACATCAGCACCCTTCTTAGTCAAATCCGTCAAAGGCTTAACAACACTAGAAAAATTAGTTATAAAACGAAGATAGAAATTAGCAAAGCCCAAGAACTTCTGCAAACTCTTAAGAGATGCAGGCTGCGTCCAGTCACAAATAGCCCGAACCTTGACGGGATCCATCTCAATAGTAGAAGGGGAAAAAATATACCCCAAGAAAGAAATCTTCTGGACTCCAAAGAGACACTTTGAGCCCTTTACAAACAAGGAATTAGCCCGCAGGACCTGAAACACCTTCCTGACCTGCTGAACATGAGACTCCCAGTCATCAGAAAAAACCAAAATATCATCCAAATACACAATCATAAATTTATCCAGATATTCACGGAAAATATCATGCATAAAGGACTGGAAGACTGAAGGAGCATTAGAAAGTCCGAAAGGCATTACCAAATACTCAAAATGGCCCTCAGGTGTATTAAATGCGGTTTTCCACTCATCACCTTGCTTTATTCGTATAAGATTATACGCACCCCGGAGATCAATCTTAGTGAACCATTTAGCCCCCTTAATGCGAGCAAACAAATCAGTCAACAAAGGCAAAGGATACTGATATTTTACGGTAATCTTATTCAAAAGACGATAATCTATACAAGGCCTCAAGGACCCATCTTTCTTGGCCACGAAAAAAAAACCTGCTCCCAAAGGGGACGAAGATGGACGGATATGTCCCTTTTCCAAGGACTCCTTAACATAATCCCGCATAGCAGTATGCTCTGGCACTGACAGATTGAACAAACGACCTTTAGGAAATTTACTACCAGGAATTAAATCTATAGCACAATCGCAATCCCTGTGAGGAGGAAGCGAACTGAGCTTAGGCTCCTCAAAAACCTCCCGATAATCCGACAAAAATACAGGAACCTCAGAAGGAGTAGATGAAGCGATAGAAATCGGAGGTGCATCATCATGAACCCCCTGACATCCCCAGCTTAACACAGACATTGTTTTCCAGTCAAGGACTGGATTATGAGTTTGTAACCATGGCAGACCAAGTACTAGAACATCATGTAAATTATACAATACCAGGAAGCGAATCACCTCCTGATGAACGGGAGTCATACGCATGGTCACTTGTGTCCAGTACTGAGGTTTATTCATAGCCAAAGGTGTAGAGTCAATTCCCTTCAAAGGAATAGGGACTTCCAGAGGCTCCAGACTAAACCCACAGCGATTGGCAAATGACCAATCCATAAGACTCAGGGCAGCGCCTGAATCCACATAGGCATCGACGGAAATGGATGATAATGAACAAATCAGAGTCACAGACAGAATGAACTTAGACTGTAACGTACTAATGGCAACAGACTTATCAACCTTTTTTGTGCGTTTAGAGCATGCTGATATAACATGAGCTGAATCACCACAATAAAAGCACAACCCATTTTTCCGCCTATAATTTTGCCGTTCACTTCTAGACTGAACTCTATCACATTGCATTGTCTCAAGTGCCTGTTCAGAAGACACCGCCAAATGGTGCACAGGTTTGCGCTCCCGTAAACGCCGATCAATCTGAATAGCCATAGTCATAGACTCATTCAGACCCGTAGGCGCAGGGAACCCCACCATAACATCTTTAATGGCCTCAGAAAGGCCATCTCTGAACTTTGCAGCCAGGGCGCACTCATTCCACTGAGTAAGCACTGACCATTTCCGAAATTTTTGACAATATATTTCTGCTTCATCTTGCCCCTGAGAGAGAGCTAATAAAGCTTTTTCAGCCTGAATCTCTTGGTTAGGTTCCTCATAGAGCAAACCCAATGCCAGAAAAAACGCATCCACATTATGCAACGCAGGATCCCCTGGTGCCAATGCAAATGCCCAATTTTGAGGGTCACCCCGCAGGAAAGATATAATAATCTTAACCTGCTGAGCAGGGTCTCCAGAAAAGAGATTTCAAAGAAAGGAACAGCTTGCAATTGTTCCTAAAATTCAGAAAACTAGATCTATCTCCAGCAAAGAACTCTGGAATAGGAATTCTAGGTTCAGACATAGGAGCATGTACAACAAAATCTTGTATATTTTGAACCTTAGCAGCAAGATTATTCAAGCTGGAAGCTAAACTCTGGACGTCCATGATAAACAGCTAAGGTCAGAGCCATTCAAGGATTAAGAGGAGGAAAAAAAAAAAAAAATCAGCCAGGCTGCAATTAAGGCTAGGCAGCAACCTCAGAGGAGAAAAAAAAAAAAAACTTCCTCAGACTACTTTTCCTCCTACTTCAGCCCAAACATTTTTGGCCGGCTACACAGTCATGATTCCAATGGCAGGGAATCACAAAAGGACAAGCACCAACGAGCTCTAGGGTGATGGAACCTGAGCTGACCGCGACCCTAAACCTGAACACACAAATAACAATAGCCGGGGAACGTGCCTACGTTGATCCTAGACGTCTCGCACCAGCCGAAGATCTAACTTCCCCTATTAGAAGAAACACAGACCTCTCTTGCCTCCAGAGAAATACCCCACAGAAATAGCAGCCCCCCACATATAATGACGGTGAAATGAGAGGAAGGCACATACACAGTATGAAAACAGATTCAGCAAAATGAGGTCCGCTAAAACTAGATAGCAGAGGATACAAAAGTAAACTGCGCGGTCAGCAAAAAACCCTTCAAAAAACCATCCTGCAATTACTTGAACTCATGTTCCAACTCATGGAACATGAGGAGCAATTACAGCCCACTAGAGCAACCAGCAGCAAAGAAACAATTATATGCAAGCTGGACTAGACAAAAATAAAGCAAAACGTGGAACAAGAAAATCAAAAACTTAGCTAGTCCTGAAGATTACTGAAGCCAGAAGCTGAGGTAACAAAACACTCTGATAACCTTGATAGCCGGCGGGGAAATGACAAGAAAGCCCGGTTAAATAGGAAACTCCCAAATCCTAATAGAACAGGTGGACACCAGAGACAGCAGAACACAAATCACCCAGTACCATCAGTAACCACCAGAGGGAGCCCAAAAACAGAACTCACAACAGTTAAATGCATCTCAGAAGAAGGGAAGAAAGGTCTTGAGCCATTTTTTTTTCTCCAGTCTGTTTTGTGTTCTCTTCCCTCTTAATATCTAGGTGGCTGAGGAGCCTGGTGCAAGCATGAATGTTCAGGAATTAGCTTCTCGTGTAGACCAGCTTGCTGCTAGGGTGCAGGGTATTTCTGATTACATTGTTCAGACTCCTGCTTTAGAACCGAAGATTCCTACTCCTGATTTGTTTTTTTGGTGACAGGTCCAAATTTTTGAGTTTTAAAAATAACTGTAAACTGTTTTTTGCTCTGAGACCTCGATCCTCTGGTGATTCCATTCAGCGGGTAAAAATCGTAATCTCCCTGCTGCGTGGCGACCCGCAGGATTGGGCGTTTTCCCTGGAATCTGGGAATCCGGCTTTACTTAATATTGACTCCTTTTTTCAGGCTTTGGGATTATTATATGATGAACCTAATTCTGTGGATCAAGCTGAGAAGACCTTGTTGGCCCTGTCTCAGGGTCAAGAGGTGGCAGAATTGTATTGTCAGAAATTCAGAAAATGGTCTGTGTTTACTAAATGGAATAATGATGCTTTGGCGGCAATTTTCAGAAGGGGGCTTTCTGAATCCGTTATAGATGTTATGGTGAGGTTTCCCACGCCTTCCGGTCTGAGTGATTATATGTCTCTGGCCATTCAGATTGACCGGCGCTTGCGGGAGCGCAGAACTGTGCGCGCTGTGGCGTTATCCTCAGAGCAAATTCCTGAGCCTATGCAGTGTGATAGAATTCTGTCTAGAACTGAACGACAAGGTTTCAGACGTCAAAATAGGTTGTGTTATTATTGTGGCGACGCTTCTCATGTCATTTCTGTCTGCCCAAAGCGGACAAAGAGTATCGCCAGTTCAATTACCATCAGTACTGTACAACCTAAATTTTTGTTATCTGTGTCCTTGATCTGCTCATTGTCATCATTTTCTGTCATGGCGTTTGTGGATTCAGGCGCCGCCTTGAATTTAATGGACTTTGAGTTTGCCAAGCGTTGTGGTTTTCCCTTGCAGCCTTTGCAGAACCTTATTCCTTTAAGGGGCATTGATACTACACCCTTGGCTAAAAATAAGCCCCAGTTTTGGACACAGGTGACCATGCGCATGGCGCCAGCCCATCAGGAAGATTGTCGATTTCTGGTGTTGCATAACTTGCATGATGCTATCGTGCTGGGTTTTCCGTGGTTGCAGGTACATAATCCTGTGTTGGATTGGAAGTCCATGTCTGTGACTAGTTGGGGTGGTCAGGGGGTTCATAATGATGTTCCTTTGATGTCAATCTCCTCTTCTTCCTCTTCTGAAATTCCAGAGTTTTTGTCTGATTTTCAGGATGTATTCGATGAGCCCAAGTCCAGTTTCCTTCCACCGCACAGGGACTGCGATTGTGCTATTGACTTGATTCCAGGCTGTAAGTTTCCTAAGGGTCGACTTTTCAACCTGTCTGTGCCTGAACATACCGCCATGCGGAGCTATATTAAGGAGTCTTTGGAGAAAGGGCATAGTCGACCATCTTCTTCACCATTGGGAGCGGGGTTCTTTTTTGTTGCTAAAAAAGATGGTTCCTTGAGACCTTGTATACATTATCGCCTCTTGAATAAAATCACGGTCAAGTTTCAATACCCTTTACCTTTGCTTTCCGATTTGTTTGCTAGGATTAAGGGAGCTAGTTGGTTTACGAAGATTGACCTTCGAGGGGCATATAATCTTGTTCATATTAAGCAGGGTGATGAATGGAAAACTGCGTTTAACACGCCCGAAGGCCATTTTGAATACCTTGTGATGCCATTCGGACTCTCTAATGCTCCATCTGTTTTTCAGTCCTTCATGCATGATATCTTCCGGACTTATCTTGATAAATTCTTGATTGTATATTTGGATATTTTGATTTTTTCCGATGATTGGGAGTCTCATGTGCAACAGGTCAGGATGGTATTTCAGATCCTTCATGACAATGCTTTGTTTGTGAAAGGGTCTAAGTGTCTCTTTGGGGTGCAGAAGGTTTCTTTTTTGGGCTTTATTTTTTCTCCCTCGTCTACAGAGATGGATCCGGTTAAGGTTCAGGCCATTCATGATTGGATTCAGCCCACATCCGTGAAGAGCCTTCAGAAATTTTTGGGTTTTGCAAATTTTTATCGCCGTTTCATTGCTAATTTTTCCAGCGTGGTTAAACCCTTGACCGATTTGACGAAGAAAGGCGCTGATGTGGCGAATTGGTCCTCTGCGGCTGTCTCTGCCTTTCAGGAGCTTAAACGTTGATTTACTTCTGCTCCCGTGTTGCGCCAACCGGATGTTTCTCTTCCGTTTCAGGTTGAGGTTGACGCTTCTGAGATTGGGCAGGGGCCGTTTTGTCTCAGAGGGATCCTGTTGGTTCCTTAATGAAACCGTGTGCCTTCTTTTCCCGTAAGTTTTTGCCTGCTGAACGCAATTATGATGTCGGCAATCGGGAGTTGTTGGCTATGAAGTGGGCGTTTGAGGAGTGGCGACATTGGCTTGAGGGAGCTAAGCACCGTATTGTGATCTTGACCGATCATATGAATTTGATTTACCTCGAGTCTGCTAAACGGCTGAATCCTAGACAGGCTCGATGGTCCTTGTTTTTTTCCCGTTTTGATTTCGTGGTCTCGTATCTTCCGGGTTCTAAGAATATTAAGGCTGATGCCCTCTCTAGGAGGTTTTTGCCTGATTCTCCTGAGGTCTTTTTATACTGACCGCACGGAACTCTGTCCTATCCTGTCCTATTTAGCTAGAGTGGTCTCCTGTGCTAAATCCTGTTTTTCTGCCTGTGTATGTTTTTTCCTCTCCGACTCACCGCCAATATTTGTGGGGGGCTGTCTATCCTTTGGGAATCTGCTCTGAGGCAAGATAGTATTCCTATTTCCATCTTTAGGGGTATTTAGTCCTCCGGCTGTGACGAGGTGTCTAGAATTGTTAGGTACACTCCACGGCTACTTCTAGTTGCGGTGTTAAGTTCAGGATTGCGGTCAGTATAGTGACCACCTTCTCCAGTGAAAGTTCTCATGCTGCTCCAAGGTCACCGGATCAGAACAGGAAACCTTCAAAAAGAATAATAAATAATAATCTTTATTTTTTTATAGCTCTAACATTTTCCGCAGCGCTTTACAGTTTTGCACACATTATTATCACTGTCCCTGTTGGGGCTCACAATCTAAATTCCCTATCAGAATGTCTTTGGAATGTGGGAAGAAACCGGAGTACCCGGAGGAAACCCACGCAAACACAGAGAGAACATACAAACTCTTTGCAGATGTTGTCCAAGGTGGAATTAGAACCCAGGACTCCAGCACTACAAGGCTGCTGTGTTATCCACTGCGCCACCGTGCTGCTCCAAAAGAACCTGAAGACTCACCTCTTTCGACAAGCCTACAGCCGGCAGTGATCCTCAACCTACTGAACTGCCGCACAACCAGCTCTTCTGTTGTGAATTCCGCTCTTGGGCTTTTGGATTCTCGTTTTTCGAGGCGGACGCTTCAGTATCTTGTCAAGTGGAAGGGTTATGGCCAGGAGGATAATTCTTGGGTTGTTGCCTCCGATGTCCATGCCACCGATTTGGTTCGTGCTTTTCACTTGGCTCGTCCTGATCGGCCTGGGGGCTCTGGTGAGGGTTCGGTGACCCCTCCTCAAGGGGGGGTACTGTTGTGAATTCCGCTCTTGGGCTCCCTCCGGTGGTTGTAAGTGGCACTTTTGTGAGTTCTGCTCTTGGGCTCCCTCTTGTGGTTTCTAGTGGTATGGCTGCTCCTTGGAGTTAGCTGTCATCAGCTGCCTCCACTTATCGTCTCTTCTGCTCGACTATTTAAGTCTGGCTCTATCTTCAGCCAGTGCCACTTGTAAATGGTTCCTGGTTGGATTCACATCTCTTTGGAGTTCCCTGTTATCCTGACCAGTTCAGCTAAGCTAAATTTTTGCTTGCCCTTTTCTGTCCATAGATTGTGGACTTATCCATTCTGTGCTTTCTATGTTTGTCCAGCTTATCAGTGTGAATTAATTCTGTCTTGCTGGAAGCTCTGGGAGGCAGATTTGCCCTCCACACCTTTAGTCAGGTGTGGAGATTTTTTTGTAAACTCTGCGTGGATTTTTGTAGTGTTTTATACTGACCGCACAGTATTCCATCCTGTCCTATCTAATTAGTTAGACTGGCCTCCTGTGCTCATCCTGGTTTCAATCTGTGTATGTCTTTTCCCTCTCCACTCACAGTCATTATTTGTGGGGGGCTAATCTATCCTTTGGGGATTTTCTCTGAGGCAAGATAGTTTTCCTGCTTCTATCTTTAGGGGTAGTTAGCTCTTAGACTGTGACGAGATGCCTAGGGAGAGTTAGGAGCATTCCACGGCTACTTCTAGTGTTGTGTTGAGCTTAGGGACTGCGGTCAGTACAGTTACCACTTCCTTCAGAGCTCGTTCCATGTTGCTCCTAGACCACTGTATCATAACACTCTTCCCTTTCCTAGTGTATCCTCACCCATCCCCTGTAGACTGCGAGCCCTCGCAGGCAGGGTCCTCTCACTCCTTATGTTCCTAAAAATAGTCTGGGTGAAATGGTGGATGAGGATGAGGAAAAAGCCAATATGCTAAATGACTTTTTTTCATCAGTATTTACACAAGAAAATCCCATGGCGGACAAAATGACTAGTGATAAAAATTCCCAATTAAATGCCACCTGCTTAACCCAGCAGGAAGTGCGGCGGGGTCTAAAAATCACTAAAATTGACAAATCTCCGGGCCCGGATGGGATACACCCTCGAGTACTGCTGGAATTAAGTACAGTCATTGATAAACCATTATTTTTAATCTTTAAAGACTCCATAATAACAGGGTCTGTACCACAGGACTGGCGTATAGCAAATGTGGTGCCAATATTCAAAAAAGGGACAAAAACTGAACTCGGAAATTATAGGCCAGTAAGCTTAACCTCTACTGTGGGTAAAATCCTGGAGGGCATTCTAAGGGATGCTATACTGGAGTATCTGAAGAGGAATAACCTCATGACTCAATATCAGCATGGGTTTACTAGGGACCGTTCATGTCAGACTAATTTGATCAGTTTCTATGAAGAGGTACTGTAAGTTCCAGACTGGACCAAGGGAACCCAGTGGATGTAGCGTATATGGACTTTTCAAAAGCTTTTGATACAGTGCCACACAAAAGGTTGATACATAAAATGAGAATAATGGGGATAGGGGAAAATATGTGTAAGTGGGTTGAGAGCTGGCTCAGGGATAAGAAACAAAGGGTGGTTATTAATGGAGCACACTCGGACTGGGTAGCGGTTAGCAGTGGGGTACTACAGGGGTCAGTATTCGGCCCTCTTCTTTTTAACATATTTATTAATGACCTTGTAGGTGGCATTCAGAGTAGAATTTCAATATTTGCAGATGACACTAAACTCTGCAGGGTAATCAATACAGAGGAGGACAATTTTATATTACAGGATGATTTATGTAAACTAGAAGCTTGGGCTGATGAATGGCAAATGAGCTTTTATGGGGATAAATATAAGGCCATGCACTTGGGTAAAAGTAATAAGATGTATAATTATGTGCTTAACCCCTTCCCGACCCATGACGCCACGTAGGCGTCATGAAAGTCGGTGCCAATCCGACCCATGACGCCTATGTGGCGTCATGGAAAGATCGCGTCCCTGCAGATCGGGTGAAAGGGTTAACTCCCATTTCACCTGATCTGCAGGGACAGGGGGAGTGGTAGTTTAGCTCAGGGGGGGTGGCTTCACCCCCCGTGGCTACGATCGCTCTGATTGGCTGTTGAAAGTGAAACTGCCAATCAGAGCGATTTGTAATATTTCACCTATTATAACGGGTGAAATATTACAATCCAGCCATGGCCGATGCTGCAATATCATCGGCCATGGCTGGAAATACTAATGTGCCCCCACCCCACCCCACCGATCGCCCCCCCAGCCCCCCGATCTGCCCGGTACACTGCCCCGCTCCCCTCCGCCCTGTGCTCCGCTCCCCCGTGCTCTTGTCCGCTCACCCCCGTGCTCCAATCACCCCCCGTGCTCCAAACACCCCCCCTGCACTCCGATCCACCCCCCGTGCTCCGTTCCACCCCCCGTGCTCCGTTCCACCCCCCCCCGTGCTCCGTTCCACCCCCCTGTGCTCCGTTCCACCCCTCCCACGTTCCGATCCACCCCCGTGCTCCGATCCCCCCCCTGTGCTCCCCCCCCACCCCCATCATACTTACCGATCCTGCCGGGGTCCGTCCGTCTTCTCCCTGGGCGCCGCCATCATCCAAAATGGCGGGCGCATGCGCAGTGCGCCCGCCGAATCTGCCGGCCGGCAGATTCGTTCAAAGTGCATTTTGATCACTGAGATATAATCTATCACAGTGATCAAAATAAAAAAATAATAAATGACCGCCCCCCCTTTGTCACCCCCATAGGTAGGGACAATAAAAAAATAAAGAATTTTTTTTTTCCACTAATGTTAGAATAGGGTTAGGGGTAGGGTTAGGGGTAGGGGTAGGGTTAGGGTTAGGGGTAGGGTTAGGGTTAGGGTTAGGGGTAGGGGTAGGGTTAGGGGTAGGGGTAGGGTTAGGGCTAGGGTTAGGGTTAGGGTTTCGGTATGTGCACACGTATTCTGGTCCTCTGCGGATTTTTCCGCTGCGGATTTGATAAATCCGCAGTGCTAAACCGCTGCGGATTTAACACGGATTTACTGCGTTTTTTCTGCGCCTTTCACTGCGGTTTTACAACTGCGATTTTCTATTGGAGCAGTTGTAAAACCGCTGCGGAATCCGCAGAAAGAAGTGACATGCTGTGGAATGTAAACCCCTACGTTTCCGTGCAGTTTTTCCGCAGCATGTGTACAGCGATTTTTGTTTCCCATAGGTTTACATTGAACTGTAAACTCATGGGAAACTGCTGCGGATCCGCAGCGTTTTCCGCAGCGTGTGCACATACCTTTAGAATTAGGCTATGTGCACACGGTGCGGATTTGGCTGCGGATCCGCAGCGGATTGGCCGCTGCGGATTCGCAGCAGTGTTCCATCAGGTTTACAGTACCATGTAAACCTATGGAAAGCCGGCAGTGATCCTCAACCTACTGAACTGCCGCACAACCAGCTCTTCTGTTGTGAATTCCGCTCTTGGGCTTTTGGATTCTCGTTTTTCGAGGCGGACGCTTCAGTATCTTGTCAAGTGGAAGGGTTATGGCCAGGAGGATAATTCTTGGGTTGTTGCCTCCGATGTCCATGCCACCGATTTGGTTCGTGCTTTTCACTTGGCTCGTCCTGATCGGCCTGGGGGCTCTGGTGAGGGTTCGGTGACCCCTCCTCAAGGGGGGGTACTGTTGTGAATTCCGCTCTTGGGCTCCCTCCGGTGGTTGTAAGTGGCACTTTTGTGAGTTCTGCTCTTGGGCTCCCTCTTGTGGTTTCTAGTGGTATGGCTGCTCCTTGGAGTTAGCTGTCATCAGCTGCCTCCACTTATCGTCTCTTCTGCTCGACTATTTAAGTCTGGCTCTATCTTCAGCCAGTGCCACTTGTAAATGGTTCCTGGTTGGATTCACATCTCTTTGGAGTTCCCTGTTATCCTGACCAGTTCAGCTAAGCTAAATTTTTGCTTGCCCTTTTCTGTCCATAGATTGTGGACTTATCCATTCTGTGCTTTCTATGTTTGTCCAGCTTATCAGTGTGAATTAATTCTGTCTTGCTGGAAGCTCTGGGAGGCAGATTTGCCCTCCACACCTTTAGTCAGGTGTGGAGATTTTTTTGTAAACTCTGCGTGGATTTTTGTAGTGTTTTATACTGACCGCACAGTATTCCATCCTGTCCTATCTAATTAGTTAGACTGGCCTCCTGTGCTCATCCTGGTTTCAATCTGTGTATGTCTTTTCCCTCTCCACTCACAGTCATTATTTGTGGGGGGCTAATCTATCCTTTGGGGATTTTCTCTGAGGCAAGATAGTTTTCCTGCTTCTATCTTTAGGGGTAGTTAGCTCTTAGACTGTGACGAGATGCCTAGGGAGAGTTAGGAGCATTCCACGGCTACTTCTAGTGTTGTGTTGAGCTTAGGGACTGCGGTCAGTACAGTTACCACTTCCTTCAGAGCTCGTTCCATGTTGCTCCTAGACCACTGTATCATAACACTCTTCCCTTTCCTAGTGTATCCTCACCCATCCCCTGTAGACTGCGAGCCCTCGCAGGCAGGGTCCTCTCACTCCTTATGTTCCTAAAAATAGTCTGGGTGAAATGGTGGATGAGGATGAGGAAAAAGCCAATATGCTAAATGACTTTTTTTCATCAGTATTTACACAAGAAAATCCCATGGCGGACAAAATGACTAGTGATAAAAATTCCCAATTAAATGCCACCTGCTTAACCCAGCAGGAAGTGCGGCGGGGTCTAAAAATCACTAAAATTGACAAATCTCCGGGCCCGGATGGGATACACCCTCGAGTACTGCTGGAATTAAGTACAGTCATTGATAAACCATTATTTTTAATCTTTAAAGACTCCATAATAACAGGGTCTGTACCACAGGACTGGCGTATAGCAAATGTGGTGCCAATATTCAAAAAAGGGACAAAAACTGAACTCGGAAATTATAGGCCAGTAAGCTTAACCTCTACTGTGGGTAAAATCCTGGAGGGCATTCTAAGGGATGCTATACTGGAGTATCTGAAGAGGAATAACCTCATGACTCAATATCAGCATGGGTTTACTAGGGACCGTTCATGTCAGACTAATTTGATCAGTTTCTATGAAGAGGTACTGTAAGTTCCAGACTGGACCAAGGGAACCCAGTGGATGTAGCGTATATGGACTTTTCAAAAGCTTTTGATACAGTGCCACACAAAAGGTTGATACATAAAATGAGAATAATGGGGATAGGGGAAAATATGTGTAAGTGGGTTGAGAGCTGGCTCAGGGATAAGAAACAAAGGGTGGTTATTAATGGAGCACACTCGGACTGGGTAGCGGTTAGCAGTGGGGTACTACAGGGGTCAGTATTCGGCCCTCTTCTTTTTAACATATTTATTAATGACCTTGTAGGTGGCATTCAGAGTAGAATTTCAATATTTGCAGATGACACTAAACTCTGCAGGGTAATCAATACAGAGGAGGACAATTTTATATTACAGGATGATTTATGTAAACTAGAAGCTTGGGCTGATGAATGGCAAATGAGCTTTTATGGGGATAAATATAAGGCCATGCACTTGGGTAAAAGTAATAAGATGTATAATTATGTGCTTAACCCCTTCCCGACCCATGACGCCACGTAGGCGTCATGAAAGTCGGTGCCAATCCGACCCATGACGCCTATGTGGCGTCATGGAAAGATCGCGTCCCTGCAGATCGGGTGAAAGGGTTAACTCCCATTTCACCTGATCTGCAGGGACAGGGGGAGTGGTAGTTTAGCTCAGGGGGGGTGGCTTCACCCCCCGTGGCTACGATCGCTCTGATTGGCTGTTGAAAGTGAAACTGCCAATCAGAGCGATTTGTAATATTTCACCTATTATAACGGGTGAAATATTACAATCCAGCCATGGCCGATGCTGCAATATCATCGGCCATGGCTGGAAATACTAATGTGCCCCCACCCCACCCCACCGATCGCCCCCCCAGCCCCCCGATCTGCCCGGTACACTGCCCCGCTCCCCTCCGCCCTGTGCTCCGCTCCCCCGTGCTCTTGTCCGCTCACCCCCGTGCTCCAATCACCCCCCGTGCTCCAAACACCCCCCCTGCACTCCGATCCACCCCCCGTGCTCCGTTCCACCCCCCGTGCTCCGTTCCACCCCCCCCCGTGCTCCGTTCCACCCCCCTGTGCTCCGTTCCACCCCTCCCACGTTCCGATCCACCCCCGTGCTCCGATCCCCCCCCTGTGCTCCCCCCCCACCCCCATCATACTTACCGATCCTGCCGGGGTCCGTCCGTCTTCTCCCTGGGCGCCGCCATCATCCAAAATGGCGGGCGCATGCGCAGTGCGCCCGCCGAATCTGCCGGCCGGCAGATTCGTTCAAAGTGCATTTTGATCACTGAGATATAATCTATCACAGTGATCAAAATAAAAAAATAATAAATGACCGCCCCCCCTTTGTCACCCCCATAGGTAGGGACAATAAAAAAATAAAGAATTTTTTTTTTCCACTAATGTTAGAATAGGGTTAGGGGTAGGGTTAGGGGTAGGGGTAGGGTTAGGGTTAGGGGTAGGGTTAGGGTTAGGGTTAGGGGTAGGGGTAGGGTTAGGGGTAGGGGTAGGGTTAGGGCTAGGGTTAGGGTTAGGGTTTCGGTATGTGCACACGTATTCTGGTCCTCTGCGGATTTTTCCGCTGCGGATTTGATAAATCCGCAGTGCTAAACCGCTGCGGATTTAACACGGATTTACTGCGTTTTTTCTGCGCCTTTCACTGCGGTTTTACAACTGCGATTTTCTATTGGAGCAGTTGTAAAACCGCTGCGGAATCCGCAGAAAGAAGTGACATGCTGTGGAATGTAAACCCCTACGTTTCCGTGCAGTTTTTCCGCAGCATGTGTACAGCGATTTTTGTTTCCCATAGGTTTACATTGAACTGTAAACTCATGGGAAACTGCTGCGGATCCGCAGCGTTTTCCGCAGCGTGTGCACATACCTTTAGAATTAGGCTATGTGCACACGGTGCGGATTTGGCTGCGGATCCGCAGCGGATTGGCCGCTGCGGATTCGCAGCAGTGTTCCATCAGGTTTACAGTACCATGTAAACCTATGGAAAACCAAATCCGCTGTGCCCATGGTGCGGAAAATACCGCGCGGAAACGCTGCGTTGTATTTTCCGCAGCATGTCAATTCTTTGTGCGGATTCCGCAGCGTTTTACACCTGTTCCTCAATAGGAATCCGCAGGTGAAATCTGCACAAAAAACACTGGAAATCCGCGGAAAATCCGCAGGTAAAACGCAGTGCCTTTTACCCGCGGATTTTTTAAAAATGATGCTGAAAAATCTCACACGAATCCGCAACGTGGGCACATAGCCTTAGGGTTAGGGTTGGAATTAGGGTTGTAGTTAGGGTTGTGATTAGGGTTATGGCTACAGTTGGGATTAGGGTTAGGGGTGTGGGGGGGTTAGTGTTGGGGTTAGTGTTGGAGGTAGAATTGAGGGGTTTCCACTGTTTAGGCACATCAGGGGTCTCCAAACGCAACATGGCGCCACCATTGATTCCAGCCAATCTTGTATTCAAAAAGTCAAATGGTGCTCCCTCACTTCCGAGCCCCGACGTGTGCCCAAACAGCGGTTTACCCCCACATATGGGGTACCAGCATACTCAGGACAAACTGCGCAACAATTACTGGGGTCCAATTTCTCCTGTTACCCTTGGGAAAATAAAAAAATGCTTGCTAAAACATCATTTTTGAGGAAAGAAAAATGATTTTTTATTTTCACGGCTCTGTGTTGTAAACGTCTGTGAAGCACTTGGGGGTTCAAAGTGCTCACCACGTATCTAGATAAGTTCCTTGGGGGGTCTAGTTTCTAAAATGGGGTCACTTGAGGGGGGTTTCTACTGTTTAGGCACACCAGGGGCTCTGCAAACGCAACGTGACGCCCGCAGACCATGCCATCAAAGTCTGCATTTCAAAAGTCACTACTTCACTTCTGAGCCCCGACGTGTGCCCAAACAGTGGTTTACCCCCACACATGGGGTATCAGCGTAGTCAGGAGAAACTGGACAATAACTTTTGGGGTCCAATTTCTCCTGTAACCCTTGGGAAAATAAAAAATTCTGGGCTAAATAATTATTTTTGAGGAAAGAAAACGTATTTATTATTTTCACGGCCCTGCATTATAAACTTCTGTGAAGCACTTGGGGGTTCAAAGTGCTCACCACACATCTAGATAAGTTCCTTTTGGGATCTAGTTTCCAAAATGGGGTCACTTGTGGGGGGTTTCTACTGTTTAGCCACATCAGGGGTTCTGCAAACGCAACGTGACGCCCGCAGAGCATTCCATCAAAGTCTGCATTTCAAAACGTCACTACTTCACTTCCGAGCCCCGACGTGTGCCCAAACAGTGGTTTACCCCCACACATGGGGTATCAGCGTACTCAGGAGAAACTGGACAATAACTTTTGGAGTCCAATTTCTCCTGTAACCCTTGGGAAAATAAAAAATTCTGAGCTAAATAAGTATTTTTGAGGAAAGAAAACGTATTTATTATTTTCACGGCTCTGCATTATAAACTTCTGTGAAGCACTTGGGGGTTCAAAGTGCTCACCACACATCTAGATAAGTTCCTTTTGGGGTCTAGTTTCCAAAATGGGGTCACTTGTGGGGGGTTTCTATTGTTTAGCCACATCAGGGGTTCTGCAAACGCAACGTGACGCCCGCAGAGCATTCCATCAAAGTCTGCATTTCAAAACGTCACTACTTCACTTCCGAGCCCCGGCGTGTGCCCAAACAGTGGTTTACCCCCACATATGGGGTATCAGCGTACTCAGGAGAAACTGGACAACAACTTCTGGGGTGAAATTTCTCCTGTTACCCTTGGGAAAATAAAAAATTGCAGGCTAAAAGATCATTTTTGAGAAAATAATTTTTTTTTTTTCATGGCTCTGCGTTATAAACTTCTGTGAAGCACTTGGGGGTTCAAAGTCCTCACCACACATCTAGATTAGTTCCTTTGGGGGTCTAGTTTCCAAAATGGGGTCATTTGTGGGGGATCTCCAATGTTTAGACATACAGGGGCTCTCCAAACGTGACATGGTGTCCGCCAATGATTGGAGCTAATTTTCCATTTAAAAAGCCAAATGGCGTGCCTTCCCTTCCGAGCCCTGCCGTGCGCCCAAACAGTGGTTTACCCCCACATATGGGGTATCAGCGTACTCAGGACAAACTGGACAAGAACATTTGGGGTCCAATTTCTCCTATTACCCTTGGCAAAATAGGAAATTCCAGGCTAAAAAATCATTTTTGAGGAAAGAAAAATTATTTTTTATTTTCATGGCTCTGCGTTATAAACTTCTGTGAAGCACCTGGGGGTTTAAAGTGCTCAATATGCATCTAGATAAGTTCCTTGGGGGGTCTAGTTTCCAAAATGGGGTCACTTGTGGGGGAGCTCCAATGTTTAGGCACACAGGGGCTCTCCAAACGTGACATGGTGTCCGCTAACAATTGGAGCTAATTTTCCATTCAAAAAGTCAAATGGCGCGCCTTCCCTTCCGAGCCCTGCCGTGTGCCCAAACAGTGGTTCACCCCCACATATGAGGTATCGGCGTACTCGGGAGAAATTGCCCAACAAATTTTATGATCCATTTTATCCTATTGCCCATGTGAAAATGAAAAAATTGAGGTGAAAAGAATTTTTTTGTGAAAAAAAGTACTTTTTCATTTTTACAGATCAATTTGTGAAGCACCTGAGGGTTTAAAGTGCTCACTAGGCATCTAGATAAGTTCCTTGGGGGGTCTAGTTTCCAAAATTGGGTTACTTGTGGGGGAGCTCCAATGTTTAGGTACACAGGGGCTCTACAAACGCGACATGGTGTCCGCTAACGATGGAGATAATTTTTCATTCAAAAAGTCAAATGGCGCTCCTTCCCTTCCAAGCCTTACCATGTGCCCAAACAGTAATTTACCCCCACATGTGAGGTATTGGTGTACTCAGGAGAAATTGCCCAACAAATTTTAGGATCCATTTTATCCTGTTGCCCATGTGAAAATGAAAAAATTGAGGCTAAAAGAATTTTTTTGTGAAAAAAAAGTACTTTTTCATTTTTACGGATCAATTTGTGAAGCACCTGGGGGTTCAAAGTGCTCACTATGCATCTAGATAAGTTCCTTGGGGTGTCTAGTTTCCAAAATGGGGTCACTTGTGGGGGAGCTCCAATTTTTCGGCACACGGGGGCTCTCCAAACGTGACATGGTGTCCGCTAAAGAGTGGAGCCAATTTTTCATTCAAAAAGTCAAATGGCGCTCCTTCCCTTCCAAGCCCTGCCGTGCGCCCAAACAGTGGTTTACCCCAACATATGAGGTATCAGTGTACTCAGGACAAATTGGACAACAACTTTCGTGGTTCAGTTTCTCCTTTTACCATTGGGAAAATAAAAAAATTGTTGCTAAAAGATAATTTTTGTGACTAAAAAGTTAAATGTTCATTTTTTCCTTCCATGTTGCTTCTCCTGCTGTGAAGTACCTGAAGGGTTAATAAACTTCTTGAATGTGGTTTTGAGTACCTTGAGGGGTGCATTTTTTAGAATGGTGTCACTTTTGGGTATTTTCAGCCATATAGACCCCTCAAACTGACTTCAAATGTGAGGTGGTCCCTAAAAAAAATGGTTTTGTAAATTTCGTTGTAAAAATGAGAAATCGCTGGTCAAATTTTAACCCTTATAATTTCCTAGCAAAAAAAATTTTGTTTCCAAAATTGTGCTGATGTAAAGTATACATGTGGGAAATGTTATTTATTAACTATTTTGTGTCACATAACTCTCTGGTTTAACAGAATAAAAATTCAAAATGTGAAAATTGCGAAATTTTCAAAATTTTCGCCAAATTTCCGTTTTTATCACAAATAAACGCAGAATTTATTGACCTAAATTTACCACTAACATGAAGCCCAATATGTCACGAAAAAACAGTCTCAGAACCGCTAGGATCCGTTGAAGCGTTCCTGAGTTATTACCTCATAAAGGGACACTGGTCAGAATTGCAAAAAACGGCAAGGTCTTTAAGGTCAAAATAGGCTGGGTCATGAAGGGGTTAATTCTAAAACTCTGGCCAAAACCGTCAATGAAAAAGACCTGGGAGTATGGGTGGATGACAAACTCATATTCAGTGGCCAGTGTCAGGCAGCTGCTACTAAGGCAAATAAAATAATGAGATGCATTAAAAGAGGCATAGATGCTCATGAGGAGAACATAATTTTACCTCTATACAAGTCACTAGTTTGACCACACTTAGAATACTGTGCACAGTTCTGGTCTCCGGTGTATAAGAAAGACATAGCTGAACTACAGCGGGTGCAGAGAAGAGCGACCAAGGTTATTAGAGGACTGGGGGATCTGCAATACCAAGATAGGTTATTACACTTGGGGCTATTTAGTTTGGAAAAACGAAGGCTAAGGGGTGATCTTATTTTAATGTATAAATATATGAGGGGACAGTACAAAGACCTTTCTGATGATCTTTTTAATCATAGACCTGAAACAGGGACAAGGGGGCATCCTCTACGTTTGGAGGAAAAAAGATTTAAGCATAATAACAGACGCGGGTTCTTTACTGTAAGAGCAGTGAGACTATGGAACTCTCTGCCGTATGATGTTGTAATGAGTGTTTCATTACTTAAATTTAAGAGGGGACTGGATACATTTCTGGAAAGGTATAATGTTACAGGGTATATATATACACTAGATTCCTTGATAGGGCGTTGATCCAGGGAACTAGTCTGATTGCCGTATGTGGAGTCGGGAAGGAATTTATTCCCCCATTGTGGAGCTTACTCTTTGCCACATGGGTTTTTTTGCCTTCCTATGGATCAACATGTTAGGGCATGTTAGGTTAGGCTATGGGTTGAACTAGATGGACTTATAGTCTTCCTTCTACCTTAATAACTATGTAACTATGATAGTGCATTGTTATTGCTCATGTTTAATGTATTTGTCTATATTTGCCCACTTTTTACATGTAAAGCGCCATGGATAAATGGCGCTATAAAAAATGTATAATAATAATAATAAAATGTGACAATATCCTCAATCACAAATTTATATAACAATGAATTGGGTAGATTAATAAATGAGCAAGATGTGCCTTGGTCTGTATATAAGAATTCAAGTATATTGTGCCAAGTACTGCTCATATCAGAGGGTGCTGGCCCACTCCTGCACAGGGGCTCACCGGAGGATTCTCCTGCCTTTCTGTGGGCCAGTCCAAGCCTGTGTCTTTGTCTTGAGTGTGTCACGCCAACCTGGGGGATATCAGGGCAAAATATGACTGCGTATTGTGAATGTCAGATCTTCCATTTAGCTTGTGCTAAAGCTAAGTAGTTGCAGTTGTCGTGTTCTGCAGTTTGCTGTTGAACTTGTCTGTTTATCTCTAGGTCCCTTTTCCTATTTAGTTTATTCCTCCAAGTCCCTATTCTCCTCCCTATTGTTGGTTAGTGCTTTTGTATGATAGTGGTTTTCTGTTATCCCTGTTTAGTCTTTGTGTCTGATTTACCTTTCATTTCTGTCCCATGCCTCATGGGGTGGAGGAGGGGAGAGCTTGGGGTTTTTACAGGAGCATGATAAGATCGGAGACTCGGGCCTCTCGACCTTAAGAGCACCACCAGGACAGGGATAGATAAGGTCCCAGCTTCAGGGACAGTTTAAAGGGAACCTGTCACCCCGTTTTTTCAGTATGAGATAAAAATACCATTAAATAGAGCCTGAGCTGTGCTTTACAATAGGGTATTTTTTGTCCCCTGATTCCGCACCTATGCTGCCGAAATACCTTACAAAAGTCGCCGTTTTCGCCTGTCAATCAGGCTGGTCTGGTCGAAAGGGCGTGGTCACAGCGCTGTTTCTCCGCCACATCTTGCTTATCTTCCCGTTGGTGGCGTAGTGCTTCTCGCATGCCGAATGCACTGCGCAGCTGTATAAAAAGAGCGCGATCTGCGCTATTCAGCGGTTTATCGCTCGGCGCGGCCATCTTCCTGAGGCCGCGCGTGCGCAGATGGAGTGTTCTGCTTCCCGGGGCTTCAGGAAAATGGCCGCGGGATGCCGCGCGTGCGCAGATGGAGATCGCGGCAGCCATTTTTCTGAAGCCGAGTTCGCATCTCGGCTTCAGGAAAATGGCCACCGCGATCTCCATCTGCGCACGCGTGGCCTCAGGAAGATGGCCGTGCCCACCGATAAACCACTGAATAGCGCAGATCGTGCTCTTTTTCTACAGCTGCGCAGTGCATTCGGCACTTGCGCATGCGAGAAGCACTATGCCACCAACGGGAAGATAAGCAAGATGTGGCGGAGAAACAGTGCTGTGACCACACGCCCTTTTGACCAGACCAGCCTGATTGACAGGCGAAAACGGCGACTTTTGTAAGGTATTTCGGCACCATAGGTGGGGAATCAGGGGACAAAAAATACCCTATTGTAAAGCACAGCTCAGGCCCTATTTAACAGTATTTTTATCTCATACTGATAAAATGGGGTGACAGGTTCCCTTTAAGGACCCTCTTCCTTACTGAAGACCATCACATCATGTCAGTATTATACTGTGCTACAAGGTGCATATACTGTGCTACAAGGTGTCTTATACTGTGGTACAAGGTGCTATATTATGTGCTACAAGGTGCATATGTGTTACAAAAAGCAGTATACTGTGCTTCAAGGAGCTGTATACTGTGCTTCAAGGTGCTGTATGCTGAGCTACAAATTTCTGTATACTGAGTTATATAGCTACAAAATTGCCATAAACTGAACTACAAAATGGTGTATACTGTGTTACAAAGTTCTGTATACATTGTCACAAAGTTTTATTTACTGAGCCACAAAGTGTTGCATGCTGTTCTACAAAGTCCCCCCATGTATAGTAATAATGTCCTGAGTCCCTACCATGATGCCCCTACAGCATCGCTTTACACACTGTCATTCTCCCCCAGCTTTCCTATACACAATAGAATGTTCACACAGCTCCCTATGTACAGTATAATGTATCTACAGCTCCCCTATTTACAGTATAATGCCCCCACAGCTACTCAACTCTCCTATACGAAGTATAATGTCTTTACAGCTTGCCTGTATGCAGTACAATGTCTTTACAGGAATCCTACATACAGTATGATGTGCTTCCCTATGCACAGTATAATGTCCCCACAGCTCCCTTGTACATAGTGTGATGTCCCCATTGCTCCTCTATACACAGTACAATGTCTTCACAGCACTCCTACGTACAGCATGATGGCCCCCATAGCTCCCCATGTGTAGGATGATGTCCCCACACTTAGCTTATTCACAGTATGATGTACCTCAAGCAAGTCTTGATCATTTACTCCTCTCAGTCAAAGCCCCCTGAATGGTGAGTGCCCAATAATCAATGAAAAAAAGGGGAGAGCAAAAAAAGCAGCACAGCTCAAATCTCCAGAGATTGTCAATAACATGGAAAGCATACAGCCACTGGCTGTCCGATATGGTAGAAAGGAGGTGCTTGCGTGATATAATGTATAATCATGCAGAGTCAATAGAAGAAACGCAATAGCACTCACCAATCTAGCAGTTCACATGTCTTTTATTGGAACGTATGGCGGTACATCTTCACGGCTCGGGAGGGTGAATAGAACACAGGAGTGCGACAAACGAGACGACGGCCGTTTCGCGCCGCAACCAAGCGCTTCTATGGGTCCATGTCAGAGAGGAAGTGACGCCGGGATAAGTAGGTGAGTAACCACGAACTCCTCCTGCATCAACATCCAATCGGACAACAGAAAGTGCACAGTGCAAATAAAAACAATTAAAAACAAATGCGAAAGAATACTGATACAAGGAACAGTCAATGAACAATCAGAGAGACAGTCTTATATTACTATGGTTAATATACTATCGCAATATGGCATTCTACAGCAATGGCATCCAACAACAAATACTAGAACCCACCTATCCCATAAAAGGAAAGAAAGAATGTCTACTACATGCAAACACAAGCAGAATCTATGAAACAATAGGAAAACACTGCAGAGTAGATATGCGGGAGCGAACAAACATAAACAAAAAAAGAAAAGAGATATAACGCAAGACACAAGCATTCCTGCTAGGTTACCTTATAGAAACACAGACATATCCAGTCTATCATTTAGACCAGCTGGGCCAGTGGCACGTGTCCGCATAATCCATTTAGCTTCTTGTCTTAACAATATTTTATGGAGATCGCCACCCTGTGCTGGTAGGGTCACTTTTTCGATACCCACAAAAGTTAACACCTCAGGGTTACCACCATGGTTCTCCCTGACATGATTAATCAGTCTCAGAACACCCTTCCCTGATCGGATTGATTTATAGTGCTCTCTGAACCGCATGTACAATCTGCGGATAGTCTTGCCAATATAGAACCTTCTGCGAGGACAGAACACTGTGTAAACCACATATTCCGTTTTGCATGAAATAAACTGGCGAACGTGGTGTGTAACGGGGCCAATATTGACCACCCGACCCAACAAATGAAACTGACAATACTGACAGTGACCACACTGGTAATTGACTATGGGCGCAGCTTGTTCCAACCAAGTAGATCTCTCTCTTACAACACGATTTCTTATCAGTGTGTCTCTGATGCGTGTGCCATGTCTATTAGATACCAGGGGTTCTCCTGCAGTCCTCGCTGTTAACTCCCTGTCTCTCTCTAATATATGCCAATACCTGCGGATCGAAGCTCTAATCTCCCTATCGAAGAGGCCGTACTGAAAACAAAAGGGAAACCGTTGTTTAGAACTATCTGGTGGCTTCTCTTTCAATACCCCTGGTGCAGCCTCCACCCGTTCCAATGCGGAACCCAACAGCTCATCTGGATACCCTCTGTCACGGAGCCTACACGCAAGCTCCTCCGACTGGCGTTCAAAGCCTCTCTGCGTATTGTTCACGCGCCGTGTCCTTAAAAGCTGACTATAAGGTAATGACCTCTTAATGTGATTAGGATGGAAGCTATTAAAATGTAAGATGGAGTTGACCGCAGTAGGTTTGCGGAATATAGAAGTACACATACTACCTTCTACCACCTCCACAAATACGTCCAAAAAGTCTAAGCTTGAACCCCCAAATTTATGGGTAAACGACATTCCCATGGTGTTACAATTGTTGAGATAACTGACAAAGGAATCAAATTCAGCTTCCGTGCCGTCCCACACCAAGAACAAATCGTCAACATACCTCAAAAAAAGTTTGATATGTTTCAAAAACATGTTATTCATTGAATAAATATAATCCTCTTCAAATACGCATCAGAGACACACTGATACGCAATCGTGTTGTAAGAGAGAGATCTACTTGGTTGGAACAAGTTGCGCCCGTAGGCAATTGCCGGTGTGGTCACTGTCAGTATTGTCAGTTTCATTTGTTGTGTCAGGTGGTCAATATTGGCCCGGTTACACACCACGTTCGCCAGTTTATTTCATGCAAAACGGAATATGTGGTTTACGCAGTGTTCTGTCCTTGCAGAAGGTTCTATATTGGCAAGACTATCCGCAGATTGTACATGCGGTTCAGAGAGCACTTTAAATCAATCCAATCAGGGAAGGGTGTTCCGAGACTGATTAATCATGTCAGGGAGAACCATGGTGGTAACCCTGAGTTGTTAACTTTTGTGGGTATCGAAAAAGTGACTCTACCGGCACAGGGTGGCGATCTCCATAAAATATTGTTAAGACAAGAAGCAAAATGGATTAAGCGGACACGTGCCACTGGCCCAGCTGGTCTTAATGATAGACTGGATATGTCTGTGTTTCTATAAGGTAACCTAGCAGGAATGCTTGTGTCTTGCGTTATATCTCTTTTCTTTTTTTGTTTATGTTTGTTCGCTCACGCATATCTACGCTGCAGTGTTTTCCTATTGTTTCATAGATTCTGCTTGTGTTTGCATGTAGTAGACATTCTTTCTTTCCTTTTATAGGATAGGTGGGTTCTAGTATTTGTTGTTGGATGCCATTGCTGTAGAATGCCATATTGCGATAGTATATTAACCATAGTAATATTAGACTGCCTCTCTGATTGTTCATTGACTGTTCCTAGTATCAGTATTCTTTCGCATTTGTTTTTAATTGTTTTTATTTGCACTGTGCACTTTCTGTTGTCCGATTGGATGTTGACGCAGGAGGAGTTCGTGGTTACTCACCTACTTATCCCGGCGTCACTTCCTCTTTGACATGGACCCATAGAAGCGCTTGGTTGCAGCGCGAAACGGCCGTCGTTTCGTTTGTCGCACTCCTGTGTTCTATTCACCCTCCCGAGCCGTGAAGATGTACCGCCATACGTTCCAATAAAAGACATGTGAACTGCTAGATTGGTGAGTGCTATTGCGTTTCTTCTATTGACTCTGCCCAATAATCAATGTTCATTTCATTAAAGTAAATTTGCTCAGTCAAATATTGTTCTTCTATCACCTGGTCTAAATGCCTTCATAAAATGCACCATTAGTCAAGTTTTTTGAGGAGTAATTTTGGGCCATGATGACAAGCGACTAAAGGGTTAGCACATAATAACAGATATCTCTATATTTTTGCAGGAAATTTGGACACCAAGATCATTGTCCTTGATGGTTAGACCATATACAGATGGGCATTGTGAGGCAGTGAGGGGGATCATATGCGAGTGTCGATATGTATGCCTCAGGATGCGAGCAAAGTCCTATTAGACCCGCTGGAGTACCTTGTGTCAACAGCAGGGCGCTTGTGAGTCACAAGGCAAAATAAAAGTAAGTGTGGACCTGGTCAAGCTATTTGGCCAAGGCAATGTTCAGGAAAATCTGTCAAGGGGTTTTATTTTTGGAGTGAACTATAGGATGGTAATGGGGCAGTTCATTCCTTGCAAGTCGGGTTTTGCAAGTGGCCCATGGCCATAGATTCCAGTTAAAAACCCTGCAGTAAAGGGTTTGGGTTTGTAAGTGTTTGTTTGCAAGGGGCAGAGCAGGTGGCTCTGCAGCTTCCAGCCTTTGTGAGGTAACACAGAACCAAGAGCAGTGAACGCCTGGCACGCCGCAGCATGATACGGTAGTGCAATCATCCTCGGCAACCAGTCTCGGATACGGACTGTTGTGACTCCCTGGCTGCGATCTGGAGGATACTGTGTGCTGTACATTTCGTGAGTTGTTTTGGACATTAAAAGACTTTTGTTTTGAACTTTCCTGTGGTCCCTGCATATCTGTCACAATGCACCAACCCCACTGCACTACAGTATGGTGATGGATATCCGAGGACACAAGGTTGTAGGCAATACTTCTGAAGTGTTCTGAGACCAAGACCCAAAAAGCACAAGCAATGGAAAAAAAGTGGTTGTAAATTAATATGGAGTCAAGAAAGAATGACGGTGTAGTGTATTACTAGCATTAATGTTTGAAACTGTGGTCCCAACTCTTTTCAAGTCATTGACCAGGTCATCCTGTGTAATGTTGGGCTGATTCCTGACCGTTCTCAAAATCATCCTTACCCCACGAGGCGAGATCTGGCATGGAGTCTCAGACCAAGGAAGATTAATAGTCATTTTTGTGTTTCTTCCATTTTCTAATAATTTTGCCAACTTTTCACCAAGCTGCTTGCATATTGTCCTGTAGCCCAACCCAGCTCTGTGCAGTTCTACAATTTTGTCCCTGGTGTCCTTAGACAGCTCTTTGGTCTTGGCCATGATGGTGAGGTTGGAGTGTGATTAATTGAGTGTGTGGACAGGTGTCATTATGTAAAGCTAGTAAGCTCAAACAGGTGCAATTAATACAAGTAATGAGTGCAAAGTAGGAGGACTTCTTAAAGAAAAACTAAAAGGTGTGTGAGAGTCAGAATGCTGGTTGATAGGTGGTCAAATACTTATTTCATGCAATAAAATCCAAATTAATTAGGTAAAAATCATAAGATGTGATTTTCTGTTCTTTCTTTTTAGATTCTGTCTCTCACAGTTGAAGTTTACCTATGAGAAAAATTCTTTGTAGGTGGGAAAACTTGCAAAATCGGCAGTAAATCAAATAATTATGTTCCCCACTGTATATGAATATATATACAATACAGACCAAAGTTTAGACACATCTTTTCATTTAAAGATTTTTCTGTATTTTCATGACTATGAAAATTGTGCATTCACACTGAAGGCATCAAAACTATGAATTAACACATGTGGAATTATATACTTAACAGAAAAGTGTGAAACAACTGAAATTATGTCTTATATTCTAGGTTCTTCAAAGTAGCCACATTTTGCATTGATGACTGCTTTGCACACTCTTGGCATTCTCTTGATGAGCTTCAAGAGGTAGTCACCGGGAATGGTCTTCCAACAAACTAAGGAACTTGCCCTTCAGACTATGAGGGGTCATCACAACAGAGACCCTAATCAGAGGACAATAAAACAATCCTTATCTAAGAACTGGCCCAATATTTATGGACATAACTGTTTATCACTCATGGTAATTCTGCTTCATGACACCTGTCTTATCCATGGTTTTTCCTTTTTTTTCTGTGCTATGTTGTGCATAAATATGTGATTCTTCAGAATTTGTTTTAGTCTTTCCCTGATGAAGAGACCTGTGTAGTCTCGAAAGCTTGCAATTTGTTACCATCTTTTCAGTTAGCCATTAAAAGGTATCAACCACTGAGGACTCTCAATTCTAAATATTTTTCTAGATTATTGAATTTTTTTTTTTAAATAACAGCATAATATCATATAGCATAATTATCACTGGCCCCTAAGAGGTTAGATTGACACGTTTTGAACCTTGCGGTTCTTATTCATTGCATACCACATAGATTACAAATCAACCTTTTATACAATATCCTGTTGAGATCAGGTGGTTACAAATAGTTAATCTAATTTAATCAAACAACCTCCACCGGTTAAAACTAAATTCCTTATGAAGTTCCTATAGCTAAAAAACAGACAAGAATTTATCTTGATATTATAATAGAGATATATTTACCTGATAAAGACCAATCATTGGGATGAAACCCTGATAGATAGATATATTTTTTAGACAATTTTTCTTTTTTCCTTATTACATAGTGAAATAAATCTCTTTCAATCAGCATGTCACAGCCTACACATACAGGGAATGCAGACCCTTTAACATCAGAGTTATTTAATAATGGACATGATATACAACGATGCAATAATTTTTTCATTAGATTCGGGGGGAACAATCTCATATGAACAAAGATATGACTGCACCTATGACAAAGTTGGAACATTTACTAATTAATAAAATGAAAACTTGGAGGGATTGTACTACTCTTCAATTTTATATGGAGAAACAAATGATCACTTGAGGTTTAAGACTCCAAAAAATAGCCACTACAATTTATTCTGAAGAGTTTAAATTAAAATGGCAAGATATCTTAACAAACTGTTCACTACAATTAATGAAACTTATCATAGAACAGGAAGAACTTGCCCTTAAAGATATCACTAAAGAAATAAAAGAATTGAGAACAGTGATAAAAGACAATCCACCAAGTAAACAATATGAAGTATTAAAGGGACACTGTCACCTGGATTTGGAGGGAACAATCTTCAGCCATGGAGGCGGGGTTTTGGGGTTATTGATTCACCCTTTCCTTACCCGCTGGCTGCATGCTGGCTGCAATATTGGATTGAAGTTCATTCTCTGTCCTCCATAGTACACACCTGCGCAAGGCAAGATTGCCATGTGCAGGCATGTACTACTGGTCCGAATAACTAAAGCAATTGTTACCATCCACCTCTCGTGTCTCCCCTTTTCCCCATAGTTTGTAAGCTTGCGAGCAGGGCCCTCACTCCTCCTGGTATCTGTTTTGAACTGTATTTCTGTTATGCTGTAATGTCTATTGTCTGTACAAGTCCCCTCTATAATTTGTAAAGTGCTGCGGAATATGTTGGCGCTATATAAATAAAATTATTATTATTATTATTATTATAATCCAATATTGCAGCCAGCATGCAGCCAGCGGGTAAGGAAAGGGTGAATCAAAAACCCCAAAACCCCGCCTCCATGGCTGAAGATTGTTCCCTCTAAATCCAGGTGACAGTGTCCCTTTAAACAAATCTACGAATAGAAAAATTTCTAATATGGAGGAAAAAATAATGGCCACAAAGAAACATAAATTTGAGAGAGATCAAAAGGATTATGTAAAGAATGAAGTGTATCATTGGAAACGAAATAATTCTAATAAATCTCTCTCAAAATTGATATTAGATAAAAAAGGACATAATAGACATTGGCACTCATTTGAATAAGAACTCTTCCAAAAAAGTCAGTTTTAATGACACCGATTCCTCTTTAGAAAACACAGATTTTCTTACATCAGAAGATGGATCCGATTCGTCCATGGAATATCCACCACCTAGTGCAACCAGACGTAAAACAATATATAATAAAGGATCTAACAAAGAATCACAACAAAATGTCATTTCAAAAAAACGCAAAAGGAGGAGGAGAGGGGGTAAAAAACATAAAAGACGCCACCAAAGCGCAATACAAACAGAAGAATGGTTAACAGTTTCAGTCATAAATCTTTCTAGTTATATCATCAGTGACAGTCAAATTCAACTTCTCACCAAAGGATTGTCTTTTTGTCCTACAAACGAATTCGATGTATATAAAACTTTGTTAGATGTTGAAGAATTTGCTAGAAGTCTAACTTTACCATGTCATTTTTATAATGAAGAAACGAATACTGAAGAAACAGTTTGCAATATGGGCCGTAATATAGACATGGAAATAATTATTATTCTTTATTATTATATCACCATTTATTCCATGGCGCTTTACATGTGAGGAGGGGTATACATAATAAAAACAAGCACAATAATCTTGAACAATACAAGTCACAACTGGTACAGGAGGAGAGAGGACACTGCCCGCGAGGGCTCACAATCTACAAGGGATGGGTGACGATACAGTGGGTGGGGATAGAAATAATAAACATGTCAAACTTTGAGGAACGGAATTCTATCTTTACCCTCCAACATTTGGCAGCAGAATCTTTGGATAAGAACATCAATAAAAATCTACAATTTAGAGTTAAAAACTCATACTTTTATCCAATACAGTCTTCCATCGGCTTTTGATGATTTCCAATAAATAATAGAAAAAGAACTACTTACTAAACGGAAAAAAACAAGGAATACAATTTCCACCTCCAACCTGACATGGAAAGAAAAGAGAGCTATGGATGAACTTTCCTCTAATAAAGACTCAATAATCAGAAGAGCAGACAAAGGAGGCGCAGTGGTTCTTCTTAAGGCAAGTTTATATGAACAATTAAATTTGGACATGTAATTGGACGATCTAATGTATTAAGAATTAAGCTTTGATCCTACTAATAAATTTTCTAGCAAAATAAAAAAATTACGGTAGTCCAGGAAGGGGTTAATATGGGAGCTGTTACAACAAAACTTGCGCCCTATATTCATGGGAATAGGAAATTTGGGAGAAAATTTGAGTTCTTGGCTTGATCTATACTTACAACCATTGGTTAAAAATATTCTGGGCTATTTAAGAGATACAAAACATATAATATCCTCACTTTTTGGCCAGCAAATTGTCGCTGGCTTTCTTGTGATGTTATTGGTCTCTACCTAAGTATTCCCCATACACTAGCACTAGAATCACTGTCTACTGTCTTAAAAATTCATAGCAACTATACACCAGTTATAAATGAATTTATAATTATGGCACCAGAATACCTTTTAACGCATAATTATTTTTCATTTAATCAAAAATATGGGAAGAAAGGCGTATTTTCTCAGCTGCGTCCGAACTATCAGGTGATATGGTAATTATTGTGACGACCTCCTCCTGATATGGGATGGGACGGCGGAGGCAGCTCGAGAGTTTGTAAATAAATTAAATCAAAATAACCTGAATCTAAAATTCACTTGGAATACTCAGGATAATTTAATAGACTTCCTAGATATCGCTTTAAAATTATCACGCTGTTCTATGTATAGGAGGTGCAGCTTCATCCAGGGCACTTTGCAGGGTTTCATTATAATGTTTCAGTGCAGAGTCAGGAAATGAGAGGAAGGAGATAGGGGCCAATGAGGACTTCAAATTCTCCATAAGTTTCTGGGTGTTAATGGCACTTATATTTCTACAAGGGTGAAAAGTGGGGGTGTCATGAGTGGGGTGACAGTTCTTGAGAGAGAATGAAAGAAGGTTGTGGTCAGAGAGCGGGAAAGAGGAGTTGGTAAAATCATGCACTGAGCAGAGTCGGCAGAAGGTCAGGTCCAGGGAATTTCCATCTTCATGGAAAGTTAGTATGCTGTGAAAGGCCAAAGGAGGAGGTTAAAGATAAAAGGTGATTGGCAGATGGGGAGAGGGGAAAACCAATGGGGATGTTAAAGTCTCCCATGATGAGGGTGGGGATGTCACAGGATAGAAAATGTAGAAGTCAGGTGGCAAAGTGATCAAGGAATTGATGGGATGGGTCGGGAGGACGATACACCACTGCCACTCGCAGGGAGAATGGGATGTAGAGTCTGACAGTGTGTACCTCAAAAGAAGGGAAGATGAGTGAGGGTACTTGAGGGATAACCTGAAAGGTATATTTGGTTGATAGTAGCAGACCATCACCTCCGCCTAGTCTGTTGTCCGACTTTGGAATATGAGAGAAGTGTAGTCCACCATTTGAGAAAGCAGTAGCGCCAGTGTTGTCTGATTGCTGGATCCAGGTTTCTGTAAGAGCCAGAAGGTTAAGAGAATCAGAAAGGAAGAAGTCGTGGATGAAGGAGAGTTTATTACACACTGAGCGAGAATTCCAAAGGGCAGAGTTAAAGGAGATAGAATGCATGCAGGGAATATAAATGAGATTTGAGGGGTTTCTGAGTGTAGTAGTTGAGGGGATTGACTTACTATAACATGAGAGGCCAGGATTGGGAGAGATATCTTCTGCGACTAGGAGAAGGGGGATAGAAAGAGTGAATAGATGGTTAAGTGATTTGTAAGAATATCTCTTGTGTTGTATGGTGGGACTGAATGGATCTGTGCAGTTTAACATTGTGAAAAGAGCGTGAGTATTGTATATAATGTATTATATATATATGGAAAAGAGAGGGTAGAGGGACTGATAAAGATGAAGTGTGAAGAGTTAGTGCAAGAACGGTGGATGTGAGTGAATGCAGCAGCCAGGATATAAATTATACAAATGCATATGGAGAATACATGTTGCAATCCAAATGTTCTGGAAATAAGTTTCTTTAAATGTCTTATCTGTCTCCTGCCCTGTCTAACTGCCATGATTAACTGCAAGGCAGTTTGAACAAATGTATTTGAAATAAAATGTGCATAAATGCCCCCTACATAAATGCATCCCTAAAGTGATGTCTGAATATATAGGAGGTTTGCTCTTCGATCTATCACTAATGTGACTCATTAACAATCACTCAACTAAATTAAGACAGCAGAAGACAATAAATGTAGAGATAAACAAACAAGTCTGCAGGCCAACATGGATCATAAAACTCTTTGAGCAAGTGACATGACCTTACAGCATGAGGGACCAGCTCAGTAAGATGAATGAACTAAATACCATTAAATATGCTTGCAGAGATGGAAATAAGGTTTCAAGATACATGCAGGACATATGCAGCAGATAAATGAACTACAGGTGCTTCTCACAAAATTATCATCAAAAAGTTAATTTACAGCATTTCTGTTCTTCAATACAAAAAATGAAACTCGTATTATACAGAGTCATTACAAACAGAGTGATTTATTTCAATTGTTTATTTCTGTTAGTGTTGATGATTATTGCTTACAGCCAATGAAAACTCACAAGTCATTATCTCAGTAAATTAGAATACTTTAAAACACCAGCTTGAAAAATGATTATAAAATCCGAAATGTTGTCCTACTGAAATGTATGTTCAGTAAATGCACTCAATACTTGGTCGGGGCTCCTTTGACATCAATTACTGCATCAGTGCGGTGTGGCATGGAGACGATCAGCCTATGGCACTGCTGAGGTGTTATGGAAGCCCAGGTTGCTTTGATAGCAGCCTTCAGCTCATCTGCATTGTTGGGTCTGGTATCTTTCATCTTTCCCTTGACAAAACCCTATAGATTCTCTATGGGGTTAAGGTCAGGTGAGTTTGCTGGCCAATCAAGCACAGTGGTACTGTTGTCTATAAACCAGGTATTGGTACTTTTGGCAGTGTGGACAGGTGCCAAGTCCTGCTGGAGAATGACATTTCCATCTCCAAAAATCTTGTCAGCAGAGGCAAGTGCTCTAAAATTTCCTGGTAGATAGCTGCGCTGACTTTGGTATTGATAAAACACAGTTCACCTACGCCAACAGATGGTGAGTCACCCGTTAGGGCAGTGGGGTACTCGGTACCGGCCTGGTCGCAATTAAAGGGGTGGTCACAGTGGCAGCGACCCGGTCTGTGCCCCTGGACGCCCAAGTAAAAGGGGTTTTTGAAATAAAGTTTGTGATGCCACCTGTGGTATTCGGTCAGAGGTGACCAACGCTGCTTAAAGGGGTCCTCTGGGGCAGCCAAATGGTATAACTTTCCCCAGGTGAAGTAGGTCCCAGGGTTCCCAGTGAATTGATGGAAGATGGTGAGTGGTGCAATAAAAAACGAAGGACGCAGTTGTGCAGTCTTTTTTACCTGGTTTACTGATGGCAGCAGGCGGCCACAGTCCAGGGCACCAGATCACAGGTACAGGCAGGGTCCGGCCAGCTTGGAAGCGAGTTCAGAGTCCAGCTTTACCAGGTGGAGATAAAAGCCTTCCTTCTAGCGCTGTGTTGTTATAGTCCCTTACTGCCCATGGCTTTGTAGCAAGGTACTCTCAGTTCTCTCTGTCCTTCACTGAAGTGGGACACAAACCCATATGACAGGTGGCTCGGGCCTTTTTACAGGGTCTCTATCATGACCCGGGCTCTATGTGTCACTGTATCTCTTGGGTGTTAGGGCGGACAGATTACATGTAGTTTCTGCAGTGCCTCCTAGTGTACGACACAACCTTGGTCTTCCGGTTACCGGTACCTGTGCTCTATCAGGAATCTAGCCCAGTCGCAGCTATTCTCCCTTGTTATCACTCTCCTGTGCTTCGCTCTCTGGCACGTTCGCTAAAAGCTTTTCTTCCTTCTATATTTCGCTATCTAGGAGCTGCAGCACTTCAGGCGGTACAGCCCCTCACTCGTCCTTCTGCCTCAGACTGCTCCAGTCTGCTGTCTGGCACTAACTGTCTAAATCTTCCTAACTGCCTAGCAACTGCCTAGCAACTAACTCCTCCTCCCGACCAGAGAGAGCAGCTCCCCTGAAGTCGGGTGTAGAGCTCCCCCTTCTGGCCTGGAGTCAGAATGGTGTTGTATGTGCTGATAACCTGTCAAAAGGAATTCTTCATCGCTTCCAAGTGTAACATCACTCTCCCCGTGAGGAAAGCAATTCCAGGACCAGGACCCTGGGGCATCACAATGGCATGGCTCCAGGTACGGACTGGGTCTGAAATTCAGCCCTGGTATTTGAAATCACACAGGCCCATGTTTCCCCCGTCCCCATGAACCAGATGGGATATATTACTAATATTACCCTGGATGGAGGAAAGCAGGATTTACTAAAACATCAATATTTCCAATGATACCAGTGGCCTGCTGGGGTAAGTGATGGAGTCAGCGACACATGACACATTATCTCTCTGGTGGTACACATGACAGCACAAATTGCAGCACATTATATCTCCGGGGGCACGTATGGCAGCACATTATATCTCTGTGGGTACATATGACAGCACATATTGCAGCACATTATATCTCTGAGGGCACATATGGCAGTGCATCGTATCTCTAGGGTCACATATAAAAGCACATTATATTTCTGGAGCACATATGACAGCACAATATATCTCCGGGGGCTCGTAGGGCAACACATTATCTCTCTGGGGATACACATGACAGTACAAATGGCAGCACATTATATCTCCGGAGGCACATATGGGAGCACAATATATCTCCAGAGTCACATATAACTGCAGATTATATCTCCGCGGGCACATATGGCAGCACATTATATCTCCGGAGGCACATATAACTGCAGATTATTTCTCTGTGGGCACACATAGCAGCACATTAAATCTCCAGGGGTGCATATGGCAGCACATTATATCTCCGTGGGCACACATAGCAGCACATTATATCTCCAGGGGTACACATGGCAGCACATTATATCTCCAGGGGTACACATGGCAGCACATTATATCTCTGTGGGCACACATAGCAGCACATTATATCTCCGTGGGCACACATAGCAGCACATTATATCTCCAGGGGTACACATGGCAGCACATTATATCTCTGTGGGCACACATTGCAGAACATTAAATTTTCAGGGATGCATATGGCAGCACATTATATCTCCGTGGGCACACATAGCAGAACATCAAAATCTTCAGGGGTGCATATGGCAGCACATTATATCTCCGTGGAAACACATAGCAGCACATTATATCTCCAGGGGTGCATATGGCATCACACTATATCTCCGTGGGTACACATAGCAGCACATTAAATCTCCAGGGGTGCATATGGCAGCACATTATATCCGTGGGCACACATAGCAGCACATTAAATCTCCATGGGTACATATGGCAGCACATTATATCTCTGTGGGCACACATAGCAGCACATTATATCTCCAGGGGTGCATATGGCATCACACTATATCTCCGTGGGCACACATAGCAGCACATTATATCTTCAGGGGTGCATATGGCATCACACTATATCTCCGTGGGCACACATAGCAGCACATTAAATCTCCAGGGATGCATATGGCAGCACATTATATCTCCATGGGCACACATAGCAGCACATTATATCTCCGGAGGCACATATGGTAGCACATTATATCTCCGGGAGCACACATAGCAGCACATTATATCTCCAGGGGTGCATATGGCAGCACATTATATCTCCGTGGGCACACATAGCAGAACATTAAATCTCCAGGGGTGCATATGGCGGCACATTATATCTCCATGGGCACACATAGCAGCACATTATATCTCCAGAGGCACATATGGTAGCACATTATATCTCCGGGAGCACACATAGCAGCACATTATATCTCCAGGGGTGCATATGGCAGCACATTATATCTCCGTGGGCACACATAGCAGAACATTAAATCTCCAGGGGTGCATATGGCGGCACATTATATCTCCATGGGCACACATAGCAGAATATTAAATCTCCAGGGGTGCATATGGTTGCACATTATATCTCCGTGGGCACACATAGCAGCACATTATATCTCCAGGGGTACATATGGTAGCACATTATATCTCCGTGGGTACACATAGCAGCACATTATATCTCTGGAGGCACATATGGTAGCACATTATATCTCCGGGAGCACACATAGCAGCACATTAAATCTCCAGGGGTACATATGGTAGCACATTATATCTCCGTGGGTACACATAGCAGCACATTATATCTCTGGAGGCACATATGGTAGCACATTATATCTCCGTGGGCACACATAGCAGCCCATTATATCTCCAGGGGTACATATGGTAGCACATTATATCTCCGTGGATACACATAGCAGCACATTATATCTCCGGAAGCACATATGGTAGCACATTATATCTCCGGGAGCACACATAGCAGCACATTAAATCTCCAGGGATGCATATGGCAGCACATTATATCTCCATGGGCACACATAGCAACACATTATATCTCCGGAGGCACATATGGTAGCACATTATATCTCCGGGAGCACACATAGCAGCACATTATATCTCCAGGGGTGCATATGGCATCACACTATATCTCCGTGGGCACACATAGCAGCACATTAAATCTCCAGGGGTACATATGGCAGCACATTATATCTCTGTGGGCACACATAGCAGCACATTATATCTCCAGGGGTGCATATGGCAGCACATTATATCTCCGGGAGCACACATAGCAGCACATTAAATCTCCAGGGGTGCATATGGCAGCACATTATATCTCCATGGGCACACATAGCAGCACATTATATCTCCGGAGGCACATATGGTAGCACATTATATCTCCGGGAGCACACATAGCAGCACATTATATCTCCAGAGGCACATATGGCAGCACATTATATCTCCGGGAGCACACATAGCAGCACATTATATCTCCATGGGCACACATAGCAGCACATTATATCTCCGTGGGCACACATAGTAGCACATTATATCTTCGGAGGCACATATGATAGCACATTATATCTCCATGGGCACACATAGCAGCACATTATATCTCCAGGTGTACATATGGTAGCACATTATATCTCCATGGGCACCAGGCCCGGCGTCAGCACCCGGTGTACCCGGGCAAGTGCCGGGGCCCTGGCGAGACAGGGGGGCCCATTCAAGGCCGGCGTTAAGGGCAGGCAGCTGCCAGTGCCTAGGACCACTGCTCCCCCAGGGGCCCTCAGCTAGCGGCACATCACAGAGCTGACTCGGCAGGGGCGGGGGAGCGGCCGGGGGCTATCTTATTATACTCATCTATTCCTGGCGGCTGGCACGGTCCCTGCAGGTCCCCGGCTCCCCAGCTTCTTCCTGTAATGAGCGGTCACATGGTACAGCTCATTACAGTAATGAATATGCGGCTCTACCTCCCGTAAGGGTGGAGCCACATATTCATTACTGTAATGAGCGGTAACGGTGACCGCTCAATACGGGAAGAAGCTGCCGGCGCCGGGAAGCAGGGACTGCACAGCGCCAGGAGCAGGTGAGTATAACAGGGAGGGGAGCGCAGCGCTGCGCGATATTTACCTGCTCCTCATTCCAGCCACTGCTCCGTCTTCAGCATCTTCTACAGTGACGCTGAGGTCAGAGGGCGCGGTGACGTGGTTAGTGCGCGCCCCTGCCTGAGCGTCAGTGCAGAAGATGCTGAAGAAGATGGAACGGCGGCTGGAACGAGGACAGATGAATATTGAAAGTGCCGGGGCCTGAGCGACGGAGAGGTGAGTATGTGATTTTAATTTTTTTAGCGCAGCAACAGCAAATGGGGCAAGTGTCTGTATGGAGCATCTTATGGGGCCATAACGTTTGTGCAGCACTATATGGGGCAAGTGTCTGTATGGGGCCATAACGTTTGTGCAGCATTATATGGGGCAAGTGTCTGTATGGAGCATCTATGGAGCCATAACGTTTGTGCAGCACTATATGGGGCAAGTATCTCTATATACTACATGGCTGTTCTATATACTACGTGGGCCGTGTTATATACTACGTGGGCTGTGCTATATACTAGATGGCTGTTCTATAAACTACGTGGGCCATGTTATATACTATGTGGCTGTGCTATATACTATATGGGCTGTGCTATATAAAAACCTGGAGCCGGCCCTGGTGGGCACACATAGCAGCACATTATATCTCCGGAGGCACATACGGTAGCACATTATATCTCCGTGGGCACACATAGCAGCACATTATATCTCCATGGGCACACATAGCAGCACATTATATCTCCAGGGGTACATATGGTAGCACATTATATCTCCATGGGCACACATAGCAGCACATTATATCTCCGGAGGCACATATGGTAGCACATTATATCTCTGTGGGCACACAAAGCAGCACATTAAATCTCCAGGGGTGCATATGGCAGCACATTATATCTCTGGGAGCACACATAGTATAACTCGGGAGCTGACATGGCTCTAGCTGAATTCACAATCGTGAATATCAAACAGTAATCAATCAGTAGACAAATAAGATTGTAAAATGTGAGATCATGGCCTCTCCCGTCATCTACTGCTACAGTGAGGATCCTACAGATGATATTAATTACAGAGGAACCAACGTCTTAAGTGTTATTGTTACTGCACTTGTAAAAATACATTAACATCTCTGAAGTTCTTTCAAGCAGCGAATTCCGGGAGTAACTTGTATATAATATATAAGAACAATGTTTGTTCCCAGTGTTGATACTTATGGCAAAAGTTTATAAAGTTCATGTTATAAATGGTTAATAAAGGACTGCAGAGAACATGAGGATATAGCCATGGAAGGAAACCAAATGTATACAGGCTGAGTGACTGCGTGACGTTTTATATACATATCAGAGTTACCTAATTGTATAAATGTGCAGGCCAAAGAGAAGAACATATGGACCATATTATACTAGATTTAAATTAGCAGTAGATATAAAATGATACAGTATACAGGAGATGCCCAGGTTATACCAGCATGCTCCATATCACTATATACAGAAGATGTACAACTTATACCATCTGTACATATATAATTATATACAGAATATACCCAGGTTATACCAACATGCTCCATATCACTATATACATAAGATGTATAACTTATACCAGCTGTACATATATAATTATATACAGAATATACCCTGGTTATACCAGCATGCTCCATATCACTATATGCAGAAGATGTATAACTTATACCAGCTGTACATATATAATTATATACAGAATATACCCAGGTTATACCAGCATGCTCCATATCACTATATACAGAAGATGTATAACTTATACCAGCTGTACATATATAATTATATACAGAATATACCCAGGTTATACCAGCATGCTCCATATCACTATATACATAAGATGTATAACTTATACCAGCTGTACATATATAATTATATACAGAATATACCCTGGTTATACCAGCATGCTCCATATCACTATATGCAGAAGATGTATAACTTATACCAGCTGTACATATATAATTATATACAGAATATACCCAGGTTATACCAGCATGCTCCATATCACTATATACAGAAGATGTATAACTTATACCAGCTGTACATATATAATTATATACAGAATATACCCAGGTTATACCAGCATGCTCCATATCACTATATGCAGAAGATGTATAACTTATACCAGCTGTACATATATAGTTATATGCAGAATATACCCAGGTTATACCAGCTGAACATATATAATTATATACAGATTATACCCAGGTTATACCAGCATGCTCCATATCACTATATACAGAACATGTATAACTAATACCAGCTGTACATATATAATTATATACAGAATATACCCAGGTTATACCAGCTGTACATATATAATTATATACAGAATATACCCAGGTTATACCAGCATGCTCCATATCACTATATACAGAAGATGTATAACTTATACCAGCTGTACATATATAATTATATACAGAATATATCCAGGTTATACCAGGATGCTCCATATCACTATATACAGAAGATGTATAACTTATTCCAGCTGTAGATATATAATTATATACAGAATATACCCAGGTTATACCTGCATGTTCCATATCTCTATATACAGAAGATCTATAGTTTATACCAGCTGTCTATATAATTGTTTAAGGTCCACTTCCTTCTTTCTGTCTGTCACGGAAATCCCGCGTCGCTGATTGGTCAGCGACAGGCACAGTCCAGCCACGAATTGGCCCCTTCCTACTCCCCTCCAGTCAGCGCCCACATAGCATTTTAGCAGTCCGTTAACCAATTACTTGCCAAATTAGCAATTTTCATTTTTTTTTAATGACAGATTTTTAATGATTTGGGTCCTAATGAATCAGAAATATAATTTGCTAAATTTTTACAAGTATGGATTTTTCAGAAAAGGGCATCCCAATATTCAATTAAAAATGACAATGACATGATTTCCTGTTTTGAAAACAGTCATTTTACAAACACAACACAAAAATTGGACCTAATTATAAAAATTATAAAATCTTAGTTGCTAGAAGCAAAAGATTAGGCGTCCCAAAAAAAGGTCATTGGTAGATAATGGGTTAAACGGACTGCGTTACACCACGGCATAACGCGGTGTAATGCAGTCCGTTAACGCTGCCATTAACCTTGTGTCACCAACTTTTTACTATTGATGCTGCCTATGCAGCATCAATAATAAAAACATATAATGTTAAAAATAATAAAAAAAAAAATCATTATATTATATTCTCACCTTCCGTCGACCGCGTCAGCCTTTCCCGCTCCTGGCGACGCTCCGGTCCCAAGAATGCATTGCGGCAACGACCTGTGATCACTGATGACATACAGTCTCGCGAGATGATGATGTAGCAGTCTCGCGAGACCGCATATCATCACAGGTCATTGCCGCAAGGCATTACTGGGAGCGGAGAGTCGCGACGAGCATCGCTAAAGGCCTGGGCTGGATCCTGGAGCCGCCGGAAGGTGATTGTATAATTATTTTTTATTTTAGTTCTTTTTTTAATAGTAATATGGTGCCCTCATTGCTATATACTATGTGGGCTGTGTTATATACTACGTGGGCTGTGTTACATACTGCGTGGACTGTGTTATATACTGCGTGGGCTGTGTTATATACTATGTGTCACGCTCACGCCCTGACTGGTGGGCGTGAGCTCGGGAGTTTTGTGGCCCCACTGTGCCACAAACCAGACTACCCTGGAAGGGGCGTGACTATGACAGCTGCCTGGGTTTTCACTGGAGCCTCTGATGGTGAGGACAGGCTTGTGCAGCAGGCAGCTGCCAGGTGCTACTCCAGGGTGGTGTCTGGCTGTGGCTACTGAACCCACTTGGGAGACAGGAACACCTGGATTGGTGCGGGCATTAGGCAGGGCTGACAGAAGAGCACGGCTGGAACACAGACGAGTAGGCTGGCACGGCTGAGACAGGGCTGGCAGAGACACGGCAGAGAACTCAGGGCTGGCAGAGACACGGCAGGAAACAGGACTGGCTAGGACAGCAGGAACACAGGACTGGAAGGCAGGGCAGGAACGGCAGGACTGGCAGGAACACAGGATACACAGGACTCGTTGATGTGGTGTATGAATCAGGCTGCACTCTGATGACACTCGAGTGCAGTCCTATTGTGAGTGTGATGAAGGAACAGGTAGGGACCTGTACACACAGAAGATGCAGATACGGAAACAAGCCAGAAGGAAAGGAGAATGAAGGAACAGGTAGGGACCTGTTCACACAGGAGGACCAAGTAACAATTAGAAGGTGGAACTAAGAGAAGAGAAGGAGAAGGCAGAGCCAAGGATGGAGCCGCAAGAGGCGGAGCCAAGGGCGGAGACGCTGGAGGCAGAGCCAAGAGCGGAGACGCTGGAGGCGGAGACGCTAGAGGCGGAGCCAAGAGCGGAGATGCTGGAGGTGGAGCCAAGAGCGGAGACGCTGGAGGCGGAGCCAAGAGCGGAGACGCTGGAGGTGGAGCCAAGAGCGGAGACGCTGGAGGTAACGCCAAGAGCGGAGACGCTGGAAGCGGAGCCAAGAGCAGAGATGGAGCCAAGTGCAGAAACACAGGAGGCGGAGCCAGAAAGTACCGCAAAGAGCGGAGCCAGATAGAACCGCAAAGCGCGGAGCCACAGAGCAAAGCCAGAGAGTGCGAAGCAAGGTCTGAGTGCAGAGCCGCAAGAGTGCGGAGAGTAAGCAGACAGAAAACACAAGGAAAGAAAGCAGGGAAGGAAGCCACAAACAAGGAGACCGAGAAAAGACAAAGTACAGACAAGGCAATAGAACAAGACACAGGGACAAAGACACAGGGACCAGGATATTCAGCCTCCTGGAGGGCGGACTACAAGATCAAGGCAATAGCACAGAGAAAAGCTCAGAGGGAGTAACTCAGAGCAAGGCCAGGCAAACTCAGCAGCTAAACACTAACTGAGCTAACACATTGCACAGGCCCAGACCACAGGGTGGAGCTGCACTATATACAGGAGGCCTCTTAGTAATTGGTCAGGAACTGATTGGACAGGTGCACCTGATTCCTATAAGAACCAGAGAGTTCAGGCGCCGGCCCCCTATACAGATAGCCATGAGGCATGCAGAGGGCAGAGACACAGAACATGGAGCTGGCATTAAAGAGAAAGCACATCATGGCCTGGAGCAGTGGGTAAGATTGTGTGAGAGATGTGAGGCCATGCTGTGATGCCAGCAGAGTTGTTACACTACGTCACTGTGCTCTACACTACGTGGGCTGTGCTATATATTACATGGCTGTGCAATTTAGTGCGTGGCTGTGCTATCTACTACGTGGCTGTGTTATATACTACATGGGCTGTGTTATATACTGCATGGGCTGTTCTATATACTACGTGGGCTGTGTTATATACTGCGTGGGCTGTGTTATATACTGTGTGGGCTGTGCTATATACTACGTGGGCTGTGCAATATACTACGTGGGCTGTGTTATATACTGCGTGGGCTGTGCTATATACTATGTGGCTCTGCAATATACTACGTGGCTGTGCTATATACTACGTGGCTGTGTTATATACTACGTAGCTGTGCTATATACTACGTGCCTGTGCTATATACTATGTGGCTGTGCAATATTCTACGTGGCTGTGCTATATATTACGTAGCTGTGTTATATACTGTGTGGGCTGTGCTAAATACTACATGCCTGTACTATATACTACGTGGCTGGGCTACATGCTACGTGGCTGCTATATACTATGTGGCTGCTATATACTATGTGGCTGTGCTATATACTACGTGGCTGTGTTATATACTATGTGCCTGTGATATATACTACGTGCCTGTGCTATATACTACGTGGCTGTGCTATATACTACGTGGCTGTGCTATATACTACGTGGGCTGTGGTATATGCTATGTGGGCTGTGAGACTCTTTTGTTCGGGGCCCTAAAAAACCTGCAGCTGGCCGTGGCTTCACTAATTGGTTGCAGCTGGCCGGCCGCGAACAATCAGCGACAGGCGCAGACCGGCGGCGAAATGGCGTGGGATTTGAACCACACTTCGCTAATAATAATACTAATAATAATCTTTATTTATATAGCGCCAACATATTCCACAGCGCTTTACAGTTTAACAGCTTCAAACACAACAGTCATAAGTAACAATGTTAACAATACAATAATTAAAGCAACACAAGACGACCCTGCTCGTGAGAGCTTACAATCTACAATGAGGTGGGGAAATACAAAGTACAGGTGTGTATTTACAATGATGTATTTACAATGATGGTCCAGCCATCTTCAGGAAGTGGGGGATGGAAGTAGTGAATGGGCTACACACAAACAAAATAACTGATTAGGGAACATGATAGGCCACTCTGAAAAAATGTGTTTTGAGGGAGCGCCTAAAACTATGCAAATTGTGGATGGTCCTAATTTCTTGGGGTAGAGCATTCCAGAGGATTGGCGCAGCACGGGAGAAGTCTTGTAGTCGCGAGTGGGAGGTACGGATTAGTGCAGAGGTAGTCAAAAGTCATTTGCAGAGCGCAGCGGTCGGTTAGGCTGATAGACAGAAATGAGGGAGGAGATGTAAGGGGGTGCCGAACTGTGGAGAGCTTTGTGGGTGAGAACAAGTACTTTGAATTGTATCCTGTAATGAATAGGCAGCCAGCGTAATGACTGGCGAAGAGCGAATGCATCTGAGTAACGATTAGCCAGATGGACAACCCTGGCTGCTGCATTGAGGATAGGTTGGAGAGGGGAAAGACGAATAAGGGGGAGGCCAATTAATAGAGCATTGCAGTAGTACAGGCGGGAGTGGATCAGGGCAACAGTTAGGGTTTTTGTTGTTTCTATAGTGAGAAAAGGGCGGATTCTAGAGATGTTCTTTAGGTGTAAGTGGCATGAGCGGGCAAGAGATTGTATATGGGATGCGAAGCAGAGATCGTAGTCAAACATAACACCCAGGCAGTGTGCCTGCTGCCGAGGTGCTATTATGGTGCCACCCATGGAGAGGGAAACATCTGGTTTAGGGAGGTTAGTAGATGGTGGGAGCAGAAGAATTTCAGTTTTGGAGAGGTTGAGTTTCAAATAGAGAGCGGACTTGATGTCAGAGACTGCGGACAGACAGTCAGTGGTGTTCTGTAGTACAGCAGGAGTAAGGCCAGGGGATGACGTATATAGTTGTGTGTCGTCGGCATAAAGAAGGTACTGAAAGCCAAATCTGCTGATGGTCTGTCCAATTGGGGCCGTGTAGAGGGAGAAGAGAAGGGGGCCAAGGACTGAGCCCTGAGGTACCCCGACAGTGAGAGGAAGAGAAGATGAAGTGGAGCCAGAGAACAGAACACTGAAGGAGCGGTCAGAAAGATAGGAGGAGAACCAGGAGAGAGCAGTGTCCTTAATGCCAAGTGACTGGAGCCTAGAGAGTAAGAGAGGGTGGTCAACAGTGTTGAAAGCTGCAGCAAGATCGAGAAGAAAGAGCAGAGAGTGGTCACCGTTACATTTTGCTGTCAGAAGGTCGTTGGTCACTTTGATGAGTGCAGTTTCTGTTGAGTGTAGGGGGCGGAAGCCGGACTGTGAAGGGTCTAGGAGGGAGTGAATGGAGAGGTAACGAGTAAGGCGGGAGTAGACTGCAAGAGTTTAGAGATGAAGGAGAGATTGGAGACCGGTCTGTAGTTGTTTGCGCAGGATGGGTCGAGGGTGGGTTTCTTTAGTAATGGAGTAATGATAGAGTGTTTGAAGTAGGACGGGAAAATGCCTGAGGAGAGTGAGAGATTAAAGATTGTAGTTAGGTGAGTAGTGACGGCTGGAGAGAGAGACTGGAGGAGATGAGAGGGAATGGGGTCAGTAGAGCATGTAGTCGGACGAGAAGAAGAGAGGAGCCTGGAGACTTCTTCTTCTGTGATGGGATCAAATGCGGAGAGTGAGCAGGGGAGATGCAGGGAGGGATGGGAGTCACTGAACTTTGTGTCCGGGAGCGGATAAAGTGGGAGGCCAGGTCATCAGCACAAATGTCTGTGATAGGGGCTTGAGCTTTTGGCCTGAGGAGGGAGTGAAAAGTGTCAAAAAGTTTCTTGGGGTTGTTGGATAGTGAGGAGATCAGAGTGGTGAAGTAGGTCTGTTTGGCAATGTGAAGGGCAGAGTTATAGGTTTTTAACATAAATTTGAAGTGTATGAAGTCTTCTGGTGTGCGAGTTTTCCTCCATAAGCGTTCAGCACTCCTAGAGCATCGCTGGAGAAATCGGGTTTGCGATGTGAGCCAGGGCTGTTTTACTCTGTGTTTGGAGGTTATGAGGGTGAGGGGAGCTACTTGGTGCTTCTAAGAGTGTCATTGAAGTGATGTATAGCCAGATCAGGACAGGAAAAAGAAGAGATTGGGGACAGTGATGAGTGTAAGGAGTCTGAAAGTGTATTAGGGTTAATGGCTTGTAGATTTCTGACTGAATGGTACGTAGGAGGGTGCTGGAGTGAGCGAGGATTTGTGAGCATGAAGGAGAGAATGTTGTGGGGAAGCGGTAAGTTATTTAGGTAGGAGATTGAACACAGCCGGACAAAGACCAGGTCAAGGGTGTTACTGTCCTTGTGTGTCTCAGAGGTTGAGAGCTGTGAGAGGCCGAGCGAAGTGGTTAGTGATAGAAGCTGGGATGCAGATGTAGAAGTGGGGTTGTTTATGGGGATGTTGAAGTCTCCCAGGATAAGCGTTGGGAGCTCTGAGGACATGAAGTGCGGCAGCCAGGCAGAGAAATGGTTCAGGAAGTGGGTGGGGGGCCTGGGGGCCGGTATATGACCGCTACTCTAAGGGAGAGGGGACGGAAGAGCCTGATGGTGTGGCCCTCAAAAGAAGGGAATGAGAGTGATGGAGTTGGTGGGATAACCTGGAAGGTGCATTGTGGGGAGAGGAGTATGCCAACTCCACCACCAGGTCTGTTTGTGGGTCTCGGAGAATGGGAGAATTGTAGGCCACCATGGGAAATGGCAGCAGGGGAGACCGTGTCAGAATCCTGGATCCAGGTTTCAGTGAGGGCCAATAATTGGTCGCGCCCGGCCCGCCGAATCCTGTGTATTCATTGCATTATTCTGAAACCTTCATAAATAAACTAGATACATATTCTAGAATACCCGATGCGTTAGAATCGGGCCACCATCTAGTATATATATAATTATATACAGAATATACCCAGGTTATACCAGAATGCTCCATATCACTATATACAGAAGAAGTATAGCTTATACCAGCTGTCTATATAATCATCTAAGGTCCACTTCCATCTGTTTGTTCGTGTGCCTGTCACGGAAATCCCGCATCGCTGATTGGTCACAGCCGGCTGGGCGCGACCAATCAGCGACAGGCACAGTCCAGCCGCAAATTGGCCCCTCCCTACTCCCCTCCAGTCAGTGCCCCTTCATACTCCCCTCCAGTCAGCTCCCACATAGCGTTTTAGCAGTCCGTTAAATGGACTGTGCTACACCGCGGCATAAAGCGGGGTAACGCAGTCCGTTAACGCTGCCATTAACCCTGTGTCACCAACTTTTTACTATTGATGCTGCCTATGCAGCATCAATAGTAAAAACATATAATGTTAAAAATAATAATAAAAAAAATCATTATATTCTCACCTTCTGTCATCCGCGCCAGCCTTTCCCACTCCTCGCGACGCTCCGATCCCAAGAATGCATTGGGGCAACGACCCATGATAACGTACAGTCTCGCGAGATGATGACGTAGCAGTCTCGCGAGACCGCACATCATCACAGGTTATTGCCGCAAGGCATTACTGGGAACGGAGCGTCGCGACGAGCATCGCTAAAGGCCTGGGCTGGTGCCGGGGGCCGCCGAAAAGTGAGTATATAATTATTTTTTATTTTAATTCTATTTTAACAGGGATATGGTGCTCACATTGCTATATACTACGTGGGCTGTGTTATATTCTATGTGGGCTGTGTTATATACTGCGTGGGCTGTGTTATATACTACATCGCTGTGCTCTACCCTACGTGGGCTGTGCAATATACTACGTGGCTGTGCAATATACTAAGTGACTGTGCTATATACTATGTGGCTGTGCTATATACTACGTGGCTGTCCAATATACTACGTTTCTGTGCTATATACTACGTGGCTGTGTTATATACTACGTGGGCTGGGTTATATACTACGTGGCTGTGCAATATACTACGTGGCTGTGCTATATACTATGTGGCTGTGCTATATACTACGTGGCTGTGCAATGTACTATGTGGCTGTGCTATATACTCTACTACGTGGCTGTGTTATATACTACGTGGGCTGGGATATATACTGCGTAGGCTGTGTTATATACTGCGTGGGCTGTGTAATATACTGCGTGGGCTGTGCTATATACTATGTGGGCTGTGCTATATACTACATGGGCTGTGTTATATACTGCGTGGGCTGTGCTATATACGACATGGCACATGTGGGGATTGTGTAACAAACAGGCAATCCCCACATGTGTTGAGGCTGTCTAACAGCTGCAAATCAGGCAGCCACAGAGACTCGAACATATTATACGAACATGTTCAGATAACACCCAATTATGTTTGGTTAAGATGTTATCCAAGCACATTCGCTCATCACTAGTGTCCAGCAATGGGTCCCGATCTAAATCTCATTGAACACCTGTAGAGACATCTTAAAATTACTCTTGGGAGAAGGTGCCCTTCAAATATGAGAGATGTGGAGCATTTTGCGAAAGAAGAGTGGTCCAAAATTCCAGTTGAGAGGTGAAAGAAGCTTGTTGATGGTTATAGGACATTATAATATATTTCTCCATACAGTGTAATGGCCACCACATAGTGCTCCATACAATGGGCCCTTATGTTGTTCCATATAGTATAATGGACTCCATAGAATGCTCCATACAGTATAATGGGCACCACATAATGCTCCATACAGTATACTGGCCCCACACAATGCTCCATACAGTATAGTTGCCCCATATATTGCTCCATACAGAATAATGGCCCCATATATTGCTCCATACAATATAATATTCCCCATAGAGTGCAATGGGCCCCATATATTGTTCCAATCCAGTATAATAGGCTACATTTATTGATCCATACAGTATAATGGACCCCATATAATGCTCCATACAGTATAATGGACCCTGCATTTTGCTTCATACAGTAAAATGGTCCCCATATATTGTTATAGAAATTTTATTCCAACTCACCCAGTTGCTCTATGCTCATCCACCTGGCGCTCAGACAACGGCCTCGCCCTGGCCTCACATCAAGGAAACTAGAAAAGATTGGAGTCCGGCTCAACAGAACTGGATTTTCCTTTTCTCTTTCTCTTTCAAAAGGAAAGATAGCGCATACAAAATAAAAATTTACATGGTTGACATGACCCAGTCAATGGGTCCACATAATGCTCCATACAGTATAGTGGCCCCATATATAATGGCCCCATATATTGCTCCATACAGAAAAATGGCCCCATATATTGTTCCATACAGTATAATAGTCCCCATGCACTACTCCATACAGTATGATGGATGCCATATATTGCGCCCTACTGTATAATGGACCCTATATAACACTCCATACAGGATAATGAGCCCCATTTAATGTTCCATACATAAAAAAAATCAAATACTCACCTTTCCTGTTCTATAAATTTCCGGTCTCCTCAGGTCTCTCTGCACAGCTCAGCTCAGAGGACACACCGATGTAGTGAACTCATTGTGCCATCTACCCTGAGACCTCACAAAAAGTCGGCAGAATGCTCTCAGAGGGAAAGCCAAGATAATCTTGAAGTTATGATTAGTGTTGAGCATTCCAATACTACAAATATCGGGTATCTGCCGGAATTCGCGGTATCGGAGTTCCGATACTGAGTTCCGATATCTGAGTTGCAATATCGGATACCGGAATCAGAAGTTCCCATAATGCTATGAGCCAGTTTGATTTAATTCAGCCAATGAGGAATCCTAAGAAGTGTGGGCACATCCTGTTATGCATGTTAGGCATGTAACTACTGGCATGGCTTTGTTTGGCTGCTGAAATGATATAATGATGCACTATAAAAGCCACCGCCGCCATTTTTGGTTCACTCTGCAGTGAATTCAGTTAGGGACAGGATGCTGTGTTCTGACTGAGGGCCAGTTTGAGATAGCGATTTGCTTCATTGTGTTTTACCCAGGCTACTGTAGCAACCTCTGTGTGAGAACCTTTTTTTGCCTTGCAGCGCTGTTCATGGCTGTCTGCAAGGTCTCTGTGTGTGTGAGTGCAGCTTTCGCTGCAGTGTGTTCTGCAGCCACATCTGGTTGTAGTTTCCTCAGCGTGCGTCACTGCCTCATACTGTTACATTGTCCTTTTTTGCATTTGTGCTGCTGCACATTTTTCCTGATTTCTCCTAATAGTGTGTTTCCATCCGTATCCAGCTAGATAGTGTGCAAACACTATATAGGAGTAGATAGAGGAGCTTTTCTGCAGCCTTGCAGCGCCATTCACGGCTGTCTGTGTGTGTGAGCGCAGCTCTCGCTGCTCTCGCTGCTCTCGCTGCTCTCGCTGCAGTCTGTTCTGCAGCCACATCTGGTTGTAGTCCGCTCAGTGTGCATCATTGCCTCATACATTGTCCTTTTTTTCATTAGTGCAGCCCATTTTTCCTGATTTCTCCTATTAGTGGGGGTATCCATCCGTATCCAGCTAGATTGCGTGCACTATATAGGAGTAGATAGAGGAGCCTTTCTGCAGCCTTGTGCCCTGCAGCCCCAGCCAGATTAGTATTAGCCTATTTTTTGGAGCCTCATCTATTGCATTGTAGGTTACCTTCCTGCATTGTAATAGCTACAAAAAGTTTGTGATACTATCGGTTTTACATCTTTGGGCACATCCATTTTTTTTGTAAAAAAAAAACGTAAATAAAATTCACCAAACACTCCACTTTACAGTTGTGCAGGCCACATTAACTCATATTAAAGTCTAGTCCACACTTTCTAAAATTAGTGTTTCTTATACCTGTTAGCAGCTGTTCAGGAATAAGCACACTAAGCCATTAGTACTTTTCTGCCTATCTTTATGAGTCTACCAAGATGAAAAAGGCAGGGAGTAAGGCACGTGGTCGTGGGCATGGAGTTTCTGCAGGAAGAGGACGTGGGGATTCTGTGCCTGAAGTGGGCACCAGTGACTCAGCATCCCCCAGTTTTACCAGGGAACAGTCCTTCATGCGCAGCTTTGTAGGAGCTCGCCGTACCCCACTGCTGTGGGACGAACAAATTGTAGCCGTTGTCAGATGAATGGCAGCTAACGCATCGACTTCAATTAGTGCCACATCCTCTCAGGTCCAGAGCACTGAAGAGCACCCATCTGTCTCTTCACCACCTGCCAAATTGCCCAGGCAGTCAGAGAGCCCTGGACAGGAGCCATCTCTACTAGAGTTGAGCGACCTTGACCTTTTTAGAGTCGAGCCGGGTTTTGCGAAACCCGACTATGTCCAAAGTCGGGTCGAGTGAAATCGGCCGATTATGACGTAAAGTCGGGATCGACCGAAACACGAAACCCAATGCAAGTCAATGGGGCAGCATAGTCGGCAGTGAGTGGGGGCCAGGAAAACACCTAGAGTGCCCATTTTAATGTCAAAACCATCCATTCTTCTTAATGAAGCTTGTCAAGCGTAATTTACCTTATAATAATTGGAAGGCATTTGAAATTGGGGGTCATTTGGCTAAAGTTGTGGGGGGTAGGGCTGGTTCAAGTAATTAGTGGGCCCAGGAAATCTGGACCACGTCACGGCAGTGGAGCAGGGAGAGGTAAGTATTTCAACTTTGCAAGTGCTGTGAACCTGAGCAAGCAGGGGGGGCCCACTCGTTGGCATTGGCACTGGCACAGGGCCCCTCAAAGTACAGCGGTGTGTTTGCACGGCGGGGGCGCCTCCCACCGGCAGCAACACTTTTGCGTACTATGAGAGGCCCTGTGCCAGTGACGTCGCCAACTAGTATTCCTCCCCCCACCTGATGAAGGAACCTGCACTTTCATCTGCACCTTCCTCTTTGTCCCCGTGTAAGGTGGTATGGTATGCGGGAAGAGCAACCTGACTTTCAGCAGGGTCACAATGTTGTTGTGTAGCGTGCACGGGGAATGTTGCGTTATGGGTCAATGTACCAGCAGACTCATCTATCACTGGCTGGGCAATGGGCACGATGAAGTGGAAACACAGATATAGGCCCAAAGAAGAAAGTGGGCTAAATGCAGTTCAAAATTGGTAACACAGGAATAACCAGGGGGCATTGCAGTGGAGGACAACTGGAATGAGAGGCTGACACAGAGAGTAGGGCCAAATCAGTAAGTAGTCGAAATGCAGTTCAAAATTGGCAACCGTAGTAAACAGGCGGCACAGCTTTGTTCAGTGGAGGAGAACAGCAAGGAGTGGCAGACACCGATAGTAGGCCCCAAACCAACTAGTACGCCAAATGCAGTTGTTCCATTTAACCACAATTTAATGAGAGCCTGAAGATAGAAGCTCAGGAAAGGCAACCTGGGGAACACCTTGGAGTGTAACACACCATCTCTCTCCACCCCATACCCATTTTGTAGGCCTAATGCTGTGTACTTTTCTACAACTACTAAACGAGAGTCGGAAGACCGAAGCAATGGCAAGGAAACCTGGGGAACACCTTGGAGTGTAACACACCATCTCTCTCCACCCCATACCCAATTTGTAGGCCTAATGCAGCCTACTTTCCGACACCTACTAAACGAGAGCATGAAGATCGAAGCTCAGGAAAGGCAACCTGGGGAACACCTTGGAGTGTAACACACCATCTCTCTCCACCCCATACCCATTTTTTAGGCCTAATGCAGTGTACTTTTCTACAACTACTAAACGAGAGTCGGAAGACCGAAGCAATGGCAAGGAAACCTGGGGAACACCTTGGAGTGTAACACACCATCTCTCTCCACCCCATACCCAATTTGTAGGCCTAATGCAGCCTACTTTCCGACACCTACTAAACGAGAGCATGAAGATCGAAGCTCAGGAAAGGCAACCTGGGGAACACCTTGGAGTGTAACACACCATCTCTCTCCACCCCATACCCATTTTGTAGGCCTAATGCAGCCTACTTTCCGACACCTACTAAACGAGAGCATGAAGATCGAAGCTCAGGAAAGGCAACCTGGGGAACACCTTGGAGTGTAACACACCATCTCTCTCCACCCCATACCCATTTTGTAGGCCTAATGCTGTGTACTTTTCTACAACTACTAAACGAGAGTCGGAAGACCGAAGCAATGGCAAGGAAACCTGGGGAACACCTTGGAGTGTAACACACCATCTCTCTCCACCCCATACCCAATTTGTAGGCCTAATGCAGCCTACTTTCCGACACCTACTAAACGAGAGCATGAAGATCGAAGCTCAGGAAAGGCAACCTGGGGAACACCTTGGAGTGTAACACACCATCTCTCTCCACCCCATACCCATTTTGTAGGCCTAATGCTGTGTACTTTTCCACCAACTACTAAACGAGAGCCGGAAGATCGAAGCTCATGAAAGGCAACCCGGGGAACACCTTGGAGTGTAACACAACCTCTCTCTACACCACGAAAGGGCTGATTCTTAGGAAGGAAGGCTGTTGTAAATAAGCATTGCGCGTCCGAGGGTGATTATATTCTTATTCGGTATCTACTCACCCTCGGACGCGCCATGCTTCTTGATTTGTAATTAATGTTTATTTGCAATGTGCTTTTGACTTACTCAATTATTTTTTTAATTATTGATTTTATTAAATTAATAGTTTAACATCTTATTGGAAATAATTTAAAGGAGACGCGACAGGACAACACTCGGTGGATGCCATATCTGTGTTAACAACTCCAAAAAACTTTCAGTTAACTTCTTGCAGGAGAAAGAAATTGTAGCTGTTGGACCTTTGTAGTACAGTTCCAGATATTTGTTGTGTGTTTGTTTTGATTGTTAAAATGTCTGCATTTGAGATCTCAACACGATCTTATTTTTTATAATCAAATTAATTTTTTAAATATTTTATTAGGTTGGTTCAAGGGGTACACGGGCCGCAGTAGACAGGTCAGTGGAGGCCTAGTGGAAGGAGGGACCGCAGATGCGCCACTGTTTCACCCATACACAATTAGTAGGCCTAATGCAGCGTAGTTTCCAACAGCTACTAAACGAGAGCCGGAAGATCGAAGCTCAGGAAAGGCAACCTGGGGAACACCTTGGAGTGTAACACAACCTCTCTCTACACCACGGAAGGGCTGATTCTTAGGAAGGAAGGCTGTTGTAAATAAGCATTGCGCGTCCGAGGGTGATTATATTCTTATTCGGTATCTACTCACCCTCGGACGCGCCATGCTTCTTGATTTGTAATTAATGTTTATTTGCAATGTGCTTTTGACTTACTCAATTATTTTTTTAATTATTGATTTTATTAAATTAATAGTTTAACATCTTATTGGAAATAATTTAAAGGAGACGCGACAGGACAACACTCGGTGGATGCCATATCTGTGTTAACAACTCCAAAAAACTTTCAGTTAACTTCTTGCAGGAGAAAGAAATTGTAGCTGTTGGACCTTTGTAGTACAGTTCCAGATATTTGTTGTGTGTTTGTTTTGATTGTTAAAATGTCTGCATTTGAGATCTCAACACGATCTTATTTTTTATAATCAAATTAATTTTTTTTATATTTAATGATGTTGGTTCAAGGGGTACACGGGCAGCAATAGACAGGTCAGTGGAGGCCTAGTGGAAGGAGTGACGGCAGACAGGCATCAAAGGCCTAACATTGGGCTGGCTGTAGGCAAGTTAAAATTGGTTCCAGGGGAACACGGCCATCAGTGGCCTGGTCAGTGTAGTTGTAGTTGAAAGAACGGGACGCAGACAGGCTTCGAAGGCCTAACATAACAAACTTGGGCTGGCTGTAGGCACTTTTAAATTTGTTCCAGGGGTACATGGGCAGCAGTGTATGGTCAGTGGAAGTCTAGTGGAAGGAGTGACCGCAGACAGGCTTCCAAGGCCTAACATAACAAACTTGGGCTGGCTGTAGGCACTTTTAAATTGGTTCCAGGGGTACACGGGCAGCAGTGGTCTGGTCAGTGGAAGTCTAGTGGAAGGAGTGACCGCAGACAGGCTTCCAAGGCCTAACATAACAAACTTGGGCTGGCTGTAGGCACTTTTAAATTGGTTCCAGGGGTACACGGGCAGCAGTGGTCTGGTCTGTGGAAGTCTAGTGGAAGGAGTGACCGCAGACAGGCTTCGAAGGCCTAACATAACAAACTTGGGCTGGCTGTAGGCACTTTTAAATTGGTTCCAGGGGTACACGGGCAGCAGTGGTCTGGTCTGTGGAAGTCTAGTGGAAGGAGTGACCGCAGACAGGCTTCGAAGGCCTAACATAACAAACTTGGGCTGGCTGTAGGCACTTTTAAATTGGTTCCAGGGGTACACGGGCAGCAGTGGTCTGGTCTGTGGAAGTCTAGTGGAAGGAGTGACCGCAGACAGGCTTCGAAGGCCTAACATAACAAACTTGGGCTGGCTGTAGGCACTTTTAAATTGGTTCCAGGGGTACACGGGCAGCAGTGGTCTGGTCAGTGGAAGTCTAGTGGAAGGAGTGACCGCAGACAGGCTTCCAAGGCCTAACATAACAAACTTGGGCTGGCTGTAGGCACTTTTAAATTGGTTCCAGGGGTACACGGGCAGCAGTGGTCTGGTCTGTGGAAGTCTAGTGGAAGGAGTGACCGCAGACAGGCTTCGAAGGCCTAACATAACAAACTTGGGCTGGCTGTAGGCACTTTTAAATTGGTTCCAGGGGTACACGGGCAGCAGTGGTCTGGTCAGTGGAAGTCTAGTGGAAGGAGTGACCGCAGACAGGCTTCAAAGGCCTAACATAACAAAATTGGGCTGGCTGTAGGCACTTTAAATTGGTTCCAGGGGTACATGGGCAGCAGTGTATGGTCAGTGGAAGTCTAGTGGAAGGAGTGACGGCAGACAGTCTTCGAAGGCCTAACATAACAAAATTGGGCTGACTGTAGGCACTTTTAAATTGGTTCCAGGGTAACACGGCCAGCAGTGGCCTGGTCAGTGTAGTAGTTGTAGAAAGAAGGGACCGCAGACAGGCTTCGAAGGCCTAACATAACAAAAATGTCAAAACAATGGTATTGTCAGTGCCAGGCATTGAAGGATGTCAGCGCCTAGACTACACATTGGTGAAGCTGTGAGAGATAATTTTGCTAGTGGTAGAGCACTGTTTGAGCTGGGGGGGGGAACTGTCTTGTGGCCGGCGGTACAGGCACAGGGCCCCTCATATTACAACGGTGTGTCTGACGTTGGGTGCGCACCACCACCGCCAGAGACACTTTATTGTACTATGAGGGACCCAGTGGCAGTGCCGTCGACCAAAAGCGGCCACACCCACCTCTTCAGACAAACAGCACTCTCAAGGGTCCAAGCGCAAAGTGGCGATAGCACGGCCCCGTGTGGGGAGTTTGGCCATTTCGTGAGGTGGAAACATGTCGTATGCTGGACAATCAGGTGAAGAAAATTACGAGATTGGAAAAGTCATTCAGAATAGTCCACAGGCAAGACCTTTTCATAGGAAAGCTAGGTGTCAGCCGGGCAGGGTGGGGCAAAAGATTTTGAAATCCAGTTGTGGTTCATTTTAATGAAGGTTAGATCATCTACATTTTGGGTAGCCAGACGAGTCCTTTTTTCTGTTAGTATTGAACCTGCAGCACTGAATACTCTTTCTGATAGGACACTAGCTGCCGGGCAAGCAAGCTCCTGCAATGCATATTCTGCCAATTCTGGCCAGGTGTCTAATTTGGATGCCCAGTAATCAAATGGGAATGACGGTTGAGGGAGAACGTCGATAAGGGATGAAAAATAGTTTGTAACCATACTGGACAAATGTTGTCTCCTGTCACTTTGAATTGATGCTGCAGTACCTGTCCTGTCTGCGGTCATAGAAAAATCACTCCACAACCTGGTCAGAAAACCCCTCTGGCCAACGCCACTTCTGATTTCTGCCCCTCTAACACCTCTGGTCTGCTGGCCCCTGGAGCTCGTGTGAGAACGATCACGGGCGCTGTGTGCAGGGAATGCCAGAAGCAAACGGTCAACAAGAGTTGATTGTTTTGTTGCTAATATTAGTTCCAAGTTCTCATGTGGCATAATATTTTGCAATTTGCCTTTATAGCGAGGATCAAGGAGGCAGGCCAACCAGTAATCGTCATCGTTCATCATTTTTGTAATGCGTGTGTCCCTTTTGAGGATACGCAAGGCATAATCCGCCATGTGGGCCAAAGTTCCCGTTGTCAAATCTGCGGTTGTGCTTGGTTGAGGGGCAGTTGCAGGCAAATCTACGTCACTTGTGTCCCTCAAAAAACCAGAACCCGGCCTTGCCACGCCACCAATTTCCCGTGCCCCCGGGAAAGCTTCCTCATTAAAAATATACTCATCCCCATCATCCTCCTCATCCTCCACCTCCTCTTCGCCCGGTACCTCGTCATGTACACTGCCCTGACCAGACAATCGCTGACTGTCATCAAGGCTTTCCTCTTCCTCTGGTGCAGACGCCTGATCCTTTATGTGCGTCAAACTTTGCATCAGCAGACGCATTAGGGGGATGCTCATGCTTATTATGGCGTTGTCTGCACTAACCAGCCGTGTGCATTCCTCAAAACACTGAAGGACTTGACACATGTCTTGAATCTTCGACCACTGCACACCTGACAACTCTATGTCTGCCATCCTACTGCCTGCCCGTGTATGTGTATCCTCCCACAAAAACATAACAGCCCGCCTCTGTTCGCACAGTCTCTGAAGCATGTGCAGTGTTGAGTTCCACCTTGTTGCAACGTCTATGATTAGGCGATGCTGGGGAAGGTTCAAAGAACGCTGATAGGTCTGCATACGGCTGGAGTGTACAGGCGAACGGCGGATATGTGCGCAAAGTCCACGCACTTTGAGGAGCAGGTCGGATAACCCCGGATAACTTTTCAGGAAGCACTGCACCACCAGGTTTAAGGTGTGAGCCAGGCAAGGAATGTGTTTCAGTTGGGAAAGGGAGATGGCAGCCATGAAATTCCTTCCGTTATCACTCACTACCTTGCCTGCCTCAAGATCTACAGTGCCCAGCCACGACTGCGTTTCTTGCTGCAAGAACTCGGACAGAACTTCCGCGGTGTGTCTATTGTCGCCCAAACACTTCATAGCCAATACAGCCTGCTGACGTATGCCAGTAGCTGCCCCATAATGGGAGACCTGGTGTGCAACAGTGGCAGGTGCGGATGGAGTGTTTGTGCGACTGCGGTCTGTGGACGAGCTCTTGCTTCTGCAGGAGGACGAGGAGGAGGAGGAGGAGGAGGGGGTGCGAACGGCTACAGACAACTGTTTACTAGACCGTGGGCTAGGCAGAACTGTCCCAAACTTGCTGTCCCCTGTGGACCCTGAATCCACCACATTTACCCAGTGTGCCGTGATGGACACGTAACGTCCCTGGCCATGCCTACTGGTCCATGCATCTGTTGTCAGGTGCACCTTTGTGCTCACAGATTGCCTGAGTGCATGGACGATGCGCTCTTTAACATGCTGGTGGAGGGCTGGGATGGCTTTTCTGGAAAAAAAGTGTCGACTGGGTAGCTCGTAGCGTGGTACAGCGTAGTCCATCAGGTCTTTGAAAGCTTCGCTTTCAACTAACCGGTAGGGCATCATCTCTAACGAGATTAGTCTAGCTATGTGGGCGTTCAAACCCTGTGTACGCGGATGCGAGGCTAAGTATTTCCTTTTTCTAACCATAGTCTCATGTAGGGTGAGCTGGACTGGAGAGCTGGAGATCGTGGAACTAGCGGGGGTGCCGGTGGACATGGCAGACTGAGAGACGGTGGGAGATGGTATTGTTGCCGCCGGTGCCCTAGATGCAGTGTTTCCTACTACGAAACTGGTGATTCCCTGACCCTGACTGCTTTGGCCTGGCAAAGATACCTGCACAGATACAGCAGGTGGTGCGCTAAATGGTGGTCCTACACTGCCGGAAGGGATGTTGCGTTGATGACTAGCTTCATTGGCCGAGGGTGCAACAACCTTAAGGGACGTTTGGTAGTTAGTCCAAGCTTTCAAATGCATGGTGGTTAAATGTCTATGCATGCAACTAGTATTGAGACTTTTCAGATTCTGACCTCTGCTTAAGGAAGTAGAACATTTTTGACAGATGACTTTGCGCTGATCAATTGGATGTTGTTTAAAAAAATGCCAGACTGCACTCTTTCTAGCATCGGATACCTTTTCAGGCATTGCAGACTGAGCTTTAACCGGATGGCCACGCTGTCCTCCACCAGGTTTTGGCTTTGCCACGCGTTTTGGGCAAGATACGGGCCCGGCAGATGGAACCTGTGGCGATGTTGATGCCTGCTGCGGCCCCTCCTCCTCCTCTGCTTCAGAACTGCTGCCGCCTGCACCCTGTTCCCCCAATGGCTGCCAATCGGGGTCAAGAACTGGGTCATCTAATAACTCTTCTTGTACCTCCTGCGCAACTTCGTCTGTGTCACCGTGTCGTTCGGTGGTATAGCGTTCGTGATGGGGCAACATAGTCTCATCAGGGTCTTATTCTTGATCAGCACCCTGCGAGGGCAATGTTGTGGTCTGAGTCAAAGGACCAGCATAGTAGTCTGGCTGTGGCTGTGCGTCAGTGCACTCCATGTCAGATTCAATTTGTAATGGGCATGGACTGTTAACTGCTTCACTTTCTAAGCCAGGGACGGTATGTGTAAAGAGCTCCATGGAGTAACCCGTTGTGTCGCCTGCTGCATTCTTCTCTGTTGTTGTTTTTGCTGAAGAGGACAAGGAAGTGACTTGTCCCTGACCGTGAACATCCACTAACGACGCGCTGCTTTTACTTTTACCAGTTTCACGAGATGAGGCAAAAGAGCTAGAGGCTGAGTCAGCAAGATAAGCCAAAACTTGCTCTTGCTGCTCCGGCTTTAAAAGCGGTTTTCCTAATCCCAGAAAAGGGAGCGTTCGAGGCCTTGTGTAGCCGGACGACGAACCTGGCTCCACAGCTCCAGACTTAGGTGCAATATTTTTTTCCCCACGACCACCTGATGCTCCACCACTACCACTACCCTCATTACCAGCTGACAATGAACGCCCCCGGCCACGACCTCTTCCACTAGACTTCCTCATTGTTTTAAAAACGTAACCAAACTAACGTTATTTGTTGCAGTCACACAACTTACACGGTGAGCTATAACTTCAGTATGATTTAGCTACCCCTTTACAGGTTGGTGAGACCACAGCGAAAATCAGGCCCAATGTTACACACTCTTTTTTTGGTGGCTGCAAATTAGAGAGATGCCCCACACGCAGGACTGTCACTGAAGCACAAATGTTAATATTAATGTCACACTATTATTTTTTTTTTATTTTTATTTTTTTCAGGAACACTTTAGAAACCCCCCCCCAAAAAAAAAAATAGATTTTTGCAGGGAGAATTTAGAAAACAAATGTAACAAACTATATGCTTTCTATGGGCCACTGAGTGAGAGATGACGCACACAGGAATCAGGAGTGGCACACAAGCCCAGAGGCCAATATTTTTCTACCAATGATTGATGGAGTTATTTTCTCTGGTAGATTTTGGAACCCAAATCAAGGAAAAAAAATGTAGGCTTTCTATGGACCACAATTGGAGAGAGAGAGAGAGAGAGAGAGAGATGGCACACCCAGGAGTCAAGACTGGCACACAAGCAGAAAGGCCAATATTAATCTCCCATTTTTGGGGGGGTTTTGTTTTTTTTTTTTGTTTTTTTTTTTTTTCAGGGAGACTTTAGAAAAAAAAATAATAAAAAAAATATGATTTTATCAGGAAGAATTTAGAAACCAAATAAAATAAAATGATTTTTTCAGGGAGAATTTATAAAACAAATAAAAACAAAAATAGGCGTTCTATGGCCCACTGACTGAGAGATGACGCACACAGGAGTCAGGAGTGGCACACAAGCCCAGAGGCCAATATTTTTCTACCAATGATTGATGTAGTTATTTTCTCTGGTAGATTTTGGAACCCAAATCAAGGAAAAAAAATATAGGCTTTCTATGGACCACAATTGGAGAGAGAGAGAGAGAGAGAGAGAGATGGCACACCCAGGAGTCAAGACTGGCACACAAGCAGAAAGGCCAATATTAATCTCCCACTGTTTTTTTTTTTTTTCAGGGAGAATATAGAAAAAAAAATAATAAAAAAAATATGATTTTATCAGGAAGAATTTAGAAACCAAATAAAATAAAATGATTTTTTCAGGGAGAATTTATAAAACAAATAAAAACAAAAATAGGCGTTCTATGGCCCACTGACTGAGAGATGACGCACACAGGAGTCAGGAGTGGCACACAAACCCAGAGGCCAATATTTTTCTACCAATGATTGATGTAGTTATTTTCTCTGGTAGATTTTAGAACCCAAATCAAGGAAAAAAAATATAGGCTTTCTATGGACCACAATTGGAGAGAGAGAGAGAGAGAGAGAGAGAGAGATGGCACACCCAGGAGTCAAGACTGGCACACAAGCAGAAAGGCCAATATTAATCTCCCACTGTTTTTTTTGGTTGTTTTTTTTTTTTTTTTTTCAGGGAGACTTTAGAAAAAATAATAATAAAAAAAATATGATTTTATCAGGAAGAATTTAGAAACCAAATAAAATAAAAAGATTTTTTCAGGGAGAATTTAGAAAACAAATAAAACCAAAAATAGGCGTTCTATGGCCCACTGACTGAGAGATGACGCACCCAGGAGTCAAGACT